>NC_059133.1:8057685-8679958 GCF_020740605.2 Lemur catta
ATAGTAGCACAGTGTTCTGAGTATTGGGGTAGAGGCAGAACGAGGACAATACAGGAACATAAAGAGGGGGCGTATGTGTCAGCCACAATGTTGAGATGATTTCCCAGTGGAAACCCTGAGCCCTGAGCTAAGTGTTTGGAAGTGACAGTTGTCTGGACCCATCTGCCCAGTAAGGTAGCTGCTTGCCACACGTGGCTGTTTCACTCACATGCACTAGTCACATTTCGAGTATTCAAGAGCCATGTGTGGCTAGTGTCTACCATGTTGGACAGAGCAGATGCAGAACTTTTGCATCATTGCAGAAAGTCCTATTGGACAGCATGGATCTAGACAAAAAAGCGGGAGAAAGGCATTCCAGGCAAACTCAGAGGTCTGAGACAACATGATTTATTCTGGGGACCACAAATAATTCTGCGGGACTGATGTAAGAGTATTTGGGAGTGGAGAGGTGGGAAATGCAGCTGAGCAAACAGGCAGCAGTCAGATCACAAAAGGCCTTTAGTGTAAAGCTAAGGAGGTTAAACTCCAGCCTGAAAGTTATGGAAAGCTCTTGAAGGATTTGAGCAGAAGCCTGATGTTATCAGCTTGCACGTACATAAGATCTCTCTGGCAGAGGAGACTGGATTAGAGGGGGATAGCCACAAGGCAGGGGGACTATGGCAATTACCTGGGAGAGAATTGAGAGGTTTGAAATAAGGCAGTGGCTGTGGGATGGACACAGAGAGGATAGAGTTGAGAGATGCAAAGAACCCGGTGACTGATTGTGTCTGAGCCCTAGGAAGTGCTTTGTAAACATTTGTTGATTTAGTGAATGAATTATAGCTGAGCCAGACTGTACAACTGGGTGCACATCCATGTGGTCCCTGTGTGGTGCCTACTGCACAAATGGAGAGCTATCGGGCATTTCTTTTCAGCTGAAGGAGAAAGGGGCAGCAGAGAGAGAGGAGAGTGGGAGGGAAGGGTTGGCAGCCCTGTCCTGTCTGATGGGGCGAGGGTGCAGGTGAGAAGGGAACAAGTTGTGTTCATGGAGGACCGTGAGGGACCCTGGGCCCAAGCAGGGCCTCTCAGAATAGGCCACTCTCCACCCCACCCATTGTCCAACCTCCTTGCCACATGGACTACAGGGAAGATTTGGTACCTGAGGGATCAGGCCATTTCACCAGCAGACAAGTGCGATGCACAGTGGATCCACGGCATCAGGGAAGGCGACAGGCATCAGCAGAGGACGTGTTCTGTGGGGCAACAGGACACAACCCGAGTAGGAAGCCTGAGCGGACTGGTGCCTGAACATGCAGACTCTCTTGGGCTCTCAGAGGTCACTGGAGGATAATCTGAGGGCAGTGGCTGAAGCTACTGTAACCTGATCATAATGTTAACATGACCTTGTTTGCTTCTACAGGTCTGGAAGACCTGAGATATTTGGGTTACAGAGTAAATGGGTGGGATGAGGCAGGTCCACTTGTTCATCCATCAGACAAGTATTTGTGGAGCCTCTGTGTGCCATGCACGCTGCTGGATGCTGGGCATTCCATGGTTCACAAAACAGAGATGATCCCTGCCCCATGGAGTACGTGCAGGATGTGCATTCTGGGCAGCAGGGGTGGAGGGGGGAATAGCAGGTGGAAGGATCTGAGGACAAATCCTTGGCCACCTGGAGGTTCAAAGGTCAGCAGGGCAGGGTCGTGAAAGCAAGTGGGGGGTGGCGGGGAGAGGCAGAAGAGGAGGCTGGAGAGAGGCAGGGGCCAGACCTTGCAGGGCCACATTAGGATTCCAAATGTAAGCCTAACTCCAATGGGAAGGGGAGTGATGTGATCAGACTGATTTTTGTAAAAATTGCCCTCGAGTCTGTGTGGAGAATGAATTGGGGGCAAAGGGGCAGGGAGAAAAGTATGGAGGCTAAGACAGTTTCCAAAGGCAGAGATGACAGTGGCATGGCTGTGGTGATGGAGTGAATGCAGGAACCTGAGAAGTATTTTTAAAAAAGAATTGAAACAGGCCAGGCACGGCAGCTCACGCCTGTCACTCTAGCACTCTGGGAGGCTGAGGTGGGAGGATCACTTGAGGTCAGGAGTTCAAGACCAGCCTGAGCAAGAGTGAGACCCCGTCTCTACTAAACATGGAAAGATTAGCTGGGCATGGTGGTGCATGCCTGTAGTCACAGCTACTCGGGAAGCTGAGGTAGGAGGATCGCTTGAGCCCAGGAATTTGAGGTTGCTGCGAGCTATGATGACACCACTGTACTCTATCCCAGGGCAACAGAGTGAGACTCTGTCTCAAAAAAAAAAAAAAAAAAAAGAATTGAGACAATAAAGGTTTTTCTCACACCCTTGCCTTGGAACAGACAGGTTGAAATGTTGACTTTAGACAAGGCAAACAGCAAATATTTCAACCATGACCATGCCATCTATCCCCAGTGTGGGCTGTCATGCTTTAGGTTAGCTGGGAGCTAATGCTGTCACACAGGCCCATTCCCCTGCCTTAGCCAGCGCCACATCCAATGGGAATCAGTTTTATGTTTAAAGATTTCCTGAGAAAGCTTTCACAGCTTCTTCTGCAGCCTCTGCTCATGTTTAAAATAATTATTAGGAGATTCCTGTTTGTATTTCATCTGAATGTCTCTCGCTCTAAAGTGTTTTGATTGCTGATGAAGATGACGATGCTAAGATAATATGAATGATATCGTAATGACAGTTCTGAATTGCATGTGTTCCAAAGCCAAAGTCATTTGTTTGTTAGCAGCAAAGAAAAATGGCTGCACATCCCCAGAAAATTAGAATTTTGTAGCTGTTTAGCTCTCTGCTAAGTTCTTTGCCCTTGCTACTGAAAGTGTGGACCCCACAAGAGCACCTGGTAGCTTGTTAGAAATTCAGGACTGAATTGGAATCTGCATTTTAACACGGTCTCCATCTCCAGGCAATTCCAGGTAATTCATCGGCACTTTAAGTTTTCAGAAGCCTCACCTCAGATCACCCTTAGGCCACGTAAAAGTGGGAGGGGAGTGGCAGGTGCAGGCATTTGAAATGCAGTGTGCGGCAGCAGTCCAGCAGGGACTGGCTTTTCTCTGGAAGTTCCCTGCTGCCAAGTCACGTAGAGCATTGCAGGCAAACGCAGACACAATGTGTTGGTTGCTGGTTGTGTGGCTGGTGAGAGGCACCGGGTGGACACTGCCCTGGTGCCGAAATGCTGCCAGGTAGAAACTGGGGTTCGGGGGGCACACGGCAAGTTGCTCCCCTGGGCAGCACCAGGGGCTGAGGAGAGTGAGCTCTCCCTCCCCCTCAGTGTGGACAGTTTGGTCCTTGTCCTCTTATCCGGTCCCTCGTTCTCCATGGTGATCTCGGTGACTCTATCACTTCCTTCTGAATTGAGCCACACTGATGAGCAGGGCAAGGCAGTTTTAGTGTCTTGATAACAAATACTCCCACATACTCCCACAGTAGCCTTTGCTAGAACAGAACACGCAGTTCTGGGGGTTCCGAAACTCTGCTCACAACGCCCACGTGGTCGGCCTTTCCAGGCCAGTGACCCCTGCCACCCCGCGGCCTCACTCCCGCTCCCCACCCGAGGGGCATGCGACACAGACACCAGACACAGCGCAGCAAAACAAGGACACCTGTTTTATTTCTGCTTTCTTGAGAAGAGTTTCGAGGCACAAAATCTAGTCCAGAATCGAATCATGTACCTTTGTCTGACCGGGGCTGGTCCTCCCACAGGATCAGACAAATGGACGAAGTTTGTGGGCTGCTTATAGCATATGGTTTGTAGATACTGTAAAGTCAAACGTTGCTTTCGGCTTTCATTTACTGTCCCAGTTCACGTTACTCAGCCCTGAATAGCTTATGAGGTCTCCTTGGCCTTTGCTCTTTCTCCCCGTGCTTTTCATTCTGGTACTTCTTTGCTCCCTGCCTTCCACAGCTGCTGCTTCCACCTTTGCCCACCTGCCCGGCCCTCCCTCCTGTGCTCCGCCTGCCACTGGCTGTCACCCTGCTCTCCCGCTGGCCCACTTCACCTCTGGCTCCCTTTCCTCTCTCTGTGCAGCTCGCGCTCCTCCCTGGCCCTCTGAGATGTGTCCGTCACTGTTCTTCTCCTGCTTTCACTTCCAAAGGCTGCAGATGCGCCTCACTCGTGCTCGTCTCCCCCACCTCTGCCAGACTATTGTCTTTTCCCTCCCAGACCCACCCAGGGGCCCTTTCTCCGCTTTTTCTCTAAAGGGAACATGGAGATCAGAGAACCATAGAATCAGAGTCACAAGGGACACAGCTTATGTTACACTGGCCGTTACTTCTGAGTCAGAAACTCATTCTTCTCACACCACCTTCAACAATGGCTGCTCCCCGGTCCCTCCTTAGAGCAGAAAGTGCTGGGGAAGAGAACACCCCACCCCAGGCTCCCTCACCAACACTTTCACTCCAACCCTTTCTTTCCTGTCTCAGCACATGAGCACACACATGCATGCACGCAGAGGTCACACCCACCCACTCACACGCACACACTCCTTCTAGGTACCCTCTGTGCAGACTCGTTTGCTTGTAGGCTCCACTAAGGCCCTGAGCTTCCTCTGCAGTGTCTCTTCCCCCCAGCCAGGCTGGGAGCCCTAGGACACAGGATTCTGGTTTGAGGTGAGAAGGAGGGACAGTGGTGGTGGGATGGCTCCTCTCCTCAGGTGCAGCTCTTGGGGGGAGGCCAGCAGTGGGTCAGCTCGAACAGGAAGCTCATTTCAAAGCCAGCTTCCGCCAGGGGCCATGTTCAATCAATCAATAGCTGATGCTCTTGTTAAGTGGGCTTCTCTCTGTGCCACTGGGCAGGGCCTTTTCAAATCACAGAAAATCAAGAGGAAAAACAAACAGAGCCCTGAAAACACACCCTTGTAACCATCAAACGATGACTCTAAACTTTGGCATTCTCAGCCAGGGCTTCCCCAGCACGTTGCAGAATCTAGGATGCTACTTTGCTCGCAGCTGGGGAAGCGGAGCTTACATCTGAGTAGCCACTGGGGGGCTGTGAAAAACCCCTCGATTTCCTAGTGCCGGGCTCCTCACAGCGTGTCCGTTTCTCCGTGTTGGAGACACTCTCTCCTGTCAGCCGCAGGGAACATTCATTTGAGGGACATGAAAGCCTTGGCTGGGCATCGACTAGGAGGCCAGCCCTGCCCAGGCGGGCCTCTCCAGCACCGCGCTGCCTCTCCGCCCCAGCCCGCTCCCAGCTCAGACTTGCTCGGCTGCCTGCGGCACTGGATCGGCACCTCGGTTCTCAGTGCAGCCGTGCCCACAACGTGGAGAGCAGGAGCAGGGCTGCCCTGCACACCCTCCAGGGGAGCCAGAACGTGCCCCATCAAGTCCAACTCCACCCTGCTGTTCTGCGTCCAAGGCTGTCCAACACCGGGGTGTGGTCTCGGCTTAGCTACTCTCCATGAAAATACCCAAGGCAAGGAGGAAGCGTTGTGAGTCAAGGACAGAAGGAAGTTCCATTTCATTTCCCTGCACCCCCCTCCCCATCCCCCCACTGCCTTCCGCACACCCCGGAAGGGAATAGACAAACAAGTATGAATATCATTCTCCACCCAAGCTCCTGTTCATACCAACTAATTAGCCAACCCAGTTGCCAATAAATTACTATTATAAAACATTGTGTGTGTACATAGGCATACATAGACATATGTATGTATATGTAGTCATGCAGTCCAGCCTTTTTTCCTTGTCCCCTCTCTTGTGGGAAGCTTCAGACTAAAGGCCTCTGGCCCCCCGAAGGGTTCATCGAGTCATGGGTGCCACGTAGTTGGCAGGGAAGAGGCCCAGTTTGTTGTGCAGTCGGCCGGTCCACCAGGACGGGTTGGAGCTATCCAGGACCTCGACCACCTCTCCGCTGTGGAATCCTAGCTCGTCGTCCTCGAGGGCCTCGAAGTCGTACAGTGCCCGGGCCCACCGCACTCGCTGTTGGGGGAAGCACAGGGAGCTCTGCTGAGCCGTTGGCCGGCCAGGCTCTCCTCGGAGCAGAGGGTCCGCTGGCTTCTGGCCACAGCCACATCCTCCCAGAGCCTGGGGCTGACCCTGCTGCAATCTAAAGCTCATGCAGGGGCATAGCCCTGTGCATGGGACTCAGGACTGTTAGTGGCAGAGATGTTATCGTCCAAGGCCCCTAGAGAACCCTTGGGAATTACCCTCTCCACATCAGTAGGTGGTATTTTTATTTCTTCAAGTGACAAACAGAATGGCAACATGCCCAGAATAATGGCCCCCCGTGTTAGTGCGATGGAGTCACGAGTGAAGATAGACCTTGGTGATAAAGGCAGCGATAAAGAACTGCCATAAAGATGACAAAGACCAGAGCCAAGAACGATGACAGCAGGGAAGGCCCGACAGCCAGACTGGGACAGCAGACTGGGTGGAGCTTCGGGGACAGGCTTGCCCCAGACCTCCCCACACCGTCACTCGCCGGGCGCCCCCGCCTTGAGTTTGAGCTCTGTGCAGTTCGGGTCCCTCCTGCCCTGCCTCCTCCATTGAACTCAGTCCCTCAGCCTTCCCCCTGGGGAGTCTGGAGAAGGACAGTCCACCTACCCCTGCTGCCTGCAGCTGCACCGGGTCTGTGTGTCTGCGATGCATGAGGGCTGCGTTCATTTCGCTGCCCAGGCCGGTGCCACAGTGTCCATCGTTTATGTCAAGGCTGCCTCCTCGGCGCTCCTAGAAACAGAGGCAGCAGAGGACCCGTCACCCCGCTGCTGGGCTCCCCCAGGGCCCTGCTCGGATGCCATCCACACAGCCAGTATCCCAGGGATACTTGCTGCTTGCTGACGATGGCAGTTAAACCCTCGATGACGGAGAGGGGGAAGGAGGACCAAGGGGCCTTAGACTCTGAAGGCAAACACGGGTTTCACTTATTCAATCAAGAAATATTTAGCAAGCTCTGACCCTCTGTCCAGGCACTAGGGATATAAAGCCGCAAAGAGAAGGTCCCTGGCTTCGGGGCACTTCTGTTCAGAGTGGGCACCGTGCACATGTACGTGGTAAGTGAGCAGGGAGAAAAGTGTCCAAGTCTGCCGGGGTAAGTCAGAGAAGGCTTCGTAGAAGAGGTGGTGCTTGCTCTCCAGCTTAAAAGAGGAGCAGGACTGGCCAGGGAAGGGCACTCGAGACAGAGGGATCAGCATATAAACAGCCACAAAGGCATGAGAGAAAGTGAAATGGACCGTTCAGGTAACTAAAGGTCTTGTAGGGTCGCTGGAACGCATGTTGGCTGGGGGTGCAGGGAGGGCGCAGGAGATGAGACTGGGGAAATGGATGTGGCAGCTCACAAAGGCCTTTGTGTGCCCTGCTAAGGAATTTAGGAACGATGTTATCTGGCTGCATTGTCCCTCTCGGTAAGCCGCCTGAAATCCCATCTGGACCAAGGTGGAGGATAAATAAATAAATAAATAAACAAGGCTCCACGGCGGGTATTAATCCTTTTTGCCTGTGGCTCTCGATATCCAGATGGGTTAAGGGGCAGGAATAGATTTAGAATTGTGCAGATGGGAAAATGGAGAAATTGCTGCGTATTCAGGCAGGGAGCCGTTTAATTCGCAGAGGCTTCTTTGCCAAGAGCAGTTTCCATATTTCCGCCACGTGGGGAGCCCAGGATCGTCTTCGTGAACTCTGTGAGACCTGAGGGGCCTCGGCCAGGCCTGCGGGGAGGGCGGGTCCTCCTTCCCACCCCCTCGTGCCCTCTCCATCCTCGCAGGCTACCTGGTGAAAGTGGGGGTGCTGCAGGTAGCGCTGCGGCGGCGGCTGCGGCGCCAGGGCGTACTGCAGGGGCGCCTGCGCGGGCTGCTGGGGCTGCGAGGGCAGGGCCGGCGGGAGGTCCGACAGCTTCCGGTTCACGGAGGGCCGCACTTCCTCTCCGCCAGCCCCGCTGAGGTGGGGGCCTCCCGGGGACCTCCGGTCCAGGCTGTTGCCCCGGCGACCCTGGGAGAGAGAACAGAGATGCTTCCGGGATCCTCTGGCCCTACCTGCCCGGCATTCGCTCCTAGACTTTGCTCACCATGGCGCCAAGAAATAGCAGGTGGGACGGTTCACGGTAAAGAGAATGGATGGGTCAGACCTTCACATTCTCCAAAGTGGCCTCTCCGTTCTCGGTTTCTCCCAGTGTCAGGAGTTCAGGTGTCTGGTTCACAGACACACTTTCCATGCCGTACCCCTCAATCCATTCCTAGTGGGCTTGTCTGTTTTTCTGTGTAATCAAGCTTAAATATTCCATTTTACTGACACAGTGCCACCTCTCCTTATCACATGTTGCCACTCTGCTGGACATTCTACCCTCCAGATAAGCTCCGCTGTTGACTTTGCATGATTTTGAACTGTCATTTATAGCCTGGTGACCGAGACCCAAACAGCAACGCTCCCGCAGCACCATGGAAACCAGGCGGCCGCTGGGCGTGCTGGGAAGGAGCAAGGCCTTTCTGCTCAATGTTAGAACAACCTCATGCATCAGAAATATTTTATTGTTATTTTTATTTGACAAACAATTAATTACACAGGGCCCATGGGCTTAGTATATACCAAGCACTGTTCTAAGCACTTTACAAATATTAACTCATTTAATCCAGTTTAATGCTATTATATATTGCCTCTCTTACCTCTGAACACACATCCTAGTAAGTTAATCTCTCTGTTTCCTGGTTAAAATAATTCACATGGTCTTGGTTAACCTTTGTGTTCCTTTCTGAACTTTTGTATGCCCTTGGCGGGGCACCGTTTTCTCCTTGGACAGTAACTTCTCAGGCTTAAAAGCAACCAAGGGCTTGAAAGGCAGGGTTTTCTGTCCTTCTGCAAAGCACATGTTGCTTTTACAGTCCTGGTGCCATTTCAAGTAACCTGTCCCTAGGATTTCAGCTATTCTTGTGAATGCTGCTTCTTATAATATCTATCTCTTATAACCATATTATTTCCTTTGGAAAATAGTTTATAAATTGTGTGTGTGTGAGTGAGTGTGTGAATTTATTTATAGAAGGCAAGTTAACGTTTCCTTAGTGCCGACTATGGGCCAGGCTCCATGGCCATGCTTAGCTATATTATCTCATTTAATCCTCACAATGGCCCAGTGAGGGAGGGATTATTGTTCTCTCCATTGTACAGATGAGAAAACTGATACTCAGGAAGGTTTCTTGACTTGCCTAGGTATTAGTGGTAGTTAAGGGATTAAATCAGGATTCAATGCCAGGTCTGTCTGATGCATTTTCTATTAAAACAATAGTCTATGTTCCAAACAGTTCCAAGTGTAAGAATTCCAGGTACAGTTTTCTCCTCCCATGTCCCTCTACCTCACCCCTGCCCCAATCCCATCACAAAACTCCACCTGCTGCTTTAGTCCTGGACTCTAGGCTGCTCCTTACGATCCCTGTCTGTAGCCCCCTGACTCTGTCATCCTTGATCAACTCCTGAGCTAGGCTGAAAACCAGGATATAGCAATGTCTATGAATAACAAGACAACAGCATCCACACCAAGAGCTAATATTTGTTGAGTGATTAGGAATGATGGAAGGGATGAAGATGAATTATCTTCTCCAACCTTCACAACCACCCCGTGAAGTAGATATCACCATTACCCCCATTTTTTGAATGAGGAAACTGAGCACAGGAGGACTTTCCAAAGTCACATAGCTAGGAAATGTTAAGCTGGGGTTTAAACTGAGATCTGACTTCAGAGTTACTCTGCCTTTCAGGATGTTCAGAGGATCTGCTCATCAGATGCATTTTCTTGGTGGTTCACATGGAAACCTGAGCTGCCTAAAATTTCTAGATTGGGGTTCATTGGGACCCAGAGCGTACCTGATCTTCTCGGCTTCTGTCCCTTAGGAGGATTTGCTTCTGTTTGGAGATGGACGTTGTCCTGTAGTAGTCCACCAGCTTATTTAGGGATGGGAACTTCTCAGTCCACAGGAAGTAATTACCCTTGTTGTCTCGCATGACCTTGAAGTGCTGAACGTCATCCTCATGCCTGGAGACCAAGGCAAACCCAAATTGTATGTTACATGGTGACAATGGCCCCTCCTCCAGGCTGCTTGCATCTAGAGAGGGTGGAGTTCTGTTTGAGCAGGAAATGTAGACCTGGATCACTCATCACTGGGCAGGTGAGCTGGCCCAGCCAAGCTTTAGCAGGGGGTTTGCGGGACAGACCACTTAGGACACAGGCTATGCTAGATTTTTACATTATCACAAGGCAATCAGATAAGCTGGAATCTGTCCCGAACACTGGAACCAATGTTTTACAAGAAAGAAATGTTCCAGTACCTTAAAGACTAAGAGATCAAAGTCCTTTTCATAATGTTTGTTTGAAATATGGCAACACCCAAGTCCTGTACTGTGTTAAGCAGCAGTCCCCAACCTTTCTGACATCAGGGACCGGTTTCATGGAAGACAGTTTTTTCCATGGACTGGGGGGTGGGGAGGGTGCATTACCAACTTGACTCCACCTCAGTTCATCAGGTGTTGGATTCTCACCAGAAGGTGCAACCTGGATCCCTT
Source organism: Lemur catta (assembly GCF_020740605.2). Classification (NCBI taxonomy): domain Eukaryota; kingdom Metazoa; phylum Chordata; class Mammalia; order Primates; family Lemuridae; genus Lemur; species Lemur catta. The sequence continues at coordinate 8,068,176 of NC_059133.1, forward strand.
GATACGCGGTTTGCAGTGGGGTTTGCACTCCTATGAGGGGCTGATGCCAATGCTGATCTGAGGGGGGTGGGGTTCGGGCAGTGATGAGAGCGATGGGGAGCACCTGTGGGTGCAGGCAGGGCTTTGCTTCCTCATCACCGCTCACCTCCTGCTGTGTGGCCCAGTTCCTGGTGCTGGTCCAAGGCCCAGGGGCTAGGGGACTGCAGGTGTTAAGGACTCAGCAGCAGAGGTGGTTTTTTAAGCCCCATTATCTTTCTGTTAGAAATACTTTGAGGCGTCTCCTTTAAACTATAACTATAAACTTGCACTGGCAGGTAAGAAGCTACTTGCTTCCCTAATAAAACTGTCATGTTTATTCTGTATATATTGAGGATCTCTTGATCTTGGTTTATGTTTTGCATGAATAAGGTTACCAAGTCTTTTGAATTTGGGGGGAAAAGCATTGTATGGAACTGTAGAGTTTTAATAGGAAAGGACCTTGGAGACTGGGTAGCCTTACTTCTCCATTTTACAGATGAGGATGCTGAGACCCAGAGAGGCACAGGGTTTGGTCAAGGTCACAGTGAGAGAGCGGCAGAGTTGGGGCAGGGACCCTGGGTCTCTGATTCCAGTCTAGTGAGTTTGTCACACCACGTAAACATGCTGTTTGGTTTTTGATCAGCACCTTTTGATACCAGCCTGGACTCACAGTGATGGGGCACATTCATACCAGGGCTGGAGAAACTGAATTTTATCCATCTGGGAAGGGTGGACTGAGCCTTTGCTATTAGACCCAGTCTTACTCCATTGCCAAGTCATTCTCTTTTGGATATAAAGTTTATTTTTCAAACAGACATACATTTCTGTCTAAAAATAAGCTGGCATTAATGATACCAATTGCCTGATCTAGAAGAAGGGTCAAGAATTTAAAGGGTCTTGGAGAGTAAAGACACCCCTGAAGGTAAGTGGAGGTTCTTAGGGATGGATTTAAGGATCTGTGTTCAGAAGGGGACAGAAATTCTGACCCTCAGTCTCATCCTACATGCTGGGCTCTGCTCATAGCTGGGTGAGGCTAAAGGTTGTGCAGTAACCTCTTGCTTGATTGATTTGGGGTAGTAATTAACACATTGCATTCACTGCATGGTCTTCCCCTTTGCTTTTGGCCACTAACAGATACTTTCTTCACTCTAAGACTCCATGGCTCAACTCATAGTCTGGGTGAGGAGGAGGAAGTAGTCTTGTGATATTATAATTATTCATCCATCACTTCATAGTCAAAGAACTTAGAGTGTGAAACAGTATCCATTTCACTCTTGTAAGCTGCAAGGATAAATGTCAGGGTTGCAGTTGGTCATCTTGGTCTATGGAGAGAAAATGGCCTGACCATTGTCTCAAGTCCTAAGAGTGACAAGAAAAGGATGTAACTCAGGACTCTAGACTCCAAATTCTAGTACTTTAGATCTTTACCAAATGCTAAGTTATAGAGCTACAATTAGCTCTTAATTGTTTGTGCCCATGACAGAAAATAGATGTGAAAATAAATAAAAATGATTTTGCTTTGGAGTACATGATACAACATTCCTGCAGAAGATGTGACAGTCAGTGTGGTAATCATCACCGTGACAGGACGCTGCATCGCCTCGATATCAGGGAAGACTTTGGCGGAAGTCAAGGCTGACTGTTTGTAGAACTCACTCTAATACAGGAAATATAAACCATAATTCCTACCTGAAAAAGCCAGAGTCATCTTCATGCAAACCAAAGACACCAAGAGATGCCTTTCAATCTAACAGATTACTTGGTCCAGTTTATGGTGGGGGTGGGGTGGGGAGGGGACTTAGGAAATAGGTTTGACTTATAAGATATATTAAGAGAGCAAAATTTCATGAATTAAGACCTAACAAGTTCAGAATTTGTGATACATCAATATTGCCTGAGCTAAAGTTTACCATCACCCAAGCTGTGAAAAAGAAAATTTCTGTTAGGGAAAATTGAGAGTTTAAGCAAGATAGCAAGAGCAACACTAAAGAGACCAAGTGATTTTCAAGCACCTTGGAAGCACGTGTGCAGCCAACAGTTGACCCATTATTTGTAAGTCCTTCCTGCCTATCCTCTAAAATATTCACGAACATTCATTCTTTCTAAATAGCAACGTGGCCACCGTTTATTACCTGAGATTGGATTTCTGTTCTTGAGATGAGTAAAGTTGCGTGCCTTTCATATATTGAACAATCCAGGTCAGCACTTCCTGTTAATTAAGTCGACGGTAAGGTTTTATGGTGCAGGTTGTCACCCGCCTCCTAATCTGCTATCAGCATTATTTCTCGTACTTTCACATGTGGTCACCAAATCTAAGGCGTGACTTGCAATCCCCAACGTGCTGACCACACGCCGTGCGTTCAGACTTGGGGCTTCTGAGTTTGGGGCTGTGTAATGTCTACGCCTGGACTGAGTCACTTCCTCCCAGGTGCTGCACATGAGAGACATTTCGCTGTGACAGCCCCCAACCCTTGGCCCTCCTTGGCTCTGCTGTTTTCACTTTTGCTGTATTGTGCTGTGCCAAGGTAGCCTTTCTGTGTGTTCAGCTGCCTGTGACTATATCTGTATTTGTTGGGGCTTAGAAAATGATTCCCCTTGTCACGCTGAGTACTTTGAACCAAAGGGGACCAGAAGGCCTCAGAAGCAAAGTCTCCCTCTGACCTTCTCCTGCCCTCTTTCTCTCCCAAAGCGAGTCACAGAAACCAGAATTCCTCTTCCCCAAGGCTGGTCATAGACACTAGAACCCCTCTCCTCCAAAGCAGGCCATAAAACGGTAGCTTTTCCTCCCCTTTCTGTGTAAGAGATGGCCATAAAGAAATTCTCTGACCTACCTTGTCTGACAGTACGTCAGAAGACCCTTGTTCCAGAGGGGTCCTGCCCTGTACCAGGAGGAAGGAGTGCCACAGGGAGGCCGAGAGGAATCTGAACAGACGGGCCTGCTGGGCCTCCTCGCCCAGTCTGTCACCAGCAGATCACACCCTTTCTGTCCAGTCACATTTCTACATGGCTGTCCACCCTTTATCACAACTGAGCATAAGAATAGACAGTTTTCCCTGGGTCTTTGGGTCTTCATTTTTGAAGGCTCCCTTAATCACACAAAACTTTGATTAAACAAATTCATTATGCTTTTCTCTTGTTAAACTGTCTTTGTTTGAGGAGTGTGGGCTGTGACCCCTGTGGTGGGGAGGAAAGGTATCACCCCTTTTCCTTCCCTGTGTATCCTACAGCAAGGACTGGGGATTCTGTTTTTTTCTTACCCTTCTTCAGACATACATCAGTAGTAAAAGAAAAGCTTAATATTCAAGCCTCCAAGTGGATGCAGACAAGTGGAAGCTCCCTTCCTTCTCCATCCCCTCCTTCCTTCCACAAACACTCATCTGTGCCAGCCACTGTTAAAGGCACAGAGATGAAGTAGAGAAAATTCCTGCTCTTCCAGAAGCGTCTGGGCTAGGGGGGAGGCAGATGAATGTATAAATAATTTTGAAAACAAACCAACGTCCTAAAGAGTTATGTATGCTCATTCTGGGAAGAAAAGGGACGGTAGCACCGTTGTTAGATGCTGCCATACTTGGTCTCCTTGGCTACCCACGCTTCCGATCACTGGGTCACCTTCAAAGGTCACCACTTGGCTTCAGTAGTTTGAGTAGTTACAGCTGAGAAGGGCCAGGGCAGTGTTGGGAATGGCCAGTACCTGACAGAGATGGAGAAGTCCCCTGGGGAGCTCTGGCTGGCCCGGATGATGAAGAAACCAACCTCCTTGCCCATGAGTAAGTTCTCTGCCTGGTGTCGTGAGAGGCCTTCATGAAACCATCTATTGGGCAGGATAAAAGAAGAGGATCTCGGTGAGACACGTGAGGGGCAGGAGGGAGACACGGAGAACAGGTGACTGAAAGGGAGAGAGGTGGGGACTCTGTTCAGTGGAGAGCAGGGGGAGACCAAAGAGAGGCCAGGAGCTTTTTGAAACCAATCCAATGCTCTAGGCAGTTCTCAGGAAAGGCGAGTGAGTTCCCCTTGATTCACTCTCTTTGTTCCTTCCCTCCAGGAGAAGTCACTCTCCGGCTTGGAAAACCTGAATCATGGAAATGTGCCACTGCACCAAAATGGGGCAGTGTGGGAGTGACTCGCTGTGGGGAGCAGCCGCCTGCCGCAGTGGCATGAGGGGCAGAGAAGAGCTGCAGGGACAGAGGGGCACAGGGAGGGAAGTGGCAGCTTCAGGCGCTGGGGCCACCGGGCTGAGAGTGGCCGCTCCTCCCCAGGGCACTAAAGGAGAGCTACCCTCCTGGGGGGTCTTGCTACCTGGCTGGCATGCTTTGTTTGCTCCGTGTGCCCGGCAAGGGCTCCGAGGCACCCAGGGAGCGCTGCATATACGTGTGAAGATGAGCGGGGCTGGCAGCAGCCAGAGAGCAGTGTCTACACAGCAGGTGGGCCCTCCCCCAAAAATCCAGGCTGGAAAATAATCTTTACTGTGCAAACAAACAGAAAAACAGAGGAGAAACTGCTCTTCCAGGAGAACGGTCAGGGTGGCAGCCTCTGGAAGTATTGCTGCACACGGCACAGCATGTATGAAAAAGGCAAACACTTACACAGGGCAAGGCAAACAGTGGCTACAGGCTGAGGGCAGGAGGCCAGAAACCTCCCTCCATCACAGACACGCAAAATGAGTGTTTGCAATCACTCAGTGGGCAAAGGGGACTGTGTCACATTGGTTCAAGGTGGCTGCTCTAATTGCTGCCACAAGAAGGCTAATACTCATGTCCCTTTAAGATAAATGCCCAACAGGCCTAGGCTTTGGGTTTCTTTGTGAGCAATTCCCTGTGCTTTCTAGAATTTGGGAACGTGGATTCTGAGACAGGGGTAGCAGGAAGGATGTACTTATTCCAGACCTGGGACTTCAGGGGTAGGTTGGTTGTGCTTTGAGGGGGCTGAAAGCAGGGGTTCCTGGTGGCCTGCAGATCCTGCCCGAGTATTTGCCACATACCCCTATAGGGCTGAGCAAGTGACACTACAACATTGCCATGTGCAGGAAGATAAGAGGAGCGGGATGCACTCCACAGCAGCAGGCCCACAAAGGATATATTTTAGAAGAGGCAATGGGCAGTTAGGGGAATTTAGAAAATAAACATTTTTCCTCCAACTGGAATTTGATAGGTGGCTTCTTTGATAAGTGGCTTGTTTCAGGGCTTGCAAAAATTTTCACATACTACGTATTAGACATGGGTGGCCAGGAGTTCAGTATTACATATCATTCCAAAGCTTTTCATTCATTCACTTAACAGCTTTATTGAACGTCTACTATTGTGCCTCTTCCGGGCACCAGGGACAGAGTGACAAGCAGAAGAGACAAGCACCTCGCTCTCAGGGAACTTACATTCTAGTGTGTGGGGGGGTCATGCAATAAACAAAATCATTAGAACATACGTGTGTCACGTGATGATGAATGCTGTGGAGAAAATGACAACAAAGAGGAGGGACAGGGAGTGGGGGTGGGAGAGTAATTTAAAATACGGTGATGAAAAAGATGTCACCAAGAAGGGGATATTCTGAACCTAAGGAGATTGGAGAGGAGGAGGAACCCGCAGAGAGATGGGGAGGAGCCACCTTGGGAGGAAGGGTGTCCCCAAGCCCAGCAAAGAAAGTGTTTCCCTGGGAGGGAGAAAGCCCAGGTCAAGTCTGCTGAGAACGGGACCTGTGGCCCCCTGGACAGGAAGCTCAGGCGCCAGGAGGAGTAGGAAAAAGCGAATGCAGCCTACTTTTGAAGAAATGGAATGCAGCTGGAAGGGGATTTGAGATCAAGAGGTTTTGTTTTGTTTTGTTTGTTTGGTTTTTGGTAAGCTGGGAGAAATTAAGCATGTGTGTTTGCTGATGGGAATGACCCAGCAGAGAAGGAAAGAAAGTTAACGTGGGAAAGAAAGGAGAGAATTTCTGCTAGAAGCACCGACAGTTCCTTCCAGACAGCTGCAGGGAAGGCAGAGTCTGAGCAGTTACAGGGGCGGGCGGATGTGGTAGGGGTGGGGGCGGGCATGGCGAGCTTCTCTTCAGGCGGCTTTCACTGTCCCAGAAAACCTAGAGGCAAAGCCATGGGTTGAGAGTGAGGTGGGGGACAGGCGGGAGGTTTGAGGAGCAGGGAAGGTCATGCAGTCACCTAGCAGATTATTGGTAGCATCAAGGGCATGGTCAAGGTCAGTGTTCATTCCACTGTCTCTGGTCAGCACTAGCTCACCATGAGTGCTGCTGTTGCACTCACTGCAGTCACCAATGCCACTTTGGTTTCCAAACAAACTTTTGCTCTTTGGGCTAGACCCTGGCTCTGAGACAAGATTAGATTTCTATCTAACCCTTGTGGTCAATTCTTAAGACACAGGAGACCCAATCTCAATTTTTCATTTCCTCTTTATGAAGGGAATTCCCCTTCCCCCCACTGACTTCTCTCACTGCGGTGAGCGCGCTTAAGGAAGGCAGGCAGTGTCCACGCTCCCACCCGACCCGATGAAGGGTGGAGAGCCTGGTTAGCTGCGAGGTGGGGCTGGGAGGTGACGAAGTGCCTTGAAGGAGCAGCTCTTGAAGTGGGGTAGCCGACAGCACCCCCTTTGCAATTCTTGGAAACTCTGTGATTGCAATCACTGTAGATGACTTGAGTTTATAAACTTATTTTATAAAAATTTAAAATCGGCAATACATGTACATGGTGTGAAATTCAAAAGGCAATGAAATAAAATGCAAAATCTCCCTCCTGCCCTGGCTTTCGATGTGTGGCTCTGGAGGCTCTTGGGAGGAGCTCCAGAGGCAGCCATGTTTGACAGTGGCCTAGGTGCACACGGGTAATTCCAGTGACTGCTGAAAGAGCGAGAGGAGTGTGTGTGGGCAGGCGCGCCCCAGCAGGCTGCAGATACTTACTCAGGAAACTGGATGTCTATGAAATTCTTAGGCACGTATCCTTCTTGGCTCCCAAGTTCCGCCTTGAACCACTCCTCTTGGTTACTTAAAATCTACACAGAGGAGAAGGAAGGACAAAAACACTGCAAGGACGACACCAAAAAGCAAGAGAAAGGGGCTGCAGGGCAAAGAAGGGCCTTTGGACTTAGAGGCAAATAAGCCAAAGGAACCAAACAGCTGCCCTGGGACTTACCCCAGGCCCGGTCAGGGAACAGTGAGCTTATCTTTGGAGTTTGGCTTCTCTTGACCCCAAGTTATTTCTGTCCCCTTGGGACACCTACTCAAGTCACCCCACTGTGGCTTGGCCTCCCAGACCCGGCACGCAGGGACTTTCCTGAATTCCTTTCTCCTTCTATCTTGGAAATTCGTTTGTCCCAGATCTTAGCACCTTAAGTTCTTCCTCTGAGCAGATGGTGGGAAGGCAAGAATGGCTACTCCATGGTGGTTTTGTTTGTTTTTCTCTTCCAGGTAAGCAAGAAACTTTTAAAAATTTAATTTGTTTTTATTTTTTAAACAAGCAGATTAAAACTTAAACAATCCAAGTGAGGCCAGTGTTGGAAACAGTTACTGTGTGTGTTTCATCAATCATTTGGATTGAACTTGGGTTGCCTTTTCTAATCTTGCTCTTAGAGCCAGATCAGAAGCAAAACCAAAACTTCTGTCTCGTCACTCTATGGTTGCACCTTGACTGTGACTCCAACGTATTATGGCCTATCTTGATTATGCCTATTACTCACCAGGCCTGACGCTATGTAGCTTCTGGTTATTTCAGAAAATGAGATTCATTTTCATTAAAAGACAAATGTTTGCCACCTCTGACTGAGAATGTTTCTAAAGTCTGTGACGTAGAGTTGAAGAATAATTCTAAATGAGGATAGCAGAGTGAACGAGGGGAAATGTTATTGGGCCATTGAATTAACCACCTGGGAGCCCTCCTGCTTCTGGACTTTGAGAAATTATAAAGCTTTGTTATTGTTTTTTTATTTTTGTTTTTATTTTTGAGACAGAGTCTCACTCTGTTGCCCGGGTTAGAGTGCCATGGCGTCAGCCTAGCTCACAGCAACCTCAAACTCCTGGGCTCAAGCGATCCTCCTGTCTCAGCCTCCTGAGTAGCTGGGACTACAGGCATGCGCCACCATGCCCAGCTAATTTTTTCTATATATTTTTAGTTGTCTGGTTAATTTCTTTCTATTTTTTGGTAGAGACGGGAGTCTCTCTCTTGCTCAGACTGGTCTCAAGCTCCTGACCTTGAGCTATCCTCCCACCTTGGCCTCCCAGAGTGCTAGGATTGCAGGCGTGAGCCACCGTGCCGGGCCAAGCTTTGTTATTGTTTAAGCCATTTTTAGTTTCTGTATCTTGCAGCTGAAAGTGTCTGCACTGGTAGAAGTACGATGAGAAAGGGGAGAGCAAAAGTGGATAGGAAGGACTCCTTGGAGGAGAGCGACCTGCCCTGTCTGTGAAAGGAGTGACCCAGATGCAAAGGAACTTCCTCTTTCTAGGATCCAAGGGGGGAACTGACGCCCAGCATGGCTGGGGTTTAGACGGTGGATCCAGGAGGAGAGACAGGGGAAGCTAGACAGATGCACAGGCCTCGTGGCCCAGGTGGGAGAGTTTGAATTTTTATCTTGAAATTTATGGGGAGCCATGGAAAGATTTTAAGCAGGGAAATAACAGTAAGATTTAGAGCTTGAAAGAGTTCTGTGTCAGAGTGTAAAGACAGATGAAGGGCAAAGTCGGGAGGGAAACCAGGAAGTCGAGTGTAGCCCTCCAGACACAAGACACCAGGGCCTGGGCTGAGAAGAGGGGAGGACAGATTTCAGAGGATCCAGGAAGCAAAACGGGCAGGATTTCATGACTGTTCTTGGGAGCTAAGGGAGAAGGGATTTCTGGCTTGGCAGACTGAGTGGGTGGTGCAGCCTTTACAAAGTAGAAAACACAGGAGCGGGCAGGGCTGGGGAAAGACCCCTGGACTTCACGACACATGCGGGGATTTGAGTTGAATTCTCAGCTGAGCAGGAAAGCTCAGGGAGCAGCTGGAGTCTGCAGCCAGGAGAGAGGTTGGGCTGGAGTTTGGGATTTTGGAATCATCTGAAAGTGGGTGGCATTGAAGTCATGGGTCCCTCGGGTTTCTCTCTCCCAAAGAAAAAGATGGGAAGAGAATTGAAAGAGCATTAAGTACTGGAGAGGCGATGACGACCTATTTCTAACATCACTTCCAAGGTGGAAAGAAGACAGAGCTGAGAGTTTGGAATGGAAGACCTGGTTTCTAGCTCGGTTCTTTCACTAGCTGTGTGACCTTGGGCGAGTCAATTAGCCATTTGAAACTCGGGGACAATAATAACCACCTAGGGCCTCATGGAGCCGATGCGAGGATCAAATGAGCCCTGGAACCTGAAAGTCCTTCAGAAAGTGTAAACTCTTTTTTTAAAAAAATACAATTCCATCAAATGTGATATTCTTATGAGGGAGGACTGCAGTGTCCATTCTGAAGGACATGGAAGGGTCTATAAGTTCTTTAAAGCATTTTATGTGTATGTTTTGAATTTAATCATTTGTTCTGAAGAAATAAAAGTGTGTCCCATATTTGAGTTCGAGATTGCTGAGAACAGAAAACTTTATAGTTTCTGACATCAAATGTGACTGTTGCTATCACCGAGGATGCCTGGGTATGTGTGTGCCGACGGGGGCAGGGGCAGGCCAAAAATCTAGGTCAAAAGAGCTGGGAAACTCGGCGGCAGCCACACAAAGAACACAAGGACATGTCACTCCAGCCAGCGCTCCTGAACTCATGGCTTCAGAATTCCTTTCTCCATCACATGGGAATGTGGCGTTTGGCCAGGGTGGCCCGTGTCAAATGCGGAAGTGAGCAGGGATGAGGTGGAAGAGGCCATTTGGAAATTGGCCTATCACGGTAAGAGCCACATTCTGTGCTTTGTTCCCTGACCTGAAAGCAGCTGTAATTTTAGTAATCACGGCTCATATTCATCCACCTCCTCTAGCCACTGAAAGATTATCCCACAATGCCGGCCGTTTCTCTCCTCCACCTGGTGCCTGTTCTGCCGGAGATTGTGTTTCTTGAGAGGTGAATTTACAGGCTTTTTATGGGGTAGAGAAGGTGAGGTTTTAAAAAATCTCATTTTCCGTAAAGACAGGTATGGGGGGAGGGGAGAGGTGGTTTCCTCCTGCCGTTGTGGGCCCAGGCCCCGCACTTCCTGCCCCTCGGGTCTATCTCTCCATCTCTTCGGTCCCCCTATCTCTTGTACCCATCGCGTAAACCTGTGGAGTTCAGCCTGAACATTTGAAGTTTTACACTTAAATTTACTGTACCCTGATTCTTATAATGTTCCCTGAAAGAATAATTTTCTGGGTTACATGGCCTGAGAATAAGTTAGATGTGGGAAGAGAAGGACCAAAAGTACAGCTGGGAGGATTTTTAAATTGGATGGAATTATAGCTCCTAGCAGCATGGCAGAAGGATTGAAGAAGTTAATTACGTAGAATTAACTCTTAGTGCTTTTAGGTTGCTGTTTTAGTAGGAAGAAATGTGGGTGAGTTAGATGCATTATAGAAGCAGATAGAAATGGACTGGGTCGAGATGTTTTTCAAAGCTACTGGCAAATTCGAAGCCAAATTTAAATGTTAAGTCTGGTGCCATGTGTAGCTGCAGGTGCAGAGGTTTGTGGCATGAACAGAAAAAAATCTGATTCCTGACTTTTCACATATTTCTCTTACAGGACAAGTGGGATCAAGTCATTTGGCAGGAGTTCCCTGTTTACTGTCTTGTTTACCGTTCCATGCAGATCAGCATCTAGTGAGCACCTGTTGTTTGCACTTAGGTGCTGGGAATGTAGAGATGAATAAGCCGGGGCCTTTGCCCTGAGGAACTTGCGGTGTGTTGAGAGTGGGTGTCTGGTGAGCTGGTCAGATATTTTTTTGTGCCTTTTCCAATGAAGGACTCTGTTTAGTCGTTAGCACTAAAGACATACAAGAGACAGAGCATCCCGGAAGTGAATTGCTGTGGAGCAATGAAGAGCTGGCTTTGGAAATAATTGTGAGGATCCTGGGTGTGTCACCCACCTCGAGAGGGGAGGGCAGACACTGCAGTCGCATGTGGGAGCCCCAGGCACGGGCACCGACCACTGTCCCACAGACATCCGGGAGGCTCAGGCGACAAGCCCTCTCCACTTTTCTCTTTATCACTACAGCTGAACTGGACAGACTTTGAAGAGAGGGAGGCAGTTGGCTTTTGGATGGAATTTGAAATGAGCATGCAGAAATGCAATTTTGCAATTCAAGAAATACGTACTGGGCACCTATGCACTTGGCTGTGATTTAGATGCTGTGAAGATACAGAAGAACCCAGCATGGCTGTGCTCTCAGGGAGCTCACCAGGGGAGGAATCAACAGTTCACTCATTCATCAAATATTAGGGAATTCTAGACACCACCGTTCTAGACACTGAGGCAGACACGGCCCCGCCCTTGCAGAGCTTTGGCCAGTGGAGTAGTCCACACACAAACCGGCAGCTAGGATCCCACGGGGCAAGGGCAGCAGTGAGAGATGGAAGAGGAGGTGTGTGAGACCACAGGGTTGTGCCCGCCCATACGTAACGGTCATGGGGGGCAAGTCATCAGTGTCTGGAAATGAGTGAGCTGTGTGTTGGCTGCTGGAGAAGAGCTGAAGAGGGAGGGGTTCATGTTGCTGGGGTGGCATAAATGGGCACTTGGAGTATGGACGGTGGAGAACCTGAAAGAGGCCAGTGTGTGCGCTGCAGTGTGACCTGGGGGCATCGTGTCCACAGAGATGTGTGTGTGTGTGTGTGTGTGTGTGTGTGTGTGTGTGAGTGTGTAGGCTGGGATTCAAACTCAGATCTATCTGGCTCCAAAGTCTATGCTTCTCTTTACTGTAACACTCTCCTTTCTAGTGAAGACGGGACTTGCTTGAGAGACACCATGAAGGGAGAATATTCAGAGCCGAGCACAGTGCTCAGGAGTCAGGCAGAGCTCTGTTCGGATCCTGGCTCGGTCACATTCTAGCTGTGTGAGTTTGGACAGGTGATTTAACCCCCCATTTTTAAAATGGAGGGAAAATTAGTGCCTGCCTTGCAGATCTGTTGAGATAGTGCAATAACGTTGCAGACCACTTAGCCACACCCGGCCCGACGGGAGGAGCTCAGGCGACCTTGGTTACTGATCACCCGGCTTTGGCAAGGGAGGTGCGGATGGGAACTGAGGCTTCTGGCCTGTCGAGTGACCTCTGACAGCACTTAGAACGTGGATGGGGAGTCGTTTGAGCAGAAGTAGGGGTGAGGTGGGTGTGGGATTTGAGTGATTCTGGACTTCACAAGTTAGGAGTTGGCATCTGTGTGGTAACATCCAACAGACAATTGGCAGCGAGGTTCTGGAGTTCAAGAGAGGTCAGAACTAGAGCGAGAGCCATAGACTTGAGGGTCTTTGGTCTAGAAATGAGGGTTGAAGCCAGAGCAGGGGGTGAGCTGGCTCAGAGTGAGGAGAAAAATCAGAAAGCCAAGGGCAGAACCTTCGGGGAAGCATATATTTCCAGTCAGAAAGAGAGGAAACGGGGCACTTAAAAATGAGACCCCCTAGGAGTGCCCAGGAAGGGAGGAGAAGAACCAAGAGAGGGTGGAGCTGCAGACGCCAGGCGGGAAGAGCTTCCTGGAGAGGCACAGTGCGGAAGGCTGCAGGCTGCAGGCCTCCCCTAGGGACGTTAACTGCACATTAGGGAGAGCACTGGTGGACCTAAGGAGAATGTTGGGGGTGAAAGGTCAACTCCAGAGAGTTGCAGAATGAATGGGAAATGAGGAAGTGGAGAGTGCCCAGTGCAGAGAATTCTTCCCAGTACTGGCAACAAAGGAGAAGAAAGAAATTAGGAGCTGGATTGGGAAGCAGAGTTGAGAAAAGTTTTTTTTGGTTGTTTTTTTTTTAACGTTTCTGGGGAATAGAGAAAACTTAAGCAAGATATTAGGTTCTATTTGCAATGGGAGATAAGGGTGGGAGTTAGCCCAAGGATGCTCTAGAGGGGTTGACAATCACAGGATCACAATACCCCACAGAGAAGGGAGGAACTTCTCACAGCTGCAAGTCCCCCCAGGACGCTGGTAGATCAAAGCAGTGATGGCCGCCTTTTCCTGGGTCAGCAGCAGCCCAACCAATATTTTAAGCTTGTGAAGGCCTACGCTTTGCCACCACTATTCCTAGAACTCGCAAGCTGAGAGCAGTTAGAAGGCTACACACTGGGCATGTTCGAATTCCAAAAGAAGCCGTTCTATGTGTTTTGTGGTCAGTGGACACTTTCCAAGTCACCCTGTCACATGCTGAGAAGGTTCTCTCTGGCAAGCAAGATTCCTGGTGGTGAGACCACGCTGGCCATCTGGGCTGCTGAGAACCAGGGGGTGGGCTGCCTAAGCGTGCTCTGAGGTCAGGCAGGGGGGCATTGGCTTCACATACTTCCAAATGGCCTCTTGAAGGGCTTGTGCTCTTTTGCAAAAAAAAAACAAGGGTTGAGTCTGTAAGTGTGGTGTGCGAAACGTGGGAGAAGTCCAAGGCCACTTCAGCTCAGCAAGCGGCCACTACAACTGAAGTGTGGGCTCAAGACAAGTTTTAAGAAGCCCCTGAGTGGTCAGGTGTGCATGGCCTTTGTCAAGCCACATCCCTTCTGGCTGCCTTTCCCACACCCTCGTCTCCTAAGTCCCAGCCGTGCTGAATCTGGCAATGCTCTCTGAATTCAGCATGCACTTGCACAACTCTGAGCTTTCGTTAAAAGCCCACTTTGCACACATTCCTACAACCCTCCATCTTTCAAGGTAGCATCATTTGTTCCATCACCTGTGCTCTTTGAGCACTGAGCCAAGAGCAGCATCTGTAACAGCCCTTTGGATGGGTGTTTTTCACCGTCCAGACCACGAGCATTTCAGGATGAGGACGGCGGCTTATGTCGACTCCATTTCCATCACCTGGCCTGGTGTCTGGCACACAGGTGCACGGAAGGCACCCTTTGTTTAGAGGTGAACTTCTCTTTTTAAAAGGAACTGAGTGCAGCTCTTGAGACAAAGGCACGGATTGTTAGGTTACTTCGGTGGCCAGACTCAAGTAACCCGAACTCTTTATCGCTCCCCTGGGGCCCCCGGCACGTACCTTCAGAACATCTCCAGTGTGAAAGCTCAGTTCGTCCTCACCTGAGGCAGTGAAATCAAACTTGGCGACAGCTTCCATGTTGTCACGTGAAGCTGGAAGAGAAATAACGTGGTCATTGTGCCTGTCTGCCAGGAGGAGGGCAGCAGAGCCCACAGTGCTGCCTCGCAGTCTTAGCAGCTCATAGGAGAGTGGTCGGAGGAGTGTCTCCAGGCCCAAGAGCAAGACTCGGGCACACAGAGAGGCCTTGTGTTTGCCGGAAGAGCTGCTTGAGTCCTTAGGATCTGGGTCCCAGGATCATTCTCTGAATCCCCGGATGCCAGGAGCAGGAAGCGAAAGCCAGCGACAGCCTTTCCCCTCTCCTTTCATCTCCCCGTGCTGGTCCTGGCCTGACACCACTTCTGGGGGCATCTGTTTCCAGCTGATAAGGACGGAAGGCTTGCTATCATCTGTAACTTGAGGCCCAAGGGGCTGGAAAGACTATTCTGTAAACACTGTCCCGAGTCTATCCCTTGGCAGCTATATTTAACCAGGCAGTGTTAATTAGACAGTTGCCATTTCCTCTTTTACATCTGAATCATTTAAGAGAATTAGACAGCATTAGCCATTGGGGAACGCAGCTTCCTTCTGCATGGTTTGAGAGTAGAAAGCATTTTGGTCTGAGAGTTGGGAGACTTGATTAGTCAGATTACTTATTTTATTATTAGAGTGTAAACCAAGTCCACTTTGGAAACTTTGATTTTAATAGTTTTGAATTGAGTTAAAATACTGGCCCCCTCCTCATAGACCTGTGTAAAGATAAACGAGTCAGCCTCCATTCTACACTGAGTAGGAAATAGAGTTGATTTTTGGGAGACAGTGAGGATGGAATAGCAAAAGAGCCAGCTTGAATCCTAGTTCTCTTGGTGAAAATCTGTATAATTTTGGGCAAATAATTAAGCCTCTTGGAGTCTCAGTTTCCTCATCTGTAAAATAGAGATCATAATATTGAGCTAATAAAATTGTGAGATTAAATTAGATAATAGATACAAAGCATTATACAAGATAAGGCTAAATAGTAATTATGTTTTAAAGCAATTTTATGGAATGAATTTTTCCCCCAGCAAAGGTAGCCTGAAACACACAAGTTTTCTACCAAGCCTCCCATTTCCTATAAATGTTTCTTATTGAAATGTGATGCTTGGTCTCCATGACTATCAACTCCCGTGATTCTTTGCTAAGACAGCTCACTCTCAGGACAATCTTGAAAGCTCTTGTTTGGCATTTATGTTTTTCAAAGTTTCTCTAGGACTGAAACCCTCAGGGTTAGTTTATCAGTACCGTCAAACCTAATGGACTTTCAGAGACCAGGAAACTGGGACCATAATTGTCCTCTCAGTGGGAATTTCTGCTCAAATGGCCAGGATTTGGGTAAATAAGGAAGGTGCTGCTGGTGGGCAGGCATAGCACCAGGAAACCCGAGGGTTACAGCCACTTGCAAGGGACTCGTTTCTCTCATCCTCCACATGTGCTTGGTCTTCCAAAGGTGATAAGTGAAGGTGAATATTACCCATCCACAGGTAGATATTAAGTAAAAAATAGCTTAGGAGCCAAAGTAAATGTCATAGTTAACTCTCTGAGCTTTATCACCAGTCAAAACTTATTTCCAAACAACAACAATAACACAAATATACCTTTTGCACACTTTCCTCAGGATCTGTCCATCTAAGGCAAATTAAAATTTTTGTGACCTAGGATGACCCACTTGAGAGGAAGGAAATCAGCTAAATGCCTTTGCTGATTTGATTCACCCCATTACTTTAACATGCAAGGCTTCTCCTAATTAAGGACTTGCGTCTAGTTTGCAGGGAGACGTGGCTTCTGTGGGTCATCCTCATCGTATCAACAGTAGACACTGGTCACCTCAAGGGATCAAGTGTCAGGTGAATGGTCCTGAAAACCAACATCCCATTTACATGCAAATTTACCTTAATAAGCAGGACAGAGACAAGGGGAGGGCAAATGCTAAACATATTAGAAAACTACATAAATTAGAGATGAAAAAATATCCAAGGCATGCTCTAGATATGACCTTGATTTGGGGAAGATCTTTCCAACATGACATGTAGCTCAGCTGAGGCCTGGGCGCTACGTCCAGGCTGGCTGTAAATGACTTTGGTGAGGAGGCCAAAGCAGAAGTAAAATTGCTTCTGAACAGAGGCACTTTTCTCTGTTTTCCCCAGGAGGCAGGCAGTGTGGCCGAGCCAACGACACAGGCATATCACAGAGCTCCCAGCTTATGGTATTAATCCTGGCTCAAAAAACCCAATTAAACAGGCCCACTCTTCATGAAATCGCTTGGAAAAAATTCGTTTGCTCCCATTTCCATTTGTGAAATAAAATCTGCTCGGGCCACTGTTTATTTAGGGTGGGGTGGGTTATGTTCTCTTTTCATTCAAATCACAGGGCTTCCGAAAACTCTTCCCTTGAAACACCCTAATAGCAGAGAATGGCAAATATGCCACCCCCAGGGGTCGGTCTTCTGTTTGATCATAAAAATGCATGAAAATCTATATCCCATTTCTCTATATCCATTAGTGTTAATTTTGAAAAGTTTTAAAATTACCACCAGGGAAAAAGAGACCTGAACTAATATAGTTTATTCAGTATTTATCCACTTGTTTTATAAGCTGTACGTGCTTATAAAACTACAGACTGCATCTGGGAAACAAAAAAAATATGACGGTGATAAAAACTGGGTAGCAGCACTTCAGAGAGGGAGAGGGACTTGGGGGAGAGAGAGAAGGTGCAGCAGCCTGAATTCAAGAGTGCAACGGAGCCTTCTTGCTACTGCCTGCCATTTCCGTGCTTCTGACCTCTGGGGGAGATGAAGAGAGAGACCTCTCTTCAGAGAACCTCACAGAGGGATTCAATGTGTTTCCCTGCCAGTGATGGGCTTTAGAAATGGCTGCAATGCTGCCATGCAGCGTGAGAAACTGCAGCCTCCAGGGTCAGCCAAGCCACCCCAAGCAGCGCCGCCCCCACCCTGCCAGGCCTGTCGATGCTGCCAGTTGTCACCCCAGTGCTCGCTCTGCTTCTCCCCAGCCCTCTGCGGCTCTCTCACTTCCCCCCTTGTGAGTTACACGAAATATCCATTAGCAACCCGGCGACACAGATCTGCTTCACCACAGGATAATGCCACACAGCACTACCCCGACATGATTTTCTCTGCCTTTGCATTTCCACGTAAGCTTCTTTTACCACCAAAAAGCCTGAAAAAATATTCAGGCTATATACCAAGAATGCTTGTCTACTTCTAAAATATAGTCATCACAGAGCCCGAAAACAAGCCATGAGACAGCTCTTTAACCTCCATCTGAAAGCCAGATTATAAGTGGATTTGTTCATAAATGCGTAGTTACCATCAAAATGGTACCAGGCAAGAAACTTCTTGAACAATTTCAGCTCCTCCTAAGTTGGCTATGAATAGCCAAGGTTTCCATTTTATGTATCTCTCAGAAAGAGCAATTGCATAACACCACGAAGCTACGCGAAGATTCAGGCTCAGGACCTCGGTGACAGAGGGAGACGGGTCCTAAATTGATATCACTTCCTATTTTGCTGGGGAGAGCTCTAATTTGAATCCTTGCCCCAGTTTACATTGCAATTCAGATAAGATAATATCTTGGGATTTAAAAAAAGAGAGCAACATTGCTTTTTATAAGTATTCCTGTAGCATATTCCTATTTCATACGATGGAGCTTAGCTATAATCATTTTTCCCTGGCAGTGTGCGGTTTCCTACTTCTGGACATTAGCAACAATTTTTATTAGTTTATCCTGTATATGAAATGAAGTAAGAGAATAGTGAGAATAGTTTACATTTGAGGACTTTGGCTGCAGCTACTGAGAGGAGCTTAGCAAAAAATGTAAAATTATACCAGCTGCCTAATGTCACACAATTCAGAGACTTAGACTCCACAGCCTTTCTGTTCTTTCTGTGTGACAGGTAAAGCCTCTCTTGGAGACAATAAGGGAATGTGTTTCCCCCACCCATCGAATTGACAAGGTCAGTTCAATTACTTTCCAGAAGTAGGAAACCTCACACTGCCAGGGAAAAATGATTATAGCTAAGCTGCATTGTACGAAATAGGAATATTCTTGAAAAGTTATTATGAACAGAGTATTTGTAAATGGAATCATATTAGCATGTATTATGGAGGCTCACTCTATAAAGGAACCCTGTCGTGAATCGCTTTATAAAATGAAAGCAAAATTTGTTATGCAAATAACTGCCTTTTAATTTATCTGTTTTAAAGTCTGGATTTTTATGCGTTGAGTCTTAAAACAGAGCACACCTGTATATCCCCTCCAGTTCTGCACACTGTGGGCCAGATAAATATTTGCTTCTTTTCTTCTCAGTCCTAAAGCATGTTAAAGAAAAACCTCTCCTATTGATACAGAACATTCCACCTTGGAATATAGACCAGGCGTCATCAAACCTTCTCTGTGTAGGGCCAGAGAGTAAATATTTTTGGTGTTCTAGGCTGTCCAGTCTCTGTCACAACTACTCAGCTGTGCTACTAGAGCCAGGAAGGCAGAGTAATTGAATGGGTATAGCCGTGTTCCAATAAAACTTTATTTGTAGGCACAGAAATCAGAATTTCATAGCATTTTTACATGTCAAGAAGTGTTGTTATTCTTTTGATTTTTTCCCCAATGATTTAAAATTGTAAAACCCATCTTAGCCAAGGTCAAAATCACAGTGAAGGGCTGAATTAGGCCCACTGCGGTAGTCTGTCAAACACTGATATACACATTTATATCTATATCCTATCTCCTTCAATAATCTGTAAACTTCTTGAGGGGAAAGATTGTGGTTTAGTGGACAGAGTGTGGGGCTTAGAGGGAGGTGGACCTGGATCTGAATCTAAAATGTGCCACTTACTTCCTGAGTGTGCTGGCTCCTCATCTGTAAGATGAGAGTAACCAGTTACTTCGTGGGGTTGTTGTGTATTAATGTGTGGACTGACACATAGTAGGTGTCCAGTGAATGGTAATCATTGCTATTTATTCCTAGATTCTGTACACTACCTAATCATTGCTTAGTAGGCACTTAGCACGTGTTTGTTGAGTCAAAGAAAACATGCAAATGACCTGCCATCGGAGTTGCTATAAAGTTGATTTCCTCAGGGCAGGGGCAGCACACAGGAGGACCCATTTACAAGGATCAGTGAAATTCCCACGCGAAGGTGCCCTGACTTCTCAGCAAACTCAGCCGGAGATAGTGAAACGCACACCCACTGAGAGGTCAGATTTATTTAATCCAATAGAGGGCAATGGTGCACCCCGAACCGTCCGTTCCGTCCCCTAACTTTTCTCTGCATCCCGAGTCCCTGCAACCTTTACCTAGACAGGTTTGGTGATTGTCCTTGCTGTCTCTTGTGAGTTTTAAGGCACCTAAATGTTAACACTTCGAAGAGTCTAAAACCTATAAAATACAGAATTGCTTAGGTGGAAAAGAATTAGAAATCACCTTCTCCTACACTTTTTCTGATGCTAAAACGCCTTCTGAGCATCCCAGAGAGGTGGTCCCCATGCCTCTTGCGGTGACTAGTCCCTCACTCCTGCTTTGATTCTAGGTTAATGATCCTGTATGAAAACCCCTACTGTGTGTTTTTCTTCTATCTGAAACTTACAGCTGTGTTTGGGGCCTTTCCGTCTCAGTTTATACCCTTGCTGGGCATTGGACATTGGGAACAGGAAACCGAGAAAGGTTGCAGATGGCCCTTCTTGAAAATTCGTGAGCATAGCATTGCCAACTACCTTACAGCTCGCCTGTCAGCCGCTGCTTAAATACTCTTCTAAAGACCCAAAACAATCTATTTTGGAAAAGAAAGTGGAAAAGAGAGGAAAAAAAAAAAAAAAGGCTGGGCTTAGCCAGAAGACCAAGGTCTGGCCTTTCCCTGTTTTGGGCTCTCATGTGACAAGATTTCCACTTCATTCTAAACCAGCAGAATCCCACGTACAGAATACCTCTTAATCAGCCGGCCAAGCTGGAAATGTTAACCTTCTTACTGAATGTCTAACAGGGCTTACATGTTTCTTTACTGCACCTGCTCTTGAGTTACTGCTAACTCATCCTCTGGAGCCTTTGAAACAGAGACTCTCAAATCCTTCTCTTTGGTTTCTCTGGAGACGCGGCTCTATGGCCAGGTGCAGGGGGTAGAGTGGGAACTGGAATTGTGGTGGCCACAGCCAGCCCATGTTGGGTCCTCCACCTGGCCTTCACCAGATCAAGCTTGCAGATAGTCGTGCAGTTGGGAGGGGTCCTCAGGGTCCTCTGCTTGAGAAGATTTACAGCCAACAGTTCGTGTGCTTATCTGGACCTCCCAAATCAGAGACACAGGACTATTTCTTTTGGGGTTCAGGATCCTGGGAGAATAAACAGTCTGCTCAAGGGGATCTGGACTGTTTGCACAGGTGCTCTCTTTAGGGGATATAAACATTTCTGATTGTATTGCAACCAAAGTAAGCAAAGGCAAGCAAAATATACCCCCACCAAACCGTTCCTGGCTAGTTGGCTGAGATTTTAGTACCCTCTAAAAGCCTCCATTTTAAGTGATTTTGCACAGACAGAACATTCCTATTTTTCGCGTGTCCCTGGGTGACTCATTATTTCCCCCCTCCTAAGCCCCAGGAAAGCATAAATCCCCCAGCGTGAGTGGCGGGGTGAACACATGGAACCAGAGGGGGCCTCTGCAGCCTGTCCAGGAACAATAATTCATCAGCAGCTGAGCTGCTGACGCTGGCCTTGGACACCACAAGGATGGGCTATGAATGGAAACCGCCAGGGTGCTCCCCATCTCCCGTCCAGTCCCGTCCTGTGCGCAGGTGTGTTCCCGGAATAACAATTCATCCTCGGGCTGCTTCACTTCTGCAGAAAGCCGCCAACAGGGCTGTCTCTGATGACAGGTGACTAATGGGCAGCTGGTTCTCAAGTGAGACACTGAGCGTGGGCCAGGGAGGTGTGCTGCCCTCTCCTCCCAGTCTGGGAAGGGCTCGGGCTTAGCTCACAACCACTCACTGCCCTTACCTTCTAATGCCTCAACCAGCACCCTCCTGCAGGCCCTCGGCCAGCCTCTCAGGGTTCCATCCTACCTGGGATCCCCAGCCCCACCTGAACCCTTTGACCTTGCCTTGCAATTGCTTCCGGTTTCCAAATGGGAACCATCTCCCCAGTTAGAAAGCAATAGGTCTTCAGGTTTGGAAGCCAAATAAATATATTTTTCAGACTTGTGGGCACACTTTACACAACTGGAGAATCTCTCTAAATCCCTTATATCCTTATTTAATCAAATTGCTCTTCTGCAGGTCTCTGTCTGTCACTGTGGATTATGGAGATTTCATTGGTCTCCAGGATGTTTTTCTCTTTTTTAATTAGCTCCCTTTTTCCTGCTTAAGGTTTTTTGGTTTCGGTGGGGGAGGGGTGACGAGGGGAGGGAAGTAGAAGAGGGAGGAGACACGTCAGGAGACTGTCCCCACACAGGTTTCCCCCTCCGCTGCCTTGTAACTTGGGTGATGCCCAAGACAAGGGATCAGTCACTTGCTCTTCCTTCCTCTGCGTATTATCACCTTACTCTTCCTTAATCAACACCAGTCTGGCTTATATAATTTAATTTTTTTTAGTGCAAGGCATACTACATAAAATCTCATTTGTCCTCAAAGTTTTTGTAAGAAAAGTATCTTTTTCCTTAAGCGTAATGCATATATAAGTTCTGTTAAACTCCAGCAAATTCCATTCTTTTTTCCCTAACTCGCCATTCTCTGCAAGGTGAGGCTCCCGCGGCAGTGGGAGGCTTACAGGACTCAGGTGTCAGACGGACCTGGTTTCAAATCTCAGGTCCTGTTGGTTACTTGGCGGTTGGAAAAGCTTCTCTGTGTCTCAGTTTCTCCACCAGAAGTTCTGATGACAACCCTCAGCCCACAGTGTCACAGGGAAGAGGATGTAGAACGTGTGGCTCAGTGTTGGTGTTTGACCACTGAGTGTCTCTTCTCCCAAGAGTTTCTGCATTGCAGTTAGCTACTATCCTTTCTTGTAGAGAAAAGAAAATTTCAAAACAGTTTTTAAAAAGTGTAAATCCGCCAAGCATATACTCCTTTGCAGCCTCTCAAGCACCTGTTCCTCCTCGTTTGCCCTAGGCAAGTGCTAGCTTCTCTCTACCAGCTATGAAGTCCCGGCTGCAGTGTTACCAAGACGACCCAGCTAATGAAGAGAGAAGACAGCACTCACCAAGGACAAGGAGGGGACAGGCAGGGTAGAGAAACAGAAAACTGATCTGGCTCCTACCCCTTGCCATCCACCTGGAACTCAGTCACTGCCTTGCAGTCTTTAAACAGGAAGTGAAGTGCCAGGACAGCCACGAACAGTCCCAACACCCCACCCAAGCCTCGCCAATGTCTAGACACACGAACCAGCTCAGAATAAGTTACCATTTATAAGCCCAGGTGCCAGGGGCTTTTCAAAAGATCATCCTTTATTATTATTATTGTCACCATTCACATTTTATAGATGGGAAACGGAGGTGAGAGATGAGAGCACATGTCTGTTGGCTCCCAGGCTATGTGCTCTCTTTACTTTGCCGCTCTCTGCCTCTGCTGGTACTAGCAAGATAACCAGAAGTCCTGCTACTAGTTCAAGCTAATTGCTAACTAGCTTAGGCCCCCTAAACCTTTCTGTCCTTCAGCCAAGAAATTGGCAGGAGCAATTCTCACACACCGGAGAAATTCAAGCCCATTACTTCTTGGTCAAAGAGGCGAAGACTGCAATCTGCCCTGCTGACCTCGGACCAAGCAATCATGAGCTTTAAGGCAATTGCACAAATGGAAACAATCTCAGTTAATAAACTTACAATCTGCTGCTCTTTTCCTTTCCTTCCTTTTCCCTTCCTCACCCTCACAGTTTTCTTACCTTTCCCATCATCAACTTTCCCCACCATATATTCCGCTCTTTTTCAAGTTCTTTCTCTTTCTCCTTGAAACATTGGTAGCTTACCATGAATCTAGTTAGAAAAACTGTGCATCTATGATATTTCTGCTTTTAATTCTCCTGCATGTTTCTTATTAAAATGACACCATGCAAACATCAATCCAAAACAACAACACAAATGAATCAGAAAGAGCCCACCAGCCCCGCTCTGGCTCTGCGGCGAGGCTGGTTTGTCATTTGCCATTTCCTCATTTTATCCTTATTGTCTCCTCACGCAATAGCAATTATCTGCAGAAACACCAAGAATCCTGCTGGCAAAACCGAAACATAAATGAAGCATTGAAAATACCCACCTGGGATCAGGAGGCATATAATGAGCCCTGCCAGAAGGGTGGGGTGTGGGGCGGGGTCGGGGGAGATGACAGTGAAACACAAGAGACAGACAGACAGACAGACATTTCACGAATTTCCGGGCTTCACTGTTTTTTTCCGCTTCCCATTTTCTAGTCACATCATGATTTCCCCCCAAATATATCACCAGGATTTTGTGGCACCCTCGTGCTCTCTTTTTCTTCTCTTCCCTTCTGCTCACTTCGTGTTTGTTTTTATTGATTTGGGTTCTGAAAGCTTATTTATCATGTATTTGAAAGGCATCATCTTCTTGCTCTGTTGTCACCAGGGCTGTGACATTGTTCATGAATGCTACAGACACACTCAGCTCCTGTCCCTCACTGGCTGTGCCCTGGGCTACCTAAATCTTATTTGGGTACAAAAGTGTAGAGCAGATGACTACATGACCACAATTACTTGAATCTTTTTGTCACTTTTACTTATGTTTCTGAGCCCTCGTTTATTATTGGAATGCTGGTCATTTTTTAGCTCACTGGTCTCAAAGCTTGCAAAAGTGATTATTAATCCGGATAGCAGCTTACCTTGCTTCATTCAATAAAACTATCCCTGAAATGTTGGAGCTAATGGTGTTTTTATATATCAAGTCACCTGGTAAAGTTACTAAAAAATTGCCAATGAAAGGGATAATATTGCAAATCCATTTCATTAGGGGAATAATTATAATAGTCTCAATTTTTGGAAATTTGGTTCTTCCTTGTTTGAGTTGGGCTCAACTAAGGAGCATCTATATTCGTCTCATTTAAAGTAGTTCTCTCGGCCGGGCACGGTGGCTCTTGCCTGTAATCCTAGCACTCTGGGAGGCCAAGGTGGGAGGATCACTTGCCATCAGGAATTTAAGACCAGCCTGAGCAGGAGAGAGACACTATCTCTACTAAAAATAGAAAAATTAGCCAGGTGTTGTGTTATGTGCCTGCAGTCCCAGCTACTTGGGAGGCTGAGGCAGGAGGATCACTTGAGCCCAGGAGTTTGAGGTTGCTGTGAGCTAGGCTGATACCACTGTACTCTAGTCTGGGGCAACAGAGTGAGACTCTGTCTCAAAAAATATATATATATAAAGTCGTTCTCTTTCTTTTTAATTGCCAGTTTTGATCAAGTAGGGCTGCAAATCTTAGATCCAAAAAGTCAGGCTTTCCCTAATCCACTGAGATAGTAGCGAATGGGCAGGAGGCAGAGTGGGAAGGGAAGAGTGAGCTAACAGCTTGCCCAATTGGTTACACTGAGCCCAAAAGTCGTCTTTCCTTTCAGTCTGAATTCTGCCCTAAGAAGCATTAAAAAAAAAAAGAAGAAGAAAGAAAGAAAAAAAGAAGAGAAGAAAAGAAGAAAATGAAAATAACAGTCAGAAGTTCAGAGTTCCAAATTCTTTTTCCTAAGTATAAATAAGCCCAGGGTCCCCCAGCACCCTCCGTGTGACAGGGTTCCGACTCCTGGTCTCCTGGTCATTTTCCTCAGGCCCCATCTCAGCTATTCGATGTGCTTCCCAAAGTGCACTCCTTAGACTTGAACCCAGTATTCCAGATAACAGTCTGAGCTGGGCTGAGTGGAATAGGATGATTTAGTTACTTTAATTACTTTATTACTTTAACCCAGATTTTTATAATCGTGTTACATTGATGGCTGTTCGGGCTGTATGCAACTATAAAAAAGCCCAGGTGTTTCCCAACAGGCAGGTGGTCTAGGCAGGCCTCTCCACCTCTGCGACGGACTTTTTGGAGCCAAAATATAGGGCCTCACGTTTAAGCTTTTTAACTTCCGTCTCGTTTTGTTCTCTCCCTTTGGCTAATTGCTCAGCCCTCACAGTTCGTTCAGGCATAGATCTGTGCTCCTAACCCTCTGGTTGTATCTTCTTGTAAGTGAACTCCATGCCTTCGGCCTTTATTTCATCGTAAATGGAACATGGGCTTTGGAGTCAGGACGGCCGGGCTCAAGTCCCGGCTCCTTCGTGCCCCAGCTGTGTGACCGTAAGCACGTTGGATATCTCTGAACTCAGTTTCTTTACCCAGAGACCCGTCCAGGTTGACACTAACCCGTTCATCAACATTCTTTGAGCGTCAGCTGCAACCCAGCAGGTGAAGTTATCGGTGGGCCTATCTTCATCTGGTCCTCTAGGGTGTCAGGAAATGCCTTGCTGAAGTCGAGCTGTGCCGTGCCCGCCACCCTCTCTCTACATGCCGGCTAATAACCCCGTAGGAAAAGGAAACAAACTGTCACGGGGTTCACTCTCCCTTCGGGTACTTGGGGAGATGCCAAGTGGAAGAAATTAATCTTCTCACTCACTGTCCCTCTTTGGGGTTTTCTTCCCCCACTCCTTGTGCTCTTTTCCAAGCCACAGACTTTCCTTTAGTTATGTCACTAAATAGGCTGCTGCCACCTCACCTGCTGTGCCCGTCCCCCTCCAGCCTATCCCTCCTCCCTGGTGGAGCAACACCCCTGTGTGTTGAAGCTTTCTGCCACACACTTTCCGAGGGTCATTTTCCCATTCAGAATTTGTCAATGTCACACTGTCACATGACCTCCCAGATCCACTCAAGTCTCTACTATTGTCATTCCAGGCCTTCAGCAACCTCTCCCCATCCTGTCTCTCAAAACTGGCTTTAGAATACTAGCTACTCCATGCAAACGTGCGTTAGTAAATGGCTTCTCATTGTTCTCTAAGCACCCCATCTGCATCCTTGCCTCTGCCCTGGTCCTCCTTCTGCCATCTGACTCACACAGCTATGCATAGTTGTGCAGGTTGTTCACTGCACAAGACTGAGGCTGTAGTAGAGGCTGAAATTCATCCAGTGCTCTTCTAGTCGTGGTGTGGGGCTGCATTCTGCCTAGAACTAGGAGCACATTTTTCTTACTTAAACAAAGGCACCTGGTCTAGTTTCAGATGCTCCTTTAAGGCCTTCCTCAGGTCCTGACCCCATCATACCATGTGGTCTCGCACTGTCTTATTCCTGGGGACTTGATGTATCTACCCCCTCCCTAGTGCTGCCGCCATGTCTTGTGAGGTGGGCAAGCATGTGGGCTTTGGAGTCAGGGCGCCAGAGTTCACACTCCAGCTCTACCTCTAGCGTTCTGGGTGACCCTGAGCAAGTTATTTAACCTCTCTGAGCCTCAGTTTCCCCATTTTAAAAACAGGGATTATAACAGCACCTGTTTCATAGTGTTCTTGGAAAGAACATATGAAATATCCATTTAAATCACTTAATATGGTGCCTGGCACATAGTAGGTACTCAATAGTTGTTTGTTATTGTTACTCTGACGAGTTGACACTCCTCAACAGCTAACAACTGTTGAAATGTGTTGTGGCTCACAGGCAGTGTGACTGAGAGAGTGTACACCTCCCTAAGCAGGGCTGCCAGATACAGTGCAAAATGCCCGGTTAAAGTTGCATTTCAGATAAACAGCCAGTAGTTTTTTAGTACATAAGTATATCCCAAATGTTTATCTTCTCCACAGAAATCTCAAAGTGTGGACTGGAGCATCACTAAGAGTACTGGCCAGGAAACATCTGCTCTTTATTTTCACGCTTTCTTCTTGATTTTCCCTGATGTCCCCTCACCTCACATAACGCCTGTCCCATGAGATCTCTTGCGTGAAAATCGGGGCGTGGGCCAGCCGTTGGGGTCAGAGCTGAGGTCCTGGAGTGAAGCCTTAGGTGTTCCAGTGAAGGTCGTGGTTTATGTGTAGAGTATATTCTGATTCATATGTCCCGTGAGCCGCAGGATACCATACCTCCTAGTAAGTCTACTTTTCTTGTGTTATTTGCTGCTTTTAATATCGTGTGTGTCAAAAGGCATGCTTTTAACATTATATATTATGGAATGCTATGTGTTTTGATAAGGAGGCTTTATATTTTGGAATTTCTGTTCTTATCAGTGAATTTTTTCATAATTCCTATTTGTGGTAAGGCAAGAATCCTCTAAGCCCTCTTACATATTCATAATATTTCTCTTGTGATTATTCTGGCATTTTATGTCGTTATTTTCAAATTCACCATCTACTTTCTTATGCTTATAACTTGTCAAATTTTTCTATGCTTGGCATTTGTATCACAGTGAAAGATTCCTGGGCACCAGCCCTGGTAAATTATTACTATTTCTATCACATAGTCACCAGGTTGACATTTACTAATATCGCCCATGTATCTAGTCCTGATGAAAAATAATCCTTGAATCAGTTGATAATACCTCATCCTTTCTTTATATGATTTGTGCCTTCCCAGAACCTTGTCTCTTCCTGGAACCATTTTAGAGGAAGTTACTAAAAACCACCAAGAGCACCAAATGTGGTTCTGTTGTTTTAATGATCTCTTTTTTATAGTATTGCATTTCAAATCCTACGTTACTTGCTCCTTGCTCAGATTCTTCTCTCTCCTCCTTGATTCTATCTACACTTGCAGGGAGTGATGATTTCTTGCCGGGTTAGTTTTCATATTTTCTGCTGTTTGACCTCACTGGGCTTTCCCTCACCTTATCTGTGTCAGTAGTATCTATGTGTTTTGTGCATTCGCTCAGCAAACATTTGCTAGGCCCCACTCTGTGCCAGGCACTGTGCGGAGCATGAAGGCCTGGGGTGAATTCGACAGCCCAGCCTAGACCTGGGATTGCTCAGTCTTGCAGGAAAGACAGACAGACCAACCAAACAAGTGCAATCAGCGTAATAAGGAGCCAAACCTCAAGGGTCGAGGAGCCTCAAGGAGAGGCTCCTAATTCAGCCTGGGTTGGAGACAGGTACAGGAGGGATTGGGCGAAGTTTCCTAAATGAGGTAACACTGAGGTGAGTATTGGAGAAAGTAGCGAGGCAGAGTAGAGAGCACGTATGCCACAGAGGGAGAACTGTGTGTGCAAACAGGAGTTGGGGACCCCACTGGTTTAGTCGTGGACTGGCAGGGAGTGGAGTCGGTGACTGGAGTGGGGGCAGATGAGGGAGGGCCTGCATAGCATGCTAAGGACTTGGAACTTCAAGCCAAGGGTGATGGGGAGTCTGAAAATTTGAGAACATTTGCATTAGGGAATGTTTAATCTGATAGCAGTATGAGGATTGGAGGGCAGGGTGAGCTGGAGATGGAGAAACTGGTGCAGCAGTCTTGGCTGGCAGTGACGAGGACCTGAGCTACCGCAGTGAGAGGCACACTCTTTCTCTTGGCATTGGGTCTTTCCTCGTGCTTTATCTCTGCAGTAAGAGCTTTACACATGTCTCATTCAATGCTTGCAAGAGTCTGAGAAATAAGAGCTGCTATTATATCCAGCTGACAGAAGAGGACGCTAAGACTCAAAGAGGTTAAATAATTGCCCAAGTTCACATGTATCAAAAAATGGTGGAGCCAGGATTCAAACTCAGCCTGTGCCCTTAACCACTGCTCTCCCTTGTCTTAACTCAAGAGAATCACTATGAATTACTGACCAACTGGAAGTGGCTAAAAGGCAGAGAAGAGTCTATAAAGTGCTATTCAATGGAAATAGAATACAAGTCTATTTCAAATATGAGCCACATAATGTTATTTTAAATATTCTGGTGGTGCCGGGCTTGGTGACTCAAGCCTGGAATCCTAGCACTTTGGGAGGCTGAGGGGGGAGGATCGTTTGAGATCAGGAGTTAGTGACCAGCCTGAGCAACATAGTGAGACCCTGTCTCTACAAAAAATAGAAAAATTAGCCAGGTGTGGTGGCATGTGCTTATAGTCCCAGTTACTAGGGAGGCTGGGGCAGAAGGATCACTTGAACGCAGGAATTTGAGGTTGCTGTGAGCTATGATGACAACACTATTCTAGCCTAGGCAACAGAGCAAGACCCTGTCCCAAAAATAAATAAATAAACAAACAAATATTCTAGTGGCACATTAAAAGGTAAAAGGGAATTATTTTTAATACTTCATTTAACAAAGCATATCCAAAATATTATCATTTCAATATGAAATCAATATAAAATATTACTGAGATTTTTGCATTCCTTTCTCTTTGAAATTTGGTGTGTATTTTATACTTTCAGCACATCTCAATGTGGACTAGCCACATTTGAAGTACTTGGTACAACACGGGTCTAAAATGACTCTGATTCCTGCTACAGGCACTATGGCAGGTGGAAGTGGCATTTTCTGAGATAAAGGGATATAGGGAGAAGAGGTAATTTGGGAAGAATTTGAAATGCTTGTGAAGCATCTAGGTAGAGACTCCCAGTCAAGGGTCGGATATGCAGGTGTAGATCTTAGCAAAAAAGTCTGGATAGAGATATAAATTTGGGAGCTCGTCTAATATAGACGGTTGTTAAAACCCTGAGTAATAAGGAATTCACCCAGAGGGATAATGCGGATGAACTGAGCCTTTGGAAGCAGCAGGAAGGGACGGGACGCCCTGCTCAGGTGCAGGAGGGCATCTGCAGCAGCAGGGGAGGTGTTTCCCTTTGAATGGGAAGGAGAGAGGTCAAGGTGAGCATGGGTGCAGGTGAATCCGTGTAGGTAAAGGGGGTGGGGAGAGGCAGGAAGTAGGTGGCCTTCTAACCTAATGTGGGCAGGGGTCTCTCAACTCATTCTATTTTCTCTCTTCTCTGCCATGGAAAAGGGAGCCCTTGCTTTTATTCATGACTGCTCACAAATCTGTATGTGAGAAGGGGAGGAAGAAGCAAACAGAATGTAAATATTTGCCCAGCGAGGGACTAAAACCAGTGAGCACTCATTTCTCCTAATTGCCGCTCCTTTCCCTCTCTCTCTCATTAAATTCTTTATTTCGAAATAATTATAGATCCACAGGAAGTTGCAAAAATAGTGCAAAGAGGTCCCCTGTACTCTTCACCTCCCCTCCCCCAAGGGAGATGTATTGCGTCACCATGGTACAGTATCAAAACCAGGAAACTGACATGGTACAAATACCATTAGCTGGACTTCCACCTTCTCTTTTATTACTTCCTAGCAGGAAGAATCCTGAGTAAAGAGAATCAAAACGATGTGAGATATAATGTTCAACCAGCTCAGGAGCTTTATGTGTGTTCAGGAGGGTTTCTTCCTGTAACTAAACGACAAGCATCAAATACAAAACTAAATGTCACCGAAACACTGGGGTCAAAAACACCTTCTTATGACCATGTGTAATTTGCACCAACATTACGTGGTTAGATCAGGCTTTTCATTGTCTGCTGTGCTTTATCTCATTGTGGAGAACAGCAAAGACGAACTGGCTGTTCTCTTGCTACCATCAGCATCTATAATAAGGGATGTGTGGCTCTAAAGAGAAGCATCGTACCTAAGATTACACCCCCGGACCACCCAGGTCTCGCTGACATTAGGACTCAAGCTCAGTTTATGACACTGCACTATCTCTTGGCTACTTCATGCCCCTGTCTACACAGCAGAAAACCAATGGATTTGGAGGAAGTTAGTATTCAGATAGGTGACTCCATTTAACTTTCAGGTGGGGAGAATTTCAGAGGAGCCCACGGCACCCAACACAGCAGGCTCCTTAATAAATGCTAGGGATTTACTCAAACCAGCTCACTAAACAACAAACCCAGAGGAGGCAGGCACTTTCCTCAAAAGTAGAATCAAACAAAGAAACAAGAAATCTCTTTGCTTCAAGGAAATGAAAGCCAAGGAGAAAAAATTAAGCCAGCTTGACTCGAACAGTGCCTGTCCACCTGCCAAGGTCCAGCCAAGGTGAATAACCCGTTTATTAATAGAGAGTGAGAGAGTTCCCTGTATTTTCACAGTAAGCGGTAATTTGTTAGCGGGTACACATGAAATGACTTTCTTCCTCCCCTGGAGATAAATGAGCTCTGGTTCTCAAAAAACAATAGATCTGGCAAGAGGTGGAAGACAAAAAAAAAAAAAAGTGTTTCATCCATTAAGATTTGAAAAGCAAGGCTCACACCTGTAATCCCAGCACTTGGGAAGTCAAGGCGGGAGGATTGCTTGAGGCCAGGAGTTTGAGACCAGCCTGAGCAACATAGCAAGACCCTTGTCTCCACAAAAGATAAGGAAAAATTAGCCGGGCATGGTGGTGTGTGTCTGTAGTCCCAGCTACTTGGGAGGCTAGGGCAGGAGGATTGTTTGAGCCCAGGAATTTGAGGTTACAGTGAGCTATGATTGTGCCACTGCACTCCAGCCTGGGCGACAGGGTGACAGAGTAAGACCCTGTCTCTACAAAATAAAAAATAAAGATTTGAAAAGCAAAGGAAATACATATTTCTGGTACCCAGGTGGAAGGAGTTTGGCCTTGACAATTTCTGAGCAGCCAAAGGAGGAATAATGTGGCTGGAAGAGGGAGGAACATAGGTGGCCAGATGCCTTTAGGCAGAGTGATCACTATAAATGACATTTCTTCTGCATGGGCTGCTTATTTATTTTGTGCATTTACACCTTCCCACTACGTCTTCACATACCATGTTTGTGCTACCAGTAATAAAATCATTTTTGTCAACCAGGAAGACAGGCCTGAGAGCCATTTGCCACAGTGCAGACAAACCACAGGATGGAGAGCACAGGACACAGGGAAGGGGTCTCCTTACCCTGCTGTTGCCATTGGGAAGGGTCCTCAGCCCTCAAGTGGCTCGAGAGAGCAGCACATATGTGATGGGGTGAGGAAAACAGCTGAAATCAACTCAGCTCCATAAATGGCCAGTATCGAATGGTCAGGGGTGAGGAAAAAAGGGCTATGCCTTTGATCAACTGGGTTGAAATTCTGCAGCGAGATGTTTTGTCACTGACCTCCCCCACAACGATGTGATTTGGCTACTCGTGTCCGACCCTGGCCATCTGTTTGGGGACGAATGGATGCCACCTGCATTTTGAAATCCGTGCAGATGCCCAAACAGACCCTGCTCTCCAGCCAGACAACAGGGACGCCACCAGATGTGACTTAAACGTGCTTCCTTTTCAGCCATTTAAATGGGAGAAATTCCTCCCTTATCTAGTCCACTGCAGGGGACTGTTTTCATCAGGGTCTTTCAACCCCAGCTCTGAGACACATCACAGATATTGCCACAAAAGCTCCACAAGTTGACGATGAAATAAACCCGGTGCCAGACGCACTTGCACACGCAGGCAGGCCAAGAGGGTCGGGGGTCCTGTCAGGGCACTGTTCCCCGACATCACTTTGAACCTCAGAGAAGCTAAGTGGGGACAGCATGGCCAACAGGACAGAATTAAAATGTGATCAATGCGACATCTGCTTTCTCTTCTCTTTTCAGCTTTCACAGAAGTGAACATGAAAAAAAAGGGAAGAAGAGAGGAGGAAAAATAAGAAGAGACAGGGCTCCTTCTGGGAAAAGCAATTCTAGTCCTGAATTTTCAACTGCGCATTCCACCTTAGAAAGCCGGTGACTGCCTTTGCTGAGCACGGGTGACGCTGGGCTTGATCCCGGCTGGAGCCAGGCAGCAGGTGGTGGCTGCTGCCTCGATCTTTCTGCTGTCTCCTTTCCCCATTCCAATCACGATGAATATATTTATACTTACTTGATTATGTCAGCCAGACAATGTTCCCCTAATTGGCAGTGATCAGGGTTCCAGAATTGTTTGGGCCGGCCTGCTGTCTCTCTATCAGGCAAAGCGATAAGGGGCCGCTAATGCAGTCCCCATTAACAATTTCCAGTGGAAGAAAAAACGCTCCCCAGACTCATGCATGGCAATGAATTTTCCAAACAGCTCCTAACAGCCAGCCCTTGAGGAACTCAGACTTATAGGAACGGGCCCAGCATAGACTGCTTTTATAAATCTTCCCCACCCCCGGCTCCAGTGCATAAAAAAACCATAGCCACTTCCTTCTGCTCGAGGTTCTTTTATTCTTTCCTTTTTTTCCTTTTTCCCTTTTTCTTTTTTCTTTTATTGGGCTTATGGAGCTAACTGTCTTTTTTGGTTCTTGGTTCTTTGTAAATTGCAGAGACATCTGGCACACGGTTTATTGCATTTGCTAGCTCTGGTATTTGTAGATATGCCCCCTCTCTGCTGTGTGTGCATGTTAACACTCCCCATGCATAATTTATGCATGCATAATTTGGAGCTTGAGTGCATAGGCTTATTTTGACATTTAAGTGTAACTACACAGTGCTGATCCGATCTTAAGTAATTGCTCAATAAATATTTATTAAATGAATGAATGCACCAAGAAGGCAAATAGGCAACTATTAATGTCATTCATCAGGTATTTCAATACCTAGTATCTACCAGGCACTGTGATAGATGCTAGGTATTTAATGATTTGTACCCACAGTCCTTGCCCTCAGGGAGCTCACAGTTGAGGGGCAGGAGGCAGACACATAAATGGGCAATTATAAGACATAATGGAGACATCGCGCCAGAGCCCTGTGTGGGGTGACGGGGAGCTCCAAGGAGGGACCGTCTGAGCCTCAGGAAGGCTGTGGCCATGGAGGTTCTCCTGAAGGTGGTGAGGCCTACATAGGCTGTAAAGGGTTCAGACAAGAGGACAGCACGATCAGCGACAGGTGCAAGAAACAGCAGGGTGCTATGGGAGAGCAGTGAGGCTGGAGCTGGCAGCGGCAGGCGGGCACTTGGGCTTGGGCTGCAGCAAAGGAGAGGAACCTCGGCTATCTCGATGTGGGTGAGGAAATAGGAGCAAGTCCTTCACTTGTCCACATGCTTCTGGGTTCTATCAGAATTTGTGCACACACACCTCCAAGTGGCATTGGGACCAGCCCAGGAGCACTCCTGGAGTGTAGGAAGGAGGTCTGAGGTCACAGCCCGAATCCATCATTAAGGAGCCATGGGAAACAGCCAAGGCCGGCTTCTGTATCGTAAGTTGAGAAGGTGAACTTGGAGGGCTCCAAGGTTTGTTCCAGCTTTTACAATCTATGTTGCCTGGATTCTCTGAGGTTTGTGTACAGTCCACACCTGGGCCTATTCCATGGACAAATTGTGGGCTCTCAGGGAACCAGACTAGCTCCAAGCAGCACATGGTATCACAGTA
The DNA here is from genome assembly GCF_020740605.2 of Lemur catta. Classification (NCBI taxonomy): domain Eukaryota; kingdom Metazoa; phylum Chordata; class Mammalia; order Primates; family Lemuridae; genus Lemur; species Lemur catta. The sequence continues at coordinate 8,102,554 of NC_059133.1, forward strand.
TCACTGTCCTACGGTGCAGAGACAGGTAGGCACTTGGAGGCCCAATTTTATATGAATCCCTAAGAAGTATTCACTGGAATGTGCTGTATGATGGAGACATCCCACAGTCCCCAGCCTGGGTCAGGGTCTTTCAGATCTTGAGTCTGAAAAAACCCCCAATTCGTTCCTAGCACCGATCCCTGAGAGATTTAGTTTCTAAAAAGCATTGTTCAGCTCACATCATTTCTACTCAAAAATTCTCAGTACATCCAATTTACTTATAAAACCAAATCCAGAGTTGTTAGGGTGGCATTCAAGGCCATCCCCAATCTGTCTCCAACCCTTCCTGCCACAACCTCCACCTCAGGCAGGCAGGACATCTAGCAACAGGGTCTACGAGCGTTCCCACTGCTCCACCTTTCCTCACTCCAGCCCCCATTAAGGTCCAACTCAAATTCAAGTCCGTCTCCTTTAGGATTGCTGTCTTGTTACCCTGTCCTCTTCTGAACCCTGTGTAGCACTTACTGACAGCATTGTTCATTGGTGACTGTTAATTTCATTTTGTGGTCTGTGTTTTGCTTCCGCAGCTAACGTGTAAGCTCAGGAAGATAGGACTTGAGCCTCAGTCCTCTTTGTAGTCCACGGACCTAGCACAGTGTCCTGCTCATGGTAAATACTTGCCAATGAATGGGCTTCCTGCATTGTCACTCTGAGACTACTGCATAAAATCCATGGAAAGGGTGACGATGACGATGATGATGATGGTGATTGTCATCATAGTGCTGCTGCCTGAAGTGCTTTTTCCCTCTTCTTGGAAAAAAAGGAATCTTGGAGAGAGAGGTTTGGTGCGACCATTTTGGAGTAATGAGAATGTGAAACATTTCTCCCACGATGCATAAACAGTATTTTATATGTGTTTCTTGGAAGCTTAAAGTTCATCCAGGAACGAGCTATTTCACAGATCAAAAGGAGCATATGTGCAATACACCAGGAGGAATAATCACTCTGCTAAATTTAAAGGGAGAAAGATTCCACACTCCATCCCGAAAGTAGAAATGGTTTAACATCATATGGCTGGAGAGGAACATGAGTGACTTATTTAACTTCTGGCCCCAAATGTTCAGTTTTTATGGTACGTGTGCCAGTGAGCAGCACATGGGATTTTTCACAAAAGAGGAACTGGCATTAAATCAATAAGGAAAATCACCATTTCCTTACTGATCCAATGGCATTTAAGGAAGCTGAGCACTGCCAATATGTACAACTGTGCAGAATTTGTAACTGGGCAGTTAAAACCACCCTCTAAGCTGGCAGCTGTGATTTTCCCAGAAGTAGAGCTGCAGGGAGAAAAATAGCTTTGAAACTTCAGTTCCATTTTTTGCAAATTGGATCTTTTTGTGAAAAACTGTTTTAAGTCCAGGTTTATTTGTTGTGTTTTTTTGCCTTTTCTTTGCTTGTTAATAAAGGAAATGACTGTTTCTTCTTACCCACATGGAAATTCACTCATTTACTCAATAAATATTTATTAAGCACCTATCAGGAGTCCAACAGGGTTTTAGGGGCTGGGGATTTGGATGAGGACAAAAGAGATAAAGTCCGTGACTTCATGGAGCTTGTCTTCTAGTGGGGGGTAGGAGGAAATTATAAATAAGTACTGTCAATATATACTGTGCCAGGCATGGATAACCGAAATAATGCCAACACCTTATTGTATTTGAAACTTAATTGCCAGAAAAAATGAAAAATTAAAAGTCTTACACGAATACTATCTTAGCTCATGTATGTCACATATGTTATGGGGTATTTTAAAAAGAAGAGCTAGTAAGAAATACATATATACTTGGCACATGAAGTTGGCCTTCCCTACTGACCTTCAGCAGGACACATGTCTCTGAGGTGACTTTCTGGGAGACAGATTTGTGCCAACTTGTATTTGCTCCATTAGGGTACTAAATGGCACGGTCGCCCTCATAGTTGTTCACAGCAAAAATATGGAAATTCCTACTGGACTCCTCCCTGTCATTTCCCTTTCTTTCCCAAATCTGGTACCCCTCTTGAGTGGGTCTCTAAACATGACCTTTTAAATATACCTGGAACTGATGTCCTTTTTTCTATTACCTCCCCTTTCTTCAACTCTGTGCCGGCTTTATAATGTCTCTCCATGACCCAGCATCCTGCTTCTGCTCCCTGACTCTAGGCTCAAGCACCTCCACTTTTCTCTCTTCCTTGCTTGCAGAGTGATTGGTGTAAAACACAGACCACATGGTGCCCTGCCTCTGTTTACCACCCTCCTCTGGCTCCCTAAGCCCGCAGGATGGAGCTCAGCCAGCCTTCTTAGCCCTGGCCGACCTGGGCAGCTTCATGTCTCTGTTCTCTTCCTTGACCCCAGGCCTGAGCCGTAGCCGCCCCACATAAGGTTAACTGGCAATACGACGTGTAAATTGTCCCTAGGTGTTTCTTCTCTGAACACCCTCCTTTTGGCACTCCTTAATTCTTGCCATTTTTTAATACGGCTCAAATGTCACCTTCTCTGTAAAGTCATCCCTGAGCGTATTCCTCTCTCCCTTTCTCCCTGAGGGTATCCTGGCCTCACCTTCTCATTTCAAGTATGGCACCCAAAGGAAAGGCATCTGTAATAATTTGTTGACTTCCATATCTTCCCTCCTAAGCTGTAAGCTCCTCTAAGTAGGGAGTATCTTCTTGGTAATCTTAGTGCTTGGCACATAGTAGGCGCTCATGTTGACTGAATGAATGAATGAAGGAATGACCTGGGTCGCTTCTGGTTTGGCTTGTGCTGACTACGCATCTGAAAATTATGTGGCTTTCACAGTATGACAGCGTGAAACCAATTGACCAACATGGTAAAGAACCAATGGTAAAGAAACCAATTGACCAACATGGCTTTCCTCTTAAGGACAATGGGTTTTAAACATTTGAGCTAATGGGATGCACATGATAAGGAATTTCAATACCAGATTTTCCTAGACAATATTTCTGTGTGTACTACATCTGGAGATGGTTCAGAAGTTCAAATAAATGATTAAAGCATGTAAAATAGAGCCATTAAACAATCTGGATCATTTACTGAGAAGAGAAACTTGAAGAGACTTAATGATGGTTTTTAACAAAAGGAAAGATTGTATTCCAAGGATGGCTAAACATTCTCTTTCTCCACAAACACGAAAGAAGAAATGAGATTAAAGTGCTTCAAAGATTATAGTTAAAAATAAAATAGAACTCAGTGGGTTTTTTTTTTACTGGGATACGTGAACCCGTTTCAAATTACTATTACAAATAACTCACATGTGTTGAGGGCATACTCGGAATCAGGCACCGTTCTAAATACTTACTATGTATTATCTCACCTGATCCTCACAACAAACCCACATTTCATTATTCCCATTTTATAGGTGAGGAAATGGAGGCTTAATGTGGCTAAGTAACTTACCCAGCTCACACAGCTCATAAGTGGTCGAGCTAAAATTCAAAGCTTCTGAGTCTTTGCTCTTACCTACTCCACCTACTGCCTTGCTAGGGGCTGAAATAGATGTCAGACCTCCAGGTGAGGATGCAGGCCTGAAGTTCAGCTCGAGAAAGCTTAGTAAGTTCAAGTGGCTAGTTTGAATGTAAACAAGAAGATCTTTGAATATATGAATTGTCCTCCATTGCCAGGTCAACTGGCCCTCTTTATCACACCAGTGCGTGTGTGTGTGCGTGCGTGCGTGCGTGCGTGTGTGTGTGTGTGTGTGTGTGTGTGTGTTTGTAGAGAGAGGTTAAAGCAGTGTTTTCCTATTCTTTATTCTGGTGAGTTGGCCTACCAGGTCTTGTCTTTCTAATGAGACAGTAAATTGTTTTGTTTTGTTTTTGGCTGTCAGGGAATACACGGCTTCAGCATCCGTATGTGTATATGTATTTATAAGACCTGACATAAATCAAGTCATATTTAGATATTATGATTTTACCTCAAGAACGATGGAACTTACTCTGGGGGCTGAAGAGTCAGCATCTTCTTCCCTGTTATTTTTTCCGAGACAACTTTGTTTCGCCTGCCTTGGGGCATACGCAGTGGGGTCACAGTCAGCACAGAACAGGGGCAGCTTGCCCCACAATGCAACTCAAATGCCCGTTCAGGAGAAAGTCAACACTTCTCTGATCTGTGGAGGGGAGGGCCATCGGGCTCTGAGCTGCTCCGGGGCTGCCGGCCGGGTCAGGAGAACCAGGCAGCCCAGCAGGAGCCCTGTGAGAAGGGTGGGAATGAGTCATCAGACTTTTCAGGTTGACTGAGATGACTTCTGTTGATTTTCTTCGAATTGAGATGTGTTATCAGTGCTCACACATTGGGCATAACGGGAAGATGAGTGAACATTTTCTTGATAGTGTCTGGCCTTTGGCAGGGTTGCAATAAGATTGGGGGTAAGATATGAGTGACTCTGCAGGAATACGTTGGGCAATGTGCGTGTCCCAATGTGCCCCAGGGGCGCAGTGGCAGATAGATCACCTCTCTGGCCTCAGTTTCATCTTTAAAATGGATATAACGATGGTACCTATCCCCTTGGATAGGAGTAAATAGATGAATATGTGTCAAGCGCTTAGAACAGTACATAGCCAGCATTAAACTTGTATTTACATTAATGCATATGTTTTTATTTATACAACTTCATATTTCTCAGAGGATCTACTCCAATGCTTGATCAAAATAGGTGCTTGGTAAATATCTGTTAAGTGTTGAAGGAGCTAGAAGAATGGATTTAGTGGAATACACGTATGGCTACCTGTTCTGGCTGCTCGGTAACCTGCAATTCAGGGACAGACTGGCAAAACTGGGTTGTTAGACTTAATTTCTATTGAGCAATATTTCAAAAAAGATGATTGTTCTGCAATCAAACATCTCTGCAGAATAAATAAATGGGAACAGAGATGATGATTTTGCTTGAAGATTACAGAGGGACTGTCATGAAGAATTGGGCTGGAGAATGTCACACATGAAGGACAGGTGGCAGGGACAATGACTCTAAGGAGAATCAAGAGCAGGGTCTTATATAATCAGAAACTTTAAAACTACAAAATACATGTTGTGAGTCTACAGTAATAAATAAATGTTAAGAACGGGAGTCAAATCTCTGACCTGTATTTACCTTCTGTCGGTTATCTAATAATGACAGCCTCAACTTGAAATGAACCATTTCATTCAAAAAAATAGAAAGAAAATGAAAAGTATAATGTTTTAGGTACTGGAACCGTATGACATGAGTACCTTAAAATTAATTTGAATCATGTAAGACTGCCACTTTTTGGATTAAAAATAAAGGTTGGACATTGTCAATTTCATAAGGTTCAATCTAATATATTTCATCTAATCAACACTAAATCAAAACATTTATAATACTTTGCCTTTTATTGCCTTGTAACTAGGGCCATAAAACCAAATTGGCCTGTTTTATTTGTAATCGCCTCCTTTGCCTCTCAGAGTTTGTGCACAGTAGGTGCTAAATAAATGTTTTGTTAATTGAGTGGTATTTTCTGTTATCTTCTCTCGAAAGTTAGGTCTAAATTATGCCACACTAACGGATGCTGAGACTGCCCTTAAAATATAATTACCAAAGTGTTAGCTCCATTTCAGTTTTCATGATTTAGATAAATCCTTTCCGTTCCTAGTTCGGGCAGCCCTGGGAAGCTAATTAATACATTATTAATATATTGTAGAGGCAAACAAGACTCTGCTTGCTCACACAGCTATGACAAGAATAAATTTAGGTCAGAAATATTTTTGCAATTAAGGGAAAATGTTATTATAATGAGAAATTATTTTTTATACGACACAACACAACTCTGCGCATTAAGACACGTTACAGACTTACAAATGAGCTGGATGCAGAGTCAGGCAAGCCTTTTCCCAATGGTTCTAATCATTTAGAGCCTCATAGGGGCATCCAAAGTGCCCTCCGATGAACTAGAAATGATAACCTTTTGGGATCCCAGGAATGGAGAATGTCATTATTATTCATATAAGATTTCATAACAGTTGGGATTGGTGCCAAACTTAGGAGCAAGTACTGAAATAACTGAGCAGGAGGCATGAAATGGTTTTCAATTGAGAAAATAAAGAGCTCCTTCTGCAGTGGAGGAAATGGGGCATGTTCAGGAGGAGTGTGAATAACCCGTGAGTTACAGTTCCTCTTTGAGGCCTCAGTTTTCCCATATTTGTTAACTACCTCCTGGAGAATATTCATTCTCTAGAACATCTGTTGTTACAAGGATACATGGGATGATGCCTAAAAATGATCTGCGTTTCTTGAAGGGTGGGGGGACGCTAGCGCTGCAAAATGTATTACTTTGTTTTTTGTTGACCCAGAGCTGTGGCAGCAGCCACATTGCACAGGCAGAGTTCTAAGAAAACAGAGTTGCTTTCATTTTTCAAACAGAAGAACCACAATCTCCTTTATGTTTGGATCCTTGCACAAATCAAATATGTGGGCAAGAGAGGGTTCATGAAATCACCAATTTTAACTTTTCCTCCAATGCCATGAATTTTTCTTAGAGATTTTTTTGATCACAGAGCAGGCACAATTCTGCTCCATTTTTACCGTCTAATGAGATCCCAGCCCCAGGTGATGTGCTCCTACAATAATGTCTCAATGCTAATTACATTTTAGAATGGTTAGGGCAAGAATAGTTCCAAACATTCTTGAGGTAATAACTAGTCATATATCCAGAAGGTCAACAGTTCAATCAAAGAGTAAAAAAAAAATTAGCATATCTTAAGAAAGAGTTCAAGTGGTTTTGTACAAGAGCTCTCATTTAAGTCTACAAGTATACTTAAAATACTGCTAGAGCTAGGTAATTCTATATTTCCCTTTTTAACTCACTAAAAGCTTCTGACTTCAGGGTGCACTGTCTGCGAACAAGAAGCATCTGGCAGGTGAAGGGAGAAGGTGTGTTGTTAGGGAAATTGGCTGGAGTTTTAGGTTAGGGGTCTGTGCCAGGGCTGCATGGCACCAAGTTGTAGAGGCGGGGGGCCTTGGGCTGCCAATGAAGGAACAGAGGTGATGCTAGAGAGCTTTGCACCGGGCCAGGGCTCTGGGCCAATCTTCTATTGCAGTAACAACACAGCTTTAATCCATGAGAACAATAAATCCCTCAAATGATTGTATATCAAGCTACTATCAACAAAATTACAATCTGCTATCATCAATGCAGTTCCTATAATGCTGTCTGATCTTTTCCCCAACTTTCCTCTTTTTAATGATTTTTAATGAACACCAAAGAGAAGCAATTGGAAACTGTACCCATTACTTGCTTTTTTAAATGACTGAAGTTATCTTTTGTTTAGAACTAACTGCACAATATTTTTTTTAAAAAAATGTTCATTGAGCACCTGTTATGTACTTGGCAATAGTCATATGGCTAATAGTTTCAAAGATGATTCCTAAAAATATCATCTGCCAAAATCCCCAAATAAATCATTTCTGTTTTGCCAAAGGAAAAGTATTAAAAAAATAAAACGCTCAAGGATTTTTTTTAACGTGCTAAAAGTGGTTCTTTTGTCCTCCAAGAGCCCCATGCTCTGTGCATGGAGTTCCTTTCAATAACGGTGCAATGCACCCTGGCATTGTGTGAAACATAGTCTAAGAACTCATGATTGCATGGTGGATCATATTCAGTTGATAAAATATTAATACAACTAAGCTAGGAAGCGAAGAATGACTTTTATAATTCGAACTACAGGAAAACTTTTAGGCAGAAAATCAAGTTACAGTGAAACTTATTCAACTCACTAACTTTTAAATACGATGGGGTCTTTTTTATGTTCATTTTAAAATATAAAACATTTCAAATCTACAGAAAAGTACAGAGAATAATAACAGCAAACTCATCACTCTTGGGGTTTTGATGAGTCTATTCAATTGAGGCCCAGTTCCATCTCAGAGGGGTCCTACAGTTGCTCAGGTAAGGACTTGTCCAATCTGAGACCAGGCTCTGGGGACAAAGCCTTTACACAGGACACTTCTGGTCCATAGAATTCGCTTCTTGATCCTCTGGCCACTCTAATTTGAGCTGTTCCTTCCATTCACTTCTGTTCTTAGAGGTGACAAAGCACTATGGGGTGAGAGGGCCCCTTCCCTGCAGCAGGTCACAGGCCCCCGGGCAGATCAATGCCCACGTAAATAATTCTAAGGTAGGACTGCTGTGAGTGCTGGAGAAGGAGATTTACTCTGTCTGGGGAAGAGCTGGGAAGAGGGGGTAGGTTGAGGGCTGGCTGGGATTTTGGAAGGTGGCAATGTGAGGGGTAGGGGAACGGAAGCAGGAGTGGAGGCCCTTGGTCCAGAACTGTGAGCACACAGGCCTTGGAATGGAGCGTATGTTCTCAGCCCAGTGGGTGTGCATTGGCTATAAAAGATGTTGAGAGGCTGTCGCTTGCTGATGGAGGCGTCAACGCCCCCAAATTTTCTAATTTTCTTTTCCAACTATGCTACCAAGCTTTACTGAATTTTTACATATCATCCAGCTGCTTTTAAAACCCTAAAGTCAAATAATACAGTAATAATTTACTTTTGGAGAACATGTTACAGTTTACAAATTGCTTTTTTCTACACATTTTTACATTTGATCCATGTAACAGCCCTGTGACACCCCAGGCTCATCTCCACAAGCTATTTCCTTTGAAAGTAACTTCCAGTTATAGAAGCTACTAGCTATAGAAATCAGAAAAATTTTCACTAGCAGCCTTATTGTGTTAGAAGCACAGGCTAGAATAAAATCAGCAATTTGGGAGAAAGGAAAGGAGAGGGCCCCAACATAGACAGAGATTGAGAGTCCTGGGAGGATGACCAGATTGTGGCTTTGGAAGCAGAGAGTGATGTAGAAAAAAGGGATGAGTGTGCAGCACAAGGCAGAGGAGGAGCGAGGAGTGCGGTGGTCCTTGGCACAGTGCTAGCACGGAGCACGCGCACGGTCACTACCTACCCAAGCGGGGCTAGGTGTTTATCTTGAGCAGTGCCCTGTGAAACTCAAAAATATAAAATGGTGGCTTTCAGAACATGGGGATAGAATAAAATAAATATTTTTTTATAACATTGGAGAGCAAAAGACTGGTTCAAGATCTAAGAAGGGAGGCATGAATGCTCGTCTCATTTGACATATCTCTGTTCTCGCTCATCCCACAACACCCCAGCTATTGTAATCTTAATAAACTTTTTCAAAGCACATACTAAAATGGTACATTGTTGCAACTACTTTACAGAAGCAAAAACAACCAGGAACACCATTATTGTTGCAATCTAGTTGGAATAAATCTTACTGATGTTGGATGCATCAACATATCCATTTAGCCTCCTGTAAATCAGTTTACTTTTCTGCTTAGAGACATGATGTGAAATGAAATTAATCCAGTTGCAGCAAAGTGAGTGAATTCAGTTGAATAAATCCCTTTCCATGGAAAAAAATTTTGTTTTGTAGCTCATTTCAAACAAAATCCACAGGACAGTATAATGCCTTCTCTGGAACTAAGCAAATACACTTATCCTAATTTCACTGACAGCTAAATTCACATTACAACTATTTTATATGATAGTGTACTCTATTGTCCTTAGGTGAGGATCATAGTGAAAGTATTTGCAGGACAACGGAAATGTTTTGGTGGAATTTAGCCTAAGGACTACTGGTCTGATTAAACTGTAGATTCAGCAGATTGACAACTTCTTGGAGAGAGAAGAGAGAGACTAATAAAAACTAGCAGAACTGTGCATAGTCTTTTATATTTTCCCTTCTTTATTTACCATGGTCAAAAGGGCAGTTTGCACACAGTATACATTTAATAAATACAGTTTGGTGGTGACTATTACAAGCAGGCAGGACTTGGAGCAGGTCCAGAGGATAACAAAGAGATTAAGAGGACGGAGAGAGACTTTGAGGGCAAGCTAATGGAATTGAGATTCTTTAGCCTAGAAAAGGGAAGGCTGAGTTTGGCGGTTGTGGAGGGTGATTAGTGTTATTTATCGTTATTAAATATTAGGAATCACATTGTGTGCAGGGTAGGATGAAAGAAAGTCGACTCACAGCCCAGTAAGGAGTATTTAGGGTTAGGAATGGGGAAGAAGTTTTGACCTAGATGGATTATAAGGCATTGACAGGTCCTTAAGAAATCTTTCTCTGGAAGTGTTAAAGTTGAAGAGTAGATAATCTTTCCGAAGTGATGATTTAAGTGCCCCGCAGTAGAGAAATGACCCAGAGGCCCTCGCAAGTTCTATTCCGTTTCTTACGCCGTGATTTCCAATGGCCAGTGTCGGGGCCTGGCCTGCTCCTTGCCCACCTTCCTCCTCAGCTGGAAGCACTCGACCCCTTCTAGCAAGTCAGCCGTGCGGAGCTCAGCGCTGAGCCTTTTCTCGGTTGGGAGGGATTTAAGAAGCTCACTGGAGCTGAACACTCAGCTGGCTCTGCATCAGGTCACCCCTGCTGCTGGCCTGGCTCTGAGGTGTCCCAGTTCCAGCAAGCAGGATTCTACCTTGTTTCTAAATCCACATCTTCCTGGACTTACCTGAAATCTGCCCTTGTACTCCCATGCCAATACTCGAAATCTTTTCTTGTTTTCCATCCCTAACATGATTGTGAGATAATGCCCAGTATCCACTCTAAGACTGAAGCCCTCTCTCTCTCTCTCTCTCTCTCTCTTTCTCTCTCTCTCCAGCTCACACCTCCCCCAGCCCTCTGCAGCTCATACCTGGCATGCAGTCGCTGAACCCCAGCCCTGTCATCGAAAGCTGGTTGCCTTTGTGCACAGAGCACGGGTTACTGTCTGCAAGGGGTGTCTCCTGAGCCCAGCCCCCACCCCACCATCACTCCAGCTGCCGCCAGTCTGTTTGTCCTTTGCCTGGCCATATCATGGCATGCTCCATAGCTCCATTTTCCTACAGCATTTCACTATTTATGGTTGCACATCTGAGTCTTTCTCTACAAACCATCTACCTCACCAACAGGGTTTTTCAACTTTGTCATTGTTGACATTTGGGGCCAGTTAAGTGTTTGTGGTGAGGGCTGTCCTATGCGTTGCAGGATTCTTACCAGCATCGCTGGCCTCTACCCACGGTAGACTCCTTCCCCCCAAATTGTGACAATCAAAAATGTCTCCTGGCATTGCCAAATGTCTTTGGTGGGGGTGGGGCGGAGTAGCAGGGAGAACCCTCGCTCTGCGAGGACCCAGAGAGGCCAGAGGACTTTAAAGCCAGTTATATATACGTTGAGACATAGCTGGATGTATACAGTATATCTAAATCTGGTAAAATTTTAACCAACGACTCTAAACACTTAATAAACACCAAATGGAAGTTTGTAAGTTTTGTATCATGACACAAGGTAGATGAGGGGTAAAATGAGGTGGAATGCCTCAACCCTAGATCGGTTCTTCTCAGATTTTATTGTTCATAAGAGTCACAGGAGAGCATGTTTAAAGTTCAGATTCTGATTCAGGAGGTTTGAGGCAGGGCCGAGGTCCTCGTTTCTAACAGGCTCCCAGGTGGTGCCGATGCTACTGGTTCTGGGATCACATTCTGTCACCAGTAATGAGGCCCTACATCAAAATCACTGGTGAGCGGTGGGGGAGGGGCTTTGGGCATGTTAATAATCATAGGGTCACAAGAGCAGCATTAAATTTTGCATAAGAATGATAGACTAGAAGAATTTGGATGTTCCCCCCCGCCCCCAGCTTTCTATAACGAACAAAACTGCTCACAGAGATGTTTTGACATGGGATATTTCTATTAGTTTGACATTGTGAATATTATGCAAGTTACCTATGAGCTCTCTGCTTTGGCCAGAGATAAAAGCCTACGGACTGCTAAGCTAGTTTGGTAAGACTTTTAGAGGTTTCCAAAAGTCTAACAGAAACTGAAACTTCAAGGTCTTTGTAGTCCTGTGTTACTAACGGAAGAGGATAAGGCTGGGGGAGGGGAGAGAGAGAAGAGAGGGTCTTGCGATGAAATAGATATACTTTATGGCATTTGCTCAAATTACAAATAATTCTGTGCAAACATTATACTGACATCACACATTGTCACTACAACCAAAAATGAGATAACCCAGTTATTTCTTTAAAACAGTTGCAAAAATGAATGCCATTAACTGTAATGTGCAGTGATAAGGATAACCAGATACGAAAGCTGCCGGAAGCCTGAAATAATTTTTTTCTCCTCTCATCTAATACTGCCTCTGAGTCACATTTACTGAGGGTTTTGCAGACATCCAACTCATTGTTGCATATTTATGCGAAGCAATGGCCATTCACATTTGTTCCTATTTTACAGTTAGGAAGACTGAGGCACCCCTGGTTTGTTTAAAGATGCAGATTTGTCCAGGGTTGCAGATGACTTATGGATAGGAAGGAGAGAATAAAGTTCTGGGGCTTTTGAAGCCAGGGATCCAGCATGGGATTAGCTACAGCAGCAGAGAAGTGCTCACCTGCTGGGAAGCAAAGCCAACATGCTAGCTCTGAAATATTTTGACAGGTTGTTATCAATATGATCAAGTGTAATAGGGATAAATGTTTCTACATTTCAACCTCTGTGCCTAGAGATTTAAAAAAAATTAACAGTGTAAATACAGAATAAGGAAGATCTGGCTTAATGGTAATGCATGGGAACTCATGGGTTTTAGCTGACCACAATTTCAGTATGAGTCAGCAGTGTGTGACATGAATGCCAAAAAGGCACATGTAACTGTGGGCCATATTAATAGAAGTACAGGGTACAGACAAAGGGAGGCAACTACCCCATGGTGTTCTGCATCATTAGGCCACTCCTGGAGAGCACTGTTCCATTCTGGGCACCAGGATTTAGGAGAGGTCTTAAACTGGAGTCCATCCAGAGGCGAGTGCTTAAAACGATGGCAGTGTGCAAAACTACCTCACAGGAGGAGTAGTTAAAAGAACCAAGGATATTTAGGCCTGAAAAGAAGACTTTGAGGGACGTGATTAGAAGTGGGAGAAGAGCAGGCTATCTGGGAAAAGAGCTTGAGGTAGGTTCCAGCGGTAGAAGTTTAATTTCTGAATTCCCCAAGGAAAAATCTTCACAGTGGCCTTCCCTTGGTTGTTTGCAAAATAAACAGATCTTCAGCAAAGAAGACCCTGTTCCTCCTATGATTTCCTTGAGGTGAAAAACTCTGTGGATGCATTTATGCCCCCTTGCCAAACCACCTCCCTCCGCCTGCAGGTGTGCCTCCTATAAGAGGCCCTCTCCAAAAATCCCCCATGACTGTTCACTCTGTTATCTCCTTATCATGAGTTTTGCCTTGTGGTAGCATTTTTTTTTCATTTGTCCTAGTTTCCCTAATACACTGTTAGTTCCTTAGGGAAAAGGACCCTATTATGTCTTTTTGTTTTTATTACTCTAAACGTTCTCAGTACATCTGGGTACCCTTGAGCCAGGGGTTGAGGGAATTTCTGCAGACGGTAGCCAAAAGATGAATTAAAGTAACCAGACAGGTAATTTTTATAGCATCTATATGACAAAGCATTACAGCATGCTCTCTTGATGATAATAACACCTAATTGACCCTTCACTTTATGAAATAATATGAGCTGACAAAATTGACTGTGTAGTAAATCTTACTTCCTTACATCTTGCATTTAAAAATGGAAGCTGTATGTCTATGCTGGAGAAAAACAAAGTCTACTGTCTAAAATCTCCATTTTTCTTGTTCCAGGTATGGGAATTTCTTTTCAGCTAGAGGATTCCTTGACTTCACACTTTCTTCTTTGTTTCTTTGGATATTTACAGGGCAACAAATGTCAAGTCACAACATCTTATGGTACCTGGTTTCTAAAATGAATTAATAGTCCATTTAAAGACACTGATCTGAAAAATCAAAAGGCCCCAAAATGAGTTTGTTTAAATAAGAAAGCATCATGTTATGTATTGTACAAATGAGATATTATATATTTATGTCATATCAAAGATATAAAAATGCTTTTGGGATAGCAACACACGAATCTTCTTAAGTCTCTTGCACAGTGGGTTAAGGAGTGGTGTCATTTCACTCAAGGCCAGAGGGGTGGAGGGGGCATGCTGAGTCATCTGTGGGGCTAAGCACAGAACACAGGACACAGGAGCTCTCGCACTGTCACCACTGGGCAGTGTTACCTCCCACAGTCTAAGGACCTGACACGGTTACACTTCTCTGTAAGAAGTTGATATAACTCTACTCGTCAGCCTGAAATATACTTAGAAAACTTGAAGAGCAAAAAGACTGAGAAACAGAGGCCCAGTTTCCTATCATCAGCTGTTAATCACAAATAGAGTTGGTCACTTTCCTGGCTATTGAGGTAGTCAGCCTGTCCATGCTAATAGCACTTAGCTTGGATTAGTCCAAAGGCCAAGGGAGGGTGGCTATGTTCTTTCTTAGTCTCAGAGCTTCTGCGTCCAGAGCTGCAGGCCCTCTCATGAGTCTCTAACTTTCAAGTACATTTCTGGGACATCAAAGGATATAACTTTTAATAATGAAAAATCAGCTGGAAGGTTTTGTGTCCTTCAAGAGGAATAACCTCTTTAGAAGGATAGGGTCTATCAGCCTAAAATAAGTCCATCAGCATTATTTATTTCCATAGCACACTCTGAAACACCCAAAGAGGGTAATAAAATATCATGGTATATCTGCCTGGTACAGAGCACAGGGTTAGAGTGTAACTGCGGTGAGATAGTCAGCCCTGCTGAGTGACAAACAAGCAGTGCACAAAAGCACGATTGATGCTTATGGTTTCTAACAGGATTTGGACATTGCAAAGGAATCCGTCAAGAATCGGATGCCAGCTCTTATGACCTACGGGGAAGGGGGAAGGGTCTTGCCATCTACGGCAGAAGGTTATTTCCCTCTGTTCTTGGACCCAGGGTGATTAGGTAGTTTCCAAAAAAAAAAACCCCAAAGGGCTTCAGGGAACATGCGCTCTCACCTCTCGCTTGATGGAGAAGGAAACTGAGGCTAAGTGACTTACTCAAGATCACGTAGGCAGGTTCTGATAGAGTCAGAATTCAGCTTTCCAGAAGCTCCATCAAGGGTTCCTACATCTCCAGAATGCTATACCTGGACCAGTGTGGTAGAAGAAGCGTGGGCTACAACCTAATGGCCTTGGTGCCAAGTCCTGGCAGACATTAGCAAAATTACCCTGAGCAAGTCTCCTAAACACTTCAAGCTTCGCTTTTCCAACTCTGCAAAATGAGAGGTAAAATATGTGGTCTATCTACCTCAAAGATCATAGCCAGATCAAACAAGATAATGAAAACTCTTTTTAAAGTTCTACTGGGATCAGTGTGCAATAAATCTAGATAAGGGAAGTTTTCCTTTGGAGGATATATGCTGGACACCAGGGAATCCAGGGACCACAGGAGATTCTGGGCAAAGTTGTGTGAGCATGAGTGCTAGGCATGGTTGCTTTCTTCCCTCCCTGGGGAGAGTTCTCATAGCGTTCATCAGCATCCCAAATGTATGTGTGACACTCGCTTGCCCCTACTCACCCCCTCACTGCCAGTAGAGAACCTGTGTGCTACGGATATCATCAAATTTATCATCAACTTAAAGAGCTGATATAAGGCATTGAAATATGACAATTTTCTTAGATTTGATTTATGGTGGTGATCCTCTTGCTAGTCTGATTCAATAATCCATATCAGTAGAATTAGTCTATTTGGAGGAGGAGAGACTTTTCAGCTATCTGACTTCACATTTTGTTCCACAAAGGGCTATAAATCTATGACCTATACAGTGATGAATAGAAATTTCAAATTACAAATCAACCAGGTTCCCCCTCAACTTTGTACTTCCCTTGTAATATTTCCTAGTTATTTAGAAACATTTTTCTTTAACATCGTATTTAACAAGAGAACTATCTACTTATTATTTACTGAGTTCCTACTGAGTTCTCAGCAGTTTGTTTCTAATATTTTCCCATAAAGTACTAGACAAAAGACAAATCATAAGCCATTTGTAGGCGGACACATTCGGCCCGTGGTTCTAGAAGGCTGGGGGTGTGGAGAAAAACAAATGAAGAAGTATTATTCATGACCAATTGATCATGCGTTTCATTAAAAAACATAAAAAGGCAGAACCGATTTAGCAATGAGTATGTTAGAAATGCAAAAAAAATTATTAATGCTGGATTTTTTTCTCTCATTTATTTTTAGTTCTCTTTAGGAAATTACTCTTGAGAGCTTTCTGTAATGGCAATTTAAGGAGTGGAAAAGGCTTGGCGCAGCAGTGGAACCCTTTTGTAATGCTAATGAAGGGGCATGGACCAATACCTAGTTTGCAGGGCTTTTTTTTGAAAGCAGTTATATGTTTCCGAAGCCATGGACTGACTTATGGAATATCTGAGTATAGGTGATAACCAGCCAGGGAAGTTACCTGCTAACAGGAGTCATCCTTCGTCCCGTAAGGAAATCCACTGTGGTCTTTTATAAATCTGACAATGGCTTATCCTCTTGTGTTTTAATAGTAAAATCTTACATAGTACAAGAATGTGAAAAACGAAAGGGATATTTTCCTTCCTAACTATATCAAAATATCATCGTCTGTCCCGAGGCTCCGAGGTCTCATAACTCCCCTCTTGTATTGTTCTTTTCAGGTTTTTTTCTTCCTATTCCTGCACAGTTCTCCTACTCTTTTTTTCAGTTCCAAGAAATTTGTGTTTAAAGTTTCTTGTACAGAGCCTTAAGCCATGTACATATGGTAAGCGTGCGTATCTGTGCTTAGTATGACACCATTCTAACTCATGTGTTTGGGTAGCAATGCTCCCAGATTTTCAGTGACTTCAGATCTGGGTGTGTGTATGTGTGCGTTCCTGTTGCTGATGTCCATTTGGTTCCGTTTGTGTCACTCCTCATCACGTGTGCCAGTCTTCAGAGAAAATGCTCTGGAGTGAGACTGCCTGGGTTCAAATCCTGGCTCTACTGCATTTTAGTTAAGTGACCTTGTCCAAGGTCCTTCCTCTCCATACCTCAGCCTCAGCCTCCTCATTTGTGAAAAGGGGAAGATTAGCAGTTTCTTCACTGTGCTTGCTGTCAGGAGAAGTAAATGAGTTAACACCTGCAAGTTATTCGAACAAAGCTTGGCAGTAATAATAACAGACTGTTTTAGGAATTTTACAGGTGTAAGTTATTTAATCTTCAAAACAATCCCATGAGATAGGTACCATTATTAATCTCATTTTATAGCTTAAGAAACTGAAATATAGAAAAACTGAATAACTTGTCCCAGTTCACTCCGTTAGTAAGCAAAGCCTGGCTCAAACCCAGGCTGTCTGGCTCCACGGGGAGCATTCGGTACACATTACCTATTATTATTATTATTACCTGAACTTATGCACTCAATAAGTATTTACAGCTGCTGTTGCTGCTGCAGATCATGATGAATTTGTATGTCTAATCCATCTTCAAAGTGTATTAAAAATATGTATGACCTCCCGAATGGAGTCATCGATTTAGGCAAAGATTATCACCTAAAATCATTGAGGGAAAGTTTGTTGGGAAATAGGATATTACCACAGTGCCGAAGTGTCACCCCCTCAGACTATGTGCTCCTCAGAGCAAGATCACTACCTTCAGCCAAGATCAAGCTTGGCATACAAATAGCGGAACCACCTGGCAATGTGTGCCTCCTGATAAGATGCAATGTGGAACACCCAGCAGCACGTTGCAAAAAATCTTCAATCAAAATCTAATCATGACTATAGTCCTAACCTGGAGTTTATAGGAAATGCAGGGGGTAGAGGAACAAATTAACCATGAGGCACCAACAAATTCAGATCATGGGATATTCTACAAGATAACTGGCCTCATCATTAAAAAAATCCAATGTTGGCCGGGCGTGGTGGCTCACGCCTGTAATCCTAGCACTTTGGGTGGCTAAGGTAGGAGGATCACTTGAGGCCAGGAGTTTCTGAACAGCCTGGGCAACATGTGAGACCCTGTCTCTACAAAAAAATACAAAATTAGTGGGACATGGTGGTATCCACATGTAGTCTCAGCTAATCAGGAGGCAGAGGCAAGAAGATTGCTGGAGTCTGGGAGTTCAAAGCTTCAGTGAGCTATGACCACACCACTGCACTCCAGCCTGGGTGACACAGTGAGACCCTATCTCTAAAAAAAATTAAGTGTTGAATAAAGAGACATAAAACCCAACTAAAATATATTTTTAAAAAGTTTTTAAAATTAGATTCTGTTTTTTTAGAAAAATGGTAGAGATGACATTTGGGATGCAAATGAAGGTTAAATATGGACTAGATATTAGATGATATTAAAGAATTACTGTTCATCTTCTTAGGTATAATGATGGTATTGTGGTTATATAGGAGAATGTCCTTATTCTTAGATGTGTCTTGAATCAATTAGGAGTGAAGTATTATTTTATCTACAACTTACAAGTAATTCAGAAAGAAATACATATAGAGGGAGCAAATATGGCAAATAGTTGCCTAGGTAGTGAGTACTAATATTTCAACTTTATGTTTGGATATTTTCTTCACTTTCTTCATAAGATAAATGTTTACAATACATCTTCTTTGGAGAACATGCTTTTTATCATCATGTACTTTGTAATAGTTTCTTTTAATTCTCTAAAATTTTTGTCTGTAAATGCATATTTAAAAGGAAAACTATCTTTAAAATTATTTCCTGAATTCCTATTGGTTTAAGTTTATTGAAACCTAATGTTAACGTTGTTGAGGGGAACTCAGTACCTAGCACAAGGCCTGGCACATAGTGATTGCTCAATAAATGTTTGTAAAATGTTTATTTGTTAAACAAGGTTATGCTTTTTTGAGAATTGTCAAGTGGCCAAAAAAAAAAAAAAAAAAAAAAAAGGCAGAGACACATGAGGCTGTATTATTCTTTTATGAATCAAGATATGCTGGTCAAATACTTCAGATGGACAGAATGTGGGCTAATCAACTCTATCCTTTGATTCAGACAACTAAGCTTATGAAGATTCTTGAATGAGTTTTGAGTTTGTTTTATGGGGATGCAAACATTAAGACTCTGTCCCTAGGATTAATCCAGCAGCAACCATTACTTATTTGAGAAATCCTGACGAAATCACACATAATGACACATTTGTGAACAATTGCAGACTTTTCTCGATCCAGGAAAAGAGGCAATTCTACTCAAGTTTAGGCATGAACCCTACAAGTCACCAATACCAGCAGATGTTGTTCTCATGAGAATCAATGAATATGTGGGAACTAGGATCATTTTCAGCTCTTCCAGAAGGCTAGGGTTCTAAAAGAGTTGGCTTCAGGCAGTAAGTGAGATACATTTTGTATAAGAGGTGGGGAGAAAATGATCAAGATTCAAAGAAACAATTAATAATGATATCATCTTGCATTCTCATAGTGCCTTTTTCCTAAGGCACTTCATATCTATGTTAACTCATCTATTCTCACAATATCCCCGTGAGGTAGACATTGAACAATTGAAATAAAAAAAGAAAAGGGGTTTTCATCAGGGCCTAGATGTGGAAGATATCCAAAAGGATATTAGCAACAGAGATATTTCATCATATTGAACAGATCAATCATTTCCTTCCTCTCTGCTTCAGTAAAGTCATTTTAAAAAAGATAAAGTCTATTACAACTTAGGGAGAATAAGATTTCATTTTACTACATGGGAGACACTCAAAGTTCAATCTAAAAAGGTAGTTTTATTCTATAATATAGGGCCACCTCTCTTACAAAAAAGCCCAAAAACGTTCTCAAAAAGGGTACAAATCAGAATTTTAAAAAACTTGAAATTTAAACGCACTTAGGTGGTTCTCTACTTACATAATGTTCTTTATTTAATAGTGGATGCTTTTGTAAAGACGGTCACTATAAAATTATTTTACAAATATGAAGTTTTATATACAATATTGTGTTGTTAGAGTAACTTATTGTTCTTTCTGAAACCAAAAAATAAGACAAAAACAAAGGGACTTGCTAAAGAACAAAACAGTTTATAATAAATGTAGCTGCATAGAACAAAAGATTCTTCAACATGAAGTTTCCACCCTCAGATAACATAGCATGAGCACCTCACATTTTTCCCATTGGATTTTCAGGTCCTAAACATTTTCCCTCCTCTTAATTTGCCTAGGGATGTATATTTTCAATAATGTGCAAATGAAGTTACATATATTTTATTAGCAAGGCCTAATTCCAGGTACGTAAACATGTTAATTTTTAAGTTAGTGAAATCTGTGGTGGGTAGACTCAATCCCTTTGTTCAGCAACAGCTAGGACAAAGAGCATAGAGGAGCTATCTTCAGATTGGACGCCTAAACTAGAGACAGCCACATGGATGGATATAGCCTAACTATTAATAAAGACACGAAGATAGGCAATACCTTTTCAAAATATATGTCAATGTAAAGATTTTTCTTTTTTCTTGTAAAGGAACCCAAACTGGTGTTCTTTGTAAAGGTAACAAAAATACTAACAGAACTGGAAATTTGAGCGAAGAGAGGAAAACTCCTCAGAGTGCTGGCGTTCACTCATTGCTGCTCAGCCCTCCTCGCTGCAACCACCCATCCGCCTGATTTGGATTCAGTGCTGGCCACGGTGAAATGCAATTTTACCTCTGTGACCCTAAGGCCCAAAGTCTTTCCCTGAAATGGCTCTGAAGCCAATTAGTGGCATTTTTGTTGTCACAGACTGAGTGAGGAACGAGTCTTCTCTCAGTTCATTTGATAGAAGTCAAATACCATCACCACAAACATTGTCACGGCAAAAGATTTAGAGACCTTAGCTGGTGGGACTGAAATATTAAAAGCAATATTTAGAAAACCCAAAAGATTCATTTGAATTAGATTTGACTTATAGAGAACACTCTGCAAATTATAAAACTGTTCAAAGTTTCTAGAGTATGTGCGCTGATGTTGTATGATGACATACCTTTTGGAAGAGAAGAGGTTGAGTCTGTGTCTTCGCTTTGATACTGAGTTCTTAGAATCCTCTCTTGCAAGAAGGAAGATGAATTCAAACATCAAAATTACTGCATTTCAGAATACAGATCCACCTGTGCTGTCTTCCAAGTATCACACTGAAAAGAGGGTGTGAGCTTATAGATCCATTAACAGTGAATGCCTCCTCCTCCTACCTCTCACTCCTTCCTCCAGACTGGCCCCCGTCAGCCCAGCAGTCTGTAGGCAAACCACACAGGAACTAGCACATACAGGGCTTCAGAGAGTTGGGCGTGAGCCTCAGATTATGCGGTTTTGTTTTCTTGCTGCCAGTGTTGAACTAAAATGCAGGAGGTTCACTGGAACACTTTTGCTTCTTTATGCTTGGTTTCAGTTTTAACAATATCCCCCCTGAACACTTATGTTCACATAAGAAACTCTCTAATCCTAGATGTGGTCCAGCAGCAAGCTGATCTTAAGGAAAACTCTCATTTTTCTCTAAGTATATTCATGCATCCAGAGAAACATTAGGGCTTCTTGGGGGAACTTATTTTAGACCACCCTCGATCACTCATTATGTTAAAATCCCAGGGAAAATGTTTTCTTAGTGCACTCAGCCTATAATATTACTCTTAGCCTGTAATATTACACTTGACAAAAAAAGAAAAAAGGCTCTGAGCTGTGATGAGTTCTAATCCCAGGTTTGCCACAGTCCAGCATGAGCTGGGACCAGTTCCTTAGATTTCTGAGACTTCACTTTCTTTTGAGCAAGTTGGACTAAAGTCTTTCTGGGATTTTAAAATTTTTCACTGACCTTGAGTTTTGTCATCTTCAACTTCCTTAGTTCTTACCTTCAGATTTATAACTCACCCTTCCCCCCCATGCCAACTGCAACTTGTGAAGTCCTCTTCCTTTCTCTTTGCTCTTGCTAGAGAGTGGATTGCCAATGTTGCATCTTTTGCAGAAAATTAGAGACATTGCTACTTGCTAAGTAGCTCCATTCAGAGTCTGAAGAGGGAAATGTTGGCTCATAGGGATGTTCCTAGCATTAATCCTTGGAATGCCAAGGAGGGTGTCATTTAAGACACAATTTGGGGTTCTAAAATTTAAACTTAGGCTGGGCTCGGTGGCTCACGTCTGTAATCACAGCACTCTGGGAGGCTGAGGTGGGAGGATCGCTTGAGCCCAGCAGTTCAAGACCAGTCTGAACAAGAGCAAGACCCTACCTCTACAAAAAAACAGAAAAATTAGCTGGGTATAGTGGTACGTACCTGTGGTCCTGGCTACTCTGGAGGCTGAGGCAGGAGGATTGCTTGAGCCAGGAGTTTGAGGTTGCAGCTAGGCTGACGCCACTGCACTCTAGCCTGGGTGACAGAGCAAGACTCTGTCTCAAAAAAAAAAAAAAAAAAAAAAGTAAACTCACTCTGCAATGTAAAATGGCATCCTTTTCTATCCTTTTGCTCCTTTATATCTAAATCTTGCTCAAAATTTACTTTCCTTTTAAAACCTTTTCCTTGGTTATAATTACTCAACATTTTTATTGAAATAGAAAAGAATCTGGCATTTAATCAGCACAGTACCTTGGTCATAGAAGGTGCTCAGTAAATAACGGTCAGATGAGTTAAAGGAAATAAATTGCTACTCCTAACTCCTTAATAAGGGGCTTTTATTAATGCAAGTTTGTCAAATTTTCTTAAGTCCAAGTTACATCTGAACAGGATCCTCACTCTTTCCACACGTTATAAAGATAAAAATTTAAAAATAACAGCATGTTGCTGATTTTAAAACAATAACATCTCAATGCTGGCCTTAGAGTTCTTCAGCCTTCATGGTCCAAGGACCTTCTTGGATCCCGTCATTACATGGAACAGCTCCATGGACAAGTTTTCAAACAGAAATCCTCTGCCACAGTCCTTACTCTTCAATAGCTCCCAAGTCAGTGGTTTTGAGGTGGTTAAACAATGAGTTCCTAAAATTCTGTGGCTGGGGAGCAGGAGGGAAGGGAAAATGTTCAATGGTGTAATACAGAAAGTATGGTGTTTTCAGCTTGTACCCTAAGGGGGAAGCTACTTTCCCACAGGACATTACCCACCTGGGGAGGAGAATATAATCCCTCCCTTTACAAGCAAGAGGCAGAGTACAGAATAGGGAAGTCTTAAAAAGAAGCCATCTTCGGAGTAAGTACTGACTGAAAGACATGTTACAGAGCGTGCTGGGAGGGAAGCAAGGCCACTTGAGTGGTTGTTTATTTTATAAAGCTCCGCAATTGAATGAGTGCAAAGGCAGAGCCTAAGAATAAAGACCCCAATACGAGAATGCCAGTGTTGCCATCCTCATCAGCATGGGACACCCAGCAAAACAGCAGCAAGATGGGAGGATTCAGGAAGATGTGAAATCTGGACTTACCATGCAGAATTTTTCTTTGTTTAAAAATTTTTAGCCATTCCTTTCAAAGGATAGTTGTTAATATCTGAACTTCTTATACATAATTATGCTTAATTGAACTTTATGGTAAGATATGTACTTCTGATTCAATAGTGTGGATACAGACATTTTCTTTTCATTCATTCAATAAATAAAGTTTGAACACCTATTCTGTGTTAGGCCTGTTCTAGGTGCTGGAAATGTATCAGTAAACAAAACATAGTATCTGCCCTCTTGGACCTTACATTCTGGTAAAGGGAAAAACACTAAGTATGTCAGATGGTTGTACTGTCATGGAGAAAAATAAAATGGCTTAGGAATTATAGGGAGTGTGGCTGAGATGCGGGTTGTGATTTTATGTTGGGCGATCAAAGGACATTTGTGCAAAGTCCAGAACAAAGTGAGGGAGCCCGCCCAGTGGCTATCTGGGGAAATAGCTTTTGCAGGCATAGAGACTAGCAGGTGCAAAGCCTTGAGGTGGGAACACACTTGACACCATGAGGGATGGGGAGAGGAGTCAGGATGCAGGTCAGAGAGGGAGCCAAACACATAGGGCCTGGCTGGCCATGGCAAGGCCTTTGGATTTTATTGTGAGTGAGACGGGAGCCAGTGGAAGATTTTGAACTGAGGAGTGGTATGATCTGACTTGGGTTTTAAGTGTCAAAAGGATAGCTCTGACTCTTTTGTTGAAATTAGATTGTAAGGGAGCAAGAGCAGAAGCAGGGAGACCAGTTAGAAGGTGACTGCAAAAGTCCAGGTAAGAGATGGTGGTAGCTTAGAAGAGGGTGGTGGAGGAACATGTAGGGTGATGATAAAGTCTAGAAAGATGATGTTATTGTATTGTGTGTTAGAATGTAGTATCAATTGACAAGACTTGGTAGCCACCCTGTATTTCAAAGGTAAGCTGATGGATACGAAGTGAAGTATGAAAGACAAAGGGGGGAGTCAAAGATGGCTCCAAAGTTCACAGCTTGAGAAACTAGAAGCAAGGGTGTGTCATTTCCTGAGACAGGAGAGACTGTGGAAAAGCAGGTTTGGAAGACAGGATCAGGACTTATTGAATTTGAGATGTTTATGAGACATACCAGCAGGGAGGTCAAGGGGGTTAGATATGTGAGTTTGGAGGTCAGGAGAGATTAGGGCTGAAGACAAAACCTTGAGAGTTCTTGGAATTGAAGTGTGTTTAAAACTATGAGACTAGATAATATCACCTTGGGAATGAATATGGATAGAGAAGACAAAAGGTTGGAGAATAGACCCCTCCAGAGTTGAGAAGTCATAGAATTGAGAAGAAATGAGTCAAGGGGAAGAGAAGGAGACATGGTGTCCTGAAAATCAGGTGAAGCAAACTTTGTTCACTATTATATTAATAAAACTCCTAAGTTAAAAATATTAAAGGAAAAAACCCACAAGTTATTATCATAGAACAATATTTGTATTTAGTGGATGCTATAGCATTACAACTAAATTGTGCCCCCAAATGGAGGAAAGCAGGTAAGAAAGACCCTTTATGTAATGTCACTTTAACAGGGTTAATTTCACTAGGTTAATAATACTTTATTTACACTTTTGCTGAACTGAGCTAACTCCCTCACTGCTTATTTGGACTGAGTCTTTGACCTTGCCCTGTCTCCTATTTCCATCTGCCTCTTTGATCACCTTCTATATGCTGACTACTCTCAAGGCCGTGAACCTAGCCCAATCCCCTTTCCTTTGTTCCACGTCTCTCTACTCAATTTGCTTGGACATCTTCACCTGGTTGTCCCCCCAGGCTCCTCACATTCAAAATGTCTACGACAAGATTTACCATCTTCCCTGCCAAACCTGCTCCTCAGACCATATTCTTCATCTTGGTGAACAGCAACAACCATTTACACGGTCACCCAAAAAAGAAACTTGAGAGTCACTGTAGACTGTTCTTTCTCCTTTACTCCCACATATATTTGGGGTCAAGTCCTGTAACTTCTACGCTTTAACATTATATGTAAAAGGAGAGTGAGCAGGGTGAGGTATCCTGGCGTGCCCAATACTTCTGCTTTAGTTGTGGCCTTCATCACTTATTGTCGGAACTATCATAACATTCTGTTCCTCCTCCAGTTCCTCTGTTCTGCTTCCAATCTGTTATTAAAACACATGCAGAGATTCATTCTAAAAGGACAAAATGAATAGATTTAAAAAGGAAAAACTGGAGTCTCTGACCTTCTCAAAATATAATAGGGAGACTTGTGACTGAGAATGTCCATGAAGGTCAAAATCAAGGAACAAAGATTGGTCCTTAGAGTAGGGAAAATAGCATAGAATTGGACACAAGAGATTTATGTTCTAGTTCCAGCTAAATTGCTTGCTTAGTTAAATATTTCTGGCCAATTCTTGGTAACCTCTTTGTTCCTACAAACTCAGCTCAAGGTCACCTCCTCCAGGAAGGCTTCCCTGACTACATAGATTTAGACAAGTCCCCTTTCTACTCCCATAACACTCTATGCCTATCTTTATTATGGCAACTTATTATAATTGCTGATTTATTCCTGTTTCTTCTATTACACTATTAGATTAAACCTTCTTTGTGTTCTCAGAATTCAGCATAGTGCCTGGCACACAGCAGGTGCTCAGTAATGTAGAATGAATGCATATTACCCAAACTTAGCTTTCTCATCTGTAAAATGGGACAATAATGCCTACTTTTCAGCATACCTTTGAAGTGTATATAAGACACATAAAAAATCTTCATAAACTATAATTCAATGTACAAAATACTTGTTTATCCCCCCACTACTTTATTGTCCAAATACCTTAGCATGGCATTCAAGGCCCTGAACAATCTGTTTTCCAGGTCACCTTTTCAATTTCCCTCTGGCCACCACCCCCATTACTCTATACTATAGCCAGCTAAACAATATTTCAAACACACCAACTTCTTTCATACCTCCTATCATTTTATATTATACTTATCTATATGTCAGTGTCAATAATGTGGGCTATTATTATGACTGAATTAGTAGGAGCTCAAAATAAATGTTACTTTAGTTGGTTAAGCATTTTCCTATTCTCTAAGGAATTTCTTATTCTCTATTCCCTCTGCTCCCCCCCCCCCAGCCCATCCTAGTTAATATTCCACTTGGCCACCAACGTGCTTTAAAACATGGGTTTAATTATATTTTCAATGCCTACTGGATATAATCACCTAGTAGTATGGACAAGGTTCTTCATGATCTGACTTCCTTCTGCCACATTATCTCCCTCTGCTCCTCCACTAATAACCTTTGTGACAGCCATAGTACAGCCAAAGCTACAGTACTTGTAGCTTTGCCAAGATAATAGGCTTTCTCAGCTTTCATGCCTTTACACATGATATGTCCTTTGCCTCCAATGTCCTCCTCTACTTTGTCTATCCAGTGAACTCCCTGTCATCCTTTAAGATTCAATTCAGATGTAAACTATTCTGTGAAACCTGCCCTTAAATACTCCTCGGCAGAATTAGATGCTCTCTCCTCTCTTATTAGGCTATACATATCTTGTCACAATCTTCTGTGATGGTGCCTGTCACCTCCACTAGCCTGTAAACTTACCTAGCATAGAGCTGTGTTTTATCTCTGGGTCCTCACTGCCTGGCACAAGTGGGTGTTCGCTGAAGATCAGTTGAATGTATCAAGGACTACCCGTCAGTGGCACCCGAAGCTGTCATTGGAAGTACTCCATCACTGCCCAGCGCACACACTGCTCTTTATCGCTAGACTACTAGGACGTTCTTTATCCTTTGGGGTGCCGATCAGGTGTCGGTCGTGCTTCTAGTCAGGTAAACTTACAGCAGTAACATTCTTGTAAACATTTATTCTTTGAAAGGAGGATTAGCGTAGTGTCACAGCCCAACAGAGTGTAAAATGAAGACATTTGCCTTCATTCCGCTGATATCTTCCAGCTGGGGCATTTTAACCCCAGCCCCTTCCTCTTGCTTGAGGGCCGGAGAGGCGCGCACCACGGGCCGGAAGTGAGGAAGCGGAAGTGAGGAAGCGGAAGTGAGGAAGCCAGGCGGGGAAGCGCGTGGCGCTTGGGCCTGGTTCGAGGAGACGGAACAGCCTTGGGACCGAGGGGATTGAATTAGAGTGGAAAAGGGCCTCTGCTCAGGGGCTGGATCTTGCTCTCAGGTAATAGCCTCTGTTTGGGAGCGGGGATGGGCATGGAGGGGGCTGTCGGCTGCCATCCCACCTTCCGTTCCGGCACGGCCTGGTCCGCACTGTCGAGGCCATCGCCGTCGGACTGAGGGAAAATCCCTGCTTTGTGACACTGTCCTGTCCCTCCCTCCTTCTAGAAGCTTCCCCGTGGGCCAGCGTCTCCCTTCGCAGTAAAGTGCATACTCTCTGAGGGTGCAGGTCTGATTCTCTGACCCAGCGCCCAGCCCTGGGCCCACCCTGGTACACAGTGGCCAATCGGAAATGGGGGTCAAATGAATGACGTGGATGCCAAGGAAAGACCATGTCTGCAGAGAGTTGATTCTCTCCCAGCTACCCCCCTCCGTTGTCAAAATTCTTTACGAAGCATCTTGTTTCTTCCCCACCCATCTGGTGATTATTCCATACTCAGAGAAGTTGTTAAGCCTTAGTTAGGAAATGGCAGAGCAGGACCTCAAATCCGTGGCTTCAAATCCTAATTAAAGTAGTGAGATGAGGCATGTGAATGCCCAGGTGTGAGTATTTAATAAAGAGTAGCCATTTACTCCTGGGGGTAGGGACTGTGCCTTGTGTGCCTGTTTCTCCATTTCCTAGAATGGAGCCTGCCACATGGTAAGCTCTGGAAAATTATTAGTTGAATGAATTAATGAACACACAGGTGGGGCTCAAAAAGGTTAGTTTCTCTGCTTCTTGCGGTGTTCTTTCTATCACAACAATAACACCTCCTAATTCCATGGTATTCTCTATAATCATTCCCTTGTAACAATCTTGGCCAGATCTTATTTCTTCCTGAGTGGAATTCATGCACATTAGTCAGAACATGTGCAAATATAAGAGCAGCTCTCTCTTCATAGCACCACCCTAAATAACATCTTTCCAGAGATGGCTCTGGGCCCTCAGCCTCTTAGATACTATTGTCATTGTTGTCTTAAGTCTTAAGATAAAGTCAGTTCAGCTCCTCAATTCTGAAATCCAAAAAGCTTTGAAAACCATTTCCCTCCAACTCATTTGGTGGCAAAACCTGGCCTGAACTTAAGTTAGGCCATTTATATAGTCTTTTTTGTTTTGGTTTGGTTTGTTTGTTTTTGAGACAGGGTATCACTCTGTTGCCAGGGCTAGAGTGCAGTGGTGTCATCACAGCTCACTGCAACCTCAAACTGCTGAGTTAAAGCCATCTTCCTACCTCAGCCTCCTGAGTAGCTGGAACTACAGGCACACCCCACTACACCTAGCTAATTTTTTAATTTTTCTGTAGAGACTGGGTCTCACTGTTGCTCAGGCTCATCTCTATATTCTGGTGTCAACCAGTACTCTCACCTCAGCCTCCCAAAGTGCTAGGATTACAGGCATGAGCCACCTTTCCTGGCCCATTTATATAGTCTTTATTCTAAATATGTACATGTTAATGTATTTGGTCCAAGTGGCTCCACACCTTACTGTGGGTGTCATGTAATGTATGGTATAGGCACTGCACTGCTCTTAAAAATTTAAAAAAAAATCAAATTCCACAACTCAACTGGCTTCAAAGGATTTGGATAAGAGATTGGGAACTAGTTTAATGTCACCTGCTAACTCAAATGATTTCAGATAAGATGGGAGGGAAAGACAGCATTGGAAGTGGGCAGATCTAAAAGGAAAATTAAGAGATCCTTTCTACCTCATCATTTATTTGCTCTGGAATTATTTAAGGGAGAAAGCTCCTTAACTAAATGGTAAGTTTTTTGAATGTGGGTATCATGTTTTATATTTCTGTACAAAGCTGGGTAAATGGTAGTTACTCAAGAAATATATGATGATTGATTTGAAAATATTTGCTCAAAACTCTCATTTTTTAAATGTCATGTTTATAATTATAAAGCTGTAAAATCAGTGCAGTTTATCCCAAAGCAGAATCATTCAGTCATTTGGTCACTCAGCACATGTTTCTTGAGTACCTACTGTTGCTAGGTACTTCTTAGGCATAGGATTACAGTGGTGAATAAGATGGTCAAGGTCCCTGCCCTGTAGGAGCTTCTAGTCTGGCCATGGAGAAGGGTTGAGCAAATGACAAATACATAAGTACAGATTGTTGTAAGTGCCATGAAAGAAATTGACCTGGTACTGAAAAGAGTGTGATGGGAGGATCTAAGTATTAATAGTTAGCAAGATTAGTGAAGACTTCTAAGATTTGTGACGTGAAATACCTTCTTCCTTTATTTCTGAATATTATAGTGATTGGGTAAGTAGACAACTGAGATTCAGATATGGAAATTAACCTTTTGGGCACTAATTTTATCTTAGCTATCATGTCACTATAATTATAATCTCAAAGTTACCCGTTGGTGTGAGTAAACTGAGCATTTGCATGTAGTCAGGTGTCTAAAATACATAATAAACCTACATATAGTTTACAGCTTACACCAATTGAACTCCTTGTTTGTCTGAAAAGACATCGATAGAATGGTGTCTCACAAATTCTATGTTCATGTCACAAAGTACAGTTCAGATGACTATACATTAGTGATATCAATTCACTTATCTGGACTTTTTGTGATTTTTCTATTGGCTGGGAGTGTATTTATTTAGTTTTGGTATGGTGTCAAGCGCATCCATCTTAAGCTACTAGATTGGATTAAAAGCCTATTATTTTGATATTTTTCTGGGGCAGAAAATTCATTTAAGGAAACATTTTTTAGAAATTTTAAAATGCAGGTTAGAGAATATAGGAAAACCTAAAGATTAGGATTGTCTCTCTAAAATATAGATAGGTAGCTGTCCAAAAAAGAAAAAAGGTTTTAATGTCTGTTGTTCAATTCCAGCAAGTTATGATTCTAACAGGGTTTTTTTTTTAATGGACTTGTGTAGCAACAGATCAATATTTGTTTCTCTAAGTCAATGTCATAGTGCATCTCTGCATTGAGTGGGTTTGGCAGAGGGGAAAAAAGGACAATAGAAAAAGAAAACCCTCATGATTGAAAATTTTAATAGCTTATTGAAACAAGCTAAATCAGATTTTTGCTGTAGGAGGGAGTCAGATAAAAATGCCTGTATTTGAAGTACAAACAAGAAAATCAGAAAATTGTAGAAATACAGCTTCTCTTTTTCTTCTTAGGGTTGATAATAGTCTCTATCTGAGAAATCTTAATTAAGCCCATACATTTTCTCTCTTGCTTATTTAAGGGTGCATTGTATTTTTCCAAAAAAAGAGGTTAATTATCTCCTCTTATTTTTTAAAAAAGTGAATAGTTCATTTAGGATGCTTTTGAAAATTTATGTCTTCCTTTAACACACACACAGAAATTAATCAAGCCTGAGCTAGTAGCTGAGAAGGTCAAGAGAAACAAAACTAAAAATAACAAACACATTTGTTATGGATTTTAACATTTTTCTTTTGCATGTGTGCTGTTTCTCTAGTACAATCTGATTGTAGATTGTCTAGGCTTCATTGGGTCTAGATGCTCGTCAGGGCTGGAAATCAATTTGGTACGTTACCTTAGTGGCCATCAGTGGTGAACCACTAGGGAAATTGCAAACTAACTGGCTCACCTTAATGCAAAGTAATGAAAAAGTGGAAGAGAATGCTTTCATGTAAACTGTGAATCGATAATTCACAAGCATCATGTAAAGTTTTAAGACTTTCACACCCCTTTTAAGTTTTAATGTATTTTTGTATCCACCTAAATGAGCCTCTCTGTGTACTTGTTTTGAGATCTGACAGGTACATGCTGATCACTCCAGGTTTTAGAGGAATCCTTACTCTATTTGAATCTTACTATTGACAGTGTTTAATTCTAAACTTATACTTTTCCTGAAGGTGAGTAAAGAATGTAATTTAACCTTCCTGTCAAATTTACCAGCCTTATCTGAACTAAAATATTGGCTTTAGGGTACTATGAGTTAGCTGTGGAGTCCACTGAGGTGTGACTATTTGTCTTTGTAGTTGACCAGCCGTCCTTTTAGATTAGCAAGAAAGTGGACCATATTTAGATCTGATTCTAATGACTTGCAGTTCTAAAAAGAATACAATCATAGGGTCACTTGATCCTAAGACTAGATTTTTACCCTCATTTTAATGACTTTTACGATGTAATATTTTTATACATGACAATATAAAGAGATGTCAGAGTGTAAGTTCCATTTTTATACTAACCTGTCCACTGTCCATGTAATGCTTTATACTCAATATATTTCTGGCCAAGTAGGTTGAATAGTATTTTCTGCATGAACCTTTAGGACTAGAAAGACCACCTGTATTTCTTTAAATAATATAAGCCAATCTCTTATGAGGGATTTTCCTGTACCCATCCTAGGAACATTTATATGGTACCACTTATATATGGCTGATATAAGTGAGGGGCTGACTTAGAAACTAAACCTAGATTTTCAGACTGATTTGGTCTTCTACAGACGTTAAAAAAAAATGTTTAACTTACACATTTTTTTTGTGCTTTCCTTGCAGAAAATCGACACTTTATCAACATGAAGATTAATCATTTGTATTTTGGAGCAGCAGAACTGGGGACCAATTACCTGTTAAGAGTTTTATAAACCAATCACATAAACTGCTGTTCCATTTCTCTTATCCTCCATCTCATCTTCAAACTTGTCTTACCTATGGCATTCAGGAGGCAAGTGAAAAACTTTGTGAAAAATTACTCAGATGCTGAAATAAAAGTCAGGGAAGCAACTTCTAACGACCCTTGGGGTCCCTCTAGTTCTCTGATGTTAGATATCAGTGACTTGACTTTCAACACAATTTCTCTCTCAGAGATTATGAATATGCTA
This sequence comes from Lemur catta, assembly GCF_020740605.2. NCBI lineage: Eukaryota > Metazoa > Chordata > Mammalia > Primates > Lemuridae > Lemur > Lemur catta. Next base: position 8,134,797 of record NC_059133.1, read on the forward strand.
TGGCAGAGACTCAGTGACCACGGGAAGAACTGGCGCCATGTGTATAAGTCCCTTACGCTAATGGATTATCTCATCAAGAATGGATCAAAAAAAGTCATTCAGCATTGCAGAGAGGGGTTCTGTAACCTTCAAACACTAAAGGATTTTCAACACATAGATGAAGCTGGAAAAGACCAAGGTAACAGTTAAAGAAGTTTATACAGTGTGCCAATAAAGATTAGGAGGGGGTTCATTTTAAATCAGGAACTAGGAAGTATTTTTTTTTTAAATTTTCTTTTGCAAACCAGGAAGAGACAGTCTCTAGCATGTCATGGACTAGAGGTGCTCTATCTTCCGAGTTCTTCAGTGTACTAGATATCTTTCTTCTGGGACAGTTATAGTATCTAGTTTAATCCTCTGTGTCAAGTCTTCAGTGCCTCAGAGCTGCAGTCCCCAACCCCTAGTCTCAGTCTGTTAGGGACTGGGCTGCAGAGCCCTCCCCCCAAGTCTGTGGAAAAATTATCTTTCATGAAACTTGATGGGGCTGGGAGTGGTGCACAGCAGGAGGTGAGTGGGCCAGGAAAGCTTCATCTGTATTTACAGCCACCCCCCTCCCCATGCTTGCATCGCCACCTGAGCTCTGCCCCCCTCAGCCCACTCCTTCTGTGGAAAAATTGTCTTCCATGAAACCGGTACCTGGTGCCAAAAAGGCTGGGGACTGCTGCCTTAGAGAACAATGTAGTTTTTTAAAAAGGTTGTGTAAAACTAACACAGGTTCCTGATAAAAATGATACCTCTTAGAAAATGAATAAAAGGAATAAAACAGGAGATATGGCAATTTGGCATAATAATGTCACTGTAATTCATAATTATAATTAAACTAGAATTTAGTCATAAATTAAGGAAGTATTTCCAAAGATGATAGAATCTTCAAAGACTAGATGGAAATAGTTATATGAATACAAAAATTTAGGTCATAAAATAATTTTTTCGGGGGTGGAAGAGGAGGTGAAGTAGGGAAAAGATATGTAGAATACTGAGATGATTCAGTAGTGCCTGATATTCTACAATGGTAAAAGAATTAGCACTTCCTCTCCATCTACTGTAAAATTATAATTTGTGTTTAAAAGGAATAGTCTTACAAATCATGAGAAGAGGATAAAATTTAGTACAGTCTCTGTTAAATATGCATTTTAAAAATAGACCTTTTTTTAGGGCATTTTTAGGTTTACAGAAAAATTATGCAGAAAGCACAGAGTTCCCCATACCTCTCCCCACCCATACACAAGTTCTTCTATTAATAACATCTTACATTAACATGGTACATTTGTTAGAATTGATGAACAAATATTGATAAACTATTATTAACTAAAGTTCATATTTTACATTAGGATTCATTCTTTGTGTTGTACAGTTCTGTGGGTTTTGAAAAATGCTTGTCATGGTTCCACCATTTGGTATCATACAGAATCATTTCAGTGCTCTAAAAATGCCCTGTGCTCCACTTATTCATCTGTTTACCCCTCCCCCAAATCTCTGGACTGCTGGTCTTTTTACTGTCTCCATAGTTTTACCTTTTCTGGGTGTCATAAAATTGGAATCGTAAAGTATGTAGCTTTTTCAAACTGGTTTCTTTCACTTAGAAATATGCCTTTGAGATTTCTCCAGGTCTTTTCATACCTTGAGAGCTCATTTCTCCCCCTCCGCTTTTAAAACAGCTTCATTGAGATATAATTCACATACCATAAAATTTACCCCTTTAAAGTGTACAATTATATGGTTTTATGTATATCACATTATAATTTTTTTTTCCTTTGAGACAGGGTCTCACTCTGTTGCCCAGGCTAGAGTGCAGTGGTATGATCATAGCTCACTGTAACCTCACACTCTTGTGCTCAAGTGATCCTCCTGCCTCAGCCTCCCAAGTAGCTGGGACTACAGGTGCACCATCATGCCCAGCTAGTTTTTTAATTTTTTTTTTAGAGATGGGGTCTTGCTATGTTGCTCAGGCTAGTCTTGAACTCCTAGCCTCAAGTGATCGTCTCACCTCAGCCTCTCAAAGTGCTAGGATTATAGGTATGAGCCGCCATGCCTGGCCTCACATAATTTTTTAAAATTGTAATAAAATTTATGTAAGATAAAATTTGCCTGCCTAAGTGTTCAGTTCAGTGGCCTTAATTACATTCACAATGTTGCACAACCATCACCATTATCTGTTACTATTTCCAAAACTTTTTCATCATCCCAAAACAGAAACTCTGTAACCGCTAAACAGTAACTCCCCTTTCTCACTCCACCCATAATCTAATTTTTGTCTCTCTAAATTTACCTGTTCTAGTTATTTCATGTAAGTGAAATCACACGGTACTCTTTTCATCTGGCTTGTTTTACTTACCATAATGTCCTCAAGGTTCATCTATGTTATAGGATGTATCAGAACTTTATATGTTTTTTGGCTGAATAATATTGTATGTACATGCCACATTTAAAAAGATCTATATGTGTGTTAATAGATTCTTGAGTTGTTTCTACCTTCTAGCTATTGTAAATAGTGCTGCAATGAACATTGGAGCACATGTATCTGTTCAAATCCTGACTTTCAGTTCATTTGGGTATGTACTTAGGAGTGGAATTATTGGATCATATGCTAATTCAGTGTTTAGCTTTCTGAGGAACTGCTAAACTTTTCTATAGTGGCCGTGCCGTTTTACATTCCTCTCCATCACCAGCAATGTAAGAGGGTTACAATTTGTCCATATCCTTGCCAGTACTTCATTGTCTCTTTTGTTGATTATGACTATCCTGCTGGATGTGAAGTGGTATCTCATTGTGGTTTTGATTTACATTTCCCTCAAGATTAATGATATTGAGCATCTTTTCATGTCCTTCCTGGCAATTTGTATGTCTTTGGAGAAATGTCTATTCAAATCCGATTATTAACTGGGTTTTTTTTTTATTGTTGAATTTTAAAAGTTCTTTATATATTCTGGATGCAAGACCCTTATCAGGCGATTTGCAAATATCTTCTCCCATTCTATAGGTTCTTTTTACTTTCTTGATTTATAAAAGTTTAAATTTTTTTTGGCCAGAGTACTTTAGTACTATATTTTTAAATTTTTGTTTCAAAATATTAAAGGGGTGCAAGTGTTTTTGTTACATAGATCCACTGTATAATACTGAAGTCAGGGCTTTTAGTGTGCCTGTCACCAGGATAGTGTACCTTGTACCCAGTAGGTAAGTTTTTATCCCTCGCCCCCTTTCAGCCTCCCCCTTCTTAGTTTCTGATGTTCTTTACACCACTTTATGACCATGTGTGCCCATAATTTGGCTCCCACTTATTAGTGAGAATATGTGGTGTTCATTTTTCCATTCTTGAGATACTTCATTTAGGATAATGGTCTCCAGTTCTATCCAATATTAATAAATATTAATTAATGAAGAGATTCTATTGGGAATATTTCATATTTATCTTTTCTTGTTTATTTTCTAATGAATGTGATATAGAAAAGTATCTCTTGGTGTAATCTAATTTTTACTTAAATGTGCATCTACTGGGGATGGATACATGCACAAATTGTTACTGGTGGGGTGTACAGTCAAAGAAATTTGGAAACCACTGGCTCTCAGGATAAAGTCAGGCCCCTGAACATATTTTCAATCTGCCTTTCTACTCTTTTTACCTTAGTCAATTTAGCACATTGGTGTCAATAATCATCCCTAATATATTTGCTTACACATCCTTGTGGTTGTACTTAAGATGTTTCTTTTCTCCTGGAACATTCTTTCCTTGCTAACTGTCTGTTGAACTACTCAGTCTTCAAATCCTAGCTCAGAATCCTCTTTCTCTGTACCCCCAACTACTGTTTCCCTCATTGGGCAGGATTAATTGCTATAATTTTTGTTTATATCAGTGTGTTGCTTTTTATGGTATATTTTATTTTATCTATTTTTATATATCTCTTTTCAACTAGATTCCTAGGACATGTACCATATGTCCTGCACACAGACAGGACGTTTTTATCAAATGAAAGTCATAAAAAAGCAAGAGAAAAACTGTTCCATAAAAATGATTCTGTTGAATCAGAGAGGAAGGCAGAGTGTGAAGTCTGTACTGAGAACTGAATGTAAGAAACTGTCGTGATCCAAGAAATTGATATCTGGAGTCCACTCTAGATACAGGTTATCAAGAGGGACAAAAACAAACAAAAAATAAGACAGAAGTATAATAGAAGGTATTTTAGAAAAAAAAAGACTTTTTTGGCTTTCTTGGCCTTTACACTTGCTGTTCCTTTTGCCTGCAGCGCTGTTCTCCAGAAACCTGCATAGTTCCCTTGCAGCCTTCAGCCCCTCTCAGCAAGTCTTACCAGGGAGTCCTTCTAGGTCTCCCTTAGTTTTAGAAAAGCAACCCCACCCTCCCCTTCGCACTCACATGTCCTAGCCACGTTTTCTGTTTTCTTTTTCTCCGTAGCATTTCTCATATCTATCAAATAAGATACACACTATGTCAGATCTTTGATAAAATAGAATATGTACTATCTCTTCCTGCTAAAGTGTAATTTTCACGAGGGCCAGGGACATTTTATGGCTGCTTTGTCTGTGCTCCATCTCCAGTATCTTTAACAATGCCTAACATGTGGTACATGCTCAGTGATTAATAATTATTACAGGAGAAAAAAAGTAGAGAAAACAAATCAGAAAAGTTGAGAAACATAAGAGAAACTTATTTTTAAATAATGAGTTACTTTTTCAAATAATATCAATACAATTTTCTTTAATCTTTAATCTCTAGACAGCTTTTCAGGTGATGTATCTCTAAATTTAAGCAATAAGTCCAGTTGTGAATCTGAAAAATAAATACATGATTTTCCCTATGTTTCCAGAATTTGGGGACATTCTATATTTATTGTAGTTTTTAAAAATCAACAGTTGGACACATTGTTTCACATTTAGAGGTACTTTACCTGTAACAGTGACTCTAGAAAAACATTGACATAATATTTGAAAAGGTAACTAACATACTGTTTTAAAATACATTTATTTTATATTTGCTGACTTTTTGGACCCCTTTATTAGCAAACAGTTTATAGCACTGAACTATGATAAGCACTGTAATCTTCACAACAGCCCTCTGAGATAGGTGATGTTTTGGGCCCCATTTTACTGATGAGGAAACCAAAGTGCAAAGAGATCGAATAAGTCGTTCACGCAGCTAGTTAATAGCAGAGTCACGATTACAGTCTAAGCTTTTTGGCTCCAGAATCCATGTTCTTAATAGCTACAATATATTGTTGAATGAATAAATGAATTATGTTATTATCCCCTTCCTGATCATTCTGTTCACTCTTTTACTCTATCCTGTTCACATGTGTCATGTTTCCAGACTTGACCAAGTATTTAACCAGTGACATATATAGCAGAATGGAAGGGCCTGAGAACTGAACTAGCTCTGTTCACTGACCTGGAACAGGAGCTGAGAAGTTTATCCTTTTTAAATTTTTTAAAATTGTGAAAAGTAGACTATTTTTTAGAGCATTTTTAGATTCACAGAAAAATTGAGAGGAGAATACAGAGTTCCCCCTCCCCCTCCCCCTATACATGCATAGCCTCCACCATTGTCAACATCCCCACCAGAGTGGTTCATTTGTTACAATTGATGAACATACGATGACACATCATTTATCACCCACATTCCAAAGTTTATATTAAGGCAGCAGTCCCCAACCTTTTTGGCACCAGGAACAGGTTTCATGGAAGACAATTTTTCCATGGATCTGGGTGGGGGTGATGGGGGAGGTGGCAGTACCACAGCACTCAGCTAATTTTTCTATTTTTTGTAGAGAACAGGGTCTTGCTTTTGCTTAGCCTGGTCTCGAACTCCTTACCTGAAGTGATCCTCTTTCCTCTGCCTCCCTGAGTACTAGGATTACAGGTGTGAGCCACCACCTGGCCTGGAGCATCTTTTCATATGCCAATTTGTCATCTGTATATATTTTTGGTGAGGCATCTGTTAAGGCTGTGGTCCCCAACCTGCGGGCCATGGACTAGTACTGGTCTGTGGCCTGCTAGGAACCGGGCTGCATGGCAGCAGGTGAGTGGTGGGTGAGCGAGCTGCTCCCCATTGCTTGCATCACTGCTCGAGCTCCGCCTCCTGTCCCATCAGTGGTGGCATTAGATTCTCATAGGAGTGCTAAACCTAGTAAACTGCGCATGCAAGGGATCTAGGTTGAGGGCTCCTTATGAAAATCTAATGCCTGATGATCTGAGGTAGAGCTGAGGCAGTGGCAGTAGCACTGGGGAGCGGCTGCAATACACATTATCATTAGCAGTGAGGTTTGACTGCACAGTAATGAAATGCGCTTCAATCATCCTAAAACCATGCCTCCCCCTCCCTCCCGATCCATGGAAAAAGTGTCTTCCCTGAAACCGGTCCCCAGTGCCTAAAGGTTGGGAAATGCTGTGTTAAGGCTTTAGGCCCATTTTAAAAATCAGGTTTTTTATATGTTCATATTGTTGAGTTTTAAGAATTCTGTGTATATTTTGGATAACAATCCTTTATCTCATATGCCTTTTGCAGATATTTTCTCCCAGTCTGTGGCTTGTCTTTTCACTTTCTTCACAGTGTCTTTTGCAGAGCAGGAATTTTTAATTTTAATGAGTAATACTATAGTATGTCATAGGTAGTGCTGGTGCCTTATAATAACAAAATAATTCTAATTCCTCCTTCCCATCCCTTGTATCATTGCTGTCATTCATTCATTTTGCTTATACATAAGCATAAGCAAATATAAACATAAGCATAAATATTAATCAAATACATTGTTGCTATCATTATTTTGAACAAACTATTATCTGTTAGATTAATAGAGAATAAGAAAAATAAAAGTTTTTATTTTACCTGCACTTATACCTTCTCTGATGTTCTTCCTTTCTTAATGCAGATCAAAGTTTCTGACCTTTATCATTTTCCTTTTCTCTAAAGAATTTCTTTTAATATTTTTTGCAAAGCAGGTAACTGGCAACAAATTCCCTCAATTTTTCCTTGTCTAAGAAAGTCTTTATTTCTCTTTCACTTGTTTTGGTTTCTGAGGAGTTGTTGAATGCAATTCTTACCTTTTTTCTATCATAGGTAAGATGATATTTTGCCTCTGGCTTCTTTCAGTATATTTTCTTTATCTTTGATTTTCTGTGGTTTGAAAATGATATGCCAGCCAGGCATGGTGGCTCACATTTGTAATCCTAGCACTCTGGGAGGCAGAGGTAGGAGGATCCCTTGAGGTCAGGAATTCAAGACCAGCCTGAGCAAGAGTAAGACCCCATCTCTACTAAAAATAGAAAAATTAGCTGGGTGTGGTGGCGTGCGCCTGTAGTCTCAGCTACTCGGGATGCTGAGGCAGGAGGATCCCTTGAGCCCAGGAGTTGGAGGTTGCTGTGAGCTATGATGCCGTGGCACTCTAGCCTGGGCAGCAATAGAGCAAGACTCTGTCTCAAAAGAAAAGAAAAGAAAAGAAAAGAAAATGATATGCCTAGATGTAGAGTTGTTATTTTTGTTTTTGCATTTCTCCTAGTTGGTGTTCTCAGGGCTTCCTTGATCTGTGGTTAGTGTATGGCATTAATTTGGGGAAATCTTCATGATTATTAATTATTGTTCCTAATATTTCTTCTGTTTCTTTCTCTCTTTATTCTTCTTTTATTCCCACTATACATGTGTTATACCTTTTGTAGTTGTCCCATAGTTCTTGGATATTCTGGGTTTTTTGGTCTTTTTTCTCTTTGCTTTTCAATTTTCGTGGTTTCTACTGAGCTGTCCTCAAGCTCAGAATTTCTCTCCTCAGCTGTGTCTACCAGCAAGCCCACCAAAGGCATTCTTTATTTCTGTTACAGTGCTTTCTATTTCTACCATTTCTGTTTGGTTCTTAGAATTTCCATCTCCCTGCTTACATTGCCCATCTATTCTTGTATGTTGTATGTTTTATCCATTAGAAACCTTAGCATCTTTTTTTTTTTTGAGACAGAGTCTCGCTCTGTTGCCCACGCTAGAGTGCCGTGGTGTCAGCCTTGCTCACAGCAACCTCAAACTCCTGGGCTCAAGCGATCCTCCTGCCTCAGCCTCCCGAGTAGCTGGGACTACAGCATGCACCACCATGCCTGGCTAATTTTTTCTATATATTTTTAGTTGGCCAGATAATTTATTTCTATTTTTAGTAGAGACGAGGTCTCACTCTTGCTCAGACAGGTCTCTAACTCCTGAGCTCAAACGATCCACCAGCCTCAGCCTCCCAAGTGCTAGGATTACAGGCATGAGCCACCGCGCCCGGCCTGAAACTTTAGCATCTTAATCATAGTTGTTTTAAATTCTTTATCTGGTAATTCCAACATCCCTGTCATATCTGAATCTGGTTTTGATGCTTGTTCAATCTCTTCAAATTGTGATTTTTGCCTTTTAGTATATCTTGCAATTTTTCTTTTTCTTTCTTTTTCAAACTGACAAAGCAAAGACAAAGTAATTTTTTCTTGATTACTGGTCATGAGGTACAGGTGAAAGGAAGGCCAGTAAATAGGCCTTTAGTAATGTGGTGGTAAGGTGTGAGGGTGGGGAAGCATTCCATAGTCCTGTGAACAAGTTCACTGTTTTAGTGAGCCTGTGCCTGTGGACTGTGAACTTCACATGTGCTTCTCAGTGTTTTCTTGTCCCATCCCCCTCCCCTTTCAGTGGGGCAGGATGGCTAGAGTGGATTGGAGTCGGGCATTTCCTTTCTCCCACATCAGTTCGGCTTGATAATACCCCATCAGGTTAGGCTCTGGTTAACTAGTTCTGATGGCAGAATTTAAGAACAGAATGCCTTGAAATATTTCAAAATGGTTCCTTTTTCCCTGTCCCCTACCACAGGCACAAGGGGATTTTTCTCTAGTATTCACTGTGAGAATTTGGTCAAGCTCCTTGAGGTAAAACCCACAAAAGTGTGGGGGCTCCTGATGGCTGAGACCCCCCTGGAGTTTTTATCTCTCACACCTGTCCATTCTGAGCCTGCAGCACTTGTTCCCTTGAAGGTTTGTGCTTGCGGGTTTCTGTCCCAGCAGCTACAATTCTGTACTGTATTTGCCTGTCGCTCTTGCCAGTTTGGGGCTCAGTGATTTGCTCTATGACTACACCTCTCTGATGGATCTAAGAAGAATTGTTGATTCAGTTTTTTACTTGTCAGGATGGAATGGTGAATCCAGCTTCTTACATTTTTGGACTGGAAGTCAAGTTTATCCTTTTTTGTATCTTTCAAAATCATTTAGGTCAAAGATGGTCTAAGAAATATATACCTTATTCTCTTTATTGTGGCTCTCATGGCTGAAAAAAATCTTTCACTTAAGTCTAGATAATTTGATGGTCTTGGGCAAATATCTAGAAACAGTTGGCCTCGTTGGGTTAGGTTAGAGCCTGTTACAGTTTAGGCTCAGCCTCATGAGAATGGGCCCCATGTTGCCACAGATGTTTCAAGGTTCCCAGCTGATAGTCCTGAATCTCCTTGACATTCTCAGGTAGTCTGATATTCTCTCTTTTATGTCCACACTGTTTATATACCTCTGTCATAGTCCATTTATGTACATGTCTGCATCCCTTGCAAAACTGTGAATATTTCAAGGGCAGGAACAGTGTTCCTAGCACTTACTTAGTACCTTGCCTAGGGGTAGGATCACTCAGTACATATTTGATGAATGAATGATTAATACCTTGATATTATTATAGCTTTAGCAAATTTATAGCAATTGACTTTTTTTAGAAAGATAAAAAATAAATGTCAGAGTTGACTACTTCAATAAAAAATTTCCATTTCTTTCTTATAAACTTTAAAAGTAGTTTTCATGCTAATCGTACTTTATTGAAATATAATTTTCATATTTTAAAATACACAAATCTTAAGCCTACAGTTTGATGAATTTTGATGAGTGTAACTGTCACCCGTATCAGGACAAAGAACATTTCCATCACCCCATTAAGTTCCTTCATCACCCTTTCCGGTCAATCTGCCCTCCTCCCCTTTTCTGATTTCTTTAACTGTATATTAATAGATTTGTTGCAGTTCTTAAAATTCCTATAGATGGAAGCATATAGTATTGCTTTCTTTTGTTTCTAGCTTCTTTCTTTCAACAATGTTTTTGAGATTCATCTCTGTTGTATATATCAATAGTATCATTTCTTTTTATTGCTGAGTTGTATTCCATTGTATAAATACACCACAAAGCTGGTTTCTTTTATGGTTTATCCATCTTCAGTTGGTGGATATTTGGGTTGTTTATAGTTTTTGGTTATTATGAATAAAGCTGTTATGGGCATTCTTATACAATATATATTCAATTCTATTAGGCCATATGCATTCATTTCTCTTCGGTATATACTTAGAAGTGGAATTTCTGGGTCAGATGAGCCACTAAATAAAAATAGAAACTAAAGCTTTCTTAAGTAATTTTGCCATCAGTGTATAAGAGTTGTTCACATTCTTATCAACACTTAGGAATGTTATTCTTTTTAGTTTAACCTTTCTGATGGGTGTATAATGTTTCAATTTGGTTTTAATTTGTATTTCCTTGAAAAGTTGTTGAGTGCCTTTTCATATGAGTTTTGGCAATACGGACATCTTTTGCCTGTTCAAGTATTTTGCCTATTTTAATATTTTTATTGTCTTTTTGTGGGAATTCTTTATACATTCTGGATATCTTTGTAAAATAGATATATTACAGATATTTTCTCCAAAAAAAGTCTGCAGCTTGTCTTTTCAGTTTTTTAATGTCTTTTGATGAGCAAAGTTTATCATTTTTCATGTGAGAGTGATCTGGCTGCAGTATGTGACCTCTTTGATTTGCCAGGGTTGATTCATCTCATCTGGCTGTCTAGGCAGGTTTGCTTTTACTCCTTCACTTCTTCATGTGTGTCTCTCCCAAAGTGGCATGCTTGGTCGAAGAGGATGACCTTTCCTGATAGAGGAGGATTGTTCTTCAGTCAAGGTATAGGAGTAGCTGCGCTCCCCTTTTAGAACCTCCAAACAAGATCTCAAGATTCATTTGTAGGAGAACATAGAGTAAAAAAAAAAATTTTTTTTAAATTTGTAATTTTGATGAAGTCCTATTCATTTTTTCTTTTATGATTAATGCGTTTTGTACCTTGTCTGGGAAACTTGCCGATGCTAAGGAAGATATTCTCTGGTGTTTTCTTTTAGGCATTTTATAGTTTTAACTAGGTCTGTGATCTATCTAGAATTAGCTCTGTGTATACTGTAAGACAGAGGTAGGGTTTATTGTTTTCCATATGGTATCCAATTTTTTAAATTTAATTTTATTTTTCATGTTTATTTTCATTGTCAAAGTCCTTCTTAAGGTATCCAGTTGAGAATTACTAGATTTTAATAATAGAGCATTTCCAGTACATTATCTAATTTGATCCTTAAAGCATCTTATGAGAAAAGGGTATATATTATCTCTCTCTTACACAAAGAGCCAAAGCTCAGAGAGATTAAGTTATTTGAGTAAGGTTGCACAGCTAATTAATGACTGAGCACAATTAGAACTCATGTATCCTAATTGAGAGACTAGTCTCTCAACTGGCGTTTCACTGAACTACTAAATGAACTTAATAATTGTCTAGAAAATATACAATAAAATGTGAAAGCGTTTTAATATCATCAAAGTATATATTTATACAAATTATGGTATTCTTTAAACCAATTCAGATTCTAGGAAATGTGTGCATTATAGGTTTATATGCTGTTTTATTTTCAATTAGGTTAAGTTATGAAATTGCAGTTAATTTCATTTAAATAGGCTATTTCATATATACATACACAGGTCAATTTAAAACACATAGTTTTAAAAAAGGGGTACATTTTAAAGAAATATATTTTCAACATTATTAACAAGTTAAGCTATTTTACCATAAGAGAAGTAGCATGCATTGGTGACATTCCTGCCATTTTAGCTTTTCACTATTATCAGTCACCTAAGTTAGGAATTATATACTTTAAATTCATGACTGATTTTATGTATAGACTGCCTTTCCCATTGTTTCCTCCAAAACTCAGGAGTATGCTCATACCAATCACCTACCAGTTTGCTCACCAAAGTTTGAATATCTTGAACTAAGAATTTTGCCTTTTAAGCCATGTTAAGAGATAGAAATTAAAATGCAAAAGGCTAATACTCTGGGAGACATAATATATTTATTTATTTAATACATTTACACTAGGTTAGAAATTATTAAGATCTCTTTTGAGAGGAAGGGAAGCTGGTTTTTTGAGTTTAGGTTCCCATGGAAGGAGAGAAAACACCAGGTATTTGGTCCATGAAAAGATTTAGACAAAGAAGGAACCTGGGCAAGTAGGAGGAAAAAGAAATGACTAAGATTTCCTTTTTAAGGCAGCTATAATGAATTGAATAGAACCAAGATACCTGGAAAGAATAAGTTCAAGAAAAAGAAAATATTAAAAAAATGTAAAAAAAATTAGATGTTGATTAACCATGTCAAGGCTATAAAGCCAAATAGCCAAAATTTGGGGATATTACCACTTTTACAGAAGGAACTGGATTTGGGGTAGTATGAGGCAGGCAGTTCCTAGTCAGTATGATATAGTGGTTAAGCACTATAAGAAAAAAATGTAGCTTCAAAGTGGAGCAGACTTAACTTTTTTCCTGCCAGTGTCAAAACTAGTCAAAATTCTCTAATCAGAGAACCTACCTGATATATGGTGGTTGACTAATAAAGTAATGCCATGTGGGTACGCTCATTGGTGGTGGATTAATTAACACAAGGCTTCTGTGTTCATTTATAGCTTAAGTGAGCAAATGTAGTTTCCTGTAACAATTTTTTTTTTTTTTTTTTTTTTTTTGAGACAGAGTCTCACTCTGTTGCCCAGGCTGCAGTGCAATGGCGTGGTCATAGCTCACTGCAGCCTCAAACTCCTGGGCTTTTGCAGTCCTCCTGCTTCAGCCTCTGAATAGCTGGGACTACAGGTACACACCACCATACCCGGCTAATTTGTTTCTTTTTTGTAGAGTCAGGGTGTTGCTATGTTGCTCAGGTGGGTCTTGAACTGTCCTCAAGCGATCCTCCCACCTCAGCCTCCCAAAGTGCTGGCGTTACAGGTGCGAACCACCCCACACAACCTGTAACAAATATTTTTGATGAACAAATAGTTTCCTTTAACAAACATATGTTACAGGCATTACATCATCATATGCCTTGTAGTTAGAAGTTATGTTATTGTGAGTTTAAATAAAAATTTTTTATTTAAAATAGTTGAATATTTTAGATAGCCTTGTCTTTCTTTTCAGCACATGTGGTTATTGGTAATCATGGTAGCAAGAAGCAAAGCATGAAATTGTTTAAACTTACATGTGACCTTTGTGCAACTGGCTAGTCTTCCTATAGTGCTCTTTATTGTACTCACATGGATGACAGAGTACAGTAAACTTAAAAGGGAGGGCAACCAGTTTAGCCCTTTCAGTGCTGTGTCAACAGAATTATTCTCTCTTAAGGTTCTCATCATATAAAACAGCTTATAATTATATACTAAGTTCAAAGATAGGAAAGTCTATATTTTGTTATTTTCACAGAGCCAATCTCTGCTTTCTAGCTTATTAGCTTTGTGACTTTGGGAAAGTTACTTTATCACCCTAAATCTTACTTTTCTGTTTTGTAAAATGGACATAATAATTCACTCTAAGGGTTGTTGTGAGGATTAGAGATATATCTGAGAGTTAGGCACATAGTGAGTCATCTGTCAATGTTAGCTAATACTGTTAGTCCTTGATAGATTTTTACTTTTATTATTTTTATTTCCTGGAACACATGTTTGTATTCAGGTAAAGCTCAGTGCAAATACTCACTAGGAAGGACTTTTCTGCTGTCCTGTAGAGTTAAGCAGTCACTCCTTTGCTTGTCCCTAGTACCTTGTCTACATGTCCCTTGTAGCCCCATCACACTGCTATAATTGTTGATTCACATGTCAGCCTCCTTCACTGGGTTTGGAGAGCTGAGGTTACTTAATCTTTATCTGTTTCATCACTTGCTGTGGTGAGGGGTGGAATAAATGTTTGCTGACTGATGGGCTGACTGAATGGCAAGTGTGCTGTTATAAGCTCAAAGAAGGAACTGGTAGCCTTTAAGATTTCTTCTTCATTCTCAATGTTCTACTATTTTTCTATGATGTTTCTGGTATAGATTTATTTTTATTTATCTTGCTTGGTCTTTGGAGATCATCTTTGATGTGAGGATTCATGTTTTTTCTATAAAATTCTCAGCTCTTGTCTCTGTTGCTTTTTTGTGACTGCCTTAAATTTTTTCTTTTGAAATTTCTTCTACGTGAATATGTAGGTCTATAATATGTCCTTTATGACTAGTAATTAACCTTTTAAATTTTATTACCTTTCTTTGCTGTACTTTGGAAGAATTGTACTGTTCTCCAATTACCAATTCTGTCTTCAACTGTTCGAGTCCGGAGTTTATCTTGGATGTTAAGGGTTTTTTTTAAATCTCAATGACTATAGTTTTCCTATCTAGGATTTTTTTAATTGGTTCTTTTCATATCCATCTGTTCTTGTTTCATTTCTGCCTATCTTTGTTTTGTTTTATAATTTCATAATCCTTGTAGATATGAGTAATGTATTACTCTGTCAATCATTTATTTAAAAATCTTTGTTAGATTTTTAAATCCTATAGGATATTGAGTCTTTAGAAGATCCCATAGAAACATTGACCCACAGCTATGAATAAGTTATAGCCTAGGAAGCAGTTAGCAGCTGTTTTTTTTTCTTTTTCTTTTCTTTCCTTGGCCTTCTCTTACAAACACAGATGGGCTAACATCAACGAGTGAGACCAGCTGTGGTTCCTTAGCACCTGAGGACTTGAACTCCTGGCTGCCAGATTAAGAACCCAGCAGCCTGTGACTTCAGCCCCGTTCACTGCTTTTTCATTTCTCTTATATTTCTGCTTCATGGAGGTTTTTATCTTGTTTTTGAGACTGGTAGTGTCTATTATTGCTGTGTATTTGGAGCAGAACAGAGGGATACTTTGAAGCATGAACTTACTGTGCCAACTTGACTGAAGGTTTTTTAACTTGAAAACAACTTAATCAGATATTTTAGATACTTCTCCCCTCCCTCCCCACCCCTGCCCCAACCCCTGGAGGCACTGAGGAAGGTAGCTTGGAAGGGAGACTAAAGATAAGTAATTTAGGACACCACAGGCCACCAGTGATTAAGGTCTGAACCAAGGGAGATGGAGAGGAGAGAGTGGATTTGGAAGATACTTAGTAGGTGTAATCAATAGATGTGAATAACTAAATTTGGGGAAATGTATGTTTATATTGCTAACTTAGAATAGAGGTAAAAGTCACTGACAAAGGAATATGAGAAGAAGAATAGATTTTAGTAGGGCAATGGGCCAGGAGTAGAGACAGGAGTATTAAGATGTTTTATAACTATTTGAAGGCTAATACCTAGTTTTTTAAAAAGATTTTATGATATGTGTTTTTCCTGGTGGTGCATCTCAATCCCCCAAATCTTTGAATTTACCATATTTACAAATCTCTTTACATAATGTTCCTTTGTAAACTTAAATAGACTCCTCTCCAACATTTGGGAAATTTTTCCTCAGCATATTCATTCATTTCACAAACTTTTCTTAAGTGTCTCTTAAACAAATATTGTTCTGGCCTTCATGGATGTTATAGACTAATGGAGGAAAAAGACATTTATTAAATGGGCAATTATAAACTGGAAGTACTATAAAAGGCAAGCGTAAGGTGCTATGGAGTGTATGAAAGCAGAACCTGACCAAGTCAGAGGCCTGGGTCTATGTGTAGGGCATGGTGGGAGGGGTGGCTAACTGTCAGAGGAAGGCCTCCCCGAAGAAGTGAAATTGTTATTCCACTGCTTGGTGCTCTGTCTTTATGTGGCTGGCTTTTTCTTGTTGTTCAAGACTGAGCTATGTTACCTCCTCAGTAAGACTTTCCATGACCATACCCCAAATTAATGTTTAATATATCACCCTTCTTTGTTTCCTTTAAAGCATTTATTTTTTATCCGAAATTATCTTGTTTATGATTATTGGATATTTCAGCCAACTACAGTATAAGTGTCACAAGTGCAGGGACCTTGTCTCTTTTTTTCCTCACTTGCACTCCTATTGCTTAGTACATTTCCTGAAACTGAAGTGTTCAAGAAATGGTTAACTGACTGTGTAAGTGAATGTCCTTGGATGTTGATCTCTTACAAGTTGCTCTAGTAATTTGATCTCCTTGTCCTTTACTTTGTGTTTGGGAGGACTCTTCAAATTGGCTTTGTACTTGTTCGTTTTTCTATCATGGGGATCCCACCCTCACTCCACTGTGTTCTGATGGAGGTTGCTAGTTGTCATGTTGTACTCTGTGGCCAAAGTGATGGGCATGTGACTGTTTCAAGGTGGGCCACTCAGAGTCATTCTCCTGATACTTCAAAGTAAGGAAGAGGGAGACTTCTCAGGTGGCAGTGTGAGGTGTGAACTGGAGCTGTTGGTGGCCATCTCCATGCCCAGATAAAAGAAGCCAATCTGCAGAAAGGAACACAAAGGCATTACACAGAGAAAAGCAAAGATGGGAGAGGGAAAAAGAGTTCTTGTGGTTTTCCAGTCTCTGTTTCATTTGTACCTGAGACCTGGTTGCAACCTTGATTTTCCCATGACTTTTGCTTTACCCAGTTCAAGTAGAATTTCTGTCACTTATAACCAAAAGATTCCTGATCAAAACAGTATATAGCTTTATCTTCATTTTAACCTGCTATTCAACTAACAACCCCTTCATCTCAATGTGTTTTATGTAATGTCTTTGCATATTAATCTTTTGGCATAGGTTCTTGTTTCAGAGAATCTGTTATTTTCTACCTCCCTGCCTCCATTTCTTCCTTTTGCTGCCTAAGTTTATTCTATTTCCAGTGCTATTCTATTTTAATACAATGTCCTCCTTCCTTTCTTTTCAGAAGAAAAGAAACATATTGGTTAGAAGTCAGTAGATGCCATCTTATTATTACTCTTGTTATTATTTCACTTCTTGAAGCAGGTTTATTGAGTTCTTGGATTTTTCTCACTCTTAGCTTTGATGCTTTAGAACAGCCAGGTTAATACCCAGCATTTCTAGGGTGGGAGAGAGGCAGCTAGGGCAGTGGCCAGAAGCTTTCTTCTGAGTGATTTCTTCCCTGTTTTTGGTAAACTGCTGTGGCCTGGCCTTGCTAGTGCTGCTGACTGCTACCTCAAGGAGGGGCCCTGAGGCTCTGGGAGAAGTCCTCCACCATTGCAGCTGGACTTGTGCTTGGTGTAACTGCTTGTCTCTTAGAACTATTGCAGCTGCCCTTAAATTGCACCAATGCACACAGACTCCCAGGAGAGTATTCCACATCTGTCCCATAATTTCTATAATAGTTCTAACCTAATTATAGGAGCGTTGCAAGAAATTATTTAAGGATAAGCAACTTTTTAGGCAGCTAAGTTGTAAATTGGCTCTCAGTATTTTTCACCAATCTCGTACCATTCGCACTATGTCAAGGGAAAATTACAGACTTTCTGGTAGTTTGTTCCTTTATTGACTAATTCACTCAGTAAATATTTATTGAGCATCTACTATGTGCCAATCACTCTTCTAGACTTCTCTGCCCTCATGGAGTTTATATTCTTGGTGAGGAAACAAACAACAAGTAAACAATGAATATGTAATATTATGTAGTGATAAATGCCAAGGTGGAAAATAAAGCAGGCTAAGGGAATAAAGAATGATAGGGGTGGGCTGTTTTAGTGAGGGTGGGCAGAAGGAAGGCTTCTCTGAGGTGACATCTGAGTAGAGACCTGAATGAATCTCAGGGATTTAGCCACGTAAAGAGTTCCTGGCAGAAGCAACTGCCAGTACATGGCTCTAAGCGGATGAAGAGCATGGTAGTATTGCAGAATAAGGCACTGGGGTGGCTAGAGTAGAGGCAGTGAGGAGGAAAATGGAAGGAGATGAGTTTCTGAGGTTAAGAATGGGAAAACATGTTTTTTATGCCTCCAAAACCAAGGTATGTCAATTTTCCAGAAGAAAGATAGTGTCTGACATGTTGTCCCCAAAGGCTAAAATTCACAGCAGACTTACCGCATGACACCAAGTGGTAACCTAAAACATTGTGGGATTTTTTGATTATGGACTGCAAACTAATCATAGAAAGTTAAGGTTGTTTAGAATGATAAGATTTGAAGCAGTTATAAAATAAATTTGGAAGAAAGAAATGACTAAGAAGTGAGATTAGATAAAATAAAGTTGGAAAAGATGGCAACTTGAGCAAAGGTTTCTGACACTGTCCATATCAATCCTAATGAAGTGACTGGCAGTTAGAGAACATTGTTTGTTGGCCCCTGTCATCTAAATATACCCCGAATTTGACCATTTCTCATTACTCCTATTGCTAGTAAATTATAGTTAGGAAATGTTAGTACTTTATTCATCATAACTGGAGGCCAAAATAAACATACTAGTGGATCTTTAGGGACTTTTTGGTTTACTTCTGGAAGGTGGCTTGGGAAGACCTAACATGTTTATGTAGGCTGGTCCCAAGATGCAGAGAGGTAGGTGATTTCCTTTATCATTTCTTGTGGGAGAAGGTTGAAAATAATACTAGTACCTTATATTTGAGTGAGCTATAGGGTACAGTGTACTCTTGTGTCTGTGAATTAGACTGAACAGATGAACTGCTTTTCAAATAGGAGACTCAGGTCCAGACAGATCACCTGACTGACTCAAAGTCACACAGCTGGTTAAGGCAGAGCCATCACTAGAATTCTGGTCTTTGTGCTCTGTCACTCTATTAATGGCAACAAGTTTTTTTGAGAGGATGTATGTCAGAAGCCAATTGTGCTCCCTTTTCTTGTCTCACCCCAGTTGTACACCTTTAATGCAAAGATACTAACAACGTTGTGAGTATACAATCTGCCTGCCTGCCTGCCTGTCTGTCAGTCATTTGTGCTGCTATAACAGAATACCACAGCCTGGGTAATTTATAAAGAACAGAAATTTATTTTCTCACAGTTCTGGAGACTGGAGTGTCCAAGGTCAAGGCACTTAGCAGGTTTGGTTGTCTGGAGAGGGTTGCTCTCAGCTCCCAAGATGGGGACTTGATGCTGCATCCTCTGGAGGGGAGGAATGCTGTGTCCTTGCATGACAGAGGTGGAAGGCAAGCAGGAGGCTAATGTTCTGTTTTATCAGGGCCTTTATCCTATTCACGAAGGAGGAGTCCTAATAGCCTAATCACCTCTTAAAGGCCCCACCTCTTCATACTATCACATTGGTAAGACCTGAATTTTGGAGGGGATCCATTCAAACTGTAGCAATCTATGTATTTCTCTACTTACTTCTCTCTTCCATGTATGTATATAGTGTTTTATTTTCCCTTATGCTTTACAGCTTTTAACCATACTATGTATATTATTTTAAATCTTTAGCCATATATCATGGTCGTCGTACATCTAGGGCAGTATATCTAGATATAATTCATTCCTCTTCTTTGTATGCCTAGATTGTTTGATTATTGCAGAGTATGCATTGCTTTTAAAAGGAAAATCCAATAATGTGCTTAAAGTGAAAATGTAATGCCAATGTATGATACGGTTTTATCATACATTAATGATTTTACTACTTAAACTTTAAGAAAAGAAGTATACTTATTGACAATTCCTTATTTGCTATAGGTTTTTTCACTGCTCACATTTTTATTTTTTCTTAATTTTCTATAGAATAAAAAGTGATTACAGCCTTAACTAGTATTTTCTTTTCTAAGCAGATTCAATGTATTTTTCAGGTTATCATATTCGAGAAAAATCTAAGCAAGTCATAACATTGCTGATGGATGAACAGTTGCTATATAAAGAGAGGGAAGTGGCATGTCGGACTAGACGGCGTACCTCCTACTCTATGACATTTCCTAAAAAATTACCTGGTACAGGTAACTCACCAACAGCATGTGCTTCTGCCCCTACACCAGAAGTTCCTGCTTCAGAGAAGAAGCATAAGCTTCTTAAGGTTGCAAGGCTACGTAATAAAAGTGCGTATAATGAACATTGGCCTAACGTGCAATAGATATCATTTAAGAACAGTTAAAAAGCATAAAATATTATGTTTTATTACTAAATTTTTATTAATACTATAATTACTGTATTGGACTTCATACTGTAGCGAACAAACATGTGATTCAGTTATAAGATTTTATTCATAAATAGAATGTGAGGGAGTATTGTTTTCTGAGACTAGGTGTCTGGGTATGTGTGCATGGGTGTTATTTGATCCTATAAGTCAAGAAATTAAATTTTCTGAAATGTGCCTCAAAATCCTAAAGGTGCTCTAAAAATTCTTCCGGGGCAATACTTTTTACTCTTTCCTTTGTCTAAAACTTTAAATCTGGACTACTGAACTTTTTTAAAAAAGGAATTTATTTATAATATTATAATAGAAATCAGCAGGAAAGTGGTATTGTCTTTTCTGCCAAATTTGCTAAAACTTAAAAGAATGTCATTTTGCTCTAACTTCTCTAGTACAGACTCTGTTGATAAATTATGTATGAGGAATGGACAATTTGAGGAAGCAAAAACATTAATGAAATGTGATATACACAGCTGACCCTTGAAAGGAACTAAACTTTGTGCCTTAAGTGAAGGTCACAGTAGGGGTAATATAGTGCCTGGTATTTTCAGAGGCTTGCCTCCTAGCTTTATCATGTAAGTCTATTGTTATGATCTGAATCTTTGTGTCACCCCAAAATTCATATGTTGAAATCGAATCCCCAGTGTGATGGTATTTGGAGGTAGGGCCTTTGGGAGGTGGTCAGGTCATGAGGGTGGGGGTCTCATGAAAGTTATTCATGCCTTTGCGAAGGGGACTCCAGAGAGCTATCGCACCCTCTTTCTGCCATGTGAGGATACAACAACTCAGCAGTCTGTAGTCTGGAAGAGAACTCTCACCAGAACCTGACCAATCGTACTAGCACCCTAATCTTGGATTTCCAGCCTCCAGAACTGTGGGAAATAAATTTCTGTTGTATATAAGCCACCATTCTATGATCCTTTGTTATGGCAGTCTGAGCTAAGACATTGTTAAGCAAGATCCTAAAAGAGCTTCGGGTATTCAATATGAATAGATAATTCCAAATGTCAGTTAAGTATGGAAATTTAAAAATATTAATAGTAATACCAACACAAACTAATCATGCTAAAATTCATTCAAGTACATCTCTTAGTCAAGAGTCCTCAAATATTCCTTCAGTTTATACTTGTGGATTGGGGAGACAGAAAGACATTAAAAGAGGTGGCCATTGCAATTATAGTAGTGAACACTACCCAAATGCTTTTAAAAGTAGTGGACTTTATTTCTTTAGAGTTCCTGTTTCTTTTGAAATAAATCTTCAAAGTGACAGCAACCCATCCTGAAATTTTCTCATGGAAGACTTGAATTCAAACTGACACTAAAAACAGAGTAACAGAGCAAAACAACCAGTTATGACTCACCCAGAGTTTCTTCACCTCTTTTGCTACTTCTGCGTTACCTTTCTTACTCTTCCTTTTTCCATTTCTCTTCTCACTTCTCTTTTTCATTATAAACACATAATTATTGAATTTACTATTTAAAATTTGGACATCCAGCAGAAATTTGGAGCTACAGCAGTGAATAAAATGAAGTTCCTTTCATCATGTAACTAACATTCTAGTGAAAGAGACCAGGGTGTATCTGTCACATAAAGAAAATAGATTTAAACATGTCAGATAGTAACAAGTCCTATAAAGAGAAGGAAAGCAGAATCAGGGGACAGAGAGTAACAGGCATGGCTTTATGTTAGGTCAGGAAGTGAGGGAAGGAAGGCCTTTTAGAGGAAGTAAATATTTAAACAGAGACCTGAATGAAGTGAGGGAGCAGGCCATGTATATACATATGTCATTTTACTGTGTTTCACTTTATTGTGCTCCACAGATATTGCTTTTTTTTTTTAAACAAATTAAAGGTTTGTGGCTGCCCTGCATCCAGCAAGTTTATTGATGCCATTTTTCTAACAGAATGTTTGTACTTTGTGTCTCTGTGTCGTATCTTGGTAATTCTCTGAATATTTCAAACTTTTTCATTGTTATGATTCTGTGATTAGTGATCTTTGATGGTACCATTGTATTTGTTTTAGGGTGCTGTGAAATATGCCCATAGAAGATGAGCAAACTTAATTGCTACGTGTGTTCTCACTGTTCCACTGACTGGCTGTTCCCTTGTCTCTCTTTCTCTCCTATTCCCTGAGCCACAACAGTATTGAAATTAGGCCAGTTAATAACCCTACAATAGCCTCTAAGTTTTCAAGTAAAGGAAGGAGTGGTATGTCTCAGTCATATGTCTCTCACTTGAAAACAAAAACTAGAAATGATTAAGCTTAGTGAGGAAGGCATGTTGAAAGCTGAGATAGGCTGAAATCTAGGACTCTTGTGCTAAACAGTCAAGTTGTGAATTCAAAGGAGTTCTTGAAGGAAATTAAAAGTGCCATTCCAGTGAACACACAAATGATAAGAAAGTGAAACAGCCTTATTGCTGATGCGGAGAAAGTTTTAGAGATCCGGATAGAAGATCAAACCAGCCACAACATTCCCTTAAGCCAAAGCCTAATCTAGAGCAAGACCCTAACTCTCTTTAATTCCATAAAGCCTGAGAAAGATGAAAAAGCTGCAGAAGAACATTTTGAAGCTACCAAAGGTTGGTTCATGAGGTTTAAGGAAAGAAGCCATCTCCATGACATAAAAGTGCAAGGTGAAGCAACAAGTGCTGATGTAGAAACTGTAGCAAGTGGTCCAGCTAAGATCATCGATGAAGGTACTCTAAACAACAGATTTTTCAATGTAGACAAAATAGCCTTTCTATCGGAAGAAGATGACATCTGGGACTTTCATAGCGAGAGAAGTAGAAGTCAATGCCTGGCTTCAAAGGACAGGCTTAACTCTCTTATTAGGGACTAATGTAGCTGGTGACTTTAAGGTGAAGCCAATACTCATTTATCATTCTGAAAATCCTAGAGCCCTTAAAATTCTTTTCAAAATATTACTGCTCATTGGCAACGTCCCTAGTCACCCAAGAACACTGATGGAGATGTACAAGGAGATTAATGTTGTTTAATTAATGTAGATGTGTTTATAATTAACTGATGGAGATATATAAGGAGTTTAATGTTGTTAGCATGCCTGCGAACACAATATTCATTTTACAGCCCATGGATCAAGGAATAATTCTGACTTTCAAGTCTTATCGTTTAAGAAATACATTTCATAAGACTGTAGCTGCTATGAATAGTGATTCTTCTGATGGATCTGGGCAAAGTAAATTGAAAATCTTCTGGAAAGGATTCACCATTCTATTAATAGATGTCCTTAAGGACATTTGTGATACATGGGAGGAGGTCAAACTATCAACATTAACAGGAGTCTGGAAGCAGTTAATTCTAACCCTCGTGGATGACTTTGAGGGGTTCAAGACTCTAATGGAGGAAATCACTGCAGATTTGGTGGAAATAGCAAGAGAACTAGAATTAGAGGTGGAGCCTGAAGATATGACTGAATTGCTGCAATCCCATGATAAAATTTGAATGGATGAGGAGTTGCTTCTTATGGATGAGCAAAGAAAGTGATTTCTTTTTCTTTCTTTCTTATTTTTTTAGAAACAGGGTCTTGCTCTGTTACCCAAGCTGGAATGCAGTGGTGCAATCATAGCTTGCTTCAGCCTTTAACTCTTGGCCTCAGCCTCCTGAGTAGCTGGGACTACAGGCACCTGCCGTCATGCCTGGCTAGTTTCTTGAGATGGAATATACTCCTGGTGAAGATGCTGTGAACACTGTAGAAATGCCAAAAAAGGATTTAGAATATTACATAAGTTTAATTGAGGAAGCGGCAACAGGGCTTGAGAGGGTTGACTCCAATTTTGGAAAAAGGTCTACTGTGGGTAAAATGCTACCAAACAGCATTGCCAGGGGGTAGGGAACCTGCGGCCTTCTGATTTCAAGATTGTTCTTTTTTATGCACCAAAGGACACAAGACAAGCTTCATCTTTCTCTGTTGCACCCCTTTTAATAAAAGGATCTGTTATGTAAAATTTGCATTTAGTCAAAAGGCTGCCCTCAAGGATCCTGCAGAGGCCACATGTAGCCCCAAGGCCACCGGTTCCCCACCCAAATGAGGCAAATGTTCCACCAGCAAAAAGATTATGACTCACTGAAGGCTCAAATGATCATTAGAATTTTTTAGCAATAAAGTATTTTTTAATTAAGGTATGTACATTTTTTAAGACAATGCTATTACACATTTAGTAGACTGCAATATAGGGCAAACATAACTTTTATGTACACTGAGAAACCAAAAAATTCATGTGACTTATTTTTTTATGATATTTACTTTATTGCAGTGCTCTGGAACCAAACCTGCAGTATCTTTAAGGTGTGCCTGTGTATCAGGCAGTGGGAACAGCAGGGGCAGATGCTCTGAAACTGGAGCAGACTTGGCCTGGTTAATTGTAAGCTTAAGAAGTGAGTCCCTAAATAGATGCAGAAGTAACTCAAGTCTGATTTTATGATTCATACAAGAAATTCTAGTGTATTGTTTTATAGTCATAGATTGTGGTTTTTTTTCATAATGATATTCTCCAGTTTTATGACACATCTTATTTACTACACTGAGCTCTGAATGGTTTTGACTGTTTATACAAAAATCAATCCATCTTCAAATAAACTTTCACTACAATTTATTTTTTTAATACCACAAACACATTGACTAGCTACTTAATGTTAGACACTATTCCAGGCATGGTAAGCAAATCGAGTATATTTCTGCTCTAGTGGAGTGTATATCTTGTGATGTACTGTTTGCTTTCAAGTCTGTTTCACTAAAACATGTTACAAAAGAGTTTTGGTCAATGATAGCATCATTGAAGGAAATCTATAGTAAGAGTATCACTTAATGTGAATAGAGAATGGATGTAAAAGCTGTAGTAAATTTGTTAAAAAAAATCTGGTATTAGGTCATTAAATATGAAATGTCCAATTTCGAATCAAAAGTGTAGTTTATTATATCTCAAGCAGAACAGTTAATCAAACCTAAACTATTGATACAGTTTTGCCATCTTACCTGTAGCTTGTTTATGCCAGCAGCGAAGAAGCTTGGAGAGTGAGTGGTGATGAAATCGTGAAAGACATTTCCATAGCTTGTTGAGAATGGAATATTTTTCCTTGCAAGAAGTGGTCCAGAGCCTGGAAGAAGTGGTAGTCAGTGGGTGCAAGGTCTGGTGAACATGGCAGATGACAGAGTTTCCAAGCCCAGCTTCTATAGTCTGAGCAACATTGTTTGTGGGACATGTGGTCGAGCGTTGTACTGCAAGAGGATTGGCCTGTCTCTGTTAACCAATCTTGGCTGCTTAATCTCAAGCATCCTCATTTCATCCAGTTGGTTGCAGTAGGCATCGCTGTGATTGATTGACCAGGTTTCATGAAGCTGTGGTGGATAATACCAGCGCTGGACCACCAAACAGACACCATTAGCTTTTTCTGATGAATATTCGGTTTAGGACTGTGTTTTGGCACTTCATTTTTATGCAACCATTGTGCCAAGTGCTTGCAATTGTCAAAAATAATCCATTTTTCGTCACAAGTAACAATATGATGAAGAAATGGTTCACCTTTATGTCATGACAGCAAAGAAAGGCAAGCTTCAAGACAATTTCTCTTCTGATGCTTGTTTAATTCATGCGGAACCCATCTATCCAGCTTCTTTACCTTGTCCATTTGTTTCAAATGGTTCAATATTGTTGGAATAGTAATGTCAAACCTTGCTGCTAATTCACATGTAGGTTGAGATGGATTCTTCTTTGCTACAGCTTTCAGCTCATCGTTATCCATTTTGGTCTTAGGTCACCCATGTAGCTCATTTTCAAGATTAAAATCACCAGAATGGAACTTCTCAAACCATCGACATACTGTGCATTCATTAGCCACATCCTTCCCGAACACTTTGTTGATATTTTGAGCTGTCTGTGCTGCATTGGTTCCATGACAGAGCTCATATTCAAAAATAACATGAATTTTTTACTTACCTGTGGTTTCACAGAAATTGCTCTAAAAAAAATTGGGGCCAGGCATAGTGGCTCACGCCTGTAATCCTACCACTCTGGGAGGCCAAGGCAGGAGGATTGCTTGAGCTCAGAAGTTCGAGACCAGCCTGAGCAAGAGTGAGACCCCCGTCTCTACTAAAAATAGAAAAATTAGCTGGGTGCTGTGCCATGTGCTTGTAGTCCCAGCTACCTGGGAGACTAAGGCAAGAGGATCTCTTGAGCCCAAGAGTTTGAGGTTGCAGTGAGCTATGATGACACCACTACACTCCATCTGGAGCAACAGAGCGAGACTCTGTTTCAAAAAAAAATTGAAAGATAATCACAAGCCAAAACATGTGCTTGAAAGACTGAGGATGTACCTTCATAATAAAAATAAAACAAGAAGGGTCAAAGTGAATTGTCACAGATACCAACTGTCAATACTTAAGGAAATCGGACATTTCATACTTATTAACCTAGTGCATTATTTTTATTTCATTTATCTACTATCTATACAGGTACATATTGGTTATTTAGATATGTGTGTTTGTGTTCAAAAAAGAGCAATTGGGTTAAGTACACTTGGCAATGCTATTTCTATGTGGGCATTTGAATGTGTAGCTGTATTTTAAAAGAAAAAAGAGAACCAACAGTTTGGGAGGTGGGGTGGGAAAAGATAGCAAGGTTTAGTGGGGGTATTCTTAGCAGGACAGGACAAGTAGCAAATGAAAACTTAAAGATGGGTAGATCAATGAGAATTAGGTGCATCCACAAGTGACAGTAGTAGAGGTCACAAAAATGCTAGTGGCTTAAACATAGTATGAATTTATTTCTTTCCTAAAGTAATCCATTGTAGACATTCTAGGATTGACATGGCTCTCTGTGATGTTGGGTCCAGGGCTTTTTGTGTCTTGTTGCTCCACCAAACTCAGTTTTTAACCCCCACTTCAGATTCATAGCTGCTTGAGCTCCAGCCATCACAGCTGCATTCTAGCCAGTATGAGAGAGGAGGGGTTGAATATATGTCCTTTTAAGGACACTTATTCAAAGTTGCTCATAACATCTTGCTTACACTTCTGTTTAGCACTTAGTCACATGGATGCTCCTAGCTGCTAGGGAGGCTGAGAGATACAGCCGTTATACTGGGCAGCTGTGTGCCCAGAAAGAAAGTGAAGAGATTGTATTGTTAAGGAAGATAGGGAGAATAAGTATTGGAGATAGCAAATAGTCTCTATCATCATGGAAGAGAATACAAATAAGGAGTGGATTAAGCATGGTAATATATGGTTGTCTGACTAAATGGAACAAAAAATATATATTTGAATATGTAGAAAAATACTGACAGTTGAGAACACTCAGAGCAATTCATAAAGGACCTAATAAACAGTATTTGGAAATTTCAATTTGATACAGCTAGCAACTAGGAACCATTGTAGGCCTTGGAGAACAGAAGGGATGTTTAGCTTAGTCACAGAACTTAGCTTTCTTATTACTGAAAACAGCTGTTGGTGAAAGATAATTCTTACTACTTTGTGTAGAAACGAAGGAGATACAAATTGAAGGAAGCTTTGTAAGAGTTGTTTCAATCTAGGTATCCAGGATCTGCTCTAAGGTTATAAAAATGGGGGAACAGTAATGTTTAAAGATAGAGTATAGAGAGACATTGGGTAAGTGGGTGATATATTGGAGAAGAATGAGAGAAATTGAAAATTACTGTAACATTTGAGTTATAGAGAAAATGGAGGCAAGTGATGGTATCATACAGGTAAATTTCCATCAGAAGGAATTTAAAGACATCTCTGAGTTATTTAGTTACAGTGAAATGTAAAATTGAATGTGTTGCTAAAAATCTGATTCCCAGGCTTTAGGCTGTAGAACTGAAACAGCTGTGCCTTGCTTCTTTGTGGTAAATTAGCAAGGGAAAAGAGGTACTTTAAAGAAGGTGTTATACACACATCACCACTTCTATTTTTTTCTATTCCTGGATGTTTTCCCCACGTTTTAATTCTGGTAGATAGCTTTGGGTGGTTTTTGTTTAGGTGATTTTGATATTTGAAGTCAGAGATGGGCCAAAGGATGATTGCTGTTTGATGGTAACGCAGAACCCTACAAAAAGCACAGTTGTAACTCAGCTGTGAGCATCAGAGTTAGGCTCTTTCCTTACAGGAAATGATTATTACACAAACTATCTCCAGAGACACTGCTTACAAGCAAATCAGCAAAACATTACCCATGTTGGTCATCTGATCTTTCATAAAGAGTTCTTTAGTGTTATAGAATCATTCTTTGCATTGGAACCTGTATTAAGGAAGGATTGCTCTGGTCTATGTTAAATGTAATAGCATTCTGTATCATGGAAATATTTCCCTGCAAACTGTATGATTGCTGTTGAACCAAAAATTAAACAACAGGTCCTTGAATAATGTTTCATTTAACATTGTTATAACATTGATGAGAAAAACAATGAATTCCCAGCCAAGGTTATATGTGTGGAGTTTGCATGTTCTCCCTATGTCTGTGTGGGTTTTCTCCAGGTACTCCAATGTCCTCCCACATCTCAAAGGTGTGCGTGTTAGGTAAATTGGCATGTCTACGTGGTCCCAGTGTAAGGGAGTTGTGTGTGTGCTCCCTGTGATGGGATGGTGTCCTGCCCAGGTTTGGTTCCCGCCTGGCACCCTGAGCTGCTAGGGCAGGCTCCATCCACCCACAACCCTGAACTGAACACAGCAGGTAAGTAATTATGTTACTTGTTTTTGTTAATCTTTCTTAAATGTATGTATAGCTCACATTTATTTCAATGTTTAATATTAGAAATGTTTTGGTCTTTATTTAGAAGTTTGGTGATGTTTTTATGACCAGAAATATGCTATAGGAACTTAACTCTCATTTATATCAATTAGCCTGTGGTAAAATTGGTTTTGTTACATGTCGTTTCACTTGAATTTGCAGTTTCCAAGAACCTGTCAATGTCATTAAGGACTTACTATACTGTTAAGTAGTTGTTTTGCTTTTATAATAAAAAACATCAATGTTGATGTTATTACTTCTTAAAATGAACATTTGTACTAACAGAGTTGATGTGGAGTCATACTTGGTTGTCTTATCACATACAGATGAGATGGCAGATCTTATGGTGCAAATTGTAATTGTTACTGAAACAATTACATTGATAAATGTCAAGCAGTTTGTTTTTTTAAATTTAAAAATGTAGAAAAAAGAAAATAACAATAACTTATCCCTACCACCCCAAACCAACCATTCTTAACCTCCTTGAGTACAGTCATGAATAATGACTTTTGGGTCAACAGTGGACCATGTACATGACAATAGTACCATAAGATTATAATACTGTATTTTTATTGTACCTTTTCTTTGTTTAGATATGTCTAGGTACACAAATACTTACCATTGTGTTACAATTGCCTACAGTATTTAGAACAATAACATGCTGTGCAGGTTTGTAACCTAGAGCAATGGGCTATACTATATGGCCTAGCTGTGTTATCAGCTAGGTTTTTCTAAGTACACTCTATGATGTTTGCACAACTACAAAATTGCCTAACAATGTGTTTCGCAAAACGTATCCCTGCTCTTAAGCTACATATGCCTGTATTTGCTTCCATTCTGCTTATTCTTCTTTTGTTTTTGTTTTAGAAAATCATTCTATTCTTATAAAAACAATACAGCCTTGTTATAGAGAATCAATCACTTCTAGTCTCATGATTCAGAAATAGCCATTATTAATGTTAGATGAATGTAATTCTAGGTGTCTTTCTATCCATACATACATACAGAGAGATGGATAATTAGAGATTATTTTTATAAAAATATACCATATGCTGTTGTTTTGTTTTGAGACAGGGTCTTGCTCTACCACCTAGGCTAGAGTGCAGTGGTACAATCATAGTTCATTGCAACCTCAAACTCCTGGGCTCAAGTGATCCTCCAGGCTCAGCCTCTCAAGTAGCTAGGACTACAGGCATGCAACACTATACCTGGCTGATTTTTTTTTTTTTTAGCAATGGGGTCTTGCTATGCTGCCCAGGCTGGTCTTGAACTCCTGCTCTCAAGTGATCCTCCCACCTTGGCCTCCATATGCTGTTTTTTAGTAAAAAGTATTAAAGGTCTACTTATGGCAATAAGAATATGAGCTCCATCTATCGCAGAATAACCAAAGCCTGGAAATGACACACTATACGGGATATTACTGGCCTCACAGGAGGTATGCGAACTCTTCAAGGATCTCTCCTTCAAAATATTTAAAATAAGTAAGTAAATAAAAGAAAATAAGAACAGAACATGAGAGCTGGGGTCAGAGTGACTAGGAGCTCTGCCTGTGACTATAGGGGTTGAGTTGCTTAAGGGAACTTGTCAGTATTCAGAAAATGAAATGGGGCCTGTCTTGAACATTGGGAAGGAAAACCTTGGATTACTATACTGAACCCAGACCCTCAGGGGCTGAAGTGGTCCCAGGTAGTTCTCTCTGCAAGAAGAAAATCGACTCAATTCACAAGTTAGGTCCTTAGGATTTTCACCAGTTTAAGTCAAGCAATGGGCTCACAATTCAATATCACTGAAACAGGAGAAAGTCAGCAGCAAAGAATGTATTTAGTTCCCCAAAGACTGTAGATATTGCTAAGGTCAGATTCAGGATGTATGACAGCTATGTATTTAAATAAATGAAGGATATATCACCAATTATCAAGAGATTACTAAGACTGAATGGTTCAATTTGAAAAAAGGGAACTCATAGAAATGAGAATACCTCTGAACTGAAAAACTTAGTGAACTAGAAGATATATCCAAAGAAAATGGAAAATATGAAAGTTATGTTAAGCCATATGGAGGATACTGCTACAAAGGAATGACAGTTACCATGTCAGCAAACTCTCTTCATCAGCTATAGTAGAGGCCAGTTGACAGTCATATAGTATCTTCAGAATGCTAAGAGAAAATAACAGCCTGTAATTGTGTACCCAGCAAAGCTATCATTTAAGGATGAGGGTGAAATAGTTATTTATAGATGAATGAAAAACTGAGAGTTTACTACCATGAGACCTGGATTAAAGGCTGTACCTCAAAAAGAGGAAAATTGTTCCAGAAAGATGGTTGGAAATGCATGGGAGAATGATGAACAAATGGTAAACATGTAAAAATTAAATAAACATTTTCTGTATTAAATAATGTCGAATTTTTGAGTTCAAAAAGACAGCTAAAATAGTGGGTAGCCATGGTATGTAAGTTGGGGGTGAGTGGCTCAGCATAGTTGTGTTCTAAAAGCCCTTGTATTTTTTGACAGAAGGTTAACATCTGACTCTAAACTTTTAAAGGTAGATGTGCATGATGACCTTAATAGGCTCTAAAAGAAGAGAAATAGAGTGAATAAATTACAAACAAGTGGTGAGCAAGTGGAATGAAGAAAAAATTTAAAATTTTATGAAGGGCAATAAACATAGATAAAATGGGACAAATGGAAATTAAAAAGTAAAATTTTAAAAACAAGTCAGGCCAGGCGCGGTGGCTCACGCCTGTAATCCTAGCACTCTGGGAGGCCGAGGCAGGTGGATCGCTCGAGGTCAGGAGTTCGAGACCAGCCTGAGCAAGAGCGAGACCCCGTCTCTACTAAAAATAGAAACAAATTATCTGGCCAACTAAAAATATATATAGAAAAAATTAGCTGGGCATGGTGGCGCATGCCTGTAGTCCTAGCTACTTGGGAGGCTGAGGCAGTAGGATCGCTTAAGCCCAGGAGTCTGAGGTTGCTGTGAGCTAGGCTGATGCCATGGCACTCACTATAGCCCGGGCAACAGAGTGAGACTCTGTCTCAAAAATAAATAAATAAATAAAAACAAGTCAAAGTATATTAATAATTACAATAAATAGCAACAGATTAAATTCATCTGTTAAAAGGCAGAGAGTATCAAATTGGGGAAAAAGAAATCCAGATATATGCTGCAAGTATAAATTCACAGGCAAGTTGAAAGCAAATGGTGGAAAAATATAAATCAGTATATACTAACTAGAAGAAAGCTGGTGTAGCTATATTGATATCAGACAAAGTAGAATTTAAAGCAAAGAACATTATTAAGAATAATGATGAAATGTTCAATTCCCCAGGAAGATACAGCATTTCTAAATGTGAATATGCCCAATAAAATAACTTCAAGGTATATAAAGCAAAAGCTGGTAAAGTACAGGAAGAAATGGAAATATCCACCATCATAGTAGACAATTTCAATTTTTTTTGTTGTTGTTGTTGAGACAGTCTCACTCTGCTGCCTGGGCTAGAGTGCCATGGTGTCAGCCTAGCTCACAGCAACCTCAAACTCCCAGGCTCAAGCAATCCTTCTGCCTCAGCCTCCCGAGTAGCTGGGACTACAGGC
This sequence comes from Lemur catta, assembly GCF_020740605.2. Classification (NCBI taxonomy): domain Eukaryota; kingdom Metazoa; phylum Chordata; class Mammalia; order Primates; family Lemuridae; genus Lemur; species Lemur catta. Next base: position 8,167,282 of record NC_059133.1, read on the forward strand.
ATGTGCATGGTATGCCCAACTAGTTTTTTCTATATATTTTTAGTTGGCCCGCTAATTTCTTTCTATTTTTAGTAGAGATGGGGTTTCACTCTTGCTCAGGCTGGTATCGAACTCCTGACCTCAAGTGATCCTCCCGCTTCAGCCTCCCAGAGTGCTAGGATTACAGGTGTGAGCCCCCGCACCCAGACCATAGTAGACAATTTCAAAACATCTCTTTGAACTATTGATAGGTGAAGTATATAAAACATTTTTTAAAATATAGATTTTATAATTGATTTTATTATAAAGAAAGTCTTTACATTTTGAAAAAATCTGTATCACATAAGCCACTTTTTGTGACCAAAATACCATTGAATTTGAAGTCAATAAAAAATATAAATAAGTTTCCATACTTTTGAATGTGGAAATATTTCTTTTAGAATCAGAAGAAAAGGATTCCCATTCTCCTTCTAATTCAGCTTTGCACTAGAGGTCCTAGCCATCACAGTAAAACAAGTAAAAGAAAATAGGTGTTGGAATGGAAAAAACAAACGTTATTTGTAGATGATAGGATTTTTCTTTTTTTTTTTTTTTAAGACAGAGTCTCGCTCTGTTGCCCGGGCTAGAGTGAGTACCGTGGTGTCAGCCTAGCTCACAGCAACCTCAAACTCCTGGGCTTAAGTGATCCTACTGCCTCAGCCTCCCGAGTAGCTGGGACTACAGGCATGTGCCACCATGCCCGGCTAATTTTTTTTCTATATATATTTTTAGTTGGCCAGATAATCTGTTTCTATTTTTAGTAGAGACGGGATCTCGCTCTTGCTCAGGCTGGTCTCGAACTCCTGAGCTCGATCGATCCGCCCGCCTCGGCCTCCCAGAGTGCTAGGATTACAGGCGTGAGCCACCGCGCCTGGCCTATGATAGAATTTTTCTATAGAAAACTCGAGAAGATCTATAAACATAAAAATAAGAGTTTTAGCAAAGTGGCTTGCTATAACATCAAGATATAAAATCAGATTATATTTTATGTATCAGTAACAAATAGTAAATAATTTTTTAAAAATACCATTTGTAATAGTTAAAAATCTTGATGTTAGGAGTAAATCTTACAAAAGATGTATAAGATCTGATACTAAAGGTTATAATGCTTAATTGAAATACATTAAAGGAGACCTATATAAATGGAAATATATTCCATGTTTATTAAAATAATCAAATATGTCAGTTCTCTCCAAATTGTCTAAATTTCGTGGAGAGTTTCTCAACCTTGGTACTGTTGATATTTTGAGCCAGGTTATTCTTTGTTGTGGTGGCTGTGCATTATAGGATGTTAAGCATCAACCCTGGCCTCTACACACTGGGTGCTATTAGCACAAATCCCTTCCTGTTGTGAAAATCAAAATGTCTGCAGACATTGCCAAATGTCCTCTAGGGGCCGAAATTGCTCTCACTTGAGAACCACTCATTCAGTGCAATTGCAATCAAAATCCAAAAAGGATTTTAAAAATTGAATTTGAAGGGCTGATTCCAAAATTTCTCTGGAAGAATCAAAAGGTCAAGAATATCCAAAATATTCCTGAAGAAGAATAAGGTGAAATGCTTGCCTTTCTAATAATAAGACTAAAACTATAGTAATCATGACAGTGGTATTGATGCAGGATGGATTCATGGACCAATGGAATGAGCCATAAGTCCAGAAAACAGACCTATGTGACCACGGAATCTCAGTAAATGACAAAGGTGGTGTTTCACACTGGTGGGGAAAAGATGAACTGCTCAATAAATAATAGTAGGATGATTGTTTATCCATATTGAAAAAAATGAAATTAGGTCTCTACCTTATGCATTAAAAAATTCTGAATGAATTAAAGATTTAAAAGTAAAAAAGCAAAACTTTAAAATGTTTAGAAGAAAATTTAGGAGAATATCTTTTTTACATTGAGATAGAGAAGGAGTTCTTGAACATAAAAGAAAAAGTGTAAACTATTTTTAAAAAGCATTTATAAATTTGACTCTTATAGTAAGCACAATTCTGAGAATAAGCCCCAAATGACCCTTGCCTTTCAATAACCCCCACCCCTTTGAGCATGGGTAGAACCTGTGAATATGATGAATTATCACGCCCATGACTGTTACATTAATATGACAAAAAAGAAATTATCCAGGTGGGCCTGATCAATCATGAGTCTTTTAAAAGCGGAGAGTTTTCTTCAGCTGCTACAGAAGAGGAAGTTAGATTCTAAGTGTGAGAAGGATTTGAGGCACTACTGGCTTGAAGATAGAGTGATAAGGAATGCCGGTGGCCTCTAGAAGAAGCTAAGGATGGCCCCTAGTTGCCAGCCAGCCAGTAAATGGAGACCTTAGTCCTACAATTACAAGGAGCTGAATTCTGCCAACCTGAATGATCTTGGAAGTGGACTCTTTCCCACAGACTCCAGATAAGAATCCAACTTGGCCAACACCTTGATTTTAGTCTTGTGAGACCCAGAAACAGAACTCAGTCAACCTGCCTGGCTTCTGACTTACACAACTGTGAGATAATAAATGGGTGTTGTTTTAGGCCAATAAGTTTATGGTAATTTGTTATAGCAGCAATATAAAACTAAGGAAACTATATTAAATTTTTTCATATTCAAAAATTCTATGCCCAGACCCATGTCAAGAAGCTTTTTTGCTATGTTTTCTTCTAGTGGTTTTATACTTTCAGGTCTTACGTTTAAGTCTTTTATCCATTTTGAGTTGATTTTTGTGAGATAAGGGTCCAATTTCATTCTTTTGCAATCCTACCCTTATCTCAGAAGCAATTTAGCTAATGTAGATATAGCACAATAAACTTTGGCTGTTATTTGTCCTAGGTTTTGTTTCTCGGCCACCAGTTATTTTTATTCTTTTTCTTTTAGAAATTACTTTTATATATCTGTTTCCACGTTAGATTACTGTTGTGAAATTTTTTGATTAGTGTTACTTTAAAAAAATCTCATTAAGTATTGGGTGATGGGAATTCTGTGTTGTATTTTCACACTATCTTAACCCGGGATATCAAACCTGGATATCAAAACCTGCTTTTGTAGTGATTGTTTATTTCTCCTTGTCCCTGGAGCTAAGCATTTAACATAGTTTGCGAATTTTCCTGTTTCCCATTATTCTTACATGAGAACTATTGGCAGTGTCTCAATTTTATATACTATTGTTAACAAAATGCTGAAATAAAATTACTTGAAGTCACTTTTTAAGATCTCCAGCAATAAAAGTTGGTTCTTTCCCACTTTTTCTTATCTACCTATTTCAAATTTAATTTAAAAAACTTGGTCTGGGTGCAGTGGCTGATGCCTATAATCCCAGCACTTTGAGAGGATGAGGCAGGAGAGGATCAATTGAGGCCAAGAGTTCGAGACTAGCCTGGAAAACATAGCAAGACCCTGTATCCACAAAAAATTAAATAATTAGCTGGGCATGGTGGCTCACATCTGTAGTTCCAGCTACTCAGGAGGCTGAGGCAGGAGGATCGTTTGAGCCCAGGAGCTTGAGGCTGCAGTGAGCTATGATTGTGCCACTGCACTCCAGCCTGGGCAACAGAATGAGACCCCATTTCTGGAAAAAAAATCATCTGCTTAAACATCTCTGCTTTTTTGGTCTTTGTCCTTCTCTTTTCACCTTTTTAAAAAACATGCCTTTCCCCCACTAATCTCACCTGTCAAGAAAGATTTACAGTATTTGTATACTGTATCTCCTGTCCTTTTGAAGCATTTCTCAGAAGTAAATAGAAGCAGAGTAATAAAGCAGAAGCACAGAGGTGTGTCTACAGTGGATGCTGTGTGTGCCTCCCAGATCCTTGCTTCAGGATCAAGGCACTCTTTCCCTCTGCTGCTGGGAAGGTTGATGGCTATGGGCTCTCGGCTGAGTCCTCTTCTGGGAATTCCCAACAGTTGAAGAGAGCCTCTTCGCTCAATTTCATGCCGCCTCCCTAAGGGATCCTACATCCAGTGACTTGTGGATGTGATATGGACTTCAACACTGGACAACTGTGAAGAGCCATTCCAGCTTCAAAGCTCCTGCAGGGATCTGCTGAGACCTCTGTTGCAGCCGCATGACAGTTCAGTTTCTCCTTTGGCCCAATACTGCATCCTTTGCTCCTTGCAGATACCGTTTCTAAGAGTGCTTTCTAATGGACCTCTCCCACGTACACGTCGGAGTCTGAGAGTCTGCTTCCTGGGGAACCCAACCTACGATAATGACTTTTCCTCTAGATTTAAAATATAGGGCAATATTAATATGTGTACATAAATTGAGAATAGGGAATAAAGCAAATGGGGCAAAATAATAACAATGGGTGACTCTGGATGAAGAATATATGGACATTGTACTATTGCAACTTTTCTGTAAGTTTGAAATTATTACCAAATGAAAGTTTTTTTAAAAATAGGACAAATATCAATTACTTGAAGATGCTTAAGTGTAATTATATGCCAAGACAATGAACTTGGAGTCAGAGTTCCAAACTCATGATTCTGTGAAAGTCAGATATAAATTTAACCATGAGACTTTACTTTTATATCTTATCAGTTCTTCATTAGTCCACTGAGTATTTTCTATGATGAAATATGTTTTTCTATTAAAAATTAATTTTAAGTAAATTACTTAATTTACTTAAATTACACCTGAAAGGACACTGTCAATCCATAGCAGCAGTGTTTATTAGATGCTAATTAATAAATGGAAGAGTTCGGAAATTTGTTCAATCTATGGAGCATTTCAGTTCCAAAATATACTGTTGCATCAATAGTTTGCATGTCAGTTTGATATCTCATCTAAGAAATATCATCACAGGGCTTACCAGTTCTGCTTTGTGGTATTATCTGAGTGGTACATGCTCAGTGAGATCCACAGCTTCTCTCTCGATAGTTTCTACAAAGTACTTACAGCCTTGCTATCTAAACATTCATCTTTGAGTGACTCAGTAGCTTCATTTCCTGCAGCATCTTCACTTTTTCCCCTGAAGTTTCTCATTCACATACTAGTCCTTCTTGGCTTGTGACTTCACAATTTCAATTGGTAAGTAGTTCACGATACCAAAGAGACTTCATTTCCACTAAGGAACTAAATATGTGTTCTCTCCTTCCACTTGCTTATGAAAATACAGGAATAAATGTATAATCACCTAATCTAATTAAGCACACCTCACTTCCAGTGTTGGGCTATCTGATACTCAAAGAAGAGTTTAATGAAATTCCGTAGCTTTCCTTCTTGCCCCATAAAATAACTTAAGATAGTTTTATAACATTTTAGCTATTCTAGGCAAAAATACATCTCCAAAAATGCAAGATATTTTTCACAATTCTATTTCTCTCGCAGTTTACTTCAAAATTGACTTTCTGAAATTTATATTAATCTACTTCTGTGATGTCTAAAACCTGAGTCCTTATCATTTCACAGATTATTGCTGAACGCTGGAGTGATAATATAGTTCCTGAATAAATCCAATGAAAGTAGATAGGTGATCTAAACCCCAAGTCATCACTGTTTGCCAGTGTTAATTATAAAATCTCCAAGTGCAAAATAAGTCCATTTTAATTATTCATTTTCATGTGAAGTTACAACAAAATGAAAAGCTACAACTATAGATGAAACATTCTTGTTGTTTCTTTAGTATCTCTGGCATCTACCATACTTGCTCCTTTTGCCCACATAGTTCCTTATGCTTGGAATAATTTCTCTTCCTCTACATTTATCCTTCAAAGCCTTGCACAGATTTTACTTCGTTTCTGAGGATCTTTCTGATTACTCTGGTGAACATTGCTTTTTTTCTCCTTAGAGTGTATATTCCTAAAGTTTAGTTAATTCAAGAAAGTTTAGCACGTAATTGTTCTCTGATTGTTTCCTGTAAGTCTGTATTAGAGTCAGCTACTTAGGATATACCCTTTTTGAAGGTAAAAACCATGTCTTGTATCATTGCTTTTCAAGATATTTTTCTTGCAAAACCTCTAAAATAATATTGAAAAATTATGTACCTCACACATTTTTAAGTTGACATGTGAAATTTTATAATACACTGCAAAAGATATAATTCTGGCATATTGCTAATATTGACATTAAAGACAGAAAAGAAAAACAAACCAAAATTGTTATATCAGTCTTCTAAAGGAATCTAAATACCGTTGTAATCGATACCTGTAGTTATTCATTTGAAAAAAAATACATGAAGTCTTCTTTAACTGTTGGAAATTTTAAATTATTCCCTTTTCTCCTTGAAGTCATGTTTTTATTCCACATTCCTCACAGAGCTTTATCTAATATAAAGTGTTTTTATGCTTGGAAATACATATCAACATGTATATTAATTGTAATTATTTTTCTAAATTTTCTAAATGACCAGAGGTTTTGATGTTTCTTCTAGATTGACTTATCAATATAGTCATTGTTAGTGTACAGTTCATCAGAACCACATAAATGTATTATAAATTTTTATGAATACTTATCAAAGAATATAATTGGAAATTCGTTTATGAGACACATGGGACTGCGTGTTTACTCATATAAGAATAATACTTATTGCTAGATACAAGTAGAGTTCAGCATAAATTGTTTTACATTTTTATAGATGTAAATGCTTAGAAAACTTGTTCATCTAAATTGTAATGAGTCTAGAAAGTGTTTTGTTGTAGCAATGACTGTCAATTCTATGAATTCTTTCCAAGTAATATGCCAAAAATTATATGGTAATTTATTATAAAAATATTTTTCATGTCTTGTTGACAGTTAACTTGATTAGGTCTTTCTTCAGTGTTATTGAAAGCAAGAATTGGAACCACCCTACTTAGAAAAAGATTTGTTAAGCAGTCATTAGGAGTAATTTACGTTCTCAATTTCTGGGAATAATACCAAAAAGCTTTACTCGAATTTATCAAAATAACTATTAATTATATCTGTTATACTTTAATTTAACTCAATATACTCAGAAAATATGGAGAAAATTAAGATATTAGTTACAATGTATCTGTCAATATAACAATTTTTGAGAAAATGATTTTATTGTATCATATGCTTTAAATATATTTTCATCAACTCTTCAGCACTGCAGATTTGACTCATTTAATTTTTGGAAAAGATTTACCATATAACTTAGTTGACAACACCAACCCTCATTGTCAAAACAACTTAGGCAAATCAGATCTTAAGTTTTTTTCAGGGAACGTCTTACTTTATTTATTCAAATAAATGTGTAAATAAGCATTGCTCTGACTGTCTTCACACTCCTAAATTCTTTTCCTAAGATGAGTAGCAAAAGCATGGAGCTTTGCCTTGAGTTTGTTGCATTGATAACACAAGTGTCCCTGCCTCCCAGGCTTTCTTTGCTTTGCTCTCTGGGGAGCCTGCCTTAGGGATGAAGCATTCTTTGACAGTAGTTGAAGGATGAAAAGCACAAGGACATTAAATGAAACTCCTCAGCTGTCCTGCTGCTCCATACTATAATATATCTGAATACCAAACATCTTGGTACAGACCAAAGTACCTTGTTACTTATTCCATGCTTTACTGTTGAAAGAAATATGTGTGAGACAGGACAATCTTGAAGCTCTACCTTGGATTTTCCATGCCTTAATTAAAGGAGGCTTCCCCTATACCAGTATTTTTTTTACTGTTGTTTGGGGCCTTAGAGTTTCTTTTGCTTTGGGAAGAGGTACCGTAATAAGATGGGTGAGGATATGTCTGTCTTTTGTAAAATGGGAGAAAAGTGATTGAGAGGGAAGGGGGTGGGGAAGAACTAGCTTGATGCTTCTGTGCAGTCACATTCTCAGGCATGTTTGTTTTTGGAAAGAATATATGTGGAAGTTGCTAATCTGGAAATTGATTCCTTTAAAACTATGCCCACCTAGCCCTTTGGAGGTCTTTACATACCTCCAGTACTGTCACACACCAGTTTGAAGTTTGCTTTCTTATACTTATTGTACCCAACAGTATGCTGAGATAAGAGTTGGTACTAAATACCTTTAGAGTTAGATTTTAGAATTGGTACTAATACATAGTAATTAACAGAGGAAGGAAGTGATATTGAGACTGCAAAAACATTAAATTTAGTAAAAATATGTGAGCAGAAATATCAGTTTATTTTCATTAGTGTTTTCTTTTATGCTTAAATTTTAAAAATTGTGTTACAAGTTTTCTTATCAAATCTATATATTTCTGATTAGTCTTTCTTAGCATACATGAAAGTCACACTGAAGTAATAAAGTTCTTTTAAATATTAATTAGAATAATTATAGTTCCTGCTTTGCTAAAATTTCATTTGACTAGTTTTCACATTTTCAAACTATTTTCTATACTGTATTATACCTTATTTTAAAAAAATATGTTTCAAATAATGAAGTTATAACAGAGTTGATGTGGGAAAGGGCTAGAAAAGTTGTACTTTTTAAATCAGTCTGAACTTGTCAATTATCATAAAGGGGTATATTAGTGATTAATACTTATAGGTTACCATTGGCAGATGATGCATATTTAGCAGGCAAAATGAATCTTGAGACGTGATTAACTTGAAAATTGTGAACTAATATGAAAACATTACTGTTTTTTGCCATAATACAATCTTAGCTTTATGTTGTTGACAGAAAATGCTTCCAACGCGGGATTAAAACAAGAGCAGTGCCAAGATATTCTGTTGCCCATGGAAACTGTGTTGTCCCAGGAAACACTTCCACTCAAGATTAATGCTTGGAAATCAACAGACGTAAGTCATTGTCATGGTTTCCTATTGCTGCTCTAACAAATTACCACAAATTTTATGCCTTAAAACAACACAAATTTATCTTACAGTTCTGTAGATTAGAAGTCTGACCCAGGTCTCACTGGGCTAAAATTAAGGTGTCCTCAGGGCTGTGTTCCTTTCTGGAGGCCCTAAGGCTGTGGCCCCCAACCCTCAGGCTATGGCCAATAGCAGTCAGTGGCCTGTTAGGAACCAGGCCTCCTATCACCTCCTGAGCTCCGCCTCTGCTTTGCCGCCTCCACGTCTGTGGAAAAATTATCTTCCATGAAAACACTCCCTGATGCCAAAATGGTTGGGGACCAGTGCCCTAAAGGACAATCTGGGTTTGTTGTTGTTGTTGTTGTTGTTTTTGCCTTTTCCAGCTTTGTGTGTTCTAGGAGAAGCTCTGCTTGTCTTTTAACTTTGTTTTTGGCGTCTTTTGTTATACAGGGTTTTAAATGTTAATAAGGTCAAATTATCAAAGTTTTCCTTTATGGTCTGTGTTTTTTTAAAAATCTTAAATTCTTTTTTATCCCAATGTGATAAAAAATCTCTTATTTTTTCTTGTAAGAGTTGAGATCCATATGTCCTCTAGTATTTTATTATATACTGTAAGATAGATGCCTTATTTTACTTGTACCCCTGAGGATAGGCAATATGTAATCTATTGAATAATTTATTGTTTTCTACTCATTAGAAAAACCTTTTTATTGTGAAATAATTGTAGACTCACAGGAAATTGCAGAAATAGTACACAAAGTTCTGAGTACCCTTTACCCAGCTTTCTCCACAGTTGACATTGTATATAGCTATTGTATAGTATCAAAACCAGGAAATGGACATTTGTATGTCAGTGATAGCTAGATTACAGACTTTATTCAGTGTTAAGTATTTCAGTTCAGTATTCAGTTTTTTAAACTTGCATTTCTGTGTTTGTATGTGTGATGCTATGCAGTCCTAGCCGGTGTATAGATAGATATGTGTAACCAGCACCAGAATCAGAACTGTTCCATCCCCATAAAAGAAGTCCCTCATACTACCCACCTCACCCCTCACCCCATCTCCTGGTAATAACTAATCATTTCTTTGCCTCTATAGTTTTTTGTCATTTCTAGAATGATAAATAAATAGAATCAGATAGTATGTAACCTTTTGAGATTGAATCTTTCACTGGGTGTAATGCTCTTGAGGTCTGTTCAGGATGTTGCACGTATCAGTAATTCGTTCTTTTTTATTGCAGAGTAGCATCCCATTTTAAGGATGTACCAGAGTTGTTCAATCATTCACTCACTGTAGAATATTTGGATGTTTTGGGGTTTTGGCTATTTATAAATAAAGCTGCTATGAATATATGTGTGCAGTTGTCATATCTCTGGGCTGTGTCCAAGAGTATGATTGCTGAGTTGTATGGTAAGCACATGTTAAGTTTTGTAAGAAACTGTCAAAGTGTTTTCCAGAGAGGATATTAACCATTTTATAGTCCCACCAGCAATATGTGAGAGATCCAGTTTCTCTGCATTCTCATTGACTTTTGGTATTACCACTATTTTTATTTTAGTTGTTCTAATAGGTTTGTAGTGATATCCCATTGTGTTTTTTATTTTCATTTCCTAAATGGCTAATGATGTTGAACATATTTTCATGTGCTTATTTGTGCTATTATAACTTTTCTTTGGTGAAATATATGTTCATGTCTTTTGGCTATTTTCTAATTGAATTGTTTGCTTTTTACCATTGAGTTTTGGGTTCTTCATGTATTCTGTATATAAGTCCTTTGTCAGATATGTGATCTGCATATATTTTCCCCCAATCTGTGGCTTGTTGGTTTTTTATTAACAATTTCTTTCACAGAAGAAGTTTTAAATTTTCAGGAATTCCAGTTTAGCAATTTTTTCTTTTGTGGATAATGCTTTTGGCATCATATCTAAGAACTCATTGCCTAGCCCAAGGTCACGTATGTTTTTTCCTAAAAGTGTTATGTTTTACAATTAGGTTTGTGATATATTTTGAATTAATTTGAATAAGGTGTGAAGTATATAGGTTGAGGTTCTTTAAAGAAAAAAAAAATTTTTTTTTTGCCTATGGATGTCTAGTTGTTTCAATACTATTTGTTGAAAAGACTTAACTTTTAACGCAGTATGCTTGAGTTTTCTTTTTCTTTTCTCTTTGTCACTCAGACTTTCAGTGGGAAGTTTTTTCATCTCTATTTAATTCTGAGAAAGTTATCTCTTGCTTTCTTCAACTATTTTCTACTGTTTGTTTTCATTTTTTCCTCTTTCTTGGACTCTTATTATCTAGATATTAGTAATTCTATTAACTTTTCTTTATAGTTTCTATAGTTTCCTTAATTGTTTTCTCTTTTTTCTATAAGATTTCCTTAATCTAACCATCCTATTTAATAATTCTCACCTATATCAATTCCATTATTTATCCCATCTGTATTATTTTAATTATTCTATTTTTATATTTAATATCTAATATTTTTGATAAGACATGTCTTCTTCCTGTTTCATAGTGCTTATGTCCTTCCTTGTTTATTTTCATATATTTATAAAGCTTATTTTAAATACTTGGTCTATCTTTTCTAATATCTACACTTATGATGAAATTGGTGATTGAGTTTTTTATCTTTCTTTTGAAATAGTTTTGCTCCTCAGATGAACCTGAGAGGTAATGACTGCTCTGTTTAGGATTGTTTAGTCTATGTTTGCCCTATCAACTTAAGTGGGAGGTGTGGCAGAAATGAACTCTAGAGTGGAGAGCACATCTTCCCTACCCCTCAGAAAAACTAGAACTAATCATTCGTTACTCTAAGGATCAGTGCCTCAAGTTAGGTCTTTATCCTTAGCACCCCAAGAAGCAGCAGCCTTAGGGAGAGGTAACTTCTTAAATTGTAAGCCACCTGCCTTGGGGGATTGAAAAAGGAAGGGTGAAGAATCATCTTCCCGGCTGGGCGTGGTGGCTCACGCCTGTAATCCTAGCACTCTGGGAGGCCGAGGCGGGTGGATCTCTCGAGGTCAGGAGTTCGAGACCAGCCTGAGCAAGAGTGAGACCCCGTCTCTACTAAAAATAGAAAGAAATTATCTGGCCAACTAAAAATATATATATAGAAAAAATTAGCCGGGCATGGTGGCGCACGCCTGTAGTCCCAGTTACTTGGGAGGCTGAGGCAGGAGGATCACTTAAGCCCAGGAGTTTGAGGTTGCTGTGAGCTAGGCTAACGCCACGGTACTCACTCTAGCCCGGGCAACAGAGCGAGACTCTGTCTTAAAAAAAAAAAAAAAAAAAAGAATCATCTTCCCAAGCCTACCTAGTCAGTCCCCACTGAGTTTCCTTGTCTCCGTGCCCCCTCAGGGCTTCTGCTCTGACAGAAGGTGCTCCTGTATGTAGATGTCTGAGTCATAGCAGGTGTGGAGGCAGGTTCCAGGGCAACAAATGGGTGGTAGGTCCAACAACTTCTGCCTTATTTTATCCTATCACTGCACAGACCCCTTTCTGCCCCAGGATAGATCCAACACCAACACCCCTTCCCCACTCTCGTACAGATGCACCAGTTGAGGAGAGCCCTTCTATATCCCTAGGGTCTCTCAGTTTTTTACTTTTTGATGTCCTCCCTTTAGAGTATCGCTAGGGTTGATCCTGAGAGAGGAAACCACCAGAACCTGTTCTGTTGTTTCTTCAGTGTTCTCTGACTTTCTCAGATATATATCAACCTAACTCCTGTTTGCACTTCTGCATAACAACTTGCACCTTTGATTTTGGAATATAAGTCTGCAAATATTACTTTTTCTCTATTGCCTTGAAATTTTTTTCAGTTCAATTTCTATTAGCTATATAATGTCACTTACTCTGTCATTTTCCATGTCTTTCAACTGCTTTTTAAAATATTTTTTGTATCATATCTCCATGCTACATTGTAGGTAATTAGATTGTCTTCCAATTCATTTCTTCTCCTTTCATCAGTGTCCCACTCTAGACTTTTTCCTGTCCAGTGAGATTTTTATTTCAGTAACTGCTTTTCATTTCCAGAATCTCTCATTGTTTCTTGTTTGTATCCATTTGTAAATATTTCATCTCTGCCTGTTTTTGTTTCTTATTTTCTTATTCCTGTAAATGAATGTTATCCTTCCCATTATCTTTTTGAAGACTCTAAGCATACTTAGTTTTAAATACTTTTTAGATTTCTTTATTATTTTCATTTTGTCAGGAGTGAACTCAGTTTTCTTTCTGTGTTTTGGAATGTTGGATTATGAGCTCATCTTGAGTGGCTCAAGGTTTGTTTTGTTTTGTTTTTTAAAACCTTTCTTTCTCTGTCTCTCTGTATGCTTACCTCTCCCTACCTAAGTTTTCATTCTCTTCCACCTGACACTTGGGACTACCCATGCATGTTCAAGACTTATACTGGTAGCTGGAGGTGACTTTTTTTTGCTGCTATCAGAGATATTGCAGATCTGGTCCCTGGTCCCTAGACCAAGGGATGACGTGGTTCAGTTACTGGAGAAGTTTGTATCCTCTCACCTACCTGATTATAACACATTTAGAAGTTATAACCCCAGGCTGTGATTGATGACAGGTTATTTCAGCTTCCTTTATAAGCAAGGCGTCCTAATGCCTGGGCATAATTTTAAGCAGTGAGGCCATATTCAGCCTTTGTATCTTGGATGGACACTTTTAGCCCTTAGGAGTTGAGCTCCTGGTTTTCTCTGCCATTTTCTGGACCCAGAGCCCCAAAGGTCCACAGCTTCAGCCTCTCTTGACCATTACGTGTTTCTGTTCATGCTCTCATCTATGAATATGTTAATCATATTTTTGAGCATAACTCTGTCTTTTTAAGTCTCACATTTGTATTTTCTCTTTCATTGCTCTGTATTTGGAGAAGGGAGATATCACCAAAGAATGAACATAGAGAACCATATTAACTAGAAATCTATTTCACTCATGACTACATGAGTACCTCATTCACTCATTTGTTTTCCTCTTTATTGTCTGTATCTCCCACTGACAGGAAAGCTTCTTGAGAGTAGAGACCTTTTTAGTCTTATTCATTATTGAATCTTCAGTTGATAAATTTTTGTTAATGAAGAAATGAATAAATAACAGACACTAAATAAATGTTAGCTTTTCTTCCTTTCCTATGAAAGATGCTCATTTGGTCCCCTGCACCAAGTACTTTGTTTATTGTTCCCTGCCACAATTCCTATGAGAGAGGGTGGAATTATTCCTTGACCTTCTATTCCCAGCCCCTTTCCTCAATCCGATTAGGTATTGGATTCAACTGCTTTTTGGTAGCTCAGAAAGGTACATACAATTAAATTTTCCGTGTTCCTTAATTGCATAATAGCTCACAGATTGAAAATATATAGATTATTTTGAAAAATAAGACAGCCGGGCAAGATAGCATGCACCTGTAGTCCCAGCTACTCGGGAGGCTGAGGTAGGAGGATCACTTGAAGCCAGGAGTTCAAGGCTGCAGTGCACTATGATCACATCTGTGAATAGCCACTGCACTCCAGCCTGGGCAACCCTGTCTCTAAAAAAAAGATAAGGCATTAAATTAAAATGATTTTTAAATTTGAGATCAGTCTATTTGCTGCTGATGGCTTTTGAGGTAGAAGATAGACTTGAATAATCCTATGTGCTTTAGAACCAAAGACATAAAATGTCACCTAGTTTTTTGGTAAAATCTCTAAGTCCTGATTATTGTTGTTTTTTCTTACTTTAGAGAAACCCACTGTTACTGATTTACATCATTCCATTTTTATTTCAGTAAGAAAAAAATAGTGCCCTACTCTTAAGTTTAGAAGCTGGATTTTCCTTTTTCAAAGCATTACTATATTGTAACAGTATCCTGTCATCCCATTGACAAGCATCTCCTCTTATTATTGTCAGGAGCATTTCATGCAATCCAATTATGTCCTTTTCAGTAGTTTCCTCTTGTAGCAGAAGACAAAACTAGCAAGTTGAACAGTAAATCTAATTGCTGTTGCCAAATGTACTGCATAAGAGGAGCTGCATCTACGTTAAAATTCTCATGTACCTAATACAGAATGAGAAAGAAATGACATTGTTGATTGCTTCGGCAGAATGAGGGGTGCTTAAAATATCTTTTAAAAAATTTAAATAGAAACCTCCTTAACTATTCTCTTTATACAAATGAAACATAAATTATCTGAAAAACAGTAAATAAAATTTGTAACAGAAGAGAGCTTTTAAAAGCAGACTAGTGCTTGCCTAAGTGATACTTCCAAACTAAGGAAAGCCTTTAAATTTATGACAGACATGGAGCTGTTTTCTCTATATATACTGTCCAGAATTTTTATTATTTGATTTTCTAATTAATAAGGCTGTTTGTAGCTTTTCATCACCTCAAAAGACCTTACTCTTTTCCTATTTGAGGGAATTTAACAATGAGGTTGTGATTTTTTCGGTTACAGTTGTTTCCATAGAAACAGATAGGGATGCTGTGAATTGGTCCACACAAAATTAAAGCTGACCAAAACCTTCAGTCTAGTTGTGAGTTACTAAATTGATAGTGATACACAATAAATGTTTCTTTCCTACTGCCTCAATTTGTTATTTTGCTAAATGGAGATTATATAATTTTTATCCTTTGGTTTATTAGCATGTCATTTATTATATTTGCAAAAATTGAACTCATCAAAGTTGTTAGAGAAATGGAAATTATGCTTATTCTAATTATGTTAATTAATTAGTCCTCTTTTTACTACCTCATTGTTTTATGCTTAAAATCCTGTTTTATTTTCATATTTGTGTTTTTATTAATTTTAAGTTAGAAAACACTTATTGAAAAATTCAAAAATATAAAAGGATAAACAGTGAAGAACAGAGTTTCTCCTTACTCCTCTGTTCTACTGAGTTTCTTTCCTCAGAGGCAACATTGACAGTTTCTAAATGAAGTTTTTGGGGAAATTCTGTGTCCATTCATTTCTTTTACCTAAATGGAATCATTCAATATATATTGCTCCACAACATGCTTTGAACCAAGCAATGTATCTTGGACATCTTTCTGTATAATAAAGGTAATCATTCAATGTATATTGTTTTGAAATATGTTTTCTTTACTAAACTACATATTATGGACATATTTCTATATCAGTACCTATAGCTATGCTGTATTCTTGATATATAAATGAATCTTAATTTAACCATTTCCCATTGGCAATCATTGGGGATTTTTTTTAAAGCAGTGTTGCAATGATAATTCTTGTACATATATTTTTATGATACTGTCTCTGAAGGGGAATTGCTGGAAGATTCTATTTTGTTTTGAAAATAATGCGAAATTGTTCTCCCAAATGTTATACCAATTTATATTTATCAACAGTATGTCAGATTGATTTCCCTCATCTTTGCAAGTACTCTTATAAAATGTTTACATTTTTGTCAGTTTGAGAGGTGAAAACATTTAATGTGTTTTACTGCAATTGAACAACTTTTTGTGTGTTTATTGGGCATTTGTGTTTCTTTTTATTATTAACTCTATTCATGTCCTTTGCTTATTTTCCTGTTTGGTTTCTCATCTTTGTCTTATCAATTTCTAAAAGCTATTTGTCTATTAAAGAATTAGCCCGTTGTCTGGTTCTTTATCTGTCTATTCATTTTCAGTTTTTCATTTTATTTTTAAATTTTGTTCATGACTTTTTTTTGCCTTATAGAAACCTTTAATTTTTATGGAGTCAAATCTGCCAGCTTTTTTTAATGGCTTCTAGATTTTAAGCCATTTCTTAGAAAGACCTTCCTTGCTCTCACCCTGACTTAAACAACAAAAAAAAAAGACTTTTTTTAAGAGCCATTTTAGGTTCATGGCAAAATTTAGTATAAGGTATAGAGAGATTTCCTCTTAGGCCCTCTGCCCATCCTACATGCACAGCCTCCCCAACTATCAGCATCCTCTACTGCAGTGTTAAATTTGTTGCAATTGATGAATTGACATGTTATAATCATCCAAAGCTCTTAGTTTACATTAGGGTTTGCTCTTGGTGTTGTATATCCTGTGGGTTTGGACAAATGTGTAATGATATGTATCCACCATTATATTAATAGTATTATACAGAGTAGTTTCGCTGCCCTAAAAATCCTCTGTGCACCACCTGTTCATTTCCTTTCCCCCCCACCCAATGCCTGGCAACTATTGATCCTTTCATTGTCTCTGTAGTTTTGCCTTTTCCTGAATGTGATATAGTTGGAATCATATAGTATGTAGTCTTTCAGATTGGTTTCTTTCACTTAGTAATTTGTATTTAAGGTTTCTCCATGTCTTTTCATGGCTTAAATAGCTCGTTTCTTTCTAATGCTGAATAATGTTGCGTTGTCTGAATGTGTTACAGTTTATCCATTCATCTACTGAAAGACATTTTGGTTGCTTCCAAGTTTTGGCAATTACGAATAAAGCTGCTAAAACATATGTGTGCGAGTTTTTGTGTGGACATAGCTTTCAGTTCATTTGGGTAAATACCAAGGAGCACAATTGCTAGATCTTGTGGTAAGAGTATATTTAGCTTTATAAGAAATCACCCTGGCTTTTTATGCTTTAATATTTTTGTATATTTAAAACTTACCTATCAGGAATTTGTTTTGATGAATGGATCAAAGAGATCTGCTTTTTAAATTTTATTTTTATTAGGTCATTAAATATGAAATGTCCAATTTTGAATCGAAAGTTTTAGTTTATTATATTTCAAACAAGAAGTTAGTTTATTATATCTCAAACATTAATCAAAATATGCACCTAAACTATTGACACAGTTTTGCCATCTTAATGGTAGCTTGTTTATGCCAGCAGCAAAGAAGCCTGGAGAGTGATGAGATTGCGAAAGGTGTTTTCCACAGCTTGTTGAGAATTAAATATTTTTCCTTGCAAGGAGTGGTCCAAAGGCTGGAAGAAGTGGTAGTCAGTTGGTGCAAGGTCTGGTGAATATGGTGGATGACAGAGAGTTTCCAAGTTAAGCCTCTGTAGTTCGAGCAGTGTTGTTTGTGCGACATGTCATCCAGTATGGTCTTACAAGAGGATTGGCCTGTCTCTATTGACCAATCTCGGCTGCTTAATTGCAAGCATCCTTATCATTTCATCCACCTGATTGCAGTAGACATTGGTTGTAATTGATCAACCAGGACTCATGAAGCTGTAGTGAATACTGCCAGCACTGGACCACCAAACAGACACCATTAGCTTTTTTTGATGAATATTTGGTTTTTGGTCCTTCATCTTTATGCAGCCATTGTGCCAAATGCTTGCAATTGTCACAAACAATCCATTTTTCATCACATGTAACAATATGGTGTACAAATGGTTTACCTTTATGTCCTGACAGCAAAGAAAGGCAAGCTTTGAGATGATTTCTCTTCTGATGCTAGTTTAATTCATGCAGTACCCATCTATCCAGCTTTTTTGCCTTGTTGATTTATTTCAAATGGTCCAATATTATTGGAATAGTAACATCAAACCTCATTGCTAATTCACACATAGGTTGAGATGGATTTGCTTCCACTATATCTTTCAGCTCATCATTATCCACCTCGGTCTCAGGTCACCCACATGGCTCATTTTCAGGATTAAAATTGCCAGAATAGAACTTTTCAAACCATCTACATACTGTGCGTTCATTAGCCACATCTTTCCTAAACACTTTGTTGATATTTTGAACTGTTTGCACAGTATTGGTTCCATGATGAACTCATATTTGAAAATAACACGAATTTTTGACTTCCCCATGGTTTCACAAAAATTGCTCTTAAAAAAACTTTGAAAGATAGTCACAAGCCAAACCGGGCATTTGAAAGAATGAGGTGTACCTTCACAATAAATATAAAAAAATGTGTGAAAGTTAAATGTCAGAGATACTAATTTTGACAATCAAACTTAGTACTTAAGGATATCAGACATTTCCTGCTTCCTAACCTAATACAAGTGATAATCACTTGTCTCAGTGTCATTTGTTGCATAATTCATCTTTTCTCCTTTGATTTGAATTGTGGTTTCTATCACATAATAAGTTTTCATTTATGTTTAGTTCTATTCCTGGATTTTTCATTTGCTCATATTAAAGAACTAACATTTAAAGGTAAACTGTAAAATTTAAATTAGAAGAAATTACCCATAATGGTGTAACAGAGAAAATGGCTGGAAAAGGGTCAAAATGTTTTCTATCTCTTCAAAACCTCCTCATCCTTTTTGAGAACTAAAACCTATATCCCTACCTCAGGCCAGTCCTTGGGAGGGGCAGGAAAGTATCTTTTGTTCTTTGTGCCACAGGAAATGGCTCAAGGGAATTGCCCAGGGAGAAATAATGAGATTGTTTTAGCCAAAGATGAGATTATGGGATTAATGAGAACCTTTAAAAGCTCTGTACTTCTGCTCAGAGGCAGGACATTGGTACTTTGAGACAGGAGTCTGCCAACCTCCTCATGTGCCAGCAAATTAATAAACAACTCTTTCCTTCTCCTTAAACCACTTGTCCTCGATCTTCTGATCCAGTCTTGGGGACAAGTGCCTAACTTTCGGCAACAATGAGGTAGAGAGAATAAGGTGGAGAGGAGGAATAGAAGTAGGATTTCTTTGAATATACCTTGTTTTTAGATTTGTCATGGGAACCCTGGAAATATTTTGCATAATTATAAGAAGTAATCCCTAAAAATGTAAAGTAAAATTAAATGAATGTACCTTGCATTTAGTTAATATTTTCATTCTGCAATGTTGGTATTTTGTTTTGAGATTATTGTGAGTATAATGTATGATGAATCAAATGGATAATCATGTGATACTATATTTTTATCATCTTTGATGGCTTGAGAACTGGGATTCTCCACGTGGGAGAAAGGAGATAATGGATATAAGAGAGAAGAGATTGTCACAACCTGATAGACTTGAATTGAATTGGAAGTATGTTGGTGTAAACTCATGATAAATTTTACCTTGAAATTATTTTTGGAATTTTACACACTTCTAAATACTCATAGGTCAAAGAGGAAGTCTCAAAGGAAATTGCAAAATACACAGTACTGAATGAAAAGAAAACACAACATATCAATATGTGAAATACAGCTAAAGTATTAGAGGAAAATTTGTAGCACTTACATTAGAAAAAAGGAAAGGTCTAAAATCAATCTAAATTCCTTCAAGAAAGTAAGAAAAGTGAAATGAACCACAAAAAATAGAAGAAAGGAAATATTAATAAAAAAGAACAGAAATTCATGAAATTGAAAGGAAAACAACAGAAAATGAATGAAACAAAAAGCCAGTTCTTTGAAAAAAAATTTAAAATAATAAAATAAATTAATAAAAATAAACTAACAATAAATGACTTAAAAAATAATAAAGGTTGATAAACCTGTAGGAAGATTGACAAAGATAGAGAAGATACAAATCACCACTATCAAGATGATGAAACAAAGGATATCACTGCAGTTCCTTCTACCATGAAAGATGAAAGGATAATACTTCCAACAACTTTATGCTTACAATTTAGAAGAAATAGAACAATATCTCAAAAAACATAAACTACCAATGTACAATCAAGATTAACTAGAAACTTAATAGTCATCCTATGATCATTTTAAAAATTGAATTTGTAAAATAAGTTTCCTGCAACAGAAACCTCCAGGCTCAGATGTTTTTACTGGAGAATTCTACCAAACATTTAAAGAATTAACAGCAGTTCTACACCATGTCTTCCAGAACATAGAAGAGGAGAGAACACTTCCCAATTCATTTTATGTGGCAAGTATTGTCCTGATACCAACTTCAGGCAAGGACATACAAAAAAAGAAAACTATAGATCAATATGCCTCATGAAATTAGATGTCAAAATCCTCAAAAAAATATTAGCCAGTTGAATCCAACAACATATAAAAAGAATTATATACCACAACCAAGGAGGATTTAATCCAGGTTTGGAGGACTGGTTCAACATTTGAAAATCAATCAGTATAATATATCAACAAGCTGAAGAAAAAAAATCATAGGATCTCAATTGATGCAGAAAATTTGACAAAATTCAGCACCCACATATGACCAAAAAAACTCTTAGCAAACTAGAAATAGAAGAGGATTTCCTTAAATTGATAATGATCATTTACAGAAAACCTGCAGTTAACGTTATGCTTGATGAATACTTTCCTTCTAAGATCAAGAACAAAGCAAGGACGTCTGCTCTCACCACTCTTTTTCAACATAGTACTGGAAGTTCTAGGCATTGTAATAAGGCAAGAATAAGAAAGAAAAAGCATGCAAAATGTAAAGGAAGAAAGAAAACTCCCCCTGTTTAGAGATGACATGATTGTCTAAATAAAAAATCTCAAGGAAACAAAACTAAAAAACCTCATAGAACCAGTAAGCAAACCCTATTCATATAAGCAATAAGCTTGTGGGATACAAAATTAGCATATGAAAATCAGTTGAATTTCTACATGCTAACAGTGAACATGTGGAAACTGAAATTAAGATTTAATGCCATTTATAATCACTCCTCCAAATTGAAATACTTAGGTATAAATGTAATAAAACATGTATAGGATCTGTATGTTGAAAATTATAAAATACTGATGAGAGAAATTAAAGAAGATCCAAATAAAGAAGGCCCAAATGTACATGGATTAGAAAATTCAACATAATAAAGATGCTTCTAATTATTCTGTAGGTTTAATATAATTCCTATCAAAATCCCAGCAAGGTTTTCTGTATATATAGATAATAAGCTTATTCTAAAATTGATATGGAAAGGCACTGGCCCTAAATAGCTAAAACAATCTTGAAAAGGAAGAATAAAATGGGAGTAATCACTCTGCCTGATACTAAGTCCGATGTGTAGCTACAGTAATCAAGAGAGTATGGTATCGGTGGAGAGACAGACACTTGGATCAGTGAAACAGGATTGAGAACCCAGAAATAGACCCACGCAAATATGGCCAGCTGATTTTTGACAAAGTTGCAAAAGAAATTCAGTGGAGGAAGGATAGTCTTTTCAACAAATGATGAACTGGACATTAAACAAAACCATGAATCCCAACCTAAACTTTATTCAGAAATTCACTACAAATGAATCACAGACTTAAATGTAAAACATAAAACTATAAAACTTTTAGAAAATATAGGAGAAAAATCTTTGAGATCTAGAGCTGGTCAAAAGCATGATCTTTAAGAGGAAAACATTGATAAATCAGACCTCATCAAAATTAAAAAACATTATTTGGCAAAAGACCCTGTTCAAAGGATGAAAAGGCAAGAAACAGACTGGAAGAAAATATTTGCAAACTACACATTCTGGCAAGGGACTAATACCTGTAGCATATAAAGAACTGTCAAAACTCACCAGTTTAAAAACCAAACAATCCAGCTAGAAAATGGGCAAATGATAGGAACAGGCATTTCAGCAAATACAGATGGTAAGTGAGCATATGAAAAGATGTTCAACATCATTAGCCTTTAGGAAAATGTAATTTAAACATGCAATGAAATATCAAAATGGCTAAAATAAATGGTGATAACACCAAATGCTGGTGAGAATGTGGAGAAATTGGAACACTCATATATTGTAGGAATGCAAAATGGTACAGCTAAATGTAATGAGTACATTTCTCCACAAAAAGATTTGTACAAGAATGTTCATAGCAGCTTTATTTGTAATAACTGAAATTTGGAAATAAGCCAAATATCCAAATGCAGGAGAATGGATATACAAATTGTGATATATTCACACAATGGAATATTTCTTACATATAGGAAGGGAGGGAAAGAGGGATAACCAGTATGTTAATACAACAAAACATGGATGGATAGCACAAACATTTTGTTGCCATATGTAATCACATAATCACAAATGAATGCTTACATTGATTTGAAGTCCAAGAACAGGCAAAATTCACTAATGGTGATAGAATAGTGTTTACAGTGTGTAGGGGGTATGGTATCAACTGGAAAGGAGCTTGAGGGAACTTTCTGGAGTAAAGGAAGCGTGGATAGGCATACACGTGATAAAAGTTATTGAGATCTACATCTAAAGTTTGTGCATTTTACTCTATGTTAATTATACATCAATAATGTACTGGAAAAAAATTATCCTTAGTTCACAGAAAAAAGACATGCCAACCAATCCTATTCTGTAGACTTTATTTGGATCTTCTTTCAAACAAGCAGTAGAAAATCCTAATTATGACATTTGTGAGAAATTTTGGAAATCAATGATAATTGATGACATTAGGAGTTGTGAAGTTTATCAGTTTAATACAATTATTATGTTAAAGAGTTCTTATCATTTAGAGATTGCTATGGTCTGAGTATTTGTTTCTGCCTTAAATTTCATGTGTTGAAATCCTAACCCCCAAGGTAATGGTTTTAAGAGGTGGGACTTTTCGGAGGTGATTAGTGCCTTTATAAAAGAGCCCCAAGAGAGCTACTTGGCCACTTTCTGCCATGAGAGGTTATAGTGAAAAGATGACTGTCTAGGAGGCTGGTCCTTTACCACACATAAAATCTGCCAGCACCTTGATCTTGGACTTGCCAACCTCCAAAACTATAAGAAAGAAATTTCTGTTATTTGTAAGCCACCAAGTTGATGGTATTAATATTTTGTTTTAGCAGCCTAAATGGACTAAGACAGAGGTACATACTGAAATAAGTATTCTAGGATTTGCTTCAAAGTAAAACAGATGGGATATAAATGGTAGGGATATAAATGAAACAAGATTAGCCATGAGTTGATTATTGTTTAACCTGCATGATTGGATTGATTATCTATTCTGTCTACATTTTGCTCCATGACAAAAAGTTAAAAATTTAAAATATGAATAAAAGATACAGGTAGCCTAATTATTACCAGTGAAACAAAATAATTGACCTCTGAGATAGTATGCTCTGAGGATGCTCAAGGAGTGGTATGGAAAGGTAATACCCTAAACAAAATCATTGCTATCTACACAAGGTGTCTTCAGCGAGGAATGGGGATTCCCAAAGGTAGAAAACCACCCTATATTCAGTAGACACCCAAATATATAGATAACTTATGTGTGAGTTACTTAAAATGTGTTTATGATGATGTTTGCACATATAGACACTTTGTAGCTCTATAAATTGTTTATACCATAAGATTAATTTTTTTTTCAATTTTCCCATTCTTGTGTTTTTTTCAGGACCTGATACTATTTTATGATGATGATCCAAAACCACTTTTACCAACAATACCTCCATCCATTATCCCTTCAACTACATCATCGTCAGAAGGCGAAACAGAAGTTTGTATCCTCTCGGATCCAGGTAAGTTGATTAAGGAACAGGAAGTTTATTCAAAGAAATGTAAATAAGAAACACTGGGAAGGATTTGTTTTCTGTCAGATTTATTTTGTGCAATATAGCAGCAGTTGGCTTTTATGTGGCTTTCATAATGAGGAACAGGACTAGCATGGGTAAATTCAACCCACAACGTGGTCCTATAATCTTAGCATTTGTTTCAGTGTTTTTCTCTTTCGATTTTACTTTTTTTCTCTTTCATTGTTTCAAAAATTAACGTAAGCCTTAAGTCTTATTCAACTGGTTAAAAAAAGCAGAAAATTAATTTTCGTTCCTTTTCTTATTTTATTAACTTCTATTTAATAAAGAATCTAAATTATGACATCTTGCATAAGCAGGCATTAAGTGAAAAGATGAAAAGGCAGGATGCATAGTATGCTGCAAATTGGTTAATCATCTCTTGAATGATTAACATTAGAGAAAGACATAGTATAAAATTATATAAAACTGGCCTCCAATAAATTACGCTATTGAATTCCAGCTGGGCTCTGCTGCTACTCTAGATCTTTAGAATCTGATTGATTCACTCCATCCTGTCTTTATTCTCCATGAACTCTCAATTTTCAGTGTATTCTTTCTTTTGATTTTTTCAGAAAGTAGGATGGAAGATCTTCTGCCAAGAAGAGGATGAAATGTTCTTAATAGTATTTTTCATCCCTTCATAAATCTTTGCTTTTCTATTCATCCAGGCATCCTTACCCTTATCAGAGAGGTGGTATCTTATGTTTTGAGTTCCATCTTCTCCCTCTTCTTGGACCATGAACCTCAAATTTTCCCCTTATATAGATTCACAATATCCAAACTGTAAATGCAGTAATTTATTAGTATAGATTTATTTTATTTTATAAGTTCAAATTTATAGAGTTTTCTTATAAAGCCAGTTGCAAGAATGATGAGGATATTTTAATGAACACAAGAACAAGAAATTGGGGGTTATGGTTATGTTTGTATAAGGATGGCATTATTTGTATGAATAATTAGTTATGATGGTTATAATTTTTAGACAGCTTGCATTGTATTCTTAAACAGATCCAGAAGCTTGACAGAAGAGCAATAAGGAAAATTTTTTTTGGATTCTAACATCCCCTAATATTTTTCCCTCCTAACATTTTTGAAAGAGATTTTCTTTTTTAGAGAATTTTAGGTTCACAGCAAAATAGAGCAGAAAGTAGAGTTCCCATATCCCCTCTGCCCCCACATGTGCATAGCCTCTTTTACTATCACTATTCCACACCAGAATGACACATTTGTTATTATATAATCAATGAACCCATATTGACACATGGTAATCACCCCAAGTCCATGGTTTACAATAGGGTTCACTCTTGCTATTGTACATTCTGTGGGTTTGGACAAATATATAATGACATGTATCCACTATTACTATGTTATACAATGTAGTTTATTGCCCCCCAAATCCTCTGTGCTCTATCTGTTCATTTCTCCTTCCCCCCAACCCCTGGCAACCAACCACTGGTCTTTTTACTGTCTCCATAGTTTTGCCTTTTCCAAAATGTCACATTGTTGGAATCATACAGTATGTGTGATTTTTAGATTGGCTTTTTTCACTTAAGTAATTTGCATTTAGAGTTCTTCCGTGTCTTTTCATGGCTTGATAGCTCTTTTCTTTTTAGTGCTGAATAGAATTGTACCATAGTTTATTTATCTATTCACCTACTGAAGTACATCTTGCTTGCTTACAAGTTATGGCAAATATGAATAAAGCTGCTATAAACATCTGTGGCAGATTTTTGTGTGGACAAAAGTTTTCCCTCAAAACATTTTAACACAGGAGAAATTGAGTATAAATGAACATCAAAGCCAACGGTAAAGAGGAAAAAAGTCACAAAATATGTAGCCTGAGGGGTGATCCCACCATTTTATTTGGCCAGGACCCATCCTAATCAGGGGGGCTTTTTCTATTTTTAAGTCGTTCATTTCTGTAATATTTCCTTCATAGTAGTCTCAGAGATATCTTGCTAAAATGTAGATCTTAGCATTTTACTTTTCAGCTTAAAAACTTTCAACAAATTTTCACTGGCAACAGGATAAGTCTTAATTTTTCAAATAGTACCATATAAGACTTTTCATAGTCTGATCCCAGCCAGACTTTGGGCATCATCACCCCAAACTGCTGATACTCATGATGCTCTGTGACATTCTATTTACTTGTGTAGTTTCTTCTCTTTAGAGTGTTTTTTGTTCCAGTTACTTTGGCTGTGTAACATATTGCCCTAAAATTTTGTGGCATAAAGTAATCATTTATTCTGCTCTTGAATTCTCTGGGTCAACAATGAGGACAGGGCACAGTGGGGATGGCTTGTCTCTGTTCCATGATGCATATCTGGGCCTCAGCCGGAGAACAGAAAGGCTAGGGCAGGAATCATCTGAAGGCTTGCTTGCTCACGTGTCTGGCGTTGATGCTGGCTATCTGCTGGGGGCTTCAGTTCCTCTCCACATGAGCCTCTTCATGTGGTCTTTCCTTGTGGGCTAGTTTGGGCTTCCTCACAGCGTGATGGCTGGATACCAAGGGTGAGCACTTTGTGAAAGAATGAACCAGGCAGAAGCTGAATAATCTCAGAAGTCACACTGTGATACTTCTACTTCATTGTGTTCATCAAGGCAATCATAAAGTCCTGCCCAGGTTCAAGGAGGCGGGGACATAGACACCCCCCACAACTCTCCATGGAGTGTCAGTGTCATGTTGAAAGAAAAGCATATTGGATGGGATGTATGTTGGTACAGTCATCTTTGGAAAATATAATCTGCCACAATCTTCCATCAAATTATAAATGCTTGACAAAATCCTATTTAAACATCAAGCCCGGTGAAAATGTGACTGCTGCTATAAGATCTTTCTGCATGCTAAACTAGTTTCTCCGTTCACTGTGTTCCCACAGAACTTTGCCAAAACCCCAAAATTTATAATTTTGTATCCTAATTATCTTATAAATGTTATTTAAAAATTATATGAGTAATAAGTGAATATACTCTTATTTTTAAAAATTCAAGCAATATAGATAAAGCTAAAACCTCTCTTGAGTGTCCCTTAACCCCCAACACAGTCCCTCCCCCCAGAGTTACTGTTAACAGTTTGGTGGTTACCCCCCAGACCCTTCTCTGTGCATTTATATACGTACATGTACCTTTAGAACTGTATAGAATTGACTTTGTTTTAGAACATTATTCTGTATTTTTCTGAAATTTTTTTTGAATTCAAGAATATCACTTGGCTATCCTTCAATGTATGTCAGTATGTAGATATTTACCATGTTATTTTTTTAAAATTCTGCAACACCTGGATATTATATTTTATTCCCTCACTGATAGACATTTTGATGTTTCATATTTTTCATTAATACAAATAATGCTTTGGTGAAAAGCCTTGTACACACATGTGTTTCTTTAGGATGTATTCCTACAAATGGAATCCCTAATAATGTAGGCCCATTTTCGTTTTAACTAATACTGTAAAATAGCCCCTCAAAATATCCATACCAGTTTACACTCTGGCTTGCAGTATACGAGAACACATATTTACTCACATCCTAACCAATGCTTGATGTTTTCAAATCTTATATTTTTATCACTTGTGTAAAAGTTGGGTTACATAGTATAATTTGCATGTATTCTATCTCCTCTTCTGTGGATTGCCTATTTTTATAATTAATATATTTTTTCTTTTGGGTTATTCATTTCAGTAGATTTTGTAGCATTTTATGTATATGTTATTTCTCTGTTATTTATGTTACAAATATCATCTTTCGGTCTGTGAATTATCTTTCAACTTTATTAATGGTATCTTGACAGGAGTTTTATGTTTTGTATAGTCACATTTATTCCTTTTTTTCTTCATAGCTTTTGTTTTTTATTTTTTTAAGGCGGCTTCCCCTATACCAAATTCACAGTACATATTCACCAATATTTGTTTTTATTGTTTTAGTTCGTTAATCTATCTGGATTTAAAGTATTTGTGAATGGTTTTAGATAAGGGCAGTGGGCAGCCAGTTGTTTCAACAACATTTATTGACTAGTCCATTTTTCTCTATTGTTTTGAAATGACTTTTTAACCTGTACTAAATAGTACCTGTTTCACAACTCTATTTTTTTCCATTGGTTCCCTTTTCTTTCCCTGGTCTGTTTAATTTTTTGTGACTATTATTAAAGTATACCATAGTATTAATGTATTCTATTTTATTTAACGAGTATTATATTAATGGTCACTTAGGTTATTTCCATATTTTTACTGTTATAAACAATGATAAAATGACATCATTGCTCCCCTCTCAAATAAAGTAGGCTTTTATTTATACTTTCCCATGATTTGACACAGATTCTAAAATACATTCTGAATTTCTGTTGGTAAATTCTGTCCAGTTCACTAACTTATCCTGTCAACAGATGGTTCTAATTTCCATGTTATGATTTTGGCAACTTCAGCCCAAGACAAAAATAAAGTAGGAAAGTTATTCTGGTACAGCATCCTCAGTTCTTCTTTTCTCCCTTGCCTTTGCCTCCACAGGCCCACAGTGACCTGCTGTTCACACCGTGGCCTGCATTATACGGGACTTACTTCCTCAAACCCCTCGCCAGCACTTGATACTGGCCTCACCGAGCCCACCCCTTTCCTTCACCTGCAGAGGAACCAATTTCTTGAATTTTGTCCTCATCACTCCTTGCTTTTCTTTATAGTTTTAGTACATATGTTTATATTCTAAACAGTATATTATTTAGTTTCACAGGCTCTTAAATTTTATATAAATGGAGTCATTCTGAATTTATTTTTCCATGACTTCTTTTATCACTATTATTTCTTAAGAAAGATATGTTAGGGTGGACAGCTTAGTAGGTGCTCATGGCATGGGTGGAGAAAGATTCCTCAGAGACTAAAATATAAAAGTAAAAAAAGTTTATTTTATCTTCTCAGAAGGATACAGAGAGTGAGAGAGAGAGAAGGAGAGCAGGGAGATAGCGTGGCATCACAAAGAAAGAGAAGGGGGTGCCAGCAGCGAGGCCAAGCGCTCCCTGATTTTAAGGGGGATGAAGAGAGAAAAACATTGTGACGGCTGTCAGTTGATAACAAAAGCGGCAGCGGCAGTGGGTAGATAACGAAAACTGCAAGGATGTCAAAGTCCAAAAGTTGATTTCCCGCCCTTCCTTGGAGAAGGGATTATCACAGGAGATGTGACTCTGTCCTCGAGATATGGTTGAGGCTGTAGCTCGTTCTTCTGCTGTTTACTCATGAACTCTGTAAAAGCAGAGTCTCAAAAAAAAAAAAATTTCGAAAGAAAGAGATGTACATGTCTTTTCTGTTCATTCAGCTTTTTCAAAAGTTGTGCAAAACGGAGCTCCTGCAGGGTACCTGTTACACAGCTCATAGGATTGATCTTTGTAACCGTTACTGGGGAAATTATGGGATTAGGTATTTTCCTATGTGGGATTAGATATTTTCCTGTTATTTTTGCAAGGCCACCCCTTTCAAGATTCATCTGTTTTTTCACTGCTGTATAGTATTTCATTATATGTATATATTATAATGTATTTATTTATTTTGTAGAATACTGTCATCAGTATTATATGTCAAGTTTTTGTATCACAAACAGCACAGTTTATGAATTTGTTTACTTGTACAAGACTCCTGGTTTTCTTGGACAAGACTTTCTCTAGGGCACATATTTGGGAGTGAAATTGCTGTATGGTTAGATATGAACATCTTCAAATTTACTAGGTAATACCAAATTGTTTCCCAAAGTTCTACTTGCTCCATTTCCTTAGCAACCCTTACTATTGTTATTATTAAAAAATTACCAGTCTTGTGGGTGAGAATTGGTATCATTTTTTCTAAAATGTATTTTTTATAATGAAATTGAGCATCTTTTTATATGTCAAAACATTTCATAGATATGATTCATTCATGTTTCCTCATCTGTGAAATGTCTGTTCATTTCTTTTGGTCATTTTTCTGTTTGTTTGTCTTTTTCTTAATTAAATTGCAGGAGTTCTTTGTTCTGGAAACTAATCATTTACAAGATGTAAAGGTTTTTCCAGTTTATGACTTGTCTTTTTGCTTGCATGGAATTTTTGAATAACAAGTTCTGAATTTTAATAAGGTAGAATTTTGTTCTTTATGGTTTGTATGTTTTGAATCTTGTGTTATTTAAAAAAAATATTCCTTGTCTCAAGACCATAAAGATAATTCTAGATAG
The DNA here is from genome assembly GCF_020740605.2 of Lemur catta. Taxonomy (NCBI): domain Eukaryota; kingdom Metazoa; phylum Chordata; class Mammalia; order Primates; family Lemuridae; genus Lemur; species Lemur catta. The sequence goes on from NC_059133.1 coordinate 8,197,508, forward strand.
GCTAAAAATTTTTATAGTTTCGCTTTGCACAATTAAATCTTTGGTGCAGCTGGAATTGATTTTGGTGTATGATTGCGGCATGAGTCCAATTTTACTTTTAAATGGATGGCCAGCCGTCCTAGCATTAGTATTGAAAAATCTGTCCTTTCCCCAGTGAACTGCAATTACTGTCTGTATCCAAAAGCAAGTTTACACATATGCATGGATCTGTTTCTAGAATCCCTATTCTATTCTCTTCCATCAGTTACATGACTGTCCCCGCACCAGTAAATAGTTTTAATCATGCTACCTTTGTAATAATTCTTGGTGACTTTTCTTTCATCAAGAGTGTTTTGGCTATTTTTGACCCTTTGCTTTCCCACAGGAAAGCTTGTCAAGTTCCTTGAAAAAAACCTGTTGGGGCTTTGATTGGCACTGCATTGAATCTTTAAATCAATTTGGAGAAGTGACATCTTTACAATATCAAATCATTCATTTAATTTTTCTTTAATGTATTATGTTTTATAGTTTTTTACATATAACTACTGTATATCTTTTGTTAGATTAAGTCTTAGGTAGTTTATATATTTTCATTGCTACTGTAAAAGATCTCATTTTATAAATTATATTTAATTTATAATTGTTGATGATAAAAATAAATGAAATTAATTTTTGTATATTGATTTTGTATCCAGCAACCTGGCTTAACTTTACCAATTTTCCTAATTTATCTGTTGATTATTCCAGGTTTCTTATGTTGAAAATCATTTCATCTGTGAATAGTGTCAGATTTATTTGTCCATTTGAAAATCATATAATTTGCATTTCATTTTCTTACCTCACCGTACTAAGTAGAACTACTTAGATGGTGCTGAATGAAAGTGTGATCATTGGATATTCCTAGACTTATCTTAAAGACAATTATGTTAACATTTTGCCATTAAGACAGAGGTTTTCTGTGTGTTTTTGCAGATCTCCACTCCTAATTTGTTAACATTTTTGTTTTGGCTATATGTTGAATTTTCTCCATTTTTAGTATTTATATTGATAGTTATAGGTTTTTCTCCTTTGGGTTTTAATTTCACAAATCAGTTGATTTCCAAATATTAAAAAACCTTGAATTCCTGGAATAAATTCAATTTGGTCATGATATATTATCTTTTCTATGTATTGCTAGGTTAGATTTGCCAATGTTTTGTTTAGGAGTTCTGCATCTGTGTCTATGAGTAAAATTAGCTAGGATTGTCTTTTCTAAAATTCTCTTTGTCATGTTTTGATACTGAGGTCATCCTAGACTCATAAAAAGAGTTGGAAAGTATTTGTTCTTTTTTATACTCTGGACTAGTTTGTTTAGGGTTGTTTATGATATGCTGTGAAAATAAATAAGGTGTTCTGTAAGTGCACCAGTGGTGGTGCTAGCAGAAGGGCTGCAGTCAGGGAAGGCAAATCTGCATCCAAAATGTGTATCTCTCCCTATGAAGACAAACACTGCTCCTTCCATGATGAAAGAGGTCCGATATAATCAACCTGCCTCAAGGTAACTGGCTGTTTTCTCTGCTGGAATGTAGCATTAGCCTCCACTCTTGGCAGTTTGGGTATTCAACATTTATAGTAGCCAGATCACATTGGTGAGGAGCAGATCATGTTGCTGAGCCCATGACTATTAAGGCCATCCCTGCTGCATGGCAAGAGCCCACTGAACAACCATTGGAATGACTAGGGAAAGAGAATTATTAACAGCCACTATATGGAGCATTTTTCCCACTTGATTTTTGAGAGCCTCCTCCACAATGGCTGTCCCCTGGCAGGCATTTTTAGAGGCGTAAATATCTTCATATCATGTGCACATCCTGAGAGGTCCATTTACATGCCTCCTTGTCATCAATCTTCTAATCTTATTCATTCCAAGACCCTGGCCAGCACCCATTAGCCACTGCAAAGGAATTGCTATTAATTCTTATCGTAGGCATCTTGCCTTCCAAGGTGCACTGTGTAAAGATGTAGTGTTTGCAGTTCTTCTGCTAGGAAGATTTTCCTACTGTCTTTCAGGGACATTTCTGAGTTGGGCTATAACTTAGCAGTCATCCACTTCTGGGTAGTGCTGGCAGACTTGCAGATTCATCTGTAAACCAATCCTATACTTACCCCTCTTTACTGGCAATAGGGAATTCTCCATGGAGCTGTAGGCATAGGCTGAGGGAGAGGCAGTGAAGGAATGGGAACGTGTACCATGGCGTCTAAGCCACCTGCTTGTATTGTTTACATGGGCCTTCTGGACTGGCTTTATCTGGTCTCGTATATGCTGTTCTGACTTGACAGTGGAATGCTACTGTATATGTCCAGTTTCATGTTCTGTGGATCAGATAACAGCCATTACATGAGGGAACATAGTCATGTGGTACCCTCTGGTCAGACATTCAGTCTCTGTCAGGGTCCAGTAGCAAGTCAAGAGTCGCTTTCAAATGGATAATAATTGTAGGCAGAAGAAGGCATGGCTTTACTCCAAAGCCCTGAGGGTCAGCTCTGTTATTTTCCTACTGCGGCTGCTCAGAGGCTCCATTGACAGCCTCAGGCACTTGCCTTACCATTGATCCTGCTAGGTTATATGGTCCAAGAGTCAGGGCAGCTTATATAGTTTCCTGGACTTGCTTCAGAGCCTTTTCTTGCTTTGGTCCTCACTCTAAACTGCCAGTAAATGGGGAGAAGAGCACACTCATGACCTCCAAAATTCAAAGGCCCATGATTATTATGCCTTCCTTATATTGGTTAGTTCAAAGTGTAACAACTTATCTCTCACTTTGGAAGGGATATCCTGACATGCTCCAGACCACCGAATACTCCAAAAGCATCACAGATGTGGCAGTCCCTTGAACTTTCCCAGGACTTACCTCCCACCTTCTGCGTGCATGTAGCACCAAGAGTGCTTGCTACTTCCTGCGTAAGTCCATTAGGATTGTATCATCAATGTAATGGGCCAGTGCGATGTTCTGTGGGAATGAATATCAAGAAAATTCGGGTCCCTCTGGTCTGGCCTCTATTAAAAGAGAAAACAGAGTTGACATAGCTATGAGGCAAGGCAATGAAGGTATACTGTTTTCCCTGGCACACAAAGGCTAACTGATTCTAATTATCTTTATTAATAGGTTTTTTTTTAAGTTTCTAGGCCAATAACTATATCTAGATGCCAGTGATTGTGTTGGTATGCTCTAGTAAAGATACCACAACTGGAACTACAGCTATGATTGGTATCACCACCTGATTATATTTGCAGTACTCTACAGTCACCCTCCATAATCCATCTGCCTTTTCTGAAAAACTGGCAAGTTATACTGGAATGGGGTTAAAATCACCACCCCTACAAATTTCAAATCTTTGATGGTGGCACTAGTCTCTCCAGTTTCCCCAGAAAGATATTTTGATGAAGGGGTTTTATATGGGTTTCTGCCTGCTCCCTCTAACCGTAATAGCCTGAACACAATGGGTAGAGGAGCCAATGTGGGGATTCTGCAGGTTTCTAAGTGTATCTATTCCCACTATACATTCTGAGACCACGGAAATAACTACAAGTAGGTCTGTGGTTTTTCTGGGTTCATTGTGAGGTGGAAACCAGGCCAAGATTTCATGTGTCACTTGATTTTCATAAATCCCTACTCTGACCAGTAGTCTATAGTAGCATTGTCAGATCTCTAGAAATTAGTGTCAGTTCAGAACCAGTATCTAACAAGACCTGGAAAGTCTGTGTATTTCTCTGAGGATTGTTGTAAATGGCTTCAGGTACCTCTAGGGAAGGCTTAGGGGAAGATTTACTATATATACCTGTGGCTGCGTTGCAGGATTCTTCCTCAAAGGGATCTGACCTTCCCCTCAATCAAGTGGTTTTTGGCTTTGTGAACTGGCTTAGATTTAGAAGTTGGGTCAGAGGCCATGAATCCCCCTCTGATAACACTATGATTTCCACCTATATATGTCAAGCAGCACTTAGTTGGCTGCCCATCTATTTCCTATAGATCCTATGATTCGTATCACTACACATCCCTGAAATTAAAAAAAAAAAACCAAGAACAAAAAAAAAACCCTGATGTCATTGTATCCCTGTGACTTACTATGGTTATTGTGTCTAGCTTGTCTCCAAGAGTTAAGTACTGCTATTTGGCTTTTACCAGGATCCCAGTCCCACTGAGATCAGGGAACCCAATCCCATTGCATTATCCCTATTGTCATCTCCAGCCTTCAGATGACAGCTACTACAAAGCTCTTCAGTGATGCTGGTGCCGCATCCCAGTACACTTTTTAAATGCCTTGATGAAGGGAGTATCTTCCAGAGCAAGTAGAAGGTGGATGAACACGTTGTATGTAATAGATCTATCCCAAAATCCCATCTCCTGGAGCCTTTAAGCTTCCTTTCCAGTGTGCCAGAGAAGTGCCTTTTTTCCTGAAGGCCACTCCTGAGTCCTACATATGTGGCACATTCTCGCTCACAGTCTCATTCTTTTTATGTTGTGCTGAAATGTTATAGTCTCAGGGAGGCTTTTGGAACATTTTATTAAAAATCTACACCCTTCCACCACAAGTGGCCCTGCCTCTCCTTCTTCCCTGCTTATTTTCTCTGTAGCACTTATCAGCATCTGACATACTGTATAATTTATGTGTCTCTCTGATTTAAGAGGGGAATAATCTGACCCAGGAGTCCCCAGACCACTCTCAGGTATCATAGGGAATCTGCCACTAGCATAGCATTGACTTTGGGCTGTGTTCTTTGGCCACTTCTAGGTACATAGGATGCTTTTCAAGCAGTTGCATACAATTTTTTGTGTGGTGTTCGTGAATTGGGTGCATTTACTAATGTCTTCCGTTTTGAGGACTGTTGCTGTGTGCCTTCACATTTCCCTGAAAGCATCTTTATATCAGTCACCAGAGCATGGCAAAGCATGCCTTGAATTATAGAACTGACTGCAGAAATTTGAGAGGTTATCAACATAGTAACTGTATTATGTGGTTGACGTTAAGAAATCTAATTTAAATCTTTTTAAACTTAATTTCCCCCTCATTTTAACTTTAAAAATATGGGAAAACATGATTCATGCCTGAAGAACAGACATAAATGAAACTGTTGAAGGCTTTCATTGAAATGAATGAGTAGATAGAACAAAGCTGTAATCACTTGCAGAAGTCAAAAGACTACAAAGGTGGTAAGTAATTTAATTTAATTTATTTATTTAATTTCAGAATATTCTAGGGAGTAAGTACTTTTACAGATGCCACCTTTTATTTATCTGCAGTGGTCAACTTTTATTCATCATTGTGATGACCAAGAGAAATATTAAGAGATACTGACTTTTGAGCTATTTATGAATTTTAGGTCAAGAAATCATCCAACTTAAATTCTTTTCTGCATTACTAATGAGTGCATGTGTTATAAAAAGGTCATACATCCCCTTTGACAGTTCAAATTAAGAGAATCAGGCTTAATCTAAATGAAGGTAACAGATTCTTTATTAAAATGACAATGACTTCTCTAGTATAGAAGTCCCAAGTTGACTTTTTTTATTTGAATGAAACAAACAGCTATTTATTTATTTCTAAGAGTGAGTAAATTATTCATCCCACAAAAATTTACCAAATGACTACTGTGTGCCGGGCATATGCCAACTGCTACATATCAACGGTGAGCAAGATCTTGCCTTTATGGAGCTTCTATGCTGGTGGTCTAATAGCCCTAATCAGACAAGTGAGGTGAGGACACGGAAGCACACAGGAGGGCACCTAACCCTGCCTGGGGATATCAGGGAGGCTCTCTGGACAAAGTGATGTCCAAGCCAGACCCTGAGGGATGGGTAGTGATAGTAACAGTGGCCAACAGTGATATCATGTGTGTTTCATATACTTTTAAGCATCTTAACTCATTTAATCTTTATAACAATATTATGAGACAATGAGGAAAAATTCACACAGAGAGTTCAAATAACTTACCCAAGAGTCACAGAGCTAGGAATTGGCAAAGTCAGGATTTAGACCAGGCTAGTCTAATACCAGAGCTTATGCTGATGTTTTTCAAACCTCTCGACTGTGACCCACAGTCACAAATGCCTTTTATGTCATGACCCAGTGCATGTGTGCGCAAGCACATACATACACACACCCCTGAAAGAGTTTTACAAAACACTATTGACAGTGTACTCTGATCTATTTTATTCTAGTTATTTTTATTTTTTTAAATAAATTTGATGTGAAAAAATTTGTTTTTAAAATAGATTTGATGTGACAAAATTGATTACACAACCCACTAATCGGTCACAACCCACAGTTTGAAAAACAGTTCACTGCACTATTTTGCCTACTGTGTAAAATGAGCCAAACCAAGTGAGGATAGAAGAGAATATCTCAGGCAGAGTGAACGCTGTGGGAGAGGCCAGGGCTGGGGGAACAGGAGGGCAGGGGCAAGAGAGACATGGCAGGTTTGAGGAACTGAAAGAAGTTTAGCAGGGCCCTAGGATGAAGTAGGTGGCAGGAAAGGTACTGGAGAGGTGAGCAAGGTCTTGGAAGTAAAGGTGATCATACCTTGCTTCTTGGCTTTTTGGCTAAAATCAAGTGTAGTAAAGATTACCATATATTTCTTGTCCAAATCAGGAACTTTTGAGAGTGAAAGGGGGCACAATTAATCATTATGCCAGGATAACAGATGTAAGCCTGGAGCTTCCTAGGCATAGTGGCATGTATGCCCAGTACCCTGACGAGCTATGTTGAGGAGTTTCCATTGTGTCCAAAAAACAATGGGAAGGCTTTGAAGTGTTTTAAGCAAGGACATGATACAACCAGAACCTTGCTTTAGGAAGATGACAGCAGATGCATTGTAAAGAAAGGATTGCAGGTGAGCAAGTTAGGGAGAGCTAAAGTTAAGGGTCAAAACAGAATAGAGACTTAAGGTATTTCTAAAATGCAACTCTGATCAGGTCACAGCTCTGAGAAGCTCCCTTAGGGTAAAGTCTTAACACCTTCACATGGCAAGTAACCTCCTTCCTGCATTGACCTCTGCTCACCTCTCCACCTTCACCTTTCACCTCCTTTCTGCCCGCAACACATGATGGTCCAGCTAGGTATGCTGAACTACTTGCCCCAAACATCATGTTCGCTCATGCTTTGCACATGCCACTTCCTCAGCCTCCACCTCCATTGCTGTTCATTTGTCCATATCCTACTCTCCGGAGGGTTTGGCTAAGATGTCACTTCTCCCAAGAAGCCTTCCCTCACATGCCAAAGGCAGGGGCTGTTGCTTCTCCTCCTCTGGGCTCTGAGGGCACCCTCTGCCTGCTCCAGATATGGTGCTGATTCTGCTGGGTTGTCATTGCCCATCATCTCCCCAACCAATTAGACTATAATTTTTTGAGAGCCTGGGCTGTGTCTTGCTCATGATTATAGTCTCTGCCTATAATTCAGTGCTTGCCACATAGTAAGTTCCCCATTAAATGTTTGGCTGAATAAATATCATTTGGAATGCCCTTATATTGAATACAGTCATCGTCACAGCACTTTCTGTACTTTTTGCATATACTTTAAAAGTGCCTTCAAAGAAGATTCATCATGGTTTTTTAAAAGAAGAGCAGCATGAGTAGCACAATGGGAATGCCCTAAGTTCACCGATGAGGTTCACCAACAGCAGAGTCCTTTGAAATTTTGTAGAATTTTCCTCATCCCCAGTTGACACTTGATTGTTATATTAGCTAACATCTTCTAAGAGGAGGAAGTGCTCAAAATACATAGAATTTTGAATAATGTTTAAGGATATAGTGAGGGAATGCACATGGGCATTGCTGTTGACCCAGGTATTGTTTATTTAGCTTTTCCTTTCATATCACTTCAAGTCTGGTCTGAAACCAGGATCTGTGTCTGGTGTGGCAGGAGCCCAGAGGCGCAGCATTGATTTTCCCCTAGTTTCTAGATGTTGGGGTAGCCTCTCCAGTTAGTAGGTTGTAGAGGGCGACAAGTGAGGGAGGAAAGGCTAGAGGGCGGAGGGGAGGTGGAGGGGGTTTCTTAGTGGTGAATTAGAAGAGGTGGGTGGAGGAGGAACAGAGGGCTGTCAAGAAGCTGGAAGGGCCCCTCAAAGGCAGAAATGGCATCGTACTCAGGCTTGAGTTGTGGGCACAATATTTTCAAACCATGTCCTCAAGTATACCCAGAGCAGTAGCTATATTTTTCTATCATTCAAAATAATCTTAAATTTCCTGCTGGTGGAAAATGTAACCTTGATTATTCTGTTTTCTTAGTCATTCCTATCCTAAATTTGGTCAATTCAGAATTTCCCTTTCTTCTTCATTCTCTCGAGAATGGCATCAAAGTTCTGGAGACCTGTTTGGCATCATGGCTTTGGGGACTGGGGAAAAATATCTGGTCCCTGGTTGTTCTCTTTCTGCTTGCATCATTTGACATCTTGCCAGTATTGCCCTGCTTAAGACAGTTAAGCCATGCACTCTGCATCCTCCTTGTCCCCATCCTGAGGCCCTTTCACTTCTGCCACTGTCTCTCAGCTAAATCTCTCTAGCCCCCAGGAACTGCTGGAATCTCTTGCACTCTGATATAGTAGGGGACATTGAGTGGCTGACTCAGCTACTCTTTTCTAACACCAACTTAATTTCCATTTCTATTTTACTTCTTCTATTTTATTCTGCTGCTGTGGGGTGAAGAGAGGTGAAGGAATTTGGAAATGTTGCCCACTTTTTTCAAGCTCTGCCTGGGGAACAAGGAGAAACCCTCTTTACCCAAGAATGAAAACAGCATGAGATAGGGGATTTTTCTGTTTGTTCATTGCTGAATGCTCAGCGCCCAGAATGTTGGCTAGCTAATAGGAGGTGCTCAAGAAATACTTGCTGGATGGATGAAGGACTTGCCCCTCCCTTGTCTCCCCAACTCCCAAGGCTTGGCCCTGGACAGGCTTGGGACTTAAGACCTCCCTCACCATATCTAGCTCTTGCTGCTTCTGTTTATCTTTTCCCTCAGAGGATTTTTAGTCTGGGGTAGAAGCTTAGACTGGGGAGAAAAAACAAGCTATGCCAGTATTCTTCCAAGTCTCCCTGTTATTAATTAATCTGGCTTTTGTTTATTCATTTTTAATTTGAGTCTTTCGACTCTGGACCCATCATGCAGCTTCCTCTTGGGAAGTCGTGGCTTCATATTTAGGTGACTATGCTTGGGAACGGGCCCTGGAGATTCAGTGATGTGTGGAGTTGTGGAAAGTAAGACTGTGTCTGTTAATACTTCATTCATCATCCTTTCACCCTGGTATACCCAGTTCCTGGCACAGTGCCCTGTGCACAGTGACTCTCAATTAATCTTTGTTGAGTTGAATACAGGATGAGTCAGAAACAGGTAAGATATTGAAGAGAGAAGAGCAGAAGCTTGGGGATGTCCTGAGGGTAAAGATGGAATGGGATATAGAGAAGGAATGCTCAGTACAACCTATTTTTTGTTGATACAGAATTCTATTCAATAAAGCCATATAATTTGTTAATTTTGATACTAATAAGGAATGTTGTTATTAAATTTATTGATTGGCAGTATGGTAGGTGCTCTCTAGACCCCAACTTAGTAAATTAACTCTATAAATTAAAGTTAAAACCCAGAGATTGTTCAGCTTGCTACAAGCATCAACTGAAATAGCTATCAACAACTAGGTGTTAATTGCAAAACAATCATAAAATTCCAGAAGGAAAGATTGAGAAATTAGATTTTAATTCAACAAATACTATAGAGTTTCTATCATGTGTCAGGCATTGTGGTAGCCACAGATTTATGGCAGTAAGCAGGGCAGACCTTTGAAGAGCTTCTGTTCTGGTGAAGGTAGCAGGCAGTAAACATAAAATAATTGTAGACTGTAACACATGCTATGAAGGATATAAACAGGGAGCTTCATAAAGTGATGATGGGAGCATCCGTTTTAAGTAGGGTAGTCTGAGAAAACTTCTGCAGAGATGACATGAAGAGAGATGAGAAGGATGAAGCAGCCTGGAAAGGAATGTTCCAAGCAGAGGGAAGAGCAAATTCAGAGGCCCAGGGGTGGGGAAAGCTTACTTTACTCTTGCAATTGCAAGGAGCCAGCGTGGCTGGAACGCGGCAAACAAGGGGAGACAGGGAAAGACAGGCAGGAGTGCTCCGCAAGCAGCAGGAGCCAGGGCAGGGGTGTGGATGGAGTTCTGGGAACAGTGGGAACATTGGAAGCAGGGTAGTGGTATAATCTGATTTGTATTTACTTAAATATAAACTAGGGAGGATAAAGTTGGGGGGAGGGAATGGGAGCAGAGCAGAGAGGTAGTGAAGAGGCTGTACTGACTATTCAGGTGACAGTGACTGCGGACAGAGGCTGTGGCTGTGGAGGAAAGTGAGCAAACTGGAGATACGTTTTGGCGTTCAGCCCTCAAGATTTCCTGGTGTTTGGTTGTCAGAGTGATGGAAACAAAGATGACTCCTGGTTTTCTGCCTTTGGGAAGTAAGCGTGTGAAGGTGCTATTAGGGCTCAGAAAAAGACACCCAAAGTATGGCGCTTTGGTGGGCTGAGAACTTTGAACCAAAGGACACGGGAAGGGCCTCAGACACAAAGTCTCTCCCTGCCCTCTCCTGCCCTTCTTCCTCCTGTGTCTCCGTTTCCCCCAAGGCAGGTCACAGAAACTGGAATTCCTCTTTCCCAAGGTGGGTCATAGAAACTAGAAATATTACTCAAACCTTCTCCGGGGGCCTTTCTGTGTAGGAGCTGGCCATAAAGAAATTCTCTGACCTGCCTTGTCTGATAATAGGTTATAAGACTTTCATTCTGGAAGGGGTCCTGCCCCGTGCTTGGGAGGAAGGAATGCCACACAGAGAGATCAAGAAGAGTGTGAACAGACAGACCCTGCTGGGCATCACCGCACAGTCTGTTACCGTTAGATCATTCCCTTTCGTCCAACCACGTTTCTCCACGGCTGTCTTGTCTGTTCTTCACCGAACCTAAGCACAAAAAAACAGTTTTTCCGGAGTCTTCATTTCTGAAGGCTATCCGTGTTACATAAAACTTTGATTAAGTCAAATCTATTATGCTTTTCTCTTGTTAACCTGTCTTTTGTTATAGGTGTGGCAGCCATGAGCCTCATAATGGGGAGGAAAAACCATGCGTTTTCCATCCCTACAGTTTCATTTACTGAGAAGGGAAAGACAGGGCAGAAAACAGATTTTGGGGACATATTAAGGGCTACATTTTGGATATGTTATATTTGAGGTGCCTATTAGACATCCATTTAAAATCCTATACTTTTCTGGGAATATTGAATATCAGTACACTAAAATAACTGAATCAGAACTTAAGATGATTGTTTTTCCTACTTCTTTAATCAGGCTTTCTTTCCTTGAGAAACCTAATTTTTTTTAAAAATTAACTTTCTACGTGGTGTTTGAATGCTGTGCATTGCAGAAATCTGAACATTCCATAACTATTAAAAAAAAAAAAAAGCACAAGCTGGGTGGGATGGCATGTGCCTATAGTCCCAGCTACTCCGGAGGCTGAGGCAAGAGGATCACTTAAGCCTTCGGCGTTTGAGGTTGCAGTGAGCTATGATGGCACTGCACTCTACCCTGGGCAATAGAGTGAGACCCTATCTCAAAATTTAAAAAAAGCACAACAAACCTTGAATGTAGGTCATCACCAAGCATGCCCAATCCTTTAATAAAATTCTGGGATAAATCTACTGGTTAATCTAACCACCACAGACCTCACTAAAAGAACTTGTAAACATATATTTCCAGATTATGGAAATGATTCCAAAAGGAATATGAGGTGTAAGAAGGAATGGTAAGCAAAGAAATTGATAAATATTAGGTAAATATGAACAAATGTCCTCTGTATAAAATAATCATAACATCTAAGAGAGCAGAATGTCCAGCTCCCGAATGGGAACCTTCAAGGTGTGTATGACAGAAGACTGAATTAAAACTAGGTGATGTGGAAAAGGGCAAGAAGATTTTTTGTTCAGAAGTGTGCCCAGTGCCTCACCATGGAAAAGAAAGGCAAGCACAAGACTGGGCCAAGTCTCCAGGTCTGTTTGGGCAGAAAACAGGTCAGGCCTGTGGATTCTCCTGTGTGTGCACCAATGTGAACAAAGGCATCATCTGGGAAAAGGAGACACCGATGGAGTATTTGGAGAATCCCAAAAGGTATATCCCTAGAATAAAAAATGGTCTTTGGTGTCATTAAGAAGACAGAGAAGAGTGTAGAACTACTGTATGTATGTAATTGGTAATGGTGCTTTTGCCAACTTACTAGAAGGATTAAGGGAGAGGAGATATACCATCAGCACAAATTTGCATATTATGTGATCATAAGGTATAAGATAATTGAAAACAAAAATCAGATTAAAAAATAATTATAACATCTAATTTGTGGTGTTAGAAAAAGAACTAAAATGCTAGATAAGAATAGCATGTAACTGAGGAAGGAGGAGGGAATTAGACTTATAGGATTGTGATGTCTCAGAAGGTGGGTTAATATATTAACTTTAGACTCACCAGGTTGTGTATGTGTATGAAGATATTAAAATGGGAATCTTTCTGAGTCTCTTTTGCTTTAGGTGCTAATAATAAAATAGATATCAGATACCAAATCCATATGTGGAGATTTTTTAAGGAAATGGATGAAAACCTGCCCCTTGACTCTTGAGCCCCACCCTCATCACACACACACAGTTTGAAAATATTATAAAGAGACAGTGTGGCAGAAGATGAGGAATCTGATGAGGAGGTAGTTGATGAGATTTCTTGGGAAGAAGCTGTTGCCATGCTGTATCTCCACCCAACCCCCCTTTAGGGGGGCAGTGGGAAGACTGCTACTCACTAACTTTAACCCTAGAGAGAGAGGCTTTGAAATATGTTCCCTGGAGTTGGAAACACCAAGAACTAGTGCCTGACTCATGCCTGGGATCTGATTCTTGCCTGAGAGAGAGAAAAGCTGACCCATAGCTTTGCTGAAGGCACAGAGGCCTGCTGAATTGGGATTGGCCCATGCCCCCAAGTTGGTCAGAGCATGGGCTGCGCAGATGTGGGTTATGCAGAACAAAGAGTGGTCATTTTGGATCTTGTCAAGTAGGGCTACCCAGAGGGCAGAAAGTCCTCAGCAGGAAGATGCTAGAGGTCCAACAGGAAGGTGTCATAAATAGCAACCTGGAATAGAGGTTCATCCACTCCAAATCTAAATCTTCCCTCATTCTTTTCTTTCCCTCATATCAGTTCTACCTTCAGAATATATCTAGAATCAGATCCCCTCCACTGCTGTCACCCTGGTCCTGCCCACCATTATTGCTTCCATAGGTCATTCTAGTAGCCTCTTAATTTGTAACCCTGCTTCTCCCCTTGCCCTGTATATCCTTTCTTCACATAAAAACCAAAGTGATTCTATAAAAAAGAAAATATATCATTCCTTTGCTTAAAAACCTCCCAAGGACTTTTCACCTCACACAAGGACATCTGTGAAGTGACTCCCAGCTATCTCTCTGACTTCCTCTGCCACCCCTTCTCCTCCTGCTCATTCTGGCAGAGCCATATTACACACCTTGGTTGTCCTGGAACATGTCCTGCACCCTCCTGCAGTGACTCTTCCCTCCAACTAGAACACTCTGCCCTCCTCTGGTCCATGTGATTTTCTCTCTTACCTTTGGTTTACTGCTCAGATGTCACCTTAACAGCGAGGCCTTTCTGATCACCCTATATAAAGCAGTACCAGTGTCCCCTGCCATGTCCCCCACCAGCCTGCCCCTTCCCTGACCCTCCCTATGCCCTTAACTGCTTTATTTTCCCCTATAGAATTTATCACTATCTGATTTCCTATATATCAATACTTGCTCAATTGTTCATTTCTTCTAACCCCTCTGTAATGTAAGTTCTAAGAGGGCAAAGACACTTTGTCTTTTTGTTCACTGTTGTATTTTTAGTACCTAGAATAATAGTTAGCTTAGTACCTAGAATAATAGTTCCTAGAATTAGTGCCTAGAATAATTTAGTACCTAGAATAATGTGTGATGCACTGCCTAATAAATACCTTTTGAATGAGTGAATGTATGAAATGAAGGGTGCAAAAGGAAGAGAGAGATTAGACAATGTTAAATGCCACAGAGATGTCCTGAGACATAAGGCCTGGAAAATTTCCACTGGATTTAGCAATTAGGAAGTCAGTGATGGTCTCACAGAGGTCAGCTTCAGTTGAAATGTAGGAATTGAAGCCAGATTGTAGTGTTTTGAGGAGTTGAACAGGAAAGAAGGAAATTAATTCAATGGAAAAAAATTGTTTTTTTCAGTGTGTTTGGGTGAGAGAAGCAAGAGAAAGATGAAATACAACAATCTGAGGGGCCCAGGGAAGAAGTATTTCAAATGGAAGAGACTATCCTCAAAAATATTAAGAACAGAACTACCATATGATCCAGCAATCCCACTTCTGGGTATATATGCAAAGGAATTGAAAACAGTATGTTGAAGAGATATCTGCACTCCTATGTTCCTTGCAGCATAGTCACAAGAGCAAAAATATGGAATCAACCTAAGCGTTGATAAATGAAGAAATAAAATGTGGGGCATATATATATATGTATATATGAAGGCATACCTCAGAGATATTGCAGGTTTGGTTCCAGGTCACTGCAATAAAGCAAGTCACACAAATTTTTGATTTCCCAGTACATATTGAAAGTTATGTTTACATTATACTGTAGTCTAGTAAGTGTGCAATAGCATACTATATAAAAACAATGTACATTCATTAATTTAAAAATACTGGTAAAAATGCTAATGATCGTCTGAGCCTTTAGCAAGCCATAATCTTTTTGCTGGTGGAGGGTCTTTCCTCCATGTTGATGGCTGCTGACTGATCAGGGTGGTGGCTGCTGAAGGTTGGGGTGGCTGTGGCAAATTTCTTAAAATAAGACAGCAATAAAGTTGGCTGCCATCAATTGACTCTTCCCTTCATGAAAGATTTCTCTATAGCATGAAATGCTATTCAATAGTATTTTTCTCACATTAGAACTACTTACAAAATTGGAGTCAATTTTTATCTGAGCAGTAGGTCTCAACAGTGCGCTTAAAATATTTAGTAAACCATACTGTAAACAGATATGTTGCCATCTGGGCTTCGTTGTTCCATTTATAGAGCAAGGAAGAGTAGATTTAGCACAATTCTTAAGGGCCCCCTAGGATTTTCAGAATGGTAAGTGAGCATTGGCTTCACCTTAAAGTCAACAGCTGCATTAGCCCCTAAGGGAGCCTGTTCTTTGAAGCTCTGAAGCCAGGCATTGACTTCTCTTCTCTAGCTATGAAAGTCCTAGATGTCATCTTCCAGTAGAAGGCTATTTTGTCTACTTTGAAAATTTACTGTTTAGATTAAACACTTCATCAGTGATCTTAGCTAGATTACTTGCTACAGCTTCTATGTCAGCACTTGCTGCTTCACCTTGTACTTTTACATTATGGAGATGGCTTCTTTCCTTAAACCTCATGAACCAACCTCCGCTAGCTTCAGATTTTTCTTCTGCACCTTCCTTACCTCTCTCAGCCTTTATAGAATTGAAGAGAATCAGGGCCTTACTCTGGATTAGGCTTTGGCTTAAGGGAATGTTGTGGCTGGTTGGATCTTTGACGCCCCAAAACAATTACAGTAGTAAAATCAAAGATCGCTGATCACAGATCACCATAGCAGATATAATGATAATGAAAAAGTTTGAAAGATAGCAAGAATTACCAAAATGTGACAGAGACAAGAACACATGCTGTTGGAAAAATGGTGCCAGTAGACTTGCTTAATGTAGGGTTGCCACAAACCTTTAATATGTAAAAAATGCAGTATCTGCAAAGTACAATAAAATGACGTATGCTTGTGTGTATACATATACACATACGTGTGTGTGGATAGAATGGAATACTATTCAGCCTTTTAAAAAAAAAGAAATTTTGTCATTTATGACAACATGCATGAACCTGGAGGACATTATGATAAGTGAAATAAGCCAAGCACAGAAAAACAAATACTGCATGATCTCACTTATATGTGGAATCTTAAAAAGTTAAACTCCCAGAAGCAGAGAGTAGAATGGTGGTTGCCAGGGATTACAGGAAGATGAGGGGACTGGAGAGATGCTGGCCAAAGAGTTCAAAGTTTCAAATTCTCCAAAGATGGATAATTTCTGGATACCTATTGTATAGCATGGTGACTTTAGTAAAAGTGTATTCTAATACTTCAAAATTGCTAAGAGAGTAGATCTTAAATGTTCATGAAAAATGAGTATGTGAGGTGATGGATATATTGATTAGCTTGATTTAATTTCACAATGTATACATGCTTGTATGTTGTAAACATCACATTGTAAACTGTAAATATATACAATTTTTATTTGTCAATTATACTTTAATAACAATGAGAAAAAGTAAAATGGAAGGGACTGGGCACCTCTGTGGGCTAGGGAGAGAAAGCTAATAAAGTTGAAGACAAGAAAGAGAAGAACTGACCTGAGTGGATGTTTCAGTGACAGACGCAGGACAGGCCTGAACAGACTTGAGAAGGAGGGTTTCTGATCCTCAAGACTGCAGGGAAGGAAGAGTTGTGGACGTGGTTCGGTTGGTAAGCAGGAAGGTGAGAAGCTGAAGCAGATTAGTTGAAAAGCCTCTCTTTTCTTGATGAATAGGGGAGATCACCTACTAAAAGTAAGAAGGAAAAGGTCAAGTTGACAAAGGTACTTGAGAGCAGCGAGGGCTTGGAATGGTCTTTTGAGAGAAACAGGAGAGCTAAGGACAAGCAAAAGGATTTATGGGCACTGCTGAGGCTCCAGATGACTTGGATTTCATGAATTGGCAGCAGTGTCAGTCACCCAGTCCCAAGATACTAGATGCAGTCCGGGGAAGGAGGGAGTTGGAATAAGTTGAATAAGTTGAACCAGGCCTGGATATCCCACGTTAGGGAACTGGAGAGCTAGGGGGCTCCCCAGGGTACCCTAAAAAACTTTCACATTCAACCCTTGAGAAAGCCAGCTTTTGGGTACCTGCCATACACAGGGCATGGATGGCCATGTTAGCCAAAGCAGCAGCAACAATCAACAGATAGGTGACCAAATAGTGGCCAGACGAGGAGGAGACAGACATTTGTCCCTTTATTCTCCCTCCTCTGTTCTAACACCCTGGAGGAGCGGAGCTTAGAGGGTGTGGGGGAAGATCAAAGCAGATCAAAGTCGACCTCCAGATGAGGGAAGGGAGAGAAGTATAAGAGCAGGGCAGGAAGAGAGAGCAGCCAGTGCAAAAGCAGAGGTGAGATGGCACAGGGCATGTTGGGGAACCTTTCAAGTACAGAGTGGCTGATATGTAATGGGGCGGTGGTTAGACACTGGAAGGAGAGCTGGAACTGATTAGTTGTGATGTTAGACCTCACTCCATCCACCGTCTCTCTTAACCTCACCTATTTGCTATCTCTTTGATCTCTGTGCTGTATTTTTGAATCATTTCTTTTTTTTTTCTTTTCTACTTTTTTTTTTTTATTTTGAGACAGAGTCTTACTTTGTCACCCTAGCTAGAGTGTGTTGGCATCATTGTAGCTTACTGTAACCTCAAACTCCTGGGCTCAAGTGATCCTCCTGCCTCAGCCTCCTGAATAGCTGGGACTGTAGGCACACGCCACTACACACAGCTAATTTTTCTGTTTTTTATAGAGACGGGGTCTCACTCTTGCTCAGGCTGGTCTTGAATTCCTGAGCTCAAGTAATTCTCCTGCCCCAGCCTCCCAGAGTGCTAGGATTATAGGCATGAGCCACCACACCTGGCCTTGAATCATTTCTTTGTACTGGAAGGTAGCAGTTCTCAATTCCCTCTTCAGCTGAGGTTAATCTGCTGTTTAAATCCACCATTTTATTTTAAAATTTCAGTTATTTTATTTTTCATTTTTAGAATTTCTACTTGGATCTTTATCAGATCTGCTTGGTTTTATTTTTATAATCTCTATTCCCTGTCTTTCAGAAAGATTTTATTTCTTTACATTAATTATATCTGTAGTTATTTTATCTTCTGTATTTAATAATTCCAATGTCTAAAGGCTTTGCAAGTCTAATTCTGCTGGTTTTTGTATTCTCAGGCACAGTGCATAGTACATGGTCCATCCTCAAAGTATTTGTTATATGAATGAAATATGTGGAAAACACTGGAATAAAAGAGTAAATGAAACATTAATAGATATATTACAGCATAAGTGCTCTAAGTCATACTATAAAAATATAAGCAAAGAGCTATAAGAACAAGGACCAAACAACTGCCTCTGTCTAGGGGAAGAGCAATGTGTTATCTTTGGTATTCAGTAAGATGTTTCCAAAGGGATATGTTCTCCGTTATACTGTAATATTTAAAGTTTTAATAGGTGTCTTTTGGGCTTATTTTACATAATAGAGCATTCATGCTTCATGAGAAATAACACTTCATCTGAATTTATGATTCAAATGATATTTAAAGATTTATTGCAGTGCTGTAGACTTAGACATAATTTTTACTCCATGTTGAAGTAAAAAAGTTTATTATTTGTCTGTATATCTAATAGGGAAGATGTTTGAGAATTATACTTCTTCATTTTATCATCTTTCCATAGCACACCAGTTCTCTTGATCTCAAATATCACCTTCCATGAATTGGTAGGTTCAGGGGCATGGGTCCTGCTTGCTGTCCATAAATACAGGAGTTTCTGGGGGAAGAGAGTACACCTGGTTTGTTCATTTTCCCCTCTGCTTCCAGTCAGGGCCATGGGAGGAACTCCTTGTAATTCCATTTCTTCAGACTGTTTCATGATAATAATACCCAAATAAGTGGATTGTGTTTACTGTGTGCCGGGCACCGTTTCAAACATTTAACATATTTAATTCATATCAGAATTAAACCTCTGACCCAATTTAGCTTAAATTTCTACTCTTCTAGGGTCACCTGTAGGGTTTTATTGTCATTGTAGGGATTGGTCTGTTGGTCACAACCACTGATGCCTTCAGGCACCTGCTCATCCTTCAGCCTGGAGTGTGCTCTGTAGAGCACAGAGACCTCCACATGCCAGAGACCAGGTTCCATTTAAACTGTAGCCTAAAAGACAGGAAACATTGAAATAGGTAAAGATCACCAGCTTCACAAAGACATTTTCAGCTCTAGTTTTTATAACTATAGTCTATGGAGGGAAATTATGATTTTTATTGTTGGTGGAAGCTTAACTATGATATAAACTTTAGTAATGAGCACCCTGTACCTATTTTATAATCCATTCATTTTGATATATTTTCATGGCATGAAAGTCTTTAGCTGTCCCATTTGAAGAGATATTTTTTTAAAAAGCAGGTTTACGTGTGTCTATATCCCTATTTTCCTACGAGAAATTAAATTATTATCTCAAGTTTATATTGAAAAAAGTAGTAAATATGCTTGTCATATTTCATAGCTATGTTTTTAAAATATTTTTTCTTTTTTCAATACTTGGGTATACTATACACTACAATTAAATGTAATGATATGTGATGAGATGAAATTCTCAGCACCTAGAACTTGTGTACACACATATACACCCTTAACACAGATCACAGGGATATTATAGCTATTCTACCATGATTATTTAGGGTTTATGCATATATTGTAAGAAAAAATATATTAAGATTTTCATGTCAATGATGTTATTTAAATTGCACATTCAATATTCATTTTAACTTAGTGGCTTGTCTACTTTAAACAAATACATTAATAAACAATTTAAATCACTCCTTTACATTCATAATTTATAACTATAGCCTCTTAGCAAAATGGCCTTATTATTGTCTTCAGATTCTATTTCCTTTTATTAATTATGAAAGTAGAAGCCCTTTTACTTATATATTTTTAAACTACAGAAAGACATATTATATTTTGCCATCCATTTTTTGTCATGTTTGCTAGCTTTCTGCTTTGTGGCCATAATTGGATACTATGCATCAGAACAAGAGATTGTATCACAGCAATACCCCTGTTGGAATATAATACCCCATTATTAGATTCACAATAATGAACACAAAATAATATACAATGGTTATAATACCTGAAACAAGGCAGTAGGATTATTGAAAAATGAAAAAGGGATACCAGTATGGAATGTTCCTACCTGTAGGCAAAGTCTCTTAACTCAGAATCAAATCTGAAGTTCTCTTTCAACAGATTTAACCATTATCTGCAAACTGGCGAAAACATTCTTAGTACCTTTAACAGCATAGCTATTCTCTTTTTCCTTAGGCTCAAAGCATGGAGGTATTTATTGGTGTGTTTTTTTCTTATTCAGGTGTTTTCATGATAGTCTGTATTTAAGTTTGCAGTCTGATGTCTTACATAGGGAATAAGCTTCTTCCTAAAGGATAATTCAAGAATAATCAAACCAGCTTTAATAAGATTCATGTTTCAAGGTCCTGTTTTGCATTAATCAAGTATATTGGCAGGTATAAAACCACTGTGCAACAAAGAAAACTAGGTATAGTCTCATAATTGAATACTGGGCTTCCCATCTAGGAGACAGCTGGATAGATACTTGAGAACAAAGCTCTTTGACATTCAGGTTTAAATTGAAAGAAAATGAGAAACCCGATAAAGCAAGCCAACCAAATTAATTCACTCTGTACTTTTCTCTGCTTTTTCAGTGGAATTCAGAGAAATTCTCTCCCAGAAAAGGTTGGGAAGCCCTCACGAAACAATTGCTTTAGTATTTACAAGAGTATACATTTACATGTTTGTGTTCAAACATATAAAGACAGCATTCATTGCTGTTCTGTCAAACCCCCTCAAGTTTGTGTGGGCTTCAGAACATTTTCCATGAATGCTGTTCATTCTTTATGTGTATTCAAGAAAGCATCTACCACAAAGCCCTCACCCTGGGAAAAGGTAAACAGGCACAGATACATAGGCCAGCTGTGTACTTACTCAGCTCCACCCCATTCACGTGGTCCTGCACCTTCAAAAGCAGCATCAGGGACAACTGGAGTGATCCTGAGGCAGAACTGAGTCAGTTATGAATACATACACGTCAAACTATTAGAAGAATCATTAGTAAAGAACTTGATGCAGCTGGTTCTACCATACTTTTGTTCTTTCTTTTATTCCCCTGGTAAAAAGAACATTGGAATTCAGGAACCTGGCATTCTAGTCCTAATTCTGCCCATTCATTAATTGTTGTGTGATCCTAAGCAAGTGACTTATCTCTGGATGTCTCAGGTTCTCATGGGTGTCATGAAGGGAGTAAATTAGGATGTCCCCTAAGACTTGTCCTTTCTCTACAGTTGAGTTTATTTTAATGACTAAGTTATCTAGATAATGATTCATTGAACACACATTTATCAAATGACTGTCAGGCACTCTGCTAGTCACCCATGGGTTGAACAAGTTGAACAGGATTTGTGCCCTGAGAGGTTTACAGTATACTGTAGATGACAGATCTGTAAACAAGAAATTATAAGAAGTTATAAACAACAAATCTGTGTTTCTGGAGCTTATCTTTGTGCTTAATAAATATTTGTCAAATGAATGAATAATTTTGAAATAATGAAATCAATGGAAAAACCATGAGTATTCAAATTGTATTATGCAGTAGCAAAGAAAACAGATTCATTTTAACCTGGAGGATAAAGAACAGATTTTACTAAGGAAGCAGTGTTTGCATTGAGCTTTGAATATTGAAATAGTTTTTGATGGAGAAGAAAGGTGGGGAAGAAGGATATTCTAGGCTGAGGGAACAGCATGAGCAAAAACATAGAGGCATGAAAATATATGTCCACCTCTAAGGGACATCAGCCTGGGAGTTGGAAATCAGTTAGTTAGATATAAAGAGAGGGAGAACATTTCAGGCAAAAGGAACAGCATGGGGCAAAGGCTTAGTGCTAAGAGGGAGCAGGAATTTGAAGAACTGAAACAAGTATAGCTGGATCATACGGTTTTAGGACAATAATGGTACAAGATGAGGCCAGAGAGGTAAATGGGGACTGATTTATGCAGAGCCTTGTAAACCATGTTAAATAGTTTGAAGAAGTATTGGAGAAAAATAACATGGTCTGATTTTCATTTTAGAAAGGTCACTGTGGCTGAGCACAAGTCAGGGTTGAGGATTAAAATGTGTGAATTACTTGCTTTCAAGTGACAGTCTAGTTCTAGTTTAAGTGTAGTAGCAGATGACATTACCCTGGGAGATTGTAGAGGCTAAAGAGGAAAGAGTCAAGGATATACTGTCTACATTTCAGAGGCACCACAGCTAGGAAACAATAATAATAGATTGCTTAGACAGATACAGGTGAGCCAGCAAAAGTTCAGTCGAGGCATCTCAAGGGGAATGAGTTTCAAAGAAATTGTCTTAAGATTTTGATTTCATTCTTCCTCATCACTCCTGCCTGTTGGTCAAGAGGTCCACCAGTCCCAGCTCCTTCCTGTCTCTCTGTATTTCACTCCTCTGCTCTCTGATGTACACTTTGCACTAGTGATACTGAATGCTTCCTACCTGCCCTGCCACTCCACATGGCACGTTGTTTACAGCCTTCATTTCTTCACTGAAGTTGTTCCCTTTACTTGGACACCTCCATATTGTTCTTCTCTTGCCTGATTTTTTCTCATCCTTATAGCTTGGCTCAGACATCACCTCTTTCAGAAGACTTCTTTGAATCTCTTATACATCTTTATACCTCTAACATAGTAACTAAATTTGTAGTTGCTCTGTACTTGTTTGGGTATTAAATTAGCCGTACAATCTGAATTATTTCATTGATCTCTTAGTTGGTTTCCTTATTTCTAGTCTCTCCCAGCCCCAGAGCATTTCTTTTAAAGATATAGCAAAAATTTTCCTAAAGCACTGTATCTGCCAGAGTCTAGTCAGGAGACAAAAAAATGCACCAACTATGGTTTTAGCAGCTTTATTGAAGTTTGGTTACTATTCAATAAACTACACATACCCTTGACCCATGGGTACGTGAATTATGTTTTCTGAATTTCCAAATATTCAGGAGTTTCTTTTAAGTATATCATTTAATTAAATTCCATTGTGGTCAGAGAACCTACTATTAATATAAGATTTTAAGCTTTTAAAGCTTATTGAGATTTACTTTGTAGCCTAGTATATGGACCATCTTGGTGAACAGACCATGTATACTTTGAAAACTTGGCAAAAAAAAGGTGTATTCTGCCATGGTGGGTGTGGTGCCTTATAAATGTCCATTAGGTCAAGGTGGTTGATAATGTTTAAGTCTTCTAGGTCCCTACTGATATTTTGTCTACTTGTTTTGTCAGTTGCTAAGAGAGGGGTGTTAAAATCTCCAGCTATGAGTTAGTTGGATTTGTCCAATTCTTTCATTGATTCTTTGAGGTTTTGCTTCATGTTTTTTGAAGCTCTGCTATTAGGTATATATACATTTGTAATGTTTATATCTTCCATATGGTTGGCCCTTTTGTCATTATATGAAATATCCCTTTTTAACTCTACTAATATCCCTTATCTTGAAGCCTATTTTATCTGATATTAATATAGCCACTCCATTTTGTTATGCTTAATGTTACATGGTATATCTTTTTAGAACCTTTTACTTTCAACCTATTTGCAATTTTGTTTTTAAAGTGTGTTTCTTGTACCCTCATATATTTAATAGTTGGATCTCTGGCCAAATTAACTACTTACATCCAGGTCTTTTTCTCATAGTCTGCTTTTTGGGGAACTCAAACTAAAACATGTTCAAATTGCTGTGTTACACAACTATATTCTTTACATTTACTCATTTCTTGAGAAACTAAAATTTTCTAGATACTCTGAAATTGAACCGGTAACTTGTATTATTAGTTTTTTGTTTGTTTTTTTTTTGAGACAGAGTCTTGCTCTGTTGCCCGGGCTAGAGTGAGTGCCGTGGCGTCAGCCTAGCTCACAGCAACCTCAAATTCCTGGGCTCAAGCGATCCTACTGCCTCAGCCTCCCGAGCTGGGACTACAGGCATGTGCCACCATGCCCGGCTAATGTTTTGTATATATATTTTTAGTTGTCCAGATAATGTCTTTCTATTTTTAGTAGAGACGGGGTCTCACTCTTGGTCAGGCTGGTCTCAAACTCCTGACTTCGAGCGATCCGCCTGCCTCGGCCTCCCAGAGTGCTAGGATTACAGGCGTGAGCCACCGCACCCGGCCTTATTAGTTATTTTTATGTGTTTATCATACATATACACAGGTATGCGTGCATATATGTATCTACATATATTATACATCATCTACACTTGATCTTAAGTTCACTAATAGGAGGAACTATGACTTCCACTTACATGTATCTCCAGAGTCTGATACAGTCCAGTTCAGTGCGAACAGTAGGTACTAGCAAGTGTTTCTTGATTGATCTTTCTTATTTTTAGGCTTCACATACAGTATTATACACAAAACCAACATAAAAAGTTGATATTAGATCATTTATAGATTAAGAAATGGTTAAATTTAACAAACATTTGCATACCTCCTATATGCAAAAGCATGATGCAGGCTATAAAGTCTGAATGCAGGATCTTAATATGATGCATGTTAGGCACTAAATGGCATATAATTAAGTGAAAAAGATGAGTTTACAGAAATAAATACTTCATTATGTCAGAGAAGGGAAGGATTAGGATGGAGTGGTAGGCATGATTGGAAATAGCATCCACATGTAGCAATTACTCTAGATGGGCCTTGAGAATTAGTAGGATTTAGATAGATGGGGAAGGGGAAGATGTTCCAGTGTTGTACGGTGAGAAACCAGTGGTGATGAAGATCGGGAGACCTACATTAGCATGGAGAATGAAGCGAAAGAGACCAGAGCGTGCATGGGGATGTGAGTGATGAGAATGGCCTGTTTGTTTGCTGTTGAGTAGCAATAGGAAATAAGCAATGGAGGGTCTTTAAAACCCAAGGAACTTGGACTTTGTCAGTGATACAAGAGGGAATTTTTGAAGTATTTTTGAATATAAACTATAAATAAGTAAAGTCATGATTGAATTGAAGAGAATTAATGTGGCATGTTGCATAGACAGCAGAGGTGGAACAAGGCTGATGGCAGAGAAATCTAGTACAACTTGCTTTCTAGAGTCTTCCAGACTCCTTAGCTCTCTGTGTGCATTTTTCTATTTGAGACAACGTACTATGCATTTAAAATCATTGCTTTTGATTTGTCATCAGGCTTCTTTTAGGTCATAGCATTTGATTCATTAAAAAAGCAGTTTTAACAAAAGTTCAAGCAACCGAAGATTGCAGTCTGTTCTTTCTGGGCTATTGGGAAAGGAGGTTGATGGAAATAGAACGACTTCTATTTGTTTGTTTAATTTTAAACTTTTGTGCTGACCATTAAAACGTCAGCTATTCAGACAACTTTATGCATCCCAATTTTGAGATTTAGATTGTTATATTTTCATCAGAAAGTTATTGTCATTTTGAATCATTGTAGTTTGCATTGCATATTGCTAAATTTTAAGATGATTTTATTACATATAGAGAAAGACTTCTTTTCTGAATTTTTTCTGTTTTTCTCACATGTACAATGAAAGTCAGTAGAAAAATATTTAACTGAAATTCACTTTTAAGGAATACTTTTCTGTAAATATGGTGATAAATACAAGCACTTTGGAATACCATAAATCTAGTAAACTACTAGGATTTGGTTTTATTTTGTTTGAGAGACGGGTCTCACTATGTTGCCCAGGCTGGCTTCAAACTCCTGGGCCAGCTTCCTGAGTACCTGGAACCCACAGGTATGCACCACTGCACCTGGCTTATGTCAGTATTTTTTGTTTTGTTTTGTTTTTGAAGAAGCGTCTTGCTCCATTTCCCAGGATAGAGTGCAGTAGCATCATCATAGTTCACTACAGCCTCACACTCCTGGGCTCAAGTGGTCCTCCTGCCTCAGCCTCCCGAGAAGCTGGGACTACAAGCACATGCCACCACGCCCAGCTAATTTTTCTATTTTTTGTAGAGATAGGGTTTCACTCTTGCTCAGCTGGTCTCAAATTCCTGACCTCAAGCAATCCTCCCACCTCGGCCTCCCAGAGTGCTAAGATTACAGGTGTGAGCTACTATGCCTGGCCTTATATTAGTATTTTTAACAGAATCTTTTACCAACTAAATAGAATATGGTCATATGCAAATTAGGAATATTTTAGGAGAGTTTATTTTCCTCTACCTATTTTCTGTTTCCTTTCATCATTAAGTAAACTATATTCAATTTAGAATAACGAAGGCATTACTTTTTCTTTAATCCCTGTGCTTCAGTTTTTCCTTTCACTCAATGAGCATTGATTGAATACATCCTCTAGGAATGGAACTGCTAGGTGCTGGGATACAAAGATGACTCCTAAGTAAGGTCTTCTTAAGAAGACTATTGTCAGGTAGGGGGCAAGACTTGTAATAAATGAGATAAGAAGTTTTATAATTACCCACAGGGCTTCAAACAGGATACGGTATGAAGGACAATAATAGAATAGACGAGGAAAGAAAAGGGTCAGGGCAAGCTTTAAAGAGAAAGTGATACTTGAATTGAGTTTTAAAAGATGAGAGGATTGAAAAAAAATGGAATTTCTGAGGGAGAAATCAATATAAGTTTCTTGAATTGTCTAATACTGTATAAAATACCAGCAGCTTTTTTGTTCAGGCTAACCTCTAGCTATGGATGAAAATGGAAAGGACGGTTTTTAGAGTCAAAGAAAATTTTCTTTTCTTTAATAACTCAGAGCCTAGAAGTGATGAGGATAGCATATAAATATGTATTATGAAGTGTTATATATATTGTGATATATAATTACTTCATAGCAAATTACACAATTTCTGCATCCTCTTCCACTTGGGGAGCTTTAAATCTTACAATCTTCCTTTTGTCCTCTTTCACCTAGTTACCCTTCTAATTTCATGAACTCAATCTCTTAAAAATAATTTTATTTCTTTTCATATCCAGGTTCAGATGAAAATATATGACAGCAAGCCCCAGCACTGAGAATGTTGATAGCAGTTTGCATTTAGAAATTCAGACCAGGTCCATAATTCATGGATTATTACTATTCTGCTGCCTAAAGTACTGAGTTTCTTTAATGTGCCTCATATAGACACTGAGGGGAAGAAGACTTTTTTTGCAGCTGAGGGTTCTATAAGGATAGACCAGTATGATGTGGCATATTTCCCCTAGTTTATCGTGTAAAAGATGAAAGTTTGAAAGTACTAAAAATATGGTGGTTTCAGAGACAGATAAGTGGGTGAAGGGAGAAATATTTAAAGACAAGGTATTTGAAGCTTTCCTTGCCTTGTGTTTCAGTGACGAGAGAGGAGAAGGCAGCTACCAAATGACTAAGGCATCAATTATAGCTTGGGTGTACTTTAAATAGGCAGAATATGGAAGCATAGTAAGAAAGCAGAAGGACTAAATAGGAAAGAATTCTGTTAAGGCATTAAAAAATCTTTTTTATTAAGATTGCAACGGATTTGAAATAGAGTATTTTCAGTTTCGTTATTTGATTATAGTTCTTATTTGTTGTTTTATAGATGCTGTGCCTACTCCCTCAGAAAAAAGCCCATCTCTGCAGACAAATGTGAGTTTGGACAAGAAATCAGACAGTACCCATACCATTACAAATGCTGTAACAGAAGACCCCTTGCAAACGCCTCTAGAAAAGCAATCAGCTGCAAAAAGTTTTGAAACATTGACAACTTTACCAGCACTTTGGTCATCAAGTAAAGAGTTTATCAGTCACAATTTAAGGATGTCCAAGTCTGATTCTACTTTCTATAACCAGGCCTCTGCTGAGACACTCTATGTCTCTCCCTCATACAAAATATTTGAGCCAGCAAAGGAGATTGTAATCAATAAGGACAATCAGAAACCAACACAATCCAGCATTGTTCAGACAGGTGATGAAAACCTCAAGACAACCACATGGGGTGAGTCTACAAAAAAAAAAAAAAAAATCCGACTCTTTTGAAGCATTCTTTTACTTTTCTCTGTTTTCGATCTCTATTTTTATTCGCTCCTTTCGCTTGTCATCAGTGATATCAAGGATATTAAAATGTACGTGTCATACAGGTGCTTCTCAGTTGGGAAAGTGCCCCTTTTATTAAAGGGCTAACAGATAGTTCATCATTGTAGGTTACAAGTACTTGGTTGAATAGGTTACCATAAGTTCTGAACAGTTTTAGTGCAGACCAAATTAGAAGGAACTAGCATGAAATAAGAGCTTCCTGTTAGAATTTAGGTTACTTGTTAAGAGACTATATGAAAAAGAGTTGGTTGTTATGTATATTTTTGTGTATACACACACACATATATGTTTGTGTACCCTTTTATAAAAGGGCTGTATACTGATAGCACAAATGAGGCAGAGGATATTGTACTTTTTTGTCTTTATAAAACATTAAAAGGGTTGTAATATTGTGTAGACAGGGTGATAAAGGATAAAGCCAATTGAGATTCCAGGCTGTTGGCTGTCACTAAATCCAGCATCATATAATTATGATTTCTTCTTTAAAGTTAATTAGTAAAAGAATAATTTGTTTGCTTGTACATTTTTCAAAGACTAAATACTACTTTATTGGTTCTTATGTATAATAATGCCTACCAACTCATATAAATACAAAGCTTTTAATATGAATCTTTTAAACTGCCTTAAACTCAGATCGAAAGTACCTATAAATACAAATAGTAGAAGGCACCATGTTGAGGTTAAAGAAATTTATGTTGGTGCTAGTAAGGTCAATGAATAATAAAAGATTCTCCTTACTGCTCTTTCAAGAATTTTTGGTATTGAATAGCCTAAAGGTAATAAAACCCATTCTTAGTTTTGTCACCAAATTCACTTTTCTGCTGAGACTGCTGATATGGAAACCAGTTAGTACTGGTTACGATGGCTATGATGGCTTATGTGTGTGGCTGTCCCCTGGGGAGTTGTTACTTTTGGTTCATTTGTTTCACAAATTCCACAAAAACATAATTTAAAATAGGGGCCGGTCACAGTGGCTCATACTTGTAATCCCAGGACTTTGGGAGGCCAAGGTGGGAGGATCATTTGAGGTCAGGAGTTTGAGTCCAGCCTGGGCAATATAGTAAGACCCATCTCTGAAAAAGAGTTTTGTTTTTTTTTTTAAATCAATCGGTGTGGTGGTATGCACGGATAGTCCTAGCTACTCAGGAGGCTGAGCCTAGGTGGCAGAGTGAGGCCCTGTCTCAAAAAAAAAATTTTTTTTTAATAAAATAAAATTTAGCAAGAAGTTCCTCTAAAACCAGTTAGCAATGAGGACTTTTGCTTCTGGTTATAATAGATAATATTGGTCTAATCCTGCCACCAAAAGTAATTATTAACTCTTGGAAATTATTAAAAGCTGGTTTGAAGTCATCATAAAACGACCAAGGTAGAAAACACATAATGGGTTCAGATCCCCGGGGGGGAAGGAAATTGAGATGAGTCCCACATTTACCTCAGTTTCCCCCCTTGGGTCATTTGCCTATTAACAGAGCAAGATAATAGAAGCTGAGGGAAAATCTGAGGCCTGGGCTTTTCACAGTCTCCCTGAGCCAGAGAGACAGAAAGATGGGGCTTCCCAGGACTCAGGGACTTGAGGGACCCATATTCCAGAGGGGAGGGAGGCAAAGGGAAGAAATTCTGAAAGTCTTTGTATAATTTCTTACTGAAACATTTGCCTACTGCTAAACTACATATGTTCTGGATGAAATGCCAAGAAACTAAATGGGAAGCAGCTTCTAAGAGGTCAGCAAGCTAAGCAGAGATTCTGATAATCTTGTGATAGAAGAAGACAAAGATTGGAGTTCAGGATATACCAAATTGTAGGGGTCCTGGTTGATGTTCTAGGCTTTCAGTTGGGACCTCTAGCAGGCTACACCCTGAGCTCAAAATTAAACTCTAGGAGTAAGGACAAACCAGAAATAGAACAGCCCTTACAAATGCTAAAACCTAGCTTCACCTAGACCAAAGTGATTGACTTGTATTCCATCTGCCTTCAGGAAAACAATTAAATTCTTTCTTGGGGGCATTTACAATTTTTCATGAAAAATTTTTGGCATTCAACAGAAAATTACCAGACATACCAATCAATGAACAAATGACCATAAATACAGGAGAAAAAATAGACAATAAAAATAAATGCACAAATAATCTAGATTCTGAAGGTGTAAGATATTAATAAGTATTTTAAAGCAATTATGATTAATATGATCAAGAAAACAGATTACAAAATGGAGAACTTCATCAGAATATTGGTATCTATTAAAAAAGATTAAATGGAAATTTTAGAACTAAAAATTACAGTGGCTGAAGTTAACTGTGAAGGTATTCTTCATACCATATGGCCTGGGTGTTGAAAGAGAAAGTTCAGTGCTGGCAGAGAAGCTGGGAAGTTATGAAGGAAATCCTAAAAGGCGGGGAGCTTCAGAAGAGGTGAACCCCAAAGTTTTTGTATAAACCCCTCCCAAATCCTTGACTGACCTCTAAGCTATATATGTAGGGGGACCCCAGTGAGTCTGACAAAAAAAAAATCCTGCTAGAAACCAAAAGAACTGAGAAGAGACTTCCACTTCTGCTCACTGGAGGGGTGACAGTTTGAAGAGGCCTGGCAAGTTATCTTCCTACTAGAACAAAAGTCAACACTCCTTAGAGGAATATCGCAGAATCCAGAGACTTTACAATGTATCATCCAAATGTCCAGTATAAAATTTTTAAAATCACTAGATATGTGAATAGGAAAATATGAATCATAATGAAGATATTAGAAGTTGATAGAAACTGACCCTTAGATGACCTAGATGTTGCACTTAGCCAACAAGTTCTACAAGCAGCTACTATAAATTTATTCAAGAACTTAAAGTACTTAATGAGCAGAGAGGAGAATCTCAGCAGACAAATAAAAACTGTAAAGAAAAGAACTAAGTGGGAGTTTTAGAGTTGAAAAATAAATAATTAATATGAAAAATTTACTTGATGGGCATAACAGCAGATTAAAAATGAAAGAAAGAACAAATGAATTTGAAGGTAGATGAATAGAAATGATCTAATCTAAAAAATGAAAAGAAAAAGATTAACGAAAAATAAACAGAGACTCAGTCTTGGAGGACAATATCAAGCAGTCTGACATTGGTGTCACTGGAGTTCCAGAAGGTGAGGAAAAGAGGGGCAGAAAAATTATCTGAAGAGATAATGCCAAAAACTCGCCAAGTTTATGAAAGAAATAAACTTTGAGATCCAAAATGCTAAATGAATTCCAAGCAGAATAAATACAAAGAAAACTATATCTAGGCACATTATAGTTGAATGGCTAAATTCCAGAGACAAAATCTTGAAATCAGCAAGAAAAATTGTCATATTACATACAGAGGAACAATAATATAAATGACATCTGAATTTTCATCATAAACAGTATATACAAGGAGACAATGAAAAATCATCCTGCAAGTGTTAAGATCAACCCAGAATTCTATATCTGACAAAACCAAAAATGAAGGTGAAAACAAGACATACTCAAATGAATAAAAACTAATCATCAGGAAATCCATACTGCAAGAAACAGTGAAGGAATGTTTTCAGACTAATGGGAAAATGCACCAGATAGTAACTCGAATCTACAAAAAAGAATGATGAGTACTGGAAATGATAAATATGTGGGTAAATATACTGTATTTTTTTCTTCTGAATAAAAAAGTACAAATAACTATTTAAAGCAAAAATTATAATACTTTATTTTGGGGTTTAAAATATATGTAGATCTATATTACAACATAACACAAATAATAGAGAGTTCATGGAATTATACCATTGAAAATTTTTTAACTCATGATAAGTTAAACATGCATATTTAATTATACTTTTTTAAAAAAGGAAAATGATATAGCTAAAATCCTATTGAGGAATTAATACGGAATTCTGAAAATATATCTAATTAGCCCAAAAAAAGGAAGGAAAGGAGGAACAAAAATCAGACAAAAATAGAAAACAAATAGCAAAACAGAAGACCTCAATCCAACCATTTCAATAATTACATTAAATATAAATGTAATAAGCTTTCCAGTTAAGAGGAAAAGACTTTCAGATTGGATAGAAAATCAGGACCCAACTATATGTTATATATGAGGGAAGCACTTTAAATACAAAGACATAAATTGATGGAAAGTAAAAGGATTTAAAAACATCCTGTTCAAGCAGCGTAAGAAAGTGGGAGTGGCTATAACAATATCAGACAAAATAGATGTCAAGAAAAGGATAATTATTAAAGATAAAGAGAGACATTTCATATTGATAAACAGGTCACCACAGCAGGAATGTATAGCAACTATACGTATGTATGCACCTAATAACAGAGCTTCAAAAATGCATGAAGCAAAAACTGACAGAATTATTGGGGAAAATAGACGATTCCACGATCATAATTTGAGATTTTAACATTCTTAGTAATTGATAGAACAACTCAATAAAAAAAATCCTTTGGTATATAGATGTGAACAACACTAACAAAAATGTTAACTTAATTGACTTCTGTAAAATAATACCACATCCATACACGCAGATGCCAAGATAGGGGGGAAAAAAAGAAAAAATACCACATCCAACCACTGCATAGTACATTCTTTTTACTTTTTTTAAACATTCATTTTCAAGTACAAAATGAACATTGACCAAGAAAGAACATATTTTAACTGTATTAAAATATACCCCCAGCTGACAGATGAAATGGACTCCCTATGGCTAAAACAAGGCACCAGAAACAGAATCAAGAGGCCGTAGCAGGGAGAGGGGTTACTAACTGCCATAAAGTTTCTTTTCTGAAACTGAGAAGAAACTAGCCCTTAAGAAAATATTGCTAAAAAGATATACAACTATTGTGTACCCATAATAATTAAAAAATTAAAAAAAGAAAAAAATATATTGCTAAAACAGTTACGACTGGGGGTTTCCCAGCTGACTCTGGTGGACCACACGCCACTGACTGGACTCCTCCCAGCAACCTTGCGAGCCCACCAGCAACTCTAATTGGACAAGAGACCCACCTTGCAGACATTCTTTCCTGATAAACAGCTACAGAGCTAGTTTCAGCCAGGTTACAGAGACTATACATAAAATGCCTTTGTGCCCTATAGTTCACCTTTTGACATAAAGAGCCAAATTCCACCTCATTTTTAATGTTAAAACTCCCTCCTAAAATGAACAAAGAATGTATGTTACATACCTTTGCCCACTGTGCATACACTTTACTTCCCTCATAAATGTTCATAAATCTCCCCCAAACCTGCTAAATATGCACGTAAGGCAGACCCTGAAAGACGTAAATGCCAGCTTTCTCTCTCCCCTCTTTCCGAATCTGTGCTTTTTCCCATTTCCCCAGAGGCTATGTTCCCCCAATCTGCAGGTTGTCTCTCTGAAAATAAAGTTTTCTCTTTTTCCTTCCTCCATAGATCTCATGGTCATTTGTTAACAACTGCATCATTAAAAACAAAAAGTATTAACAACAATGCATTTCAAAAGATTGAAATCTTAAAGTGTATGTTTTCTGACCACAATGGAATTAAATTAAAAATTGATTAACAATAAAATACTTAGAAGAACCACAAATACTTGGAGATTTGGCAATATACTTCTAAATAATCCATGAGACAGTAAATCAAAAGAGAAATGAGAAAATACTTCAGACAATGATAATGAAAATAAAAAATTGTGATATTCAGTGAAACTAGTGGCAAATTGCTAGAGGGAAAATTATAGCTTTAAATGCTTATATAAGAAAGAAAGAACACCTTAAAAATCAATGATATAAGGTTCTAACCAGATACTTGAAACAAAGGAACAAATTAAACCCAAAGTAAGTAAAAGGAAGTAAATAAAGAATAGGAATAAATTAAATAAAAGAAATAAAAAATTTTTTAAAGATGGATCTTTAAAAAGGTTTAAATTTATAAACCCCCATCAGAACTGATCAAAAAATGGAGAAAAATTACAAATTGCCAATTGTAAGAATGAAATATAGGATATAACTAAAAATGCTATAAATATTAGAGGATTATGGGAGAGTATTGCGAACAATGTTATGGCAATAGACTTGATACCTTAGTTGAAATGGATAAGACAACTGGCTAAAATTGCCCTGAGAAGACCTTTGTGTTTGTCAAATAAGCTGGGGGAAAAGACACACACACACACACACATATTATAAAAACACCTCACAAAGAAAACTTCAGTCCCATATATTAAATAGGTTTACTAATGAATTCTAAGGAAGAAGTAACATCAATCTTATACCAATTGTTTTAGAATATAGAAGAGGAAGGAACAGTACCCAGCTCATTTTATGAAGCCAGCATAATCTAATACCAAAACCTGACAAACATATTACAAGAAAAGTAAATTATAGACCAATATCCCTCATTAACATAGATGTAAAAATTCTTAATAAAACATTAACAAATCAAATCCAGCAATTTATAAAAAGAATAATACATCATGACCAAGTGGTTTTTTTCTCAGAGTTGTAAGGTTGGTTTGACATTTGAAAATAAACCCTGCAATCTACCGTATTTAGCAGAATAAGGTGAAAAATGATATAATTACCTTGGTTCATGCAGAAAAAGCATTTGACAAAATTTTATACTCGTTTACAATTTTTTCAAAATCTAAGCAGACTGTGAATAAAAGGGAACTTCCCTCAAGCTGATAAAGGGCATATAAAAAAAACTTGTTATGTACTATTGACATAATTAATGATAAAAGACGGAATGCTTTGCCACTCAGATCAGCAACAGGGAAAAAATATTTGCTTGTATTCAGCATTGTATTAGAGATCCTGGCCAGTGAAGTTAGGCCAGAAAAAGAAATAAAAGACATATATTGGAAAGGAAGAAATAAAACTGTTTTTTTCCAAAGGTGACATGATTATCTATGTGGGAAACCCCAAAGAATCTACCAAAAAAGCTGCTGGACCTAATAAGTGAGTTTAGCAAGATTTCAGGATACAAGGTGAACATAAAAAATGAATTGCATTGGTATCCACCAATAATGAACAATTAGAAATTGAAATTAAAACAGCAGTACCACTTATAGTATCATAAAAATACCAAAATACTTAACAGAAAACATGCAAGACCTGTGCACTGAAAACTATGAAACATTTCTGAGAGCTATTAAAGACCTAAATAAATTGAGACAACATACTATGTTCATGGATTGGAAGACTCAGTATTGTTAAGATGTCATTTCTGTCCAAGTTGCTCTGTAGGATCAATGCAATCCTCAGAAGGCTTTTTTTTTTTTTTTTGGTGGAAATCAAAAAGTTGAACATTGATTTTTTTAAATATTCATTTGACTCTTAATTTCTCATTCCAATGTTGTTAATAGGGAAATAAGGAAGAAGGGAGAGGGAGAGAGAGAGGGAGAGAAAGAGGCATGATATATGTGTGTGACATTGATCGATGTAACATTTCTTGCAAATTCTTAATAGAGAGGGGTGGAATACAGTATTTCTCTGTTGATAAATTAGGGCCAAATTATTTCTGTATTGGTTATTTAGAACATGGCTTGGCTCCCTGATTGAGGGCTTCATGATTGCAAATTGCCTAGCTCCCTGGAAGAGGCAGCATGAGCCTGTTAGGAGATGATGGCAGAGCTCCCAGTTCTAGAGGGAGATTGGAGAATAAAACAAATGTCCCTGAACCTCACCAAGAAGTCAAACTAGGGCTCATACTTGGCTGGATAACATAACTGCTGACAGCACAGGCTCAGGAGTCAGACTGCCTGGAGTCATAATCCCAGCTCAGCCATGAGTTGTGCGACCTTAGGGAAGGCGCCTGACCTCTCTGCATGTCACCATCTTCATCTATAGAATAGAGACAACGATGGCAATACCACATTGAGCTGTTGTGGGGATTTAATGGATTAGCAAATGTAAAGTGCTTAGAGTGGCCCTAGTACTCTGTAAGTGCAATATAAAAATTGGCTGTTATTAATCAAATGTACATATTTTTGGTTCCACCTTTGGAACTGTAGAACCTCAGCCCCCTCCTAACCCTCAAAATCCCCTCTGGTTGTTTCCAAAAGTACCCAGGAATTTCTCATTTGTTCTCAGGAACAAGTAAGCTCCTGTCCTTCCAG
The DNA here is from genome assembly GCF_020740605.2 of Lemur catta. Taxonomy (NCBI): domain Eukaryota; kingdom Metazoa; phylum Chordata; class Mammalia; order Primates; family Lemuridae; genus Lemur; species Lemur catta. The sequence continues at coordinate 8,233,606 of NC_059133.1, forward strand.
AAAGGGCATTTCAGGCAGAGGAATAATACAGAGCTGTGACTCAGCAAAGAGATTCTGGGGAGCTCCAGTTTGTTCTGCATTGAGCAGCCAGAGTGTTCTGATCACTAGTACTCCCCAACTGAAGCCAAGGACTTCTCACCATGTTCTTAGAGTAGGGGTCAAATAGCTTGCCAAGCCCTGGGCAGCCTGACTTCTGCCTCTCTCACCAGCCTCAATTTGTCAGATAAACCACATTGCTTCACCACCTTGTACTACTGTTCCCTCTGACCAGAACACTCCAGACCCCTCCCCCCAGTTCACCCCACTCATGCTTCAGAGGTCAGCTCAAACATCACTTCTTCAAGATTTCCTGACCCCCTAGGGTATTTGAAATTCCCCTAACTGAATGCTTTCTTAGTACCCTATAATTATCCTTCATAGCACTTATTGTCATTCTAATTAAATAGTAATTACATATGTTCTAAGTTGTTTAATGTCTTTCTCCCCAGCTGGAATGTCAGCTTCATGAGGAAAGGGACCCTGTCTGCCCTGTTTATTATTGTATCCCCAGCACCAAGCACAGGTTCTTGCACATAATGGGTATTTAGTATCTAATAAGAAAACCTAAAAGCAGCTTAATAAAGCAGAAATGGAAAGTGCGCATGAAGAAATGATTGAAGAAAACACTGGAAAACTAAGTCAGATGAGGAGGAGCTATGTGTGATGGGTTAAAAAGTTTGGACTTTAATTTGAAGATAGCTCAAGTCACTAAAGGTCCTTAGCCAGAGTGACCTTGCAAATGTGTTTTAGGAATGTGAAAGTTTGAATTGGGGAGTGAAACTGGAGGAGGGGAGCATTTCAAAGGCTGTTGCAGGAAACCAGGTGAGAGACAGGAGACAGCAGAGGATGAGGGGGAGGAATAGCTGGGAGTCCAAGGGGAAGCGTGACCTGGGGGAGGTGGAATTGAGAATCCAGAAAGAGACTCACCCATCCTGAGAGCCTGTAAGAAAAGAGGAGAAAGAATGTATCAGATATGAAGGCATCTTGTGGCTATTTGTTGTTTTTAGTAGCAAAGATGTATTGAGCCTTCATGTGCCACATAATGTAAGTAATGGCCTCAATTTCTTATCATCAGAGGTCACCTGCCAAGGCTGAAGGCTTTGGCGTGGTATGGGGGCCAAAGGAATGGTGAAGATTTAGAATAGCCACTGTAGAAAACGGAAGGAGTGGGTAAGACGCTGAGAGAGGAGTAGTTTGTGCCATCCTAGTTGCAGAGTTCTGTGCTTTTCTTTAGTAGTGCTGAGGAGCCTGGGCAAGGAATGAAAAAGGTGGATATTTAAACTGAAATAGGATTAGGTAAAGGGGTGGCAAACTACAGCCTGTGGGTCAAATCTGGCTAAGGCCTGTTTTGGTAAATAAAGTTTTATTAAAATACAACCATGCTAATTTGTTTGGCTGCTTTTGTGCTACAACAGCAGAGCTGAGTGGTTGCAACAGAAACTGCATGTTCCACAAAGCCTAAAATATGTACAGTCTGGTCCTTCCCCAGAAAGGTTTGCTGACCCCTGGATTACAAATTAGCAGGAAGGCAGGATCCATGGCAGCAAGGGAGTAGCAAGTAAGCAGTTGAAGAGGTGGATGCTGGGGATCTAGACTGGACACAAAAGGAGGTAAAGCCAGGCAGGCATTGATGGAGTGAGAGGAAATGAGAGGACCATTGGCTCTGGTGTCTCAGTGAGGCTGAAGTGTAGGTGTATTGAAAGGAACGGGAAGGCTGGAAGTAAGTAAGAAGGAAAGTAATCTTGGAAAACAGGATTTCAGAGTAGGGCAGTCCTGAGTGATGACACGTTCCGGGAGGTACTCAGAGGAGGGGCTGAAGGTCATTGTGGTTGAGGATTTCAAGAAACAATGAGGCTAGGATGGATGGCTGGTCTCTACAGACACTGAGATCACTCAGCACACTGGAGAATAAAGATGGTGTCTCTTCTGGTTTCGTTTTAAGAAGTGTTTGTTTATATGAAGGGTCCAGGTCTGACGTTATAAACTCTTTGGAGAGCATGAGGTAGGCAAATTTTAAAATATTTGCACACTTACATTTTAATGGATCTCAAATGTCAGGGGAGCGAAGGCAGCCACCTAACACACCTGAACATTTTTACTGAAGGAGAAGGACAGATTAGCTATAGCAACCTTATTTGCCCTTTTCATACTAAATAACTCTGTTCCTGGAACAGTTCATTTGACCTCCTCAATTTAAATTTTAAGTTATTTATCTGTAGCTCAAGCTATTCTTTTAATGTATTACAAAATTAAATTGATAATGTGCACTAAAAAGAAAAAAAAGGAGTTAGTAGATACTTAGAACCCAGATATTGTGTCAGGCAGCTTTCATTCTCATAAGCCACATTATGGCAAGTGTGTTCAACTACACCAGACTTTTCTAATTTTTTTGAAGGAAAAAAAAACTATACTTTCTCATGTTGAATAGCAGTGGGCATTCTCACTGGCTTTGTCCTTTTTTCCTATCTCATTGGTTCCGTGTTTTACTGTGGACTTCTGTACTAGTTGTTCTGTATACCTGTTTTTCAGTTCACCTTTGCTAGTGAAAAAAAAAAACAAACATAACACACAGACACACACACAAAGACCTATTAACCATGCCCTTTTCCTTTTTGTCTATAAATGTCTTCAGAGCCAGAACAATTAATAGGTTCCCTAAAAGAAATGAGGAAAATCGTGGAAAACAGTTCTGCAAACTGTCCCAGCTATCTCTGAGCTACTGGTCAGACTGATTCAAAAGCACCCTACAGAGCAGAGAGTTGAAGGGAGCACTCATCACTCTCCCCAGGGAGGCCAGGGAAGCACCCCCAGCAACTCTTCCAGCTGGACAAAGTGCTGGACTCATTAGCAGTCACTCCTCCTTCCTCCCTCCCCATAACTCCTGGTGACCACTAATCTACTGTCTGTCTCTATGTATTTGCCTATGTGGACATTTCATATAAATGGAATCATGCAACACATGGCCTTTTGTGTCTGGCTTCTTTTACTTAGCATAATATTTTCAAGGTTCATCTGTATTGTAGCATGTATCAGTATGACATTCCTTTTTATGGCTGAATGATATTCCATTGTGAAGATGTATAGTCGTCCCTTGGTATACGCCAAAGATTAGTTCCAAAACCACCCACATATACCAAAATCTGTGCATACTCAAGTCAGCCCTGCAGAAACCAATTACAGGAAAAGTCAGCCCTCTGTATTACACGGGTTTTGCATCCCACAAATAATACTATGTTTTCAACCTGAGTTTGGTTGAAAAAAATCCGTGTATAAATGGACCCTTGTGGTTCAAACCTGTGTTGTTCAAGGGTCAGCTGTACACATTTTGTTCAATCATCAGTTGATGGGCATTGGGGTTGTTTCCATTTTTTGGCTATTACAAATAATTCTTCTATGAACATTTGTATGCAATGTTATATTTTAAACCACAGAACAAAATCAAAATATTTTAATTCGTCTAGTTAACTTGACAGCCATTATATGTCAGCAAGGAGGACAGAAAGAGATGCATTAGAGCAGTGGTCCCCAACCTTTTTAGCACCAGGGACCAGCTTCACGGAAGACAGTTTTTCCACAGGATGGGGTAGGAGGCAGAGCTCAGGCAGTGATGCGAGTGATGGGGAGCGGCTATAAATACAGAGGAGGTTTTGCTTGCTCGCCTGCCGCTCAGCAGCCTGCTTCCTAAGTTTCATGGAAGACAGTTTTTCCATGGACAGGACTTGGGGGGTAGGGAGAGGAAGGGGACAGGCAGAGCTCAGGCGGTGATAGACGTCCCGATTCCTAACAGGCCACAGACCGGTACCGGGCTAGGGCCTGGGGTTTGGGGACTACAGCAGCAGCATTAGAGAATGAAAAAGAAAACCCTCTGTTGTACAGTGAACTGTTCAAAGTGTTTAGTTGACTAAAGACCTCTGCTTACAGAAAAATTTACATTTGTAACTTAGAAGGGTTTTTAAATATTTCTAGAAATTTATTAAATACTTATTTTAGTTTTGCAGCACAGTTCTTCTAAATGCTTTAAAAGGGAAAGTTTTAATATCACAATTAACTGGCCCAGTATTGTTTATGAGTATAAAAAGTTAAAGATAACACATCAGCGTTTAGGATAATTTTATCAGTGCTATCTTTAAGCAAGCGCAGCATTAATTGGTATGCGTATATCACACAAGGAGATTTTAAAATACAGCTATTATTGCAGCTTATTTGCAGTATTTGTTGCATCTCAGCTCTGTTGTTGAGTATGAATGTTAACAAGATACCCAAATAACTTCTGGAAGGGGAACTAAATGGGCAGTGGAGATGCGCCCTGAAGAGCTGCTTGAAGTGTGTGTACAGCTGTGGAGTGTTTGGAAACAAAAGTAAATTGGTGTGCGGGCAATTAGAGATGAAGTGGCTTTTTATAAGCAAAAGCATCTTGTAGCCTGTGAATCAAAGCTGCATAACTGTAAACAATGATAAGCTATTTAGTCAGCAGTTGTGGCCACAAAGCAAAAGCAAGGTGGATAGATAGTAGAAAGCTTCAAACTTTAGCATGCCTCAGAAACACCTGGAGGCTTGTTAAAAATGAGTTTTCTGGCAGTTTACTTCTCCATCAGCCAGGCAGGACGTGTTGAGGTTGACATTCCTATCAAGGACGATAACTACCATGGCCTCCAGTACTTTGGGGAAACCTCGGATATGTGGCCTTCCGGCCAGGGGTCTGCAATTTCCTCTTGTTGGAGCTTTCGTTGTATTCCTGGGGGTTGCTGTGACTGAACCAAGAAAGAAGGTATACACAGATTTTTACAGCAATTATGATTCCCTGAAGGATTTTGGAGAGATGAGGAAGGCTGGAATCTCTCCGAGTGCAAAGTAATTTTAGAATATAAAGAATTTCTTTGAGTTCAATTACATAGAAGTTTGTCACTGACCTGTGTTCCTGAACTATGAAACATGAATGTGTGGGCTAAGGAATAGTTTCTCTTGATAAACAAACAATTAACAAATACAAAACACACAAACACACACACAACTTAGTTTTCTGGGCCCAACCCCCAGTTTCTAATTCAGTAGGTCTGGGATGGGGCCCAAGAACTTCGCTTCTAACAAATTCCCTGGTGATGCTGCTGCTATCACTCTTTGAGAATCACTAGCATAAAGTTAAATACCAGGTTTTTTAGTCATATCGTATTATAGGTGACTAACATAACTGCATATCTAAATATATAAGATAACATGACATTAATATTTGACTCAAATATCATTTTCCTCTTGGTCTACTTAAATGTTTCTTATTAAATCATTTTTTTTTGACCAGAGTGAATTCAATTCTTCTATTTCTAGAATAGTTTCTTGGTACTTTAACAGGTATGTTTTGGGTCCTAGAACCTCAGAATCTCATCAACAATATATAGTTCTATCACCTGATGCACTGATCTTGCCTCAAACATCCCTGCCAAATGGCCATTCAGGCTGTGCCTGAGCTCTGTGAGCATCAAGAAACTCACCATCTCCCAAAGCAGCTCATTTCGCACATGGAGAACTGTGACTATTAGAAAATTCTCTTTTGTTAATTGGGCTAAAATATGTTTTCTATAACTTTCACCTATTGTTCCCAGTCCTAGCTCATGCACAATACGAGAAATAGAAGATATTACTTAGGTTTTGCAACTGTCTTCAAATAATTAAATATAGCCTCTCCTCCTTTCTCCTACTATCTCTTTGGATAAGATTAGCATATCCATCAACCATTCCTTATAGATAAGATGTCAAGTCCCCTTACCATTCTGGTTGCCTGCCTTTTAAATTTTTTTTTTTTTTGAGACAGAGTCTTGCTCTGCCACCTGGGCTAGAGTACCATGGTGTCAGCCTAGCTCACAGCAACCTCAAATTCCTGGGCTCACACGATTCTCCTGCCTTAGCCTCCCAAGTAGCTGGGATTATAGGAATGCACCACCACCCAGCTCATTTTTCTATTTTTTTTTTTTTTTTTTTCAGTAGAGATGGGGTCTTGCTCTTGCTTAGGCTGGTCTTGAACTCCTGACCTCAAGTGATCCTCCTGCCTCGGCCTCCCAGAGTACTAGGATTATAGGCGTGAGCCACTGCACCCGGCCCCTGCCTTCTAAATTTTATACCCAGAATTTAACATAATTCTGTAATAGAGTAAAAATAATTATAATACAGTAGCATGGGGAAGTACAGCACATGGTGATTAAGATCATGTGCTTTGACATCAGAGAGACTTGAATTGGAATCACATCTCTGCCCTTTTTTAACCTTGCGATCTTGGGAAAGTCTTTTAGCCTCCTTGAGATTGCTTTGCCTCATATTTAAAATGAGATTATAAAACCTACTCCACATCTGGTGCTAAATAAAGAGAATTAAAAAGCGACTATTTGAAAAGTAGTTAAGTTCTTAGACTTCTCTACTTTGTCAAGCAGGTAGACAATTACTCTGAATACCCACCTATCTCCACAACTCCTGGAAGAATCTGGAGATTTATTTTCTGGAGAGGGCAGACGGAAGGTCTCTGAAATGAGAGGTGCTAGGTAGCGCTGAAGGGGTGTGGGTATTGTAACCAAAACCACAGAACTAAGTGACCGTGCACACCAAATGCTGATGCTGCAGCCCCTTTCCCTACTGTCCTGCCAGCACACTGGTAGCTAGACCTTCACCTTCTAGGGAGGAGATAGGAAAACTATTCTCGTAAGAACCTAACCCACCTCAGAGAAAAGAACATTTGTTGTTTCCCAACAAATGACTATACACTGCAGCTGAAAGTTGACAGGTCCCATACTCACAATCAAAGCTATATTCTTAATCACAAGCAGTTAGCAAGGAGTATCAGATGTCTGAAAAAAACTTCTAACATGGAACACTAAGACAAAAACAAAAAAATAACTTTGAGGAAACATATACTATGAAGAGAAAGGAAAACTTAAAAATTTTTTAAATTGACACATAATAATTGGACATATTTATGGGGTACATAGTGATGTTGTAATACATATAGTGTATAGTGATCAGATCATGGTAATTAGTATATCCATCATCTCAAATATTTGTCATTTCTTTGTGCTGGGAACATTCGATATCCTCCTCCTAGCTATTTGAAACTATGTATTAGTGTTAACTGTATTCACACTACAGTGCTATAGAACACTAGAACATATTCCTCCTACCTAGCTGTAACTTTGTATCCTTTAACAAATCTCTGCCTATCTCCCATGAACTGTTCTCCCTACCCTTCTTAGCCTCTAGTATCCTTTGTTCTATTTTTTTACTTGTATTAGATCAACTTTTTTGTAGCTTCTACATATGAGTGAGTACATGCAGTGTTTAACTTTCTGTTCCTGGCTTATTTCACTTGACATAATGTCCTGCAGTTCCATCCATGTTGCCTCAAATGACAGGATTTCATTCTTTTTTTATGGCCGAATAATATTTCATTGTATGTGTGCATATATACATATACACCCCACATTTTCTTTATCCGTTCATCTGTTGTTGGTGAAGGAGCTCAGGAAATTTCACCCTAGAATATGACTCCTTGGTATAAAGAATATTTTGAATTAATTTAAAATAGGGCCTGAGAGATTAATAGGCCCTTGGAAGAGGCTTGCCCTCTATCTGCATAAACCGGACGGACACATCAAAAAGAACAAAGAATTTTCTTTCCTCTTCCTGTTATCTCACTATATTCCAGGAAAGAAGATCAAGAATGTAACCAGACCTGGCCCAAATCATTTAAAACATAATACCTGTCTCTCAGGTTAATTTATAAGTCAATCTGTTTCCCCCATCCATTCACCCTCCCTAGCAACCATTTATTGCCCCTAAAAAAAATTACCTATCCTGCTCATCTCCTCCCCTCTGAAAATCAGGTACAAAAATATCTGGATCCCATTGAGATACTGGGTAATCATCCTGTGATTCTCCCCATGCACATGGTAAATAAACCTTTCTCTTATTAATCTGCTTTAATTGTGAGTTGATCTTTCAGCGAACTTTTAGGGGAAAGGGGAAGTTTCCCCCCATCCCTACATTGGAACCTAGGTTGATTCCATATCTTGGCTATTGTGAATAGTGCTGCCATAAACATGATGGTCTCTTTGATATACTGATTTTTGACAACTGTTTTTAAAAGCTTATCATTAATACTCTCAAAGAAATAAGAGAATCTTATATCCATGAAACAAGAACAGAGTGTTACAAAAATAATTTATTAAGGTAAAAAATAGCTCTTGGAAATTATGATAGAGGAAAGGAAAAAACTCAATGGCAGGAGTGTAAGCTAACGTTGACAAAATCTCCAAGGAAGTAGAGCAAAAAGACAAAGGTAGGGAAAATAGGAAAGAAAAATAGGAAAATTAGAAGAGTAGTCGAGGAGCTCTAATGTCTGAACAAGAGGACATTCAAAAAGAGACAGTAGAGAAAACACACGGGAAAATAATTGATTGAATCATTTAAGAAGATTTTCTGAAGTTGAAGGAAGTAAGTTCCCTGATTGAAAGTAGCACTTTCAGTTTACTTCAATGAATGAAAATAGTCCCACTTCAGGGCACATCTTTGAGAAGCTTCAGAACACCAGGAATAAAGAGGAAACTCTATAATACTTCACAGATAAAATAGGGTATATGCAATGAATAAGAATTAGAATGGCTCCTACTTCTGAGCAACAATACTGGAAACAAGAAGACAAGAAGAAGTGAGATGTAGGCTTCAAAATTCTGAGAGAAAAGAATCTCCAACCTAGAATTCTTTAACCAAACTATCACTAAGTACAGACATTTTCAGCCACACAAGTTCAGGTTTAATTCTCATCCATCCTTTTTCATTGACTTACCAGAGAATATGTATACCAAAATGAGAGTAAACCAAGGAAGAGAAAGACATGGAATTCAGAAAATGAGAGAACCAACACAGGAGAATGGTGAAGGGACATGTCATATGACAAGTGCTATCCAGACACACAGCATACATACCCAGTTCAGAGTATAGTGGTGTGATTCGGGACACTAATACATGAGGCTGTCATCATTGACATACCGACTACCATTGTACCATCTTTTTAGCCCAAGGATAGAATGTCTGGATTAGCCTGACCTAGATTCTTAAGTGTTCTTGGCTTGCATTGACCATGTGCTGAGGAAGTTCCTGCTTTCCTTCTCACGTCCTGCTGCTGTATCAGCTGAGAATACTCATTTCATTCCCCAAAAGTTTTGTGATTGGAATTTTTCCTGAGAACAGGAGACAGGCCAGGGAGAGCTTTGAAGCAGAAAATAGAAACTGCCTGCCCCAGCCATAATTTTTATAGGAGGCCTAATTTACTTTAGGAGGTACATGAATATGTAAAGCAAAATAAAATAATGTAGAAATATAAGTCATGTGTGCTAAGTGGTAAGCATCAATTTCCCTGTTCTATGATTTACAATCAATAAGTCTTTTTAAGTAGCAAGTTCAGAGTTAGTTGCAAAAAGACTTTAGAACTGGATTTCACCAGTTTGTATGTACCACATATCACAAGTGAATGTAAGTAGATATTCTAAGGAAAAAAAGTTCTGTGTTTAAGAAACTTAGGAGATGAAGCACAGTGGCTCATACATAATCCCAGCAATTTGGGAGGCTGAGGCAGGATGATGGCTTGAGCCCAGAAGTTTGAGACCAGCCTGGGCAACATAGCAAGACCCCATGTTTACAAAATTTTTTAAAAATTAGCTTGGTGTGGTGGCATGCACCTAGTCCACAGGCTGAGGCAGGAGGATCACATGAGCCTAGGAGTTGGAGGCTGCAGTGAGCTATGATCGTGCCACTGTACTCCAGCCTGCCTAGTGTGGGCAACAGAGTGAGACCCTGTCTCTGTTTTGTTTTGTTTTGTTTTGAGATAAGGTCTCACTCTGTTGCCTGGGCTAGAATGCCATGGCGTCAGCCTAGCCCACAGCAATCTCAAACTCCTGGGCTCAAGCAATCCTCCTGACTCAGCCTCCCGAGTAGCTGGGACTACAGGCTTGTGCCACCATGGCCGGCTAATTTTTGTGTATATATTTTTAGCTGTCCATATAATTTCTTTCTATTTTTAGTAGAGACGGGGTCTCGCTCTTGCTCAGGCTAGAGACCCTGACTCTTAAAAAAAAAAAAAGAAAGTAAGTTTGGAAAACACTTGAAGAAATTAAATGACTATAGAGTTCTCAGAAATTTAAATATGCTAATGGACATTGTTAATCTCTTATTGGGAGGCACAATATGCAATTGCCTGCTCTTATTTGACTAGGAAGCCCTGTTTTTACAAAACATCTTCTAACATCTTAAGGAACACAATGTTCCTCAGAACAGTTTGGGAAATAATGATTTAGAATGAAGTGTGAAAGAAGAGATTTAATATGATTTTGCCTAAAAGGAAGTAAAAAATCTTCTCAAATCTTTAATTTTATGGAAAACAGGTTTAGAATGCTTTTTATTTTACTTATAGTTTCTTAGTGAAAAAAAATCATGTACATGTGCTAAGGTGTTCTGGATGTCAGATGAATTGGACTTCAGTCTTGATTATATTTGACTATAGAGAGAAAAAGATTAATTTTACTAACTTTTGGGTACTTGTAGTCTTATAGTTGGTAGTTCATTTTGCCATAATAATCATTGCAGGGGGAAAAAAGATGAAGGAATCAAACTTACAGGTTTCTCAGACTTTCTACTTTAAATACCAACTTAAAATGCTGGCAGTCAGTAGAATGGGGTTTAATACTTTTCTGCTCTTTCTGATTAAGTTTAGTGTAAAAATATGTTGGGCAGGTTTTGGGAGTCAAGATGAATATTGATAAATCTATTTTAGTTTCATTTCCATGGTATTATTGATATATAATACATCCGTAGATTTTCTCAGTTTCCTGCTTTGGGTTTTTTTAGGCTTATTGTGAATATTTAACATTTAAAATTCTAAGTAGTTTATTTATGTTGAGACCTTCCAGATAGGCTTTTACATTATAAAATTATTTTAGCTATTACTCTCATTTGTATGTTGCATAAATCTTTCTCATTTATACATTTTAGTTTCAACTACCTCTGAGGGAACATCTTCCTTTTCTACTTTATCCATGTCATCTCCTGATTCAGCCTCTCCAGAGAAGTCAGTTCATCTGTTACCCCCAATTCTGGCTGGAACTTCCTTCTGGACTTTGTCCCATCAACAGTTGTCTTCTGCCTCCTTTAAAGATGGAGATAAGACAGCCAAAGTTCATTCCCCCTTTGCTCCTAAGGGCCCAGTGTCTTCTGATGAAGAGGAAGTTGACAACCTCAATCAACTGGAAATTATTCCAGATAACTCTGATTCTGCTAAAAAGAAAAGTCATATTTCTAGCAGTAATTGGGTAGAGTTTTCCACCCAAAATGTAGACCACTTTACCTCTCTGTCCTGTTCTAGTTTTCAGACAACCAAAGGCTTGCCCAGGGAACCTGAAGCAAGCAATTCCATTGTAGTTCTTCTAGGGGAGGTAAAAAGTGCAATAGTTAGATTACATGAAGATCTGAGCATGGTGATACAACAGCTTCATGTCATCAGTAGCCATCTGGTAAGCATGAGTGAAAGCAGTGTGCAAGTAAGCCAGTCTCTGCAGGGCCCCCAGTCTTCTGAGGGGAGCTCAGATGAAATCTAATGATCTCAATAGCCATTTTCGATAGACCTCACTGTGGTTCCACTTCCCTAGAACTTCAGTTAACATTTTATAGATTTGCATTACTATGGCAAAAAAAAAGGAGGGGAGCGGTGGTTTAATTTTTCCTTGTTAGGTTATTAACAAGTATTTTTCAAACCAGTAATTTCATTTGAGTGGTTTATTTTTTAAAAAAGAAAAATGCCACCTTTGATGATTTCAGATTTAGATATTAGTTCGTTTGAAACTGAAGAGAATTTCATTCTTCCATGCTCTGTACTTTCCCTCAAAGTGGGTTAAGCATTAGTGGAAGCTGTAGTAAGACCTCAAACTGCAGATGATTACTAGAGAGCTTTTGGATAGGTGGGCAGTAAGAAGCCCTTGACTTTTCAACTGTCTGGTGCTTCATTGTTAACAAGCCTTTGCAGTGACCTAGGAGGATTGAGTTTGGGGTATACGCTTCACATGTTCTCCTGCAAGTTTCAGTGTCTGCAAACCAAGGGCCAGAAATCTTTTCCTTCTTTCAGATGCCACAGTGTTGGGAGTTAAGTTGAAACAAGTAGGACATGGGACAGGTGTTTTTATTGTTAATGTATATTGCAAAGTGAATTCAAACACATGACCGTTTTTCCTTTTATTTCAGAAAATAAATTTGATGTTTTTCATCTTATATGTATCTTTTTAATTCATTAAAACAGCCTTTCAAATAGAAATGTCTCGATTATTTATGGGCAAAATGATCTAGTTTGGGAATTATAGACCAGTGATTCCCACCCCTGTTGGGCATTAGAATCACCATGGAAGCTTTAATTTTGTTTTATATTTGTTTGAGAGAATAATGTAATGGTCACCATGTTCCCATTATTCAGTTTCAACAATTATCAACTCAAGGCTAAAATAATCTTGATTATTTTGAGGATATACAGAACATTTTTAAAATATACTAATGCCCAAGTCTTGCTCCCAGACAAACTGAAACTAGTTTTCATCATGCAAACTGGGTTAGGAGATAGAAGGAATTGTCAGTGCAGACCCTAAAGTGGGAGGAAATTCAGCATGTTTGAGGAATGGCAAGGAGACTGGTGTGGCTAGAGTGAAGTGAGCAAAGGGGAGAGTAGCAGAAGAGTAGGTCATGGATCAAAGAGCGGGGCCTGGTCCCAGGTGATACAGGTTCTTAAAGACCATTAGAGATTTTGGCTTCTATTCTGTGAAATAAAAATGACAGAGGTTTAGGGTACAAAATGACATGAAGTGACTTAGATTCTAAAAGATCACTCTGGGCTAGGCACGGTGGCTCACACTTATAATCCCAGCACTTTGGGAGGCTGAGGAGGGAGGATTCCTTGAGGTCAGGAGTTCAAGACCAGCCTGGGCAACACAGTAAGACCCTGTCTCTACAAAAAGAAATTTTTTTTTCATTAGCCAGGTGTGGTGGCATGCACCTGTAGCCCTGTCTATTTGGGAGACCGAGGCAGGAGGATCACTTGTGCCCAAGAGTTTGAGGTTACAGTGAGCTGGGATCATGCCACTGTACTCTAGCCTGGGCAACAGAGAAAGATCTTGTCTCTAAAAACAATAAAAAATAAAAATAAAAGATCACTCTGGCTTTGGCAGGGGAAGTGGTGCAGGGACACAATGTGAGGCAGGTAAGCCAATTAGAAGGCCACTGGCATCCGGGTGAGAGCTGTTAGTGGCTCAAAGCAAGGTGGGCATCGTGAAGGTGTATGGGAATTGATTAGTTCGGGGACTCACCGATGGAGTGGATAAAATATATGAGAGAAGGAGAGGAGAAAAGGAAGAATCCAAGGTATTGGACTGAGCAACTGAAATTCAAGATTAAAGCTGCTGTTAGATGAGGAAAGTGATAGGTAGAGAAAATTTTGAGGTATTCATTTTTGGATATGCTAAATTTCGGGTGTCTATTAGATAACCCAGTGGATATGTCAAATAAGCACCTGGATATGAGAGTTTGAGAAAGAGGTCTAGATTGGAATGGAAGCAGGCAGTTAGTTTTTGATTGTTATTTAAAACTATGGAACTAAATGAAATCAAGGAAGTGGTTGTGATAGTGGAGAGAACTTAAAGGCCTGAGCCCTGGGCCATTATAACATACAGAGATCAGGAAAAAGTTTAAGAACCAATGAAGGAGGCTAAGAAAAAGCCACCATTGAAGTAGAAACAAAACAGTAACGTGGTGTTTGGAAATCAGGAGTATACAGTTAGTCATACACTGGATGTCCATGTGCCCATTACGTAGATTTACCAATTGTTAACATTTTGCTGTGTTTGCTTTTTCTCGCTTTCTCACTAAACATCTTTATATTATATACACATTAGGTAGAGAAACACATATTTTGCTGAACAGTTTGAAAATAAATTGCAGACATCATGACACTTCACACTTAATGGTGAACATACTTATTATATGAATAAGGGCGATTGTCCAGCTTACCTCCCAGTTAACCACTTTTTTCTTCGGTTGTGTCTAGTCTGTTGTTAAATTATCCTATCATGTTTTTAAATTTGTTGTATTTTTCATTTCTGAATTCTACTTGGTTCTTTTAAAATTTGCTATAGTTTTATAGGTTAATGTTTCTAGCAGATATTTTTAAGTATATGTACTACTAAGAATAGTAAGCAAACCAGTATAGAATTCTTGTTTTTTTTTTTTTTTTGAGACAGAGTGTCACTTTGTTGCCAGGGCTAGAGTGAGTGCCGTGGCCTCAGCCTAGCTCACAGCAACCTCAAACTCCTGGGCTTAAGCGATCCTACTGCCTCAGCCTCCCGAGTGGCTGAAGCGATCCTACTGCCTCAGCCTCCCGAGTGGCTGGGACTACAGGCATGCGCCACCATGCCCGGCTAATTTTTTTTCTATATATATTTTTAGTTGTCCAGATAATTTTTATTTCTATTTTTAGTAGAGACGAGGTCTCGCTCAGGCTGGTCTCAAACTCCTGACCTTGAGCGATCTACCCGCCTCGGCCTCCCAGAGGGCTAGGATTACAGGCATGAGCCACCGCGCCCGGCCTAGAATTCTTACTAGTAAGAATAGTAAGTAAACAAGAGAGTATTCTTACCAGCAAACTAGTAAGAATAGTTTAATACATGCATTTAAAGCTATAAATTTTCTTTTACATAGCTGCATCCCACAGTGTTTTTAAAAGTGTGATGTAATTGGCATACCATAAAATTTACCTTTTTAAGGTGTATAATTCAGTGATTTTTAGTATATTCACAAGTATGTATAGCCATCACCATTATCTAATTCCAGAACATTTTCATCGCCACAGAAAGGCACGTCAAACCCATTAGCAGCTGCTCCCCACTCCCTCTTCTTCCAAGTCGCTGGCAACCGCTAATTTACTATCTCCATGAATTTGCCTACTTTGGATGTTTCATGTCAATGGAATTATATAATTTATAGCTTTTTGTGTCTGACTTTAACTTAGCATAATGTTTTTGAGGTTCATTCATGTTGTAGCATCTGTCATCAGTACTTCATTCCTTTTTGTGGCTGAATAATATCCATTGTGTGGATATATCACATTTTGTTTATCCATTCATCAGTTGATGGACATTTGGGTCATTTACACTTTTTGGCTGTTGTGAATAATGCTGCTATGAACATTTATGTGAACATGTTTTCAGTTTTCTTAGGTGTATAAGAGTGAAATTGCGGAGTCGTACGGTACCTCTTGTGTTTAACTTTTTGAGGAACTGCCAAACTTTTTCAAAGTAGCTGTACCATTTTACCACAAGTTTTGGTGTGTAATATTTTCACTATCTTTTGGTTCCAAGTATATTCTAATTCCTATCATGAAGAAGTGTAGAGATGTAGTTCCTAATTTCTAAGCATATTGATAAACTAACAACAGAATGTTAGTTTAGATGTTATTTTTTGTTACTTGTCTCTGCTGGTTCGTGCTCATGCTATTGTATTTCCTTGTGTGCCTGATTATCTTTGACTATGTGCTGGTCATAACACTTGAAAAATTATTTGTATGAATAATATAAGAACTTGTTTTTTGCTTCTGCCAAGTGCCTGTTGTACTACCGCACTGGTTAAGTAAATCAAGGTCATGGTTTGAAGTTCTCTGGAATACCTAAATTAATCCCAGACTTAAGTTCCTCGTAAGGATTGGTGAGTTTCCAATTCATTCTCACTAGGTAGCCATTATGTTTCACTTCAGTGTAAGGAGCATCTCTTGTTAAACTCCCCACCTTTTATGAGGTGATTTCTCTTCCTATCACCTTTCAAAGCCATCAAAATGGAAATTGGAATTTGTTGGACTCAGTGAATGCCCTTAGGGAAAAGTGGCTTCTGTGATCATTTACCTATCAGGTCTCTGTCTTTTTGAGTACCTACTGTGTACCAGGCCCTGGGAATACAGAGGGGAGCAAAAACCAGGTAATAGTTCTTGTCCTCATAGAGCTTGAGGTCTAGAGTTCTGGAGGAATTTGATAGATTAATCAGTTGTCAAAAATATCAAAATCTAATGGTGCTGGGAAAGGATATTAGGATTTGACCTGGTCAAGGAATTCAGGGAAGTTTTATTTAAGGAAGTAACTTTTGAGATGAAATGTGAATTCCAGGATTATTAAAATAAATGATACCGATGACGTGTTGGACAAATAAACTTCTTCATGAAATAAGATGGAATGTAAAATAAGGATGATCTTAAAGCTTTCTTCATATATCTGGGAGATCTGCCAGTAGATTCTTAGGGGGTAGTAGGATGCAATATCTCCTTTTTGATACTGGCTATAAAATTTCTTAGTTGTATGTTGCTAAGAGTGGAGGAAAAACCTCCAGAATTAGAGCATTCCTCACTCTCTTTGCTCCTTTCCAAAAGGTGCATCATCAGATATCTTGAATACTCAGAGAAACCCTACAAACAACTAAGGCAACAAAAACTGTCCCTTTGAGAAACTACCTTACTTACTATGTGCTTACTACATGCACACAGTAACTTCAGATTTTTAACTAGGTTTTACGTAGCTCATATATTTTAATGCAACCATTCGTTAATTAGTCTAATTAACAAGCACTTATTTGAGCTTTTATTTAGCCAACTCCGTTAAATGAATAGAACAAACTTGGCTTAAATTAAGAAAGGCTATATTCTGATTGACTTTGTAATTATCTCAGTTTAAAAATACTTCATTAGATGTTATTCTCTTAAGTATTTTATCTGGAACTTGAGGATCCTATTATAAGGCAGTTATAAAAATATTTTACCATTTACCTACTGTCAAATTACTCATATGTTCATTCTTTATTTATTAAGCACCTGTTATGAGTAGGCAATTTGCTAGACATTGGGGATACAATAGTGAAGAAGATGGATGTGCTCCCTGTCCTTGGAGCTGGTTTGGTGTAGGTACGATGGCTAAACAGTAGTCTCTGTAAACATGTGGGTGCTAAGGACTTGGGAGGCACAGTGTATGCGGCAGAGCCTGACGAAGAAGAGGGACAACCAGCTCTGACTAGGGGCACAGGGAATGCTGCCTGGGGGAAGTGACGTCCACAGGGAGTTCTGAAGGATAACCACAAGTTAGGCAAACAAAGGGACTTAGGGTGGAGACACAATTTTCTAGGCAGAAAGGACAGCACGTACAAAACCTGGGAGCAAGAGAGAACGTGATGAGTTTGAATATAGCATGTACAAAACTGGCAGGTCAGAAATTTGAGCACTTTAGTTTCAGACTTTATGCAGTGACACAGTCGGTGGTTAGGTGGCCTTTACAGACTGAATAAACGAAAAAGTCTGAGTGACAAGGAAATGTATCATATTGAAAAGAAAGTGTCATAGCAATTTGGGGTTTAAAGGGTTTCCGAAATCCATTCCAAATGAGTTCATTGTGACAGTGCTTTGTCCTAAATGTGCACGGAGTCCCCTCTTCTGTGTGCCTTCATTTTAAAGAGAAAGGAAGGATTGAGAACAACTTGGTGAACCAGATACATATTCAGTAGACAGGGCCCTGGTTTTCTAGGTTTTACTTTATTTTTAATAGAGTCTGAGATGTGATAAAAGGGTTTAGATATGTGGAATTGAAAGATTTTTATTTTTTGCAGAACACCAAGTAATTTGAGGAGGCCAAGCATATTATTGTTATATGTGCCACCTTTTATCAGCAGGCAGGCTTAGAAAAGAGTAAATTGGCTCAGAAGAAACTAGGTTTTCAAGATGATTTTGTTTGGTAATTTTAAATTCTGTTTTCTCACCGACGGTGCAGAAAGTTCTCAAAGATATGGTAATTATTGCAGAATTATGGCTTCGGGCATTTGCAGCTTTTCAAACAGTAAAATTCCATTATAAAATACCACAATCTATGTGTTCAATCATGCTGCAGTTGAGAACTTGTCCCCTCTACTATATACCACATCTTTCTGATATCACAGAACACCTGTAGCATGAAGGAAGAGATAGCCTAGAACCTTAATCACAGAAGGCAAAGATAATGTATATTATTGTATTACATCTGCCAGATGCCTCATAGTGAAGCTAAGTCATTAAATTACTGCCCATACACTTTTTGGTCCAATATCCTGTTGGGTCCCTGTAGCGTTCTCAAACGAGTTATACAAAAACCTAATAAATTATGTTAATACTTTCTTAACATTTCTATTCTTACCTAATGGTCCATTTATTTAACTGAAAAGCTTTTAGCACATCACAAAGATGGTAAAAACAATGATTAGCAAAATAGAAAGATCAGCTTGTCCTTTGGTAAAGTAAGCATTTTTTTATTCACTATTGCTGGTTAAATCAACCATCAATAAAATAAGCAAATCATCAGTCCATATTGTTGCAGAGGTAACAGTGTTTGAAAAGTATATATATTTTTGGCCGAGCACAGTGGCTCACGCCTGTAATCCTAGCATTCTGGGAGGCCAAGGCGGGTGGATCGCTCGAGGTCAGGAGTTCGAGACCAGCCTGAGCAAGAGCGAGACCCCCGTCTCTACTAAAAAAATAGAAAAGAAATTAGCTAGACAACTAAAAATATATAGAAAAAATTAGCCGGGCATGGTGGCACATGCCTGTAGTCCCAGCTACTTGGGAGGCTGAGGCAGAAGGATCGTTTGAGCCCAGGAGTTTGAAGTTGCTGTGAGCTAGGCTGACGCCACGGCACTCTAGCCAGAGTGACAGAATGGGACTCTGCCTCAAAAAAAGAAAAGTCTAGATATTTTTAAGTTTTGAGTCATCTCACAGGTCTTTATTTGTAAAGATTGTTCTGAATCTGAATCTAGTAAGATGAGTCTCCATACAGATAGACTATTTGGGATTTAGAAAACATTCTAATTGATTTAGAAAAACGCCTTCTCTTGGACAGAACTAGAAGGCTAAGCTTTTGGTAGCTGGGAAAACCTCCCCCTTCAACATAAGAGACATGGATTTGCCAAGATGAACAGAAAGGGCTTTCCAGGTGGTGGCACCAGCAGGACCAGCATGAGTGAGACGTGAGACGAGAGCGTGTCTGTCGCACCTGCCACAGCACGAGTAGGCTGACCACCACTGGGAGAGGGTGTCTGTGGGAGATGCTTTCTGAGCTCCAAAGGATGGATGAACAACTTGGAGACTGCCTTGACTGTTACAACTGAACATATGTTCAATTCAGCCAATACTTATTGAGTACCTACTATGTACACACCCTCCGTTGTGGGTGTTTAAGATGCATCAGTTAATAAAACAAATCAAAAAAAGGCCTGCCCTTGTGGAGCTTGCATTCTCACGGGCAAGAGAGAGACAATCTGCCATAAGCACCATCCATAGGTGACTTAGGTAGTGTGTTAGAGAGTAGCACGTGCTGTGGAGACAGTAGAGCTGGGAAGGATGGGAAGGGCCAGGTGACTGGAGGAGGCTCGCAGTCTGGGAACATTTGGGTGAGACCGAAGGAGGGAAGTAAGGGTCTCTGGGATGTGCCTCCCAGGTTGGGGTACAGCCAGTGCGGGGGCCCTGGCTAATAGCCGATGTGCTCACAGATGGGGAGGTGGCCAGCGCGTGGGGGTGGTATGTGGCAGGAGAGGATGACAGAGGGGCAAGGGAGTGGGGACTAGGTAGGGCTTGTAGGCTACAATAGGCCTGCAGTCTCACCCTGAGGGGAAGGGGCACGTTGGAGGTTTTCAGCAGAGAATGACATGTTCTACGTCGGGCTCCAAAGGATCCTTCTGGCTTCTGTGTCAAGAATAGACGCAGAAGGGCCACGGCAGGACAGGGAGGCGTTTAGGAGACTCCCAGAGCCTTCTGTGGGCCTTGCATTATTTTAAAAGTGCTTCAGATGTATTAATCACTTCATTCCCACCATACTTCTTTGAGGTGAGGGCTACTATTACACCTACTTTACAAATGGGGAACTTGAGGCACAGAGACTCTAGGTGACTTGTCTAAGGTCACCCAGCTACTAAGTGGCAAAGCCGGGATTCAAATTCAGAGCCCACCCTCTTAGCCGTAGAGAGAGTGAGAACGAGCACGTGCGGTAAGAATTTCTCATGTGTAGATGCAAAGGGACGGAACAAATGTGTTTTAGAGTTGGGTGAAAAACCTGCATTCTATTTCTGGATTATACATTTGCTGCTTTGGACAGATGAATTATTCTGTTCAGTTCCTAACAGAATGTGCCTAATAGCTATCAATCCCTAAAGCATGTATCGTTGCCAAGATTATCATTAACAAGATTATCGTGTTATTATCTAAATGTTGAAAAATAATAACTTGCATTTGTATAGCAATTTGTAGATGTCAGAGCACTTTTGCACGCATTTTCTGCTATGAAGCCCACAACAAATCACAAGTTCATTATCTTCCTCCCAGCCGGCTCCTCTGGCTCTCCTGTTTTCTGACAGTGGCGACACTAGCTCCAGAGTCCGCTTTGGGTCTTTCCTCTTCCCCTCTCCCCAGCACCCAGGCAGTTCCTGGGCTCTATTGGCCCATCCTGTCCCTGCAGTGCCTTGTTCCTGTCCCCTTTCCTCCATTCGCCCGGCTGTCACCCAGCCTAACTCCCTCCCTGCTTCAGTCCTTCCCAGCCCACTGTGCACGTTGCTGCCTGCAATGTGTAGGCGGTGCCCTCGCCTCTCTCCTGCAGACAGAGTGCCCAGCCGTCCCTGCTAGCCAGGGCCAGGGCCTGAGGGAAGGTAGAGGCAGTAGGAGTATGGAGAGAGGAAAGAGACGCCTGAAAGGTACAAGTTTAAGGGCTCAGGGATTAACTGAAAATGAGGTTGAGAGGTAGGAAGGAGTCAAGGATGAGGTCCAGAACTCTAGTTTAATAAGAATAGTAGTAGCTGACACGTAATGAACACTGACAATGTTGCAAGCGCTTTTTAATCCTCTTAACAACCCTACTAGGAAGGTAATAGTTTTGCCATGGTGGACGTTAGAAAACACAGGCTAAGGGCTGAGGAGCTTGTCCGGGGTCATACAGGTGTAAGGTCAAAGCCAGACCTTGAACTCTGGCCTTTCTTGCTTGGAGCTTGTCACTGCCTCACTGTCAGTGCCTCTGGCTGGGAGAGACAAGTGGGAGGACAGGTGGGTCTGGCCTGGCCCTGCCTTGCTTCTGCCCTTCACCTTGTCCCTCAGGCACATCCTGCTCCCAAGCTGGGTCCTCTGCACTTCTAGGAGCTGCTTGGCTGCAACTGCCACCCAGCTCTCTGGATCTTCCTTTGTTGGCTCCCCAATTCTGCAGAGTCTCAGCCTCCACCACACGCCCCTAAGCCCTTCCTTGCCCCTTTCATGTCAAGACCCAAATTAGCAGATGTTGGGGCAGGGGTAGGACATCCTTAGAGCTAGTTTAGAGCTGAAGAGACTGTCCCAATTTCTCTCTTTCCCACCTAATTAAACTGTGAAAATGTCACGCAGCCACGCATACAATTTGATTTTAATTGGGAACTATTTTCACTGGTTCACCCTGGCAGTGGGGAATTTTCACTTCCTATCATGCCTTGGGTCTCCGCCTTGGGGAGTGTGTAATATGCACTTGAAAACCACACAGAGCACCCCAGAAATAGCCAACAGAGACTAAAGGAAAAAAATTACTTTGAATTCAGTTACATAAAGCAGTAATATGTTCATACTTCTTTTAAAAAATGAAGTGGGGGCACCTACTAGTGTGTCTTGTCAGTTAGTTTTTTTATCCCGGTGTGGGTGACGGGACACTGGCTCTGCCTGCACACCGTTGCGCAGGAGAGTGCCAGAGCGGGACACCAACCCCAGGGAGCCAGCTTTGGTAGCACTAAACCTGTTCTCTTCCACCTGTGCCCCATGCCCCCAAAACAAGTCGGAGGGTTGAACTAGAAACAGTGCCAGGCTAGATTCATCCAAATATGAAAATGAACACACAGCTTGAAAAGCACAAAGTCAAGGATAAAGAGAACTAGCAAAAGGGAAGAAAACAAGCAGGTCCCACTGCACCGGCGAGAAGGCCAGGTTCGGCGGTTCTCACGAGAGACCCAGTCAGCGCGTGGAGTCTGTCCGCTTCACAAGGTCGAGTCGACGACAGACCCACTACAGACAGCACAGGCTGGCAGCCGGAAAGCCCGTGGAGAAGGGTCCCCAAGAGACATCACTGGGGAGCTGATTCAAGGCTGGGGGGACGGGGCGGGGGGAGGCATGGGAGCATGGGGTGAGGGTGTCTCCGTGGGAGGCACAGCAGGTGCACTGCCCCACCAAGGCAGGAGAAAGAGGAGCTTGGTCCCCCTGGGGCTGTCAGGAACCATTTAGTGAAACTGTGTTCAAGCTTTCAGGAGGGAAGGGGCCCTCACAGAGATGCCCACGCTGCACCTGCAGCCCTGTCCATCAAGATCCTCATGTGGGCCCCCAGAGAGCCACTGGAGGCCGTGGGACCCCATAGCGGAACAGGCTACCCCAGCCCTCTCCGCAAAGGCTGCAGAGCAGACAGGCTGCAGAGCAAGGGAGGCCCTGCTCTCTGCCAGCTGCATTTCCTCCTTCCCAGGCAACTTGGTCTGCAGCTCAACAGATCAGCACCAGCTCACTCACCTGTTTGCTAGGAAGCACTACTGGGCACACCTGTGCCGCCTGAGCCGCTAAATTGCCATTGCTCTATTGAAGGGGAGGGCTGCATTAATCACCTTAACAAGCTGTGGTCCCGGTTAAGGACAGTAATGTCACGCGGCTTGGGAACAAGACATCCGAAGTCCCTTTCACCTGCCGTGTAGGCGGGGGTTGGCTGCAAGCCTGATCCAGAGACCTGTAGATTTCCTCTTGTAAAATATGTTAGAGCTATGGGAGGAAAACGCAACACACCAGCGAGCTGTGCTTCCTGGTTATTTATGTCAGAAGGTTTCCACTGCTCAATCTGTTCAAATCCCTCGGGCCTTGCACTTCCTAACACTTGTAGAGCACTTTACAGTTGGCAGAGCACTTGAATGCGTCTCAATTTAGTCTTGTAGCTCTCGGGAGAGTAAGGCAGAGAGGAATTAGGGCCTCGGCGTGGCTGAGTCACTGGCTCAGGGTCACACAGCTGTGAGCATCGAGCTGCTGCCTCTCCCAAGATTGCTCATGCCGGAGGTGTCGTAGTCCGTCTGGGCTGCTCTTGCAAAGTACCATATACTGGGTGGCTTACAAACAATAGAAATTTACTTCTCACAATTCTAGAAAACTCATATCCTCATATGGTGGAAAGAGGGCAAGTGAACTCTCTGGGGTCTCTTTTATAGGAGCACTAATCTCATAATGGGGGTTCCACCTGGTGACTCAATCACCTCCCAAAGGCCCCCACTGCCTAATATCATCACATTGGAGGTTAGGATTTCCACATATGAGTTTGGGAGGGACACAAACATTCAGTGCAGAATGAGAGGCCTCCTCTCCCACTAGCTGTACGGCCCCCAGCCCCTGCCCCAAAGCACTGGGACACTTTGGGATTCCAATCGGCTGCCAAAAACTCAGTATGGAGTCTGTGCCCTTAAAATTGTCTTCTATAGTCTTAATCTTGTAGATTAGCTTTGTTTAAGCCATTAACATATTTCATCATCATCTCTAATATACGGAAATTAGTGTTTTCATGTGGCTCATTAATCTCCACTTTTTCCCCTAAGAAGGTCGAGTTATTGGAAACAATATTACACAAAACCAGGACACCTCACAGTCTGCAGATGAGCCCAGGGGGGAGGGCGGTTATCACTCTGATTTTGTCTAGACGCCTAAATGACAGTTGGTCCGTGAATTTCAGTGATGAATCTGCTGAGGTTTGCAATGATGCTGTTCTGCTCTTGAACGTTAGAACATGGCAGTACTTGCAGCCTCTGAGCACAGGACTGTTACCACATGGAAAAGTCAAGTCAATACAGATGCTTAAATATTAATAGACAAGTGATTAATTAATTAAAATCACAAATTTAAGGAATTTTTAAATAATCCTGGGGCTAGGATAGGGTTGGGAGCGAGCATGCGTCTTTCTCTGTGATTGCCCTCTTGCTTCTTCACAGCCAGCCAGCACAGAGCCTGCTGGGCCAACGCCCAGGTCTTTAGTCTATATGGCGTGTTTGTCCCTTGGGTAACACGACAGCACTGGCAGGGTGGTGAGATGAGAGCGGTGTCTGTATCACAGCTCCTTTGGGATAGAGGTTGGAGGAAACTGCCAGTGGGAACACTGGTGTTACCAGAAATGTCACTAAAACCTGGGACAGAGGTTGAGCTGTTGGCTGCAGGGCTTTGGTTTTGCTTAGGAAGAGGCCTTTCCAGATGGGAACAGAGATGGTTGCTCCAACAGTAGAGGGGAAACTGAGGCCACCACTGCAGTCCCTGTGTTAGTTTGCTAGGGCTGCCATGATAAAGTGCCACGAACTGGGTGACTTTAAAACACCAGCAATTTATTGTCCCACAGTTCTGGGAGCCAGAAATCTGAGATCTGGGTGTGGCAGGGTTGGTTTCTTCTGACGGTGCGAGGGAGGGTCTGCTCCAGGCCTCCCTCCAGCTTCTGGTGGTGGCAGCAGCGACCCGGCACTCCTGGGCTTGTAGATGCTGCGCTCTGGCCCCTGCCCTCCCGCGGCTGTTCCTTGCGTCTCTGCACAGCGTTCCCTCTGCACGGCAGTCTCCGTGTCCAAATTCCCCTTTGCGTGATAACACTGGGCATGTTGACTTCGGGCCCACCCTGATGACCACATTGTATTTTATTACTTCTATAATGACGCTATTTCTTTAGGTCACCTTGTGAGATACCCGGGGTTGGGACTCCAACATATCTTTTGGGGGGACACAGTTTGGCTCATAATAGTTCCTTTCCCCATACACGGCCTCTCCTCTGCTCAGGCGTGAACAAACATTTCAATAAAAGCAGGCACTGCACCCGGCACCCACCTGGCTCAGCCCAGCCCTGATCCCACAGGAGCTCAGAGTCACCCAGGGCTGGCCCTCTTCACTGCTCAGAGGCTGTGCAGGGGCGTGGGAGACAGGCCCTGCTGGCACGTTCTTGGGATCAGACTGTACCGGCTCTGCCCCTTCCCGCTCTGCAGCCCTGGGCCTGCTGCTCAGCCCTTCAAGCCTCTGTTCCTTCACCTGTGTGGGAAGGTAATTGCATCCACCTTGCCTAGTTATTGGGAGAATTAAATGAAATCATGCCGACAAGCTGCCATGCGCATAGTAGATGCTCAATAAATATTAGTGCCCTTCTCCCATTTCTACACTTCCCACACATCTCGCATAGCCCTGGGATTTCAGGTTGACCTGACGTTGCTATACAGGTGATTCTGCAACAGGCATGTGCTCCTCGAGCTGAATTTGTGGTTCAATTCATTGACGAGAACGCTTTTCAGTGCCTGGGTTCTCAGAATCCACCAAGGGGCACCAAGCTGACTGATGGCTGCCTTCTTTGAAAAGGACACAGGCCAAACACCGTGCCTGGCCTTGACTGATGGTTGCACTGGCTCTCCAGGTCCCATATGGCAGGGGCCTTTGTGTCTGCCTTGCAGAAATCAATTGCCCCGTTCCCGGGAGCTCGGGTCCCCAGGAGCCGCATTCAGAAGAGAACAGCTGCACCAGGCAGGCATCTCTCTGTTCAGGGGGCTCCAGCTGACACTCACCCCCTCCGCTGCCTCTGGGCAGCTGAGGCTGTAGCCTGCTTCAAAATGACGCAGGGCTGCCCCTTGCTGGGGTCACCACTACCTCAGTATTGTAGGTTCAGAAACACTTGCTTTAGCAAAGCGGCTCTTCCCGAGGGGCTCCAGCCCAAAGAGAATGGATTGTGATAACCCAAATCCAAAGAAACTGTCTTATAAACCAGATCAGTCTTTATACCAGATGCTCCAGTGTTTATTTATTTGTTTGTTTATTCAGTCATTCAGTAAACGTCTAGGAGGGCTAGACACTTGCCCATGTTAAATCATTTCATCCTAAAAATAATCCTGAGAGGTGTCAGCATCCTCCCTCTTACAGGTGGGGAAACTGAGTTTTAAAAGATGAAGTGATTTTCCCAGATTCCTGCTCTTGCGGTGGGCACAGGATAAAGGCAGGAAGATCACAGCACACCAAGGAGAGAAGCTGCAGGAAGACTGGGCTAGAGAGGTGGGTGGGGCCGACTGTATACCAGGGGCGCCCATTCAGCAAAACAATACGCCAGCATCCCAGGCACTGTGAGCTCAGAGGGGAAACTGTGGCCAGAACACTCGGGTCAGCAAACCCTGCTGCGCAGCATGGGTCTCCTCTCTAGGGCCTCTCTAGCTAAGCAAAGGCTTGCCCTCCTCGAGATCCCCAAAGCCCATGCATTCGTCAGCTCTTGATAAATTACACCAAGGGAGCAAACAACCCGATTCTCAGCAGCTCACAACCCGGTTCATTTCTCCCTGGGGGTAACTCTGACCCACATCTCCTTCCTGGGATCTGGGCTGAGGGAGCAGCCCCTCTCCAGACACATTCTCTGGCAGAGGGGAGAGAAAAAGGGTGGAACCATGCCGTAACTTTCAAAACTTCTCGCCATGGTTGCTTCTTTCATACGCTCTTGGCCGAAGGGAGCCACACGGGCAAGTCTGCAGCCACTGGGGCAGGGTCGCAGGAACTCTTTCGAGTCAAGGCAGCCAGTAACTGGCAATATAATTATCATGGGTTATCCACGCTTCTGGTCTCCACGTTCTGGTTTACAAAATGGAAGTAATATCAGCTCCCTCCTACTGGGGCTCTCATAAAGATGAAATGAAATACAGCATGCAGCATGGTACGTTCTAAATGGACTTGAAATGTCCCAGTGCCTAGCACAGTGCCGCCTGGCACAGAGTTGAGCTCATAGGTGTCCACGGAACGTTATTCATCAAAGAGTATTTCCTGGGCGCCTACTCTGCGCCAGGCACTATTCTAGGCTGTTCCAGGATAGCTTTTAGGATCACATGGAGAACAAGACAAGCAGGATCTCTGTTCTCATGGACCTTACATTCCAGTTAGTGGGACACAGTACAGAACTAAGAATTTCAGAGAGTGCTAAGAGCTGTAAAGAAAAGAAAGTGGAATTAAGAAAGATACCTCCAAAGAGGTAACTCTGAGGAGAGATCTATGTAATGAGAAGGAGCCAGTCCTGAGAAGATGTAAGGAGAGAGGATAGCACGTACAAAGGCCCTGAGGCAGGGATGAGTTTAAGGCCAGTCAGGCTTGGGCAATTGAGCTGAGTGCAGGGCAGGCCCACACAGAAGGAAGTCAGAGAAGTAGTCAGGGACCCCGATGCCTTTTCTAGTCTCTCGCTTTCCTTTCTAGAGCAGAAGTCCTCTAAGGACAGGGTCATCAGAACCTAGCACAGTGCCTGGAGTATCACAAGTGTCTAGGAAACATCTGTTAGAGAAAGAAAGAACCATCAGGATGGGACAGTGGACATCTAAACCATTGGGACAATGGCCATCTAGCATTCAATGACACAGCTCCTGTCCCCTGGAGGGGACTTGGGAAGCTCTGGCCCACTCATTCCTCATTCTCCTTCTTGATTCACTGGGCCTAGGAACTTCTCTCACTCCACGACAGCAGCATCACTCCATGACATGCTACAATTTCCAAAGTTACAGCTGATTTTATATGACATTTCACAGTAGCCACTTTCTGATGACCTAGAGAAGTAGGCTCTCTTGTAAATAAGCTCTCTCCAAATCACAGTGTGGGATGAGCTACCACCAATTCCACCCATTGAACACCGATCGCCATCAGCTCTGCCTCCAGACCATGGCAGCTGCTGACCTTGACCTGGGTTTCAGCGTGACTTCCACTTTGGGGACCCGGATCTTGCTACCCACAACCAGTGGAGGCACACAGCATGCATGTCTAACTCCATATGCACACCTCAATGACAGCTGCTTGTGGAAGAGAGGAAGGGAATGATTTAAGTAACACCATGCCTCAGCATGAGCTGACCAGGAGCTGTGCCTCAGTGGTCCCTCAGCACCCTGCTGCCTCTCCTGGGTTGAGCATCTCTCCTCTACGGTCCTTAATATCCTAGTGTTTAAAGCTCTAGGAGGTTTGGAGACACCAGGCTCCTGCACAGAGACAGCACTCGAGCCCAAGTGAAGGACAACTGGGCCCAGCTGGACTGCTGCAAGCCAAGATGGCAGTCTTGGGGGGAGGCCTGACAAGGGACGGGGGCCAGGGCAGGGAGCAGCTGAGTTACATCCCTGAGCCACTTGGCAGAGATAGGTGATGGGGAGCCCTGTGTTGTTGGCTGGGAGTCCGAAGACCTAGACCCTAGCCCTGGCTGGCCACTGAGCCAAGGGACCTTGGGTTTGGTTCCCAGCTATAAGTGAGGGCCTTGGAGTGGGTGGGCCCAGCAGCCTCCTCCAGCTCTGGCGCTTCTGTGATTCCTCAGGGAGGGTCGGGACGCTGGCAAAGGGCCCGTTGTAGGTGTGTGGAGAACACAGGTGATCTTCCTGGGGACTGGATGGAGGGTAGAGATCGCCTCTGGGCCAAAGGAGCCATGGGAGGACGCCCACTGGGCCCTCCTCGGTGAGACTGGGAGGAATTTGTGCCCACCCAGACAGGAATCAGCCTATCCCCAAACCTGCCTTCAGCAGGGGCAGCTTCCGAGGCCTGCGCCACTGGGGACCGGGCTGGGCTCGTAAAGTCAGCCGAGTCCTGTGCGAGGGCTTCTCCTTAGCCTCAGCCTCTTCTCGTAGCCAGTGTCCTAGAGACGGCAAGAAAAGGGCCAAGAAGGCGAGGGGCTTGGGTACAGCAGGGCCAGGCCCAGGAGGACTAATGAGAAAATGTGGTGTCTCCGGTGGGGGTGGGCCTGGCCCCTCCTGGCACGGGTCAGAGGGGTTGGGAGCGTTGGGCCCGCAGGCCAGAACAGCGCCCTGCAGAGGCTGCAAGTTCAGCACAGACACTCTGAGCTCAGATTTCTGCATGGCCCCAGCGGGGCTAGGAGAGGAGGGGCCGGAGCGCTGAGCGGCACGGCTGGCGGCTGCCATCTGAGAAGGAGCCCTGGAGGGACGCTGAGCCCAGGGCACTCCTGGTGGCCGCCCTGCCGGCCACAGGGCGGGGAGTGGGGGTGCCCAGGCCGGGACTCGGGAGAGAACTCGCATTTCCCAAGTGCCCAACACACACTGTGGCCAGCCCCACACCGCGGGAGGAGCCGTGCAGAGTGGACTAAACATCACTTGAGTGTAAATCTCTGAGTTGTGGACCCACACGGTCCAGTCTCGGGATAGAGTCACAGACAAGCAGTCCAATCCAAATAGTCAAAACGAATAAAAGAGGAATTCCCATTCCTGCCCTGACATCTCTTTAAGCCAATGTGGCTGACTCTGTGCAGCCCCAAAGCACCCATACCCCCAACTCCACGCTCCACCTCGACCCTCGGGCTCCAGCCCCATGCCGCCTGTCCACCCTCCGGCTGGTGCCCTGACGGCGGGAGACTTGGAGTGAGGCCTCCTGGTGCCCGCCTGGCCCAGTTGGGTGCCCACGTAGCAGCCACCCTGCATGGTAAGCTGCCAGCACAGAGAGCCATGGGGGCTGGGAGAGCCCACAGGAGCAGTGTGAGCCCAGAGCCAGGGCTGCCAGCAGGAGCGCAGAGGAAGGGCAGAGGACAGATGTGACCGTGGTCACACCAAGTGCATCTGCAAGCCTGCAAGATGCTGCCTTCCCCAGGCTGTGGTGAGGAACTCGGGTCTGTCCGAAGCCAAAGTGTTCCTGGAATACGTCACATGTACTTCCTATCTGGGACTAGAAGTGCCTGTGTGTGTGCATGTGTGTGGGCGCGCGTGTGTGTGTGTGTGTGTGCGCGCGTGTGTGTGTGCGTGCATCAGGGGGAGTAAGGGAGACTGATGGGGAAGATTAGAAGAGATGTTCAGTTAAGAAGAAGGAAAAAGAAGGAGTTGCTGAGGGAATGGGGTTGAGAGAGAGAGAGAGAGAAACACATTTGGAAGCATAAACTTCAACCACAGACATTTGGAAATTTTTAGAGGTTGTCATAATCTTTCTGGATGAGTTTTTTAAAGCCATGGTATCCAACCTATGGCATAACTTTGGGCCAGGGCCAGGAACAGCAAAACAGAACCCATCAGATGCGCACCCCGCCACGGAATGTTTGCCCAGAATCTTCCCAACAGCCCTGCAGGGCCCTGAGGTCCCAAGGAATGATTTTAAAACCACAGTGTTCATGTCACAATTTAAAGACCCAGCACTTTCCATCTGTAGTCGTGCATCATAATGTTTTGCCGTCAGGCTCTGGGGCCCAAATCTGTTAAAATTCTGGTGCTTCTGTGGCTTTGGGATTGGATAATGATAGAAACTTCCGCAGAGGAAGAAAAAACAAAAGACAGCACACCAGGAGCCCGATGCAGCCGTGTGGCCACAGGGCAGGTCTCCTGCCCTGCCTGAAGAGAGTGGGCTCCCGAGACTGGGGTTGCTGGCCACGGCTCATTCTTGGAATGGTGTGAAAGACACGATGGATTGTTAATATCAATGGCAACAACAACAATAATACATCAGTGCTTTGCATTTGTAATTTACATTTGTGTTTCACATGTATAATTTATGTCTGCAGAGGGCTTGATGTTCTACAAAGCTCATCATACACAACTCCCTCTCTCCATCCTGACAGCAGCATAGTGAAGCACCTTAGTGCTAGGCGGGAGTGAACCAAAAATGCCTGGTTCTCCTCCTCCCGGGGACAAGGCAAAACGGCACTTCCCACCCCCTGGAAGTTATGATGCATGGCCATGTCACTCAAAGCATGTGGCTGAAGCCTTTCCGTTACAAGTCACATGTTCCCTGCCCTGGTGTAGCTCGGGTCCCAGAGGGAGGACACCCTGAACAGAGTCCCCAGTTAACCAGCAATGGGTGTAGCATGAATGTGTGTTTGTCACTGCAGCAAAGCCCAGCCAGACTGATGGGTACAGAAATTATCCCCATTTTCAAAATGAGTAAACATTTACCCAAGGCCTCCTAGATATAAGCTTGGAATGGAATCTAGGTCTTTTGCTTCGTTGGCAAAAGGCAGGCACCATAATGAGTTGGAAAGGACTTTCCCATTAGGCAGAGCAAAGATTGAATCCATCTAGGTTCTTAGAGCTGATGGAACAGAGGATGGTAACACTCCACAGGGCGGTGGGGAGAGCTAAGGTCAGACGACTCAGGCCACAGGGGGTGCTCCATAGGCGCTCCCCACCCTGGGCCTAGTGCTCTTCTACTTTGTACGTACCATGTTGCAAAGGTTTCCCCTTAGCTGAGGACGTTTGAAGATGACTTAGGGTTCCCCAAGCACCCCCAGTGTACTGCTCTTCCTTCCGCCCTTCAGCTAAGCAGAGCCTTTATTCTCATCTGGGCTTGGAAGCTGGAAGGCGTCTCCTATGTGTCCAATTAGAATGTTTTTCATTTCAAAACATATTGTCCAGGGACAATGACATAAAGCAGGACTTAGCTGGCTCCTGAGAATGGAAGCAGACAGTGAAGAGGCTTTCTGAGAACAGTGGCACCTTTGAGAGCCACTGCCCCTCTTGGCTCTGAACCGGGCGGGGGAGCTGGCACCCAGGTGTCAGCAGGAGAGACCTTGTAATTAATTTTTAAATTTGCTATTATCATGCATTTAGGCAGTGGGCTGAAGTTCCGGCTGGTTTTGACCTTTAAAAATGTTACAGGCGCTATCAGCTTTTCTCCAGCGTGAGGGACACTGACCCAGAGGCTATAAAAACCACAGCCTCGTGGGCTGGCAACCTTCCTTTTAGTTTCCTCTGCTTTCCCTTTATTTTACTTGTCATCTATATAAAGGAAATCCACGTACACTTTTTTTTTCTGGAAATGAGGAATATGTTTCCATCCCTTCATTTTCCCTTCATTTTCCGTTCCCAAAGTGGATGTCACACATTGTTTTTTTTTATTGTGGTAAAATATACATAACGTTTACCGTCTTAACCTTTTCTAGATGTGCGGTTCAGAGGCATTAAGTACATTCCATTGCTGGGCAGCTGTCAGTACCACCCGTCCGCGGAACTTTCTCGTCTTCCCCAACTGCAACTCTGCACCCCTAAAACACGAACTCCCCGTTCTTCCTCCAACCCCTGGAAACTCCCATTCTGCTTTCTGTCTCTTTGAATTTGACTGCTCTAGGGACCTCGTATGAGGGGAATCAGACAGTATTTGTCTTTTTGTGACTATCTTATTTCACTCAGCATAATGTCCTCAAGGTTTATCCAAGGTTGTAGCAGGTGTCAGGATTTCCTTCCTTTGAATGCTGCATACCATCCCATTGTAGCTGTAGCTCATCTATTTTAAATGGTAAAGGACCCTCATGGCTCACAGTGATAGACTGTTTTCCCGTAGGTCCCCCAATCAGATCTGGAGATCAGGGTGATTACTGCAGGACACATGGGAGGGATCAGTCTCTGAAACGCTAAGGGACTCTCCTGGGCCTCTCTCCTTGCCAGAGCCCCGGGCCTTGTCCAGCTGCCATCCCGTGACATCCTGGGGGTCTCAGAGATAAAATCATACTGATCCAGGGCAAATGGAGCAGAAGGGACTCATATTTGCATGCAAAGCCAGTCGCGATGCACGTTGACTCAGGTTAGACTGTGTCTAGGCTGGAGCAGAGCCCCCCCCCCCCCCCCCGGCCAGGTCAGAGCAAGCCAGGGACAAGCCCCAGCCCGTGGTGGACGGGCACCGACTTGGGCCAGGCACTCTGCCAGGCCCCATCCAGCGTCTGCACCTCTCACAGTAGCCCACAGGGAGGGGTTCTTGCCCCGTCTTCCTCCTCACTGTGCCTCTCCACCCCGAGGAGGCGGGTGGAGGAAGAAGAGCAAGGCCAATCTAGACATCCCGCTGCAGAGTAGGGGGCTGTGACAAGGCCCAGAATCGGGCTCCTTCTACTGCTGCCACCACGGTAGGCTTGGGGACCCCTCCTCAGGGACCAGGGCCTCCGAGTGTCATCCACCCCATGTTCTCTTCTGGACCACTTTCAGGTGGGAAGCTAGTGATGGTAGTCCCGAGCACTGAGATAGTTCTTCGCTAAATTTAGTTAAACCGCAGACATTTCCTGAGAGCCTCTGCTACGCACCAGGCTCAAGGCTGGGCACTGAGATGCCAAGATGAACGAGACCTTGTCTGTGACCTTGAGGGCCAGACCAGAGACAGGTCCACGCTGCTGCCATACAACAGACTGTGCAGAGGTGGCCGAGCCGTGCTGGGTGGGAGGGAAGCCCTCGCAGAGGAGATGCTCTCGGAACGGGGTCTCCTAGGAGCAGCTCGCCAGGTAGAGCAGGGGCGGTACGGGCCGTGCGTCAGCAAGCTCAAGGTCTGCAGGGAGGGGCCAGCCGGTGAGTGGCAGGGTGTTCTGGAAAGCAGGCAGGTGCCACAGTCTGCAGGGCCCTGGAGGACGACAAACAAACACGGGAGCCTGGACTTTCTCTTGTGGGCAACGGGGAGCCCGGAAGGGTCTCAGGATGGAGGGCCCAGGGGCGTGTGGGCACCAGGCTGGCAGACACGGGAATGGGGAGGAGAGGAGGGATCAGGGCAGCAGCGGGGAAGCCCTGGGGACAGCAGACCCGCCTGCCCAGCCACAGGAGGTGGGCGGAGCCGGAAGGTTGGCAAGGAACACTTCTTGGGGACAGCTGTGTCCTCCTCAGGGGCTTCAGACCATTGGAGCAGCAGATCGGTGCCAGCCACAGCGCGCCTGGACTTGAGAGGCTCTGCGGGCCACTGTCCACACAGAACATGCAGGTCCGTAGAGGCGACTGAAGAGGTGTAAGTGGAACCCTGTGTGTGGAAAGCCTGGCCCTGAGTAGAGGCCCATAAACATCCTTCAAAACCCACCAGCCAACTGACAGAGCCCAGGCGCGTATGAAGGCCTGAGCGGCGCACGGCTGCGTCGGGCTGGGCAGGGGAGGCGGCCAGTGAGCCAGCCCGGGCCAGATGCCGCCGGCACCCGCCGGGCTCTTGGCTGTGAG
Source organism: Lemur catta (assembly GCF_020740605.2). Taxonomy (NCBI): domain Eukaryota; kingdom Metazoa; phylum Chordata; class Mammalia; order Primates; family Lemuridae; genus Lemur; species Lemur catta. The sequence goes on from NC_059133.1 coordinate 8,267,623, forward strand.
CACCGGCGCCAACTGCGTAAGGAGGCGATAAAGGCCGTGTCAAAAGGGCATCGCTGGGAGGGCTGGAGCTTCCAGAAACAGTGCCCCGCACGGCCCCAGACCGTGTGCAGAGCTGTCCAGCAAGAACTCGCTCTCACTGAGCCTGGGACCCTGCAGTCCGCACCACGGCCGCTCCTGCACCAAGAGCCAGGCCTGGCAGCCAAGACTTGCTGCCGCCAGGGAGAGAGGAGAAAGGCCCTTCCCTCACTCGAGCTCCCCAGTCACATGTGCCCTGTACCCCAGCTGCCAGGAAGGCAGGGAGAGGGGACTTCCGGGGCTTTTAGCTCCTTTAGAGGAAGTGATCTTCCCACCCCACCCCCACCCCCATCAACACTCATAAAATAGATACTCTCCCGGCCACAGGAAGGGGTTGGGGTGGCCACATGAATGACAAGTGTCCTCCACACCATCCCTGCCTTCTGAGGCCTTCGAGCCTTGGGGGACTGAGCCATGCACAGCAGCTGAGGTTCCAGGTGGCGTGGGTGGGTGCCCTAAGCTCCAAACAGCGGGGCCTTGCCCGCTGCTCAGCGCCTTCCTCCCCCAGCACTGAGGGCAGGCCTTGGCGCGAGAAAAGTACTTGACTGTTGAACGAGGATGTTCTATCAAGAAGCTGCTCTGGAGGATCCGAATCCAAAGCCGGGCATGGCTGACAGCCGGGCCAGCCCACATTATCACAGTCATCCTCTCAAGCTCATTTACTCAAAACCCCAGGTGAGACGCCCCTGGGAGGGGTTGGGGTGCAGTTTCCCGAAGAATGAAGGGACAGGAAGAAGGTGGGCTGTGGGGGGCGATCTCCATGTGGTGCCTGCAGGGCCTGGCATCTGGTAGGATCAGGGAGGACAAGAGGGAAGGACTCAGTGGCCACTGGGGCAGGGACCAGGAGCGTGGTCATGTGTCTGCCAGAGATCAGGTCCGGAGCCCCTGGGTGTCTTGGTCTATGGGCTGCTCAGCTCCTGTTTGCAGCTAAGAGAAGGGACCTAAAGGGGTCGCAGCAGTAATGAGAGTTAACAATCACCGAGCACCTCGCGGGGGGCAGGCACTGAGCTGAGTGCTTTAACTGCATTAGTTCGTTCAATTGCCTATTCTTGCCCACATTTGACAGATGAGGAAACTGAGGCTCGGAGGGGGAAGCAGCTTTCTCCAGGTTCACCGGGCTAGAAGTCCCAGGCTCAGGATTTGAAGTCCTGTCTTCCGTCTAGGAGTTGGGAGGCTCTGCGGAGGGCAGGCCTGGGGTCTGCAGGGGGTTCTGGACCGGCCCTGGTGGGCAGGCGGTGCTGGAATGCGGGCAGGGAGCACAGAGAGGCCCCGTGCCAGGATCCCGCCCGCAAGACTCCCCCGGGGCACTGCTGTTGAGATCAGCCCCTGGGGACTCACGACGGAGAAGGAGTGAAGACTTGGGCTAATGGCTTTGAGACGTGGCAGAGCGAGGGGAGACACAAGCGTGTCTCAGCATCCCGCCTCCCCGGGAGCTGCTGCTAAGGTCGCTCCTGGGAGGGAGGCAGCGTCCTGGTGGCCCGGCCTGCCACGAGACCTTGGGCAAGTTGCCACTACTTCCTCATCTGTAATGGGGACAATGACCCCCATTTTGTGTTTGGATTAAGAGATGTGATGTGTGTAAAACACCAGGCAGAGCTCTTGGCTGTATGAAAACACAATAGCTATTCCAGAAATATTCACTGAATACGTTAAGTCCAGCCAAGCCTGCCCAGCAAAAATAAACGAATACTCAGTGTTCCTGCCTCACGATGTCTGAGTGTCTAGGGGCGTGGGGTGGCCCAAGCAGGGGAGGGGGGCCGTCCCTCAGTGCTTGCTCAGGAACTCGCTGAAGCCCTGAAGAACACGATGTACCCAGGTTTATCCTGCTTTGCAGGTACTTTTATTAAAAATCATGAATGCACCAAGTTCTTCAACATGAGCACAGTCCTGCCAGCGTATGCGCCATCCTATTCCACAGCACGAGCCATCTGGGGGTGCAGCTCCCCCACCTCCGCACTGCCCCTCTCCATGCCCACCTCTGCCACCTCGTCTGCTGGACAGGTAGGAAAGTGGCCACCGTCACCGAGTGCCCGGGCTGGGGTAGGGGTCGGTGTTTCACAGAGAGGAACAGCCAGGCCTTCTCCCTGCACCCTCCCTTGCTTCCTCTGGACCCCTCCATTCTCAAGGGCACCTAGCGGTCAAGTTTGTAACGCCCCACACCTCTGCCTGGCAAAGACACCTTTACAGGAAACAGCAAATCTTTCTGCAGAGCCACCACCTCGCAGGCCACGTGGGTGGGGCATTCCGTAGGGCTTGGGCCCAGCAGGACACAGACCCTGCTAACAGGCCTCTGCGGGGGTCACCACGGCCATAACCAAACAGAGTGGGCATCTGTGCTGCGCAGTCGCAGGAGTTCCTGGTGGCGTCTGCGGCCCCTGCAGCCACCTGGTGTTGGCTGTGAGTCGGGGGCCCTCAGCAGCCCTGAAGAACAGCACAGACTGGGACTGCACGGTCCTGAGTTCAAATCCCGCCTGCTACTTCCCGGCTGAGCGCCACTTGCTGGAATCTCAGCTTCCTTGTCGGTAAAGATGGGATCATAGCAGTGCTCATGGCCACGATCTTTAGAGGATTCAGTGAGATGACATGTGAAAAGGACCTAGTGCCAAGCGAAGTACACATTGTGCGGACGTGCCACACACCGCAGCAGTTATTATCTTTATATTATATTCTGACTGCCCGTGTTCATGCAGTTATTTCGGTTGCAGTACCCTGGTCTGGGCGCCCGGGCCCCAGCTGGACCCTGTGACCCTGACCTGGCTCCCGCTCAGCCTCGGCCAGCCCCTCCCTCCCTCAGCCCCTGCCGTGGGTCTTTTCCGGTGCCCCTGCCCACCTGGAGGCCACTCCCTCCTGGACCCCCCTGCTGGGCCAACCCCTCATCTCCTCCAGAGCCAGCCGTGGCCCTATTCTGGACCAAGGTCACCGTGCCTCTAAGTTTGGGGGAAATTTTTAAAGATTCATCACATTATTAGCAAGCACCCTGCTCCTTCCTGCCAGAAAGGTGTTAAGTAAGTTTTGTTTGTTGTCATTATTTTCCATTTTTAATAACTGCTTTTTAAACTGAGGCAGAAATGAGAAGGGTAAAAGCAGAAGGGTCTACGATATGGTCACCTCCCTCCCAGCCCCAGCCCTCCTCAGACAGCCACCTGCCCAGCCCTAGATCCCTCCTGCCAGGAGCAAGGTCCCACCCACCTCACTTTCTTTTTTCTTTTTACACGAATGATCCTGCACATGCTGTTGTTCATCTAACGAGAGATTTGCAGATCTTTGCCCATCAGATCGACTTTATTCTCGCTAATGGCTTCCTGGGATGACATTGTATGAGTGCTCCATGGTATATAGTGTTTGAATCCCATTTTGAGGGGCACTTAGGTTACTTCCCAGCTGTAGCAAATAGCTTGTGTATTTGTGCAAATAATTCCATGGAATAAATTCCTGGAAGTGGAATTGCTGGGTCAAAGGTCACAAGGCCTCCCCGGATGCCGCACCCTGCTCGGCCCTTCAGCCTGCTGGGTGTCATGCGCTGGCCCTGCCCGACGCTGTCCACTCCGTTGCAGGCCTCAAAGCTAAGCCCACCCATGTTTAGACAGTCACTTATTCATTCACTCACTCATTCATAATCTCCTCTGGGCCAAGCCTCGTGCCTGGGAATTCACACAAGGCCTGGCCCAGCCTTCAGAAGCCTGTGGCCTTGGGTTGATTCTTCCTCTTCTGGGAAATCTCCTGGGACCCCTAAGCAGGGCCTCTGCCCCCACTCTGGGCTCCCACAGCAGTCGGTGAATGGTCCACACATCTCTTCGCCTGTAAGAGGAGATGCTGGCCGGGCGCGGTGGCTCACACCTGTAATCCTAGCACTCTGGGAGGCCAAGGCGGGTGGATCGCTCGAGGTCAGAAGTTCGAGACCAGCCTGAGCAAGAGTGAGACCCCATCTCTACTAAAAAATAGAAAGAAATTATCTGGCCAACTAAAATATATATACAGAAAAAATTAGCCGGGCATGGTGGCGCATGCCTGTAGTCCCAGCTACTCGGGAGGCTGAGGCAGGAGGATCACTTGAGCCCAGGAGTTTGAGGTTGCTGTGAGCTAGGCTGACACCACGGCACTCACTCTAGCCCGGGCAACAGAGCGAGACTCTGACTCAAAAAAAAAAAAAAGGAGATGCACACGGGAGTCCCCACGGAAGGGGCACAGACACGCATATGAACAAGGCAGATACACTGTCCTCGAGAGATGGGCCGTACAGCACGGTCTTGCCCCCGGGGAGCTGAGCCTGCGACACCCTGACTCCGAGAGGCCCCCAGGGCTGTGAGCAGCCGCCCTGCTGCGCCTGAGCCCTTTGCTGGGCCCTGAGGTTGTGGGGTAATGAGGAAGAGACGGCGGAGGGAGACCAACCTCGCTCTGGAATGAGCACAGAGTTATTGTCCTTCCGAGGCTCCTGCAGTGTAAGAACAGGGAACGCTGTGTCTTGAAGGAGCACATTGTGGCTAAGGCTTATATAAGTTAAAAAATAAAAAAGTTTCCTCCCACGGTGACATTTCACAACCTCCCCCGACTCCCTACCCACCCCATCATCCTGACGACAGGGACGCTCTCAGGGAGGACGGGCACATTCAGGGCACATCCATCTGGGTCCCTGTCATCTCCTCCTCGTGGACTTCTAGAATCGGGGCCGCTTCTCCAGGCGCTTGAGGGGTTTCCAGCTGGATCCGATCCTAGCACGCTGGTCCCCCCAGGCCCTCCTGGTGAGAACAGACGATGAAAACCAAAATGCTGTGACTCTCCAGTGTGTGAGCAAAGGGGACAGGGGATTCTAAGAGCTGAGCGGCCCCCTCCATGGATAAGAAGTGTCAACCTAAATAACAGAGAGAGACTCTCTAAAAGAAAAATTCCTATTCCCAGGAATAGGCGTTGCACTGCGAATACATGTGCCATGGTAAGCTATATGCACACTCACGGGGTAAAGGAAGACAAAGGTGTTTAAGGAAAATGAGGCTTACCTAGTTGTGCTGAGATAATTATCCTTGGCTACAAGGATCAATAACAAGGGTGGCCCCAGTCCAAGACTGGACAGGCAGTTGCTGTCTGTAAGGGCAGATGTCCTTGCAGTAGTTTTTTGTGTAAGGTTGCAATGGCCTTTGTGCAAAGTTATGGTTTTTGCAGAGACTTCTGTGACAGTTCTTGATCTCAGGCATTCGTGCATGAGGACCCTCCCTTCATGGCCTTCCCTGGCTCTGTTTGTCGGGATTTTTAATGCAAGTGACTCCATTTTAATTCTGACAACTTACACAGAAGATGGCCGCAAGCAGCTGTCCCCAGCAGGATCTGGGAGAAAGGCTGCTGGCCAGGGCGGGTTTGGCCTCAGAGCTCTTTGCCCTTGAGCAGTAATCCCAGGTGGCTCCTTCATGCCCTCAGGGCAGGGCAGCTGGTCTCCAAGGAGAGACACAGCAGAGCAGGTCCCAGGAGCCGAGCCGAGGGCACGTTGGCCCGGGAGCCCTCCAAGCTGCCGCCGTCCTTCAGGACCCAGCAGGCATCTTGCTCTCTGTTGGGGGCTCCATGTAGGCGGAAGTCAGGAGTGACAGAGTCAGGCAGTCTCTTGGGCTGGGATTTGGGGCAGAGCTAGCCTTCTGGGGGAGATGGGACATTGGGGACAGATGGATCCCAAACAGGCAATGACATTACACAATGTGGTGAGAGGCTGGTGGGGTTCAGCAACTCAGGGAGGGCTTCCTGGAGGAGGAGATGCCACAGACACCTCTTAGAAACTAAGAGGCCTTATAAAACTAGCAGGAACTCATCAGCAAAGCACAAGGAGTTGGGGAGGGGCATGGTGGGGGGCAGGGGACAACACAACACCTACCCAGGGTACTGTAGCTATTCATAGCATGGCTTTTTGAGAGGTGTCGATCATAATCCTGAAAGACATAATTCCAAACACCATTATCCTGATGCTGAAATCCTGAAAGATCAAAATCCCGAAAATATCATTCTGGAAAAAATAATGTAAAAGTTCTTTAAAAGACATTTAGTTACATTTTTAAAGAGAATTTACTTGAGAAACATATAAAAATACCACAACACTCCATAGGCCAATTTAACAATAAAATAGGTAATAATACCATACATATTTTTGCATAAACACCCAGTTGTACTAACAGCAGTCACAATACTAACAACTGCTTATAACAGTTACGAGCAAATGAACCATATTTGTAAAGAAATAGATAATAAAGGGAAATATAAACTCCATGCACCCAGCTTTATAACTGCAGTCATCTGAAATACCATGACCAAAAACATAAGTCTTTTGATGAGATTGATCAAAGACTACAGTGGGGCAGGGTGCAGTGGCTCACGCCTATAATCCTAACACTTTGGGAGGCCCAGGCGGGAGAATCGCTGGAATCCAGGATCTGGAGAGCAGCCTGGGCAACATAGCAAAACCTCGCCTCTACAGGAAAAAAAAAAAAAAATAGCTGAGTGTGGTGGCAGATGCCTGTAGTCCCAGCTACTCCAGAGGTTGAGGCAGGAACATTGTTTTGCTTGAGCCCAGGAGTTCAAGATTGCACTGAGCTATGATTGAGCCACTGCACTCCAGCCTGGGTGACAGAGCAAGACTCTGTCTCTAAAAATAATAATAATAATAATAAACCTACAATGGATCACCACCACCTATGCAGTCACTCAAAGAGCTGAGATCGCAACAAATTTTATCTTTCACAAAGGCACATACGTTAAAAGGATACTTCATTTATAACTGTGGTCATCATATGAATGAAGGGAGAGTTTCCTCTTCATTTTTGAGGAAGTTTCGATGTTTTTACATTGAGAACGAGGGAAGCCGATGGTGTAACTCTCGGTCTGAGGCCGAAAGCCTCAGGACTCGGGCGGCCACCGGCTAGGTCCTGGCGTCCAAAGGCCAGCAAGCCTGGAGTGCTGACGTCCAAGGCAGCAGTTGAAAAGTCTGTGCCAGCTCTCAGAGACCAGTTTACCTTGTGTTCTGTCCGGGTCCCCAGCGGACTGGATGGTGCCCATCAACACTGAGGGCAGCTCTTCCCCACCTGGTCCACTCAGACTCACACTCTAGTCTCCTCTGGAAACATCCTCACAGACACACCCAAAATAATGCACTACCAGGTTTCTAGGCATTTCTTAAACCAGTCAAGTTGACACCTGAAATTAAGTCTGCAGATCTTCCGTTTGTCAGCTTGGCACCCGTACGCATCTCCTCAAACCATACTTAATTCCCAAATAAAGACAATAGCAGGGCAATAGCTCCACCTCACGTGATGCAACTATACTGTGATTGTGATTTTCAGGATTTTAGACATTAGAGGTTTAGACTTTAGGGATTTAGACTTTAGGGATTTTGATCTTTAGAGATTTTGATCTTTTGGATTTCCACATTCAGGATTATGGCATTCAGGATTGTGTCTTTTGGGATTACGATCCAAACCCCTTTTTGAGAGGGGCTGGGAGAGTGGGCAGAGAGCGCCTTACTCTGAAAGCACCTGGGGAGCCGCCAAAGGCAAGAGGCTGGTGGGTGGGCTCTTCACACTGAGTGGGTTCTGTGCTGCAGTGTGGGGCGAGGGGCCCAGGGCAGCGTCCTGCCAGCAGAGATGTTCAAGAGGCAAAGCTCTCACGGCTTGAAGCTCAGTTCCCTTTGGCTCAGGGCCTACGCTCAGGAAACTGGACCAGCCCAGGGCTGGGCTTCGACCTGCAGGTGGCAATGGAGACAGTAGCAGAGAAACAGTCTGGGGCAAGAGGCCTTGGGCGGCGACAGGCAACCAGGAAAGCCATTACACTCAGAGCTTGAGGGAGGCAGAGGCCCCCTCGGCTGTTAAACCTGGTCATTAATTTAAGAGCATGTAGAACCTGCTCTAATGATAGCTACAGGCTGTCCCCTGAGGCCTTGCTTCTGAAAGGCAGGGTGCTGCGTGTCAGCTCCAGGTGACAGAAATTCCATTAACATATTACAGCCACAGTCCTAAGAATCTGCTTTTATGTTCCAAAGACAGAGAATAAATAGCAGAAGGATCTGAGCTGCGTCTGTACCTTGTTTATTAGGTGCTTCAAGATCTTTCTCTGGGAGGAAGATGTATCTGGGCTGAGAAATAGCTCTGCCCACCCGGGCTGGGTTACGCAGGCCGTGGTCCGACTTAACGTGGTCTGACTCCTTGGGACCCTGCAGAGACGCTCCCGGCCTCCAGCTAAAGCTGCAGGGAAGCCTGAGCAGGGGACACGTGGCCCGGCTGCAGGGACTGTGGGAAGCGGCTCATCCGGGCACCAGCCCGGGCAGCCGGCCTCTCGCCAGATGACCAGATGGGGTGTCGCCAGGGAGGAGGGCAGGGTGCTGCCGGGAGAGCCTGCCCCGGCTGGCACTGAGCATCCTGGGGCCGCTCTACAGGCAGGACAACGATCGCCAACCAACAGCACGACACTGAGGCCGGGGGAAACAAAGTCACGGGCCCAACATGGCAGGCCTGGAGCAGACCCACCCCCTCCGACCGGTGCCCTCCCCTCCTTCCCCGTCTGCTTTGTGCCAGGGAAGGCCAGGCTGATGGGCAAGGCTGATGAGGAATAGTAAAGCCCCCCAAACTAGGCGGCGCCTCTTAGGGTTTGACGCTGGTGATTCTGGGACCTCTGTGAAGGTCGGGCCGCCTCCAAGTGCCAGCCGACCTAATCAGGACATGATCCACTGCCTTCATTAGACCAGCAGCTAGTCCATCTTTCAAACTAATGAGAAATCTTGTTCAGGTGTGTTGGGCTCCCCCCGCCCCCGTTCTTTTATGACTTTCCCCAAAGCCTTCCCGGAATACAAACCTGCGGGGGGCCGCAGGAGCGAAGCCGCGGCTTTAGCCCCAGGAACCAGGGCTGAGGTGGCACTGCTCAGTGGGCGCAGGGCTGGCGCCGGCACTTTGTCACCTCTCACCCCTGTCTGCCAAGCACCACGTTTTGTGGGGGAATAGAAACCCCACAAGTGAATAGTCTGTGTTCCCGAGGCTGCTCTCTTCCAGGGGGAAAGGCACAGACGCCGCAGCAGGGCCGCCGGGAAGTACAGCACGAGGAAGGGGGGTGAGGGACAGGGTGGCTGCAGGACCTCCCGGACCATCGGGCCCAGGGTGGCCGAACAGACCATCCCAGGACACAGCTCAGAGCAGGTTGCTGCAGCGTGCGGGCGGCAGGGCCCACCCGAGGAGAGCCCACCCTAGGAGAGCCCACCCGAGGAGAGCCGTTTGCGTGAGCGGATGTCGGCCCTGTCCCACAGCCCAGGGGCCTCAGCAGGACCCGGGGAGAAGGCACGGGCTGGTCTTCAGAAGACAGGGGACATATAAAAGCACCTCCTAAGGGCCAAGCTGGACCTTAGTTTTATACATTACCTCCCTGGACCCCTCCCACCACAGGTCCTGCCTCCTTTTTCTGGGAGAGTCTGGGCACAGGGGTGCAAGTCATTCAAAGTCACGTGACTTACTAACAGAGCAAGATGCCAACCCAGGCCTGCCTGACTCCGGGCAGGGTGTGTACACGCCCCTGTGGCCATCTCACCCCTATTCTTACAGCCATGCACCCACCTGGCAGAGGTGTGGGGCGTAGCAGGAGGGAGTGGGTAAGAGCATGAGCCCGGGAGGCAGATAAACCTGGGCTCAAACCCACGGAACCTGCATGGCCTTGGGCAAGGTGCTTCACCTCTCCTCTCATTGCTCTCTGCCGTCTCACCTGCACACCCTCCTCTCCTGCTCTCTGCCGTCTCACCTGCACACCCTCCTCTCCTGCTATCTGCCGTCTCACCTGCACACCCTCCTCTCCTGCTCTCTGCCGTCTCACCTGCACACCCTCCTCTCCTGCTATCTGCCGTCTCACCTGCAAAATGCGGAGCTGCCTCCCAGGGCTCCGTAAGGCCCACACAGGCGCCCGGGCCCCCCCCCCCCCCCGAGGCCAGGCCCTGCCACCCACACTGCTCCTTCGGCTCCCGCGCCTCCAGGAAGGGCACCGCAGCCAGCACAGCCTGTGCCCCACCCTGGGCAGGGTGCTGAGTCAGAGCCTGAGTCCAGGGGCTGTTTCCTCCAGTGACGAAACTCGCGTGGGCACGATGGCTGGGGCCCTGCGTGGGGGTGGCATCTGCAGCCTGGGAGAACCCCAGTTTCTGGGCAGCCTGGTCATTAGTTTAGGAAAGTTCAAACCACCCACACATGACAACATAGAGGAGTCAGGATGCAGCAGCCTCCCCAGTGTGACTGCAGCTCCTCAGCTCCGGATGCGGCTCAGGGAGCTCCGAGGTGCTCCCGTGAGCAAAGTGGTGAGGTCGCCTTCCTGGCCTTCCGGTGCTTTCCCTCTAGGTCACTCAGCAGGCAGGAAACAGACCACCTCTTGTCGTTTGCTTTGGGGATCCTGAGCAGAACCAGAATCTGCTTCAGGGATCCCAGGCAGAAAGCCGGCGCGCGCACCCTGCCCCGCCATGCACCTGTGGCTGGAAGGTGGCCCCTGTGACACGGGGCCGGGCACAGGCTCCAGGCTAAGGAAGGTCACCCAGGAGAGCGAGGGCCCAAGCTGCACTGGCAGCTTTCCTCCTTCAACGGTCGTCACCCCTCCTGGCTGCTCCAGGGCCGGGGCAGCCCGCAGGTGCTCCCTCAGGTGAGGACGCCGCTGGCCCTGACCCACCGCAGGCTGGGCGGCCCAGAGGGAGGGGGCAACGGCACAGCCCATTTCAGCCGCAGACAATGGTCTTGGGCCGAATCCGATTCCGCCCCGTCCGCGCCGCCCACGCCTGTCCAGCCAGGTGCCCTGTGATTCCAGCCAGCAGCCCCGTCTCGCTGCCAGAGCCGCCTTCCAGCCCCGACAGCCTTCACAGCCAAGGCAGCTTCCCGGACCTGGCTCCGTGTCAGCCCGTTAGTGCTTGTTGCTCCCTGCACCGCTCTTCACAGCGCGTCTCCTGCCCCCGCCTGCGCGACCTTCAAAGGTTTGCAGCGGACTCGTTTCTTGGCTAAGGGACAGGCCATCAGTCTTCTTAATTTGGCCTCATAAATCAGCCCCCTGAGCACCCCCAGGCGCCCCCCTCCCCAGCTCCTGAATGCTCTGGGCACCTCTCCGGCAGCCCCAGGACCGCAGCTCCCTGCCGGAGGGGGCAGCCAGGCCCCCAGCACACCCAGCGCTGTCCCTCTCCCTGTGACAGCCGGGAGCTCGCGGCTGCTCCTCCCGGATCCCCCCAGCAGGCTCGGCAGCCACCCTTCCTGTCACCAGGGCCTTCTCCTGGAACGAGGACGTCTTAAGTGTGTTGGGAGCAATTGCCCGTGGCGTTCACTTAATCCCCCTGCCAGGCGACTGACAGCTTTAGTTGGAGTGAGGACGTGGCCTCCCTTGGGGCGTGCAGAGTGCGGCAGGGCCGGAGGGGTCCGCAGGGTGGCGGTCAGCCGAGGCACCCCAGGGCCCGATAGGGACCCCTAGTGTCCAGAGCAGAGGGAGGTAGGGCTGACCAGAGTCTAGCACCAGGCCTGGCACACCGTGGGCTCTTGCTAAAAGGCTGAGCAAACCTTTGGCCAAAGTGGGAGAGAAGAGGAAAGGTGCGTGCATGCATGTGCACACGTGTGTGTGTGTGTGTGTGCGTGCGCGTGTGTGTGGTTTCTTGGTGGGAGACAGGGCCTTGACTTCTGGGCTCTGGTCAAGGTGCTCCATCATCCTGTAGGTTGACAACGCTCGTACTTGGGGCATCAGCAAAGCAGAAACATTCCTAAAAGAATTTGATATTTAGTATTTCTCAAAAAAACATCCAAATAATCATCACAGGAAGTACTAGTGCCGTGGTGGACATTTGCTCTGTTTTATCTGCCCAAATGAGACATTATTATTAATACAATTGTTCTACAAAGTGAATGTGTGTTTATTAATAGATTTTCCAGCACATTTAGCTATTTCTTTGCTCCCCTGGTGCTGCCTGTTGGACCTTCCTTCTGGAATTATTTTCCTTTAGAAACGGCTCCAGGGAGGCTCTACGCTCACTTGAGCTTTGTTTGAAGATGTCTTCATCTTGTTCTTGAAAGATATTTTTGCTCGATACAGATGTACAGATGCTGGTGGACGGTTATTTTATTTTGTTGACACCAGTATTTGATGACTCTGTTTTCCAGGCTTCTGGCCTCAATTATTACCGTCGAGAAGTTTCAGTCCAACAGCCACCGGCAGGTAGCTTGTCTCTGCTCTCTGACTTCCCGTAAAACCTCCTCTGCGCGGTTCCGCATCACCGTGGCGGGTCCAAGTGTGGATTTCTTTGAGTGTCTTCCTTGGGCTTTATTGTGCTGCCTGAACCGCAGTTCGCGTCTTGTTTTAACAATTCTGGAAAATCCTCGGCCGTTATCTCTGTGAACAATGATGGTCACCCCCTTCTCATTCTCCAAGTGGACGTGCATCATCCTTCCGACTCTGCCTGCCCCCTCGGCCTCCGTCCTTCCTCTCCGTCCTGCGTCACGTGGCCTGTGATCACCTCGGCGCACCCTCCACTCCTCGCACCCTCCACTCCTTGGTTCCTCCTGGGTCTCTGCCGTGCGGCCCAGCCCGAGTTTCATGTTTCAGTTGTTACATTTTTCACTTCCAGAAGTTCTATCTGGCTTTTTTCATCTCTCTCTGATCACTTTCCTACTCTGTTTTTCCTTGTCCATGACCTCAATTTTTTCATTTCTTTAAAATTTTCAAACTTATTTTTATTCTATTTCTGATGATTCAAACACCTTTTGATCTAGTTTCGCACGTCTGGTTTCTGCTGACTCCGACTCATCGTGGAGTGTTTTCACCTGTGTTTTGCGGCTGGAGACTGAGCCTGATCTCTGGGACCCTGAAGGACCTGGGTGGGGGCTCTGGCCGTGTGCCCAGGCCCACCAGCCTAACACCATTTCAGGTTAATTTCTTGGCTTGGGGTTTCTGGACCATGCAGCTTATAAATTTGAACCCAATCCCGAGTGAAAATCAGCTGAAATTGATACATTCTCAGGAAGGAATCCTTTTATCCTCATTTATTGCCAAGGCCAGGACAAATGACTGTCCTTCTCATCGTTCTTTGCTAGAAGGTTGTGTTCTTTATAACCCACCCTTGCATTGAAGGTACAGCCTCTAGGGTCCCAGCTTGAGAAAGGGTCTCGCTTCCCACTCCCACCCTCCTGGGAGCTCAGTCTACACAGTGTCGTCTTTTCCCTGCAGAGCATTAAATCCTGAGGTCCAAGGTTCCCGTTATCGGCACACTCCTCAGAGCATCTGCTTCCTGTCCTGGGGTCAGCTCCCTCTTCATTTCTGGCTCTCAGAAATTTTCCTTATTTCCTTGCAAATTTATCTATGCATAAAATAAAGAAGTTTATGGTAACTTATCTTGCTTTTTAGGTGTTTTGTAGCAGAAGACCCTCCCCTCCACCCCGAGGAAGATCTGGCCGTAGCAGAACAGGTCTTCCTGCTCACCCAGTGATTTCTTCTTCCTTTGAGGCTCACAGCTGGACCGCGGTTCGAGCGTCCCCTGCAGCTGAGCGTGGCCACCTGTCTGCGTTCTGTGCAGTGGGACGGGTTGGGTGGTGGGCACCTCCCTACGATCCTCCGTGCACTTCCCTGTCCCCAGTGACCTTGGAAGCCTTAGGGTGAGGACAGTGGAGCCACAGATTGATGTGCCTGGGTCCCTAATCCCTGCTTATGAGAGAGCTGCCCACCAATGCAGACGTCACGTGAGCAGGAGAAACCACTGGGACTTAGGCGTGTATCTGCCACAGCAGCTGGCGTCACTTCACCCGTGCGGGCCCACCATTTTGCCAGAATTAAAGTCTCACTTAACGGTCCCACAGATTAGCGTTATACACAGAGTCTTTGCAAGGTTAGGGGTGTCGAAGGTGTTTGTCTGGCCTGGCTCACGGACATTGCAAACGGGCAGACGGTGCTGAGATAGGTTCCCCTTCCCTCCCTGCCGACTGTAGCTCTGGGCCAGGCCCTGTGCTGGCCACCAGGTCCCAGACAACTCAGTCGTGGCCCTGCTCCTCCTGGGTGGTTGGGGACACATGTGCACACACAGGCAGCCCCAGGACAAGAGAGTGATGGCTGCCACAGGTTGGAGGACGGGGCTGTGGTTTCTTGGGCAACAGCACATTTAGGGTGAGGTTCCAGGGTCTGGGAGGGGCTGTGCCTGGCACGGGAACCACGTGGTCCAGAGCACTGAAGACTGAGCACCAGGCAGGCCTTGCCCCACGCTGGAGCAGACAGGACTGCAGAGGTCAGCCCGGTCTCACCTGGCAGGAGGCTAGACACGCTCCAGAGGTGGCAGGACTTCGAGGCCTGCCCTGAGCTAGAAAACCTCATCTCTGCAGCCCTAATGAGGCCTTGCCTGGCAGTCGCTGGAGTCCTCAGGCCACCCACTGTGCAAACATGTCATCAAGAGGCCACCAAACCTCTGCTCACTGCAGAGAGTTTCTTCTCCCAGGACTGGCTTCTTGCAGTGGCAACATTGCCAGCGCGGGGTCTGCAGTGACATGGCAGGCCAAAGGACAGGTGTCCGGGCCTCCCCAGGACCCCAACGCACGCATCCTTCTCTGCTCCTCCCAGCAGCCGAATTAGAGATGTGCCACCAGCCTGCTGCCGCCAAGACTCTTGGAGTGGACGGGCCACCGCTGCAAGGGCGGCAGCGGGCTGAGCCCAGTCGTGCCAGGTGACTTACGTGTCACGCTGGCTGGCTGCAGTGCCCAGGCGTTTGGTCAAACACTAGTCCAGGTGTTTCTGTGAAGGCGTTTTGTGGTTATGATGAGCACCTGCACTCAGATGGCTGCGGGCTGCCCCCAGTCAGCCGGAGGCCGTCAGAGTGAAAACGGGGGACAGTGAATTCTGCCTCGGGACCGTGCCATAAAAATCCTGCCTGAATTCCCAACCTGCCCTGACCTATGGATTTGGGACTTGTCAGCCCCCTCGATGCATGAGCCCCCCCATTTATATACACACAGTTGACCCTGAAACAGCAGGGGTTTGAACTGTGTGGGTGACTTCTATTCAGATGTCCTTCCGCCTCCGCCACCCCTGGGGCAGCAAGACCCACCCCTCCTCCCCCTCCTCCCCCTCTCCTGTTCCCCTCCCCCTCCTCCCCCTCCTCCTTCTCCCTCCTCCCCTGCTTCCCCCTCCTCCCCCCCCCGCTCAGCCTACTCACGTGCAGACAAGGAGGGTGATGACCCACTGCCACTTACTGGAGAGTAAATATATTTCCTCTTCCTTGTGATTTTCTTAATAACATTTTCTTTTCTCTAGCTTACTTCATTGTAAGAATACAGCATATACTACATATACCATACAAAACAGGTGAAAATTGACTGTTGGGTTATCAGTAATGCTCCGGTTCATATTAGTAGTTAAGTTTATTGGAGTCAAAAGTTACATGTGCATTTTTGACTGCGTGGCGGTGGGGGGGTCAGTGCCCTTCCCCCTGCGTTGTTCAAGGGTCAGCTGTGTGTGTATATATGTGTATGTGTGTGTGCATATGTGTATATATGTGTATGTGTGTGCATGTGTATATGTGTGTATGTGTATATATGCATGTGTGTGCATATGTGTATATGTGTGTATGTATATACATACATGCATGCATATATGTATGTGTGTGTGTGCACATGTGTATGTGTATGTGTATACATACATGCATGCATATATGTATGTGCGTATATGTGTGCATATGTATATATGTGTATACATACATGCGTGCATATGTATGTGTGTATGTGTTCAAATGTGTATATGTGTGTATATGCATGTGTATATGTGTGTTGTGTGTACATACATGTGTATGTGTGTATGTATGTGTGTATGCCTATGTGTATGTGTGTATACGTGTGTGTGTGTTTGTGTGTGTGTGTGTGTGTGTGTGTGTGTGTGTGTGTGGTCCATGTCCCCAGGGAGCCCTCGGCACCACCAGTGCTCTCCCCTACCTGCTGCGCAGCCCCTCAGCCAGGCCACAGTCCTTCAAGGGCCTCCTGTGCCCCAGACACTGAGGCCCAGTCCCTGTCTTTCAAGAGTTCATGGTCAGTCTGTTATGAACTGAATGTTCATGTCCTCCCAGATTTGTATGTTGGAGCACAAACTGCCAGTGTGACAGTATCAGGGGTGATGTGGCATTGATGAGGTGACAAGTGCAGCCCCACGATGGGAAAAGCGTCCTTAGGAGAGGAAGGGCCCAGAGCAGGGCAGGCTGATCTGCTTGCGGCTCAGGGGGCTCGGGAGGTCCTGCGTCTGCAGGAGTTGGGCCCCTTGTGGAAAGCGAGGCGATGGGGACAGCCCAAGAGTGCACTCAGCACCGGGAAAGGTGCAGCCCAGGGTGGGATGAGCCTCCAACGACAGGTGAGTCTGCACCCGGCTCCGGCCCGCCCCGCCCCAGCCCCACTCTGTGGGAAGTGCAGGGCGCCCGCCCAGGCCCGGCCTCCTCGCTGCTCCAGGTGGAGAGGGGAGCAGAGCCCAGAAGCTTCGCAGGATTCTGGCGCCGCCTTCCCACCTGAAAACCCGAGGGCTGCTGGTCTTGTCACTCAGCACGCAGTCCACAGTGACTGGGGAGGCCATCTCCTGCCCGTCCCACCCCACGTGCCCCAGAACACAAATCCTAGTGGGAAGAGGAGGCCTGTGCTGGGGGCTGGGGAGCCAGGTCACACCCAGAGCCACCCAGAGCCCCGCACGGCTGCGGGCAAAGGCCCCGGGGAATTGGGTGCAGCCCACCGCCTCCCTGTCAACCTCCCAGTCCTGAAGCCTGGACCAGCCCTCTGACCTCGATGGGGATCTATTTTGGTCACTGCACCGCAGGGCAGAGAGAAGCTGCTCCTCCTCTGTGCCTCCCCGTTTCAGAGTAGCACCTCCGGGTTTCAGGATCAGACAGCAGCGGGAGGCTGTGAGCTCCGCCAGGCCATGAATCAGCTGTTAAGAAGGCCCAGAAGCCCACAGATGTCTGGGAAGGGCAGTTTATTCTCATTTACATCCTCCTTAAAACCTGTGGATCCAGCCAGGAAGAGCTCAGACTTGGAGCTGGCTGGTCAGGGCTAGTCCTGGTGCTGCTCCTGACTGAGGGGCCCTGGCGGGGTCGTTTGCCTCTTGGAGCCCCCCCCAGGCTGACGCAGGGCCCCCAGCCCAGGCACGCCCAGCTTTGCTCCCAAGCTCACTCAAGGGGCTGCGGGCAGGATTCAGTCCCTCGAGGGCTGCTGGACGAAGGGCCTCAATTCCTTGCTGGACGTTGGCCGGAGGAGGCATCCTTGGTTCTTTGTCCCCTGGCCTTCTCCGCAGGGTGGCGCACCACATGGCAGCTGGTTTCCACCAGAGCAAGTGACAGCAAGAGAGGGCAGGATGGGAGCAGTTTTCTGTCACCCCCTCTCAGAAGTGGCATCCGTCACTTTTGCCATATTCTATCATTGGAGGGAAGTGACCAGGTCCAGCATACGCAGGGAGGGGATGATGCCAGGGCACGGGTTGCAGGAGGCAGCGACCACACCGCTGTGAACCCTCTGCTCACAGGGACCCTGGAGCTAAGGAGACCCTGGGCCATGAGCAGGCGGCGGGAGCTGCTTGTGGCCGGGTAGGAGAGCCCCCCACATGGCGGGACAGTGCTCGGCCCACAAGCTCAGAGAAGCCCAAATGCCACGTCTCTGCTCTCTACAAATCAGCTTGGTCATTCCTTGGGGCCGAACCCCCGGAGCTTCGCTTCCTCACTCATTATCCCCGAGTTGGAGGCAAATGTCCTGCCCATGAGCCCTGCGGCCAAGGGCTTGAGCCTGCCTAGACTGGTGGCTTTGCCTTCTTCCAGACCACGTGTGGCCCTGGGGACTTTGGCCAGCCCAAGGCTCCCCACGGCCACTCCCCTTGGGGCCAGAACGCAGCCCCTCCCCCCCCCCCCTTGCTGTGAGCCCTCTCCTCTCTTCTCTACAAACTTCCAAGCTTCCCTCTGGGCTTTTGAAGATAAATGTCAGGAAGTCTTGAGGACTGCACAAGGCAAGTCACAGATGTCCCCCGAGGCAAGCAGGCAAAATTGCGCCAAAAAGAGCGGAGGGAAAATGGAAAGAGAAACATACAGGAGGCAAAAAGAAATCTATATATAATATCTCCAAATACCAATCTAAGCTCACATACAACTAAGTTGCTGTGGTGGGAGTGTGGGACAGTCAGCCACGCCGAGACAGCACGGCGGGTCCCACAAAAATCAACACCGTGGTTCACCGTATGACCCGGCAATCCCACTGCTGGGGACACACCCTAAAGTGACAGTGGGACTCGAAGAGACATTTGTACACCCGTGTTCACAGCAGCACTTTTCACAATAGCCGACAGGTGGAAGCAACAAAGCGAATCACACAGTGTGGTCGAGACACGCAACACAATACCATGCAGCCGTAAAAAAGGAAGGAATTCTGACATCTGCTGCAGCGTGGGTGAACCCGGACAACGTTATGTTAAGCGAAATAAGCCAGTCACAGAAGAACAAACACTGTATGATTCCACTCCTGTGGGGTACCCGGAGCTGCCAAATGCAGAGAGGCACACGGCGGGGTGGTGGCTGCCAGGGGCCAGAGAATGGAGAGTGTTTATTGGGTGCAGAGTTTCAGTCTGGGACGATACAGAAGTTCTGGAGGTGGCTGGTGGTGATGGGTGCACATTATGAATGTACTTCATATACTACTGATCTGTACACTTCGAAATGGTTAAGATGGTAAATTTCACATCATGCGTATTTTATCAGAATAAAGACAAATATGGCTGATTTTTTTTAAAGTGAGGAGCAGAGAGTCTTTGGAAGTGGGGACCACCTGGACTTGCAGGAGAGTTTCTCGAGACAGTGACGCCTGAGCGGGGGCTCAAAGGCTGAGGAAGGAAGAGGCTGGGGGAGGGAGGACAGAGCAGGCCGGTGTGGCCCGTCCATGCAGTCACACTGGACAGGGGGTGAGGACAAGCACACACAGGGCCTGCAGGGCTCAGCGCAGGGAGCCACGGGAGGGAATCAGATGGCGTCTCACCTCAATCCCCCCACCCCAAGGCTCAGCGTGAGAAGGCGTTGCAGGGGGAAGGCGGGTGGGAGACCCCCCAGCAGCCTCCTAGGGGGACCCGGGCAGGGGTGTTGGGGTGAATGGGCAGAACGTGGCCCATCTCTGACACTCATGGCCTGGAAGAGTCACCTCCCTTCTCTGACGGCCTTGCTGATTTAGCAAAGAAGGATACAGGACGCCCGGTTAAATCTGAATCTCAGACGTGAGCAACAAATAACGTTTTAGTGTAAGTGTGCCCCAAATATTGCATGAGACCTACTTACACTAAAAAATTATTCATGGTTTATATGAAATTCGAATGTAACTTGCATCCAGTATCTTATCTGGCTCCTGCCCTCTGAGCCTCCTGTCCCTGGTCTGGAAAGAGGTCACCACTGCCTCGGCAGGGTTCCCCTCTGGTCCTCAGGTCTCCCTAGCCAGGCCTCCCCGGACCACCCAGGTCACTTTACCTGCTCTGCTACCTTCGTGGCACTGGCAGGCTCAGAAATGGCCCAGCTCACATGTCTCTTTGCTTTTTGCGTACGCTCTGCCTCCCGCTCTGAGATGCGGGCTCCACAAGCACAGGGACCTTCCCCTGCTGTGTCCCCAGCGCCTACCACACGCCTGGCACCCAGTAGGTGCTCTACTGATGTTTACTCTAAAGATGGCAGAGTGCCTCCCTGGGGGGCCAGTCCAGCAGGGAGCACGAGGACGTGGCTGAGCGGGGACACTGTGCACTTGCTGTTTCCGCCCACAAAGCTCCTTTCGCTGGGGACCAGCGAGTCCCCTCTCCTCCGAGGCTTGGGCTGCTGGCCTCTGCCCAGGGGACCCAGATGCCGCTGGCCCGGCCCACACATGGGCCTGCAGGTCTACACAGCTGGCCCTGTCCCCGCCCTCCCCATAGGACCGGCCTCCCGGCCACAGATTCCCATGGCAGCCCCTTTACCATGGTAACGGCAATCCGAGGTCACAGCGCCAGAAACCAGAGGATGCCTCCCTCCTGGAACTCCACCACTGAGTCAGAGTCTAATTTTCATTACAGCCATAATAGTGGTTTTGCATAATCATACATATATTAATACCTAACATGCCTCTGTTTATTTGGTTAAAATTCATGAATTCAGGTCTAAATAAAAAGTGCTGATGGCTGAAGTTTTTCATTCTCTTAAAATGTTTTTAAAGCCTGTCTCTCTCCTTGGCAGCAACTTGCTTTTAATCCCATTATTAATGGGTGACAGAGGACAACACATCAGGCTCTGCTCCCCGGGGGCCGCCACAGAGGACAGCGGGCCGAGAGCTCCGGCCCGGAGGTGGCCACACTGTGCGGCTCACGCCAGCCTCTGCCTCACCGTGCGGCCCAGACCACGCCGCGCTGCCTGTCCAGGCCTGCGTCCTCAGGTGCAGAATGAGAGCGGGGACTAACTGGTCTTTGAAATCCCTTCTGCTTCCAAAACTCAGCCAGTAGCTGACATTTGCTGAGGCTCTGGGCCGGGAGGAGTAGACATGGTCACTGTCCTCTGGCCAGCGCAGTCTGACGGGGTACTAGTTGGGAAACAGACAAGGGTATGGGGAGGGAGGGCTGGTGTGGAGGGAGAAGTGGGAGCTGTGGGACAAAGGGACACCTGCCCAAGCCACAGGGCAGCCTGGAAGGCTTCCCGGAAGAGGCAACATTCAAGCTGAGACCTGACCATAGGCAGGACTGCTCGTCGCACTGGGGGTCCCTGCTCAAATCCGTTGGCTGGCAGGGGACAACTTTAAAGGCCTTTTCTATCCCAGGCATCTACCTCCCTGTGGGACAGAGAGACACTGAGGCCTGCGTGTATGTGTGCACACGTGTGTGCTGCTACAATGCCCTGGGCCGTCACAGCAGGCCTGGCCCAGCTGCTGGGCCACCAGCTTCTGTCCAGAGAGGGATCGCACCCCCATTTCCCAGACAAAGAAGCTGAGGCAGAGCCAGGCCAGGGCCCGGCGTCGATAGCAGGTCTTTGGACGTGAGGCTCAGGGCCTCACTCCTCGCTGGAGACCTGGCCTAGCTGCCCAGGGTGGACGTCACGGCTGGGAGGGGTCCCCAGTGAGCCTCGACTCGTCCTCAGCCCCTTCTCTCCTGGCCCTGTGGAGACCTGCAGGACGGTCCCTGGGATGCCCTCCAGGGACCTCAGACTCCAGGTGCACAAAGCCCACCTATTGCCTTCCGCGCCCGACACCCATGGACCTCCTGGCGCCTCCACGTTGGAAGGCACAACCCCGCTGGCTCGGCCTCGACTCCTCCCCCGCCTCCCTGGCTGTGGGCCCATCGCTTCGGCCTCCTGAGAATCTTCCCAGGGCATCCTCTCCTGTCCTCCCCATGCCACTGCCAGCTCAGGTCTCATTGCCCTGGATTGTCACCCCCACCGCCAGCCCTCCCAGCCCAGGACCAGTGCCCTGGTCCCACCAAGCCCCCCACCCCTCCCTTCTCCATGGCCTGGAGATAAAGTCCGGACCCCTCAGCGGGCGTGCACCACCCGCAGCCTCCCTCTCCAGCCTCCGCTCCTGCTGCTCTCCCCTGGCAGCCTTCCTGCTTCCCTCCATCTGCCCCTTCCTCCCTGGGGAGCCCCCCCACCCGCCCCAGGCTTCAAGGGGACCTGAGAGTGACGGTGCATCCTTTTATCCTCTGCGGTCTGACTCTTCAGTTGTCACATCATGCCACGGAGCACACTGACTCATGGGACTCATTTCCAAGGCTGTCTCCCCACGAAACTGGGGGCTCCCCAAGGGCAAGGACACATCCAGTTCATTTCTGGGCTGGGCCGGGGCAGAACCTGCAGAACTGTAGCAGCTGCTGGAGGGGAGGAGGAGGGGGGAGGGGAGGGAGGGAGACAGGGCGGAAGGAAGGAACAAGGCAGAACAAATGGGGCAGAGGGGGCCGCGGAGGGGTGGGGGCCGGCAAGTGGCCACAGCGTGTCCCTCGCACGACTGCCCAGCTTTGGGGTTCAGTGCTCCAGGCAAAGACAACTGTCCACGTCGGGCACTCCCGGGACGGGGGGGGGGGCAGGAGGAACAGGAGGAGGGAAGGGTAGATACAGAAGAGGACGGGGAGGAATCTTGCAGGCAGGGCCCGGGCCTGGGCCTACTGAGCTCTGCTCCTGCCCCCGCAAAGCCACCCCGGGAGAAGCCCCAGCGTGACACCCGCCCACTGGGGAAGGAACAGCAGAGACACACAGACATTCTTAAATAGGCTTCTGGGTTTTTATTCAAAACAACACTGGTGGTGGCTGCCGCCTGGTTTCTCTACACCCAGGCCATCTGGGCCAGCAGGTACCAGCGCCGTAAGCAACTAGGGGGAAGTTCATTCACACCATAGAAACTGTACAGTGACAGGGGTGCTATAGTCACGGCGCGGGGCAGGCCGAGGGCTTCCTGGAGGAGGTAGCCTCTGCCTCTTCCCAGGCCCCAGCTCACCCCGGCTCTGCCAGGGACACTGATTATTGCACAAAGACAAAAAGAGTATGTGTATCTGGGCTAAAGAGCAGCTTCTAAGACCCCGAGCCCTTACACAACGCAGCAAAGGGGGCTAGAGGTGGCCCTAGAGGCAGAGGGCTCCAGGGGGAGGATTTGGGGGGAAGACAGGTGGGGACTGCACACACTTCGTCCTCTAAGGGGCTGCCCAGTGCAGAAGGCAGGGCAGGGGGGAGAAGTTTGGCCAGGGCAGGCCACGGCCCCAGTCTGGTCTTCGGTCCCTCTGTGCAGATGCCGTGGCGCCTGCCAGCCACCACCTTGCAGAGCCGGGCAGACAGGCGGCCTGAGGTGTCCGGCAGCTGGATGCCCACTCTCCCCACGGCCGGCCCGTGTGGGTTAGGGTAGGTTTGTGCTTTTGCGATGGACAGGCACGGGCCTGAGCCCAGGGCCCCAGGCCACAGGGTTGGGGAGGCAGGAAGGGCCATTCGCCCAACCCTTTCCATTTCAGCTTGTCCTCGCCAGCCAGTCACAGCTCCCCTGGTTCCCTGTCCCTTGGCCCACAGGACCGAGGCCGAGTGCCTGGGATCAGCATTTGGGGCCCTCTGGGAACGAGCCCCATCTCCCTCAACTCCCCCAGGCAAAGCTTTTTGCCTCCACACCCAGGTGTCCCCACCTCCTGGGTGCACCTGCCTTCTGGCCCAGGAGCCTCTGCTCACACCTGTCCCTGCACTAGAAGGGCCCAGCACGCAGGCCCTCCAGCAGCATTGCCAAACGTGCCTGTCTGCCTCCTTCCCAGCTGCCAACGCGGCGGCCAGCGAGACGCCAGACAGGCCTTCCTGCACCCCCTTCTTCCATGGACAAGGGCCTCTGCCCCCCGTAAAACAGTCAATGGGGAAAGTGGGGCTGGGCCAAGGCGCTCTGGAGCAGGCGGCAGTGCCAGGCTTGGGCCCAGCCGCTCCCACAGGTTCACCTGTCCCCGAGGGGGAGGAGGTGCACCGGGAGCCCTCCCGGGCCTGGCCCTGAGCCAGACCTTGCCGGCATCCCTGCTCGCGGGTGAGGAGGGGTGCTCAGAGGGGCTCAGGAGCCAATCCCGCCTGCCCGCCAAGCTGGCCAATCCCGTGGTGCCACCAGAGGCCTGGGCCTGGCTGGACCCTGGGAATCTGCCCGCCTTTGACTCACTGGGGTTGCGTTTTCACAGCCCAGGCATTTAGGTGCCGGCCCTCCACGGTGCCCCAGCCTCTGCCACCAGGGCCCTGAGAGATCCCGCTGGCCTGGCGACCCTTCCCTGCCCCTCACGCCTCGGCTCAAGGGGAAGGGCTTGGCACAGACGAAGCTCAGGGCATCGCTGCCTCCTGCGCTGAGGTGCCCAGGCCCCCAGGGTCCCTGCCAGCCCAGACGCAGGCCAAGTTCTCTCAAGTCCGGGTTTGGGAACAGGGACGAGGCCCCTCTCGGCCCAGCGGCAGCCTTCAGAGGAGACCTCAGCAGAGGCAAGGGGCCCGGCAACCGCGGACGCGCAGCATCTCCCGGACTCACGCCACTGTCGCACCTGCACGGCAGCGCCAGCCACACCCCAGCCTTTTGGTCTAAACTGACTCGAGAGAAAAAGTCCACTCACTTTTTAAAACCGAGCCTTGACCTAAGCAATATTTCTGTGAAATTACGGGTTCGATGTATTATTTTTTCTAATAAATACTGAAATAAATGCATAACTATTCAAATAAAACACAGCTGTCTGGAACCTGTTTGGGAGGCCAGTGAGAGACGGGAGCCGGAGGCCCAGGGACAGGCAGACGGGGTCAGAGGCTGTGGCCTGCAGGTGACCCGGCCGGGGGTCAGGGAGCTGGGGCAGAGCCGGGGCTGAGCCCAGGGCCCAGGTGCCCCCACCCCCGCCTAGAATCCTGTCACACCTGCTGGAGCCTGAACTCCACTGGGGCAGGGACAGAGCTGCTCAAGGTTGGAGCAGCACGACCCCCGGAAATGGCCACAGTTCAGGGCCCACGCTGGGGTAAAAGGCAGCAAGGAACCCCGCACTGACTGCCAGGCCAGGGGCAGCTGCGGGGCAGCCGACCCGCCAAGCGTGCCGTGCCGCTCAGTCCCTTCACCTTCCCCTGTCCTGCTGCCTCCATCCCTGCCCTCTTGCCTTCCTGGGGGCAGAACGCCCACCCCCAGAAGTGTGCAGAGCCGGGACCAGGACGGTGCCTGGAGCCAGCGCCTCTGCCCAGCCTGCAGCTGCCCTCCACCCCCACCCCCTGCCCTAAGAAAACACGGCTACTCACCCCTGATTTTTCTAAAGAAAGACACCTAACTGGTTGACTAAGAGAGGTTGTCTGCTCTGGGGTGTCTACAAAAGACTTCACAACAAGACGGTCAGGAATGACGAGACAGACACCCCGAAACGTGAGGGACGATGCGGGATCTTAGCAGCATTTCTTCTTTAAAGGGAAAAAACTGCACCCTGAACTGCACCTCTTCCTCTGGGCCCGTCTCCCGGCCACAGGGCCCTCCTGAGGGTCCGCCCCAGGCTACTCAACCCAGGGAAACAGCGAAACCACGGCTGCGTGGCTGGCCTGGGTCCCAAGCGTCAGACGTAGCCCTGTCTGGGCCCTGGCCCACACTCCCCAACTCTAGCACTTTCCGGAAGTCATAAGCTCTCAGTAAAAAAAATAAATATATATATATATGTCTGTCTATGTATATATATATATCTGCATATGTGTGTGTGTATATGCACTGGAAGGGCCACGGCTGAGCCTCGGCTAACCCGGACCCTACTCAATGTCGCCCTCTCAGCGGCCTGCGGCCGGCTGGCCCTGCGCAATTCCCAGGTGTGGACAAAGTATTGCTGTCTGCTCCCTGGCTCCTGAGGTAAAAGAAGGTGAGACGGGGCGGGCGGGTGGCCGTGGGCCTCGGCGCGGCCCGGCAGCCCCTCATCTCTTCCTCTTGCTCGCGGGGTCTCCCGGCTCCAGCTCCCCGGGGGGCGGCTGCGGCTCGGGCGCCGAGGGGCCCAGACCCAAGGCCCGCGGGGCCTGGCGCGGAGGGTCCTTGCTGCGGTCCGCTGCCCACGAGGGGCTCCGGGCCAGGCCGCGGGCCGGGGCCGCGGGGGCGAGGGGGTGGCCGGCGGCCAGGCTGCTGGTGCTGCTGAACTTCCTGGCGGGCGTGAGGCCGGGGGGCGGCGGCGGGGGTGGCGGGCAGAAGAGGGAGGTGAGGGAGAGGCTGCTGAGGGTCTCCGAGTGCTCGCTGCCCGCGCCCCCGCCGCCCCCACCGCCGCGGCCCTCCTCATCCGAGGGGTCCATGGAGTCGTGGTAGGTGCAGCCGGGGCTGGTGGAGCCGCCGCTGCTGTGGCTGCGCTGATGCGCCCGCAGCCCGCGCAGGCTGAACAGGCCCCGGCCCCGCAGGCTGAGGCGGCGGCGGGTGGCTGGGGACAGGCCAGCCCGGGGCCCCACGGCGGGTGCCGGTGGCCCCAGGGTGCGCCGGGGACTGTCGCTCAGGGTCAGACTGTCCTCCAGCGTGGTCTGCAGGCTGCCCGCCGAACTGCTGGGGCTGGCGTCCAGCGACGTGTCGCTCCCAGTGGCCTGCAGGGAGCAGGAGGGAATCCGTGTCCCCAGCCTGTCCCAGTGATGCGGACACCACCCTGCCCAGCATACGCACACAGCACCCCAGTCCCTGGGGAGCTCCCTTCGGAACCCGGCTTCTCCCCTGCACCATGTCCAGCTCTCGGGGTGGTCACCGCAGCAGCCTCTGACCCGGCTCCCTGCCCTAACCGGTTCCGGGACCTCAAGGGACAGACAGCCCTGCCCTTGGCAGCAGGCTCCTGGCTCCCTGGGAGTGACAGCCCCTGGCCCCCTACCCCAAGCCCTTTCAGCCTCGCTTCCTCCCATCCCACCACCTCCCCTGCTCACGTGGCTGCCACCCACCCAGCCCCACGGCCCTGGCACTTCCCACGGCTTCCTCGGGAAGACCCCGGCCCCGCCACTGAACTGTCAGCACCCCCGGCCCCTCCCTGGGTGAGGCTCTCCCTAGCACACACCACTGTGGAGCAGACCACACTTGTCAGGTGTTCATTTTTGTTCCTCGCCACTCCTCCCGCACCCCTGCCACGCACACTGTGAACCCTGCGCTGCAAGCCCGGGAGGCAGGGGTTGGTGTCCAGCACGTGACGGGGGACAGCCACTGAGTGAATGATCGCAAGAGCACCCAGCGGCCCAGCCCCCACCACGCTGCTCTGTGCTCCCCGGTGGCAGAGACGTGAGGGCTGTGGCCCCGGCCAACCCAGCACAGGGGACCCTGCAGGCTGAGCCTCCCACCGCCCAGGCCTGCCCTCCAGCTCCATCCCTAGTTATCAAGCCCCACCCACACCCACCCAGAGCACCCACGACGTCCTCCAGCACCCTGTCACCCCACGAAGCCTCCCGCTACACCCTCCCCTCCCCTCAAGACCCCACAGACCCTCTTCAGCCCCCACCATCTGGGTCCTCCCGGGCTCCCCCAGGAGCCCAGGACCTGACGCTGCCCACTGAATCTGCCCCTGTGGCCGTCCTCCCTCCAGTCCCAGCATCATCCCCGAGGCACCCTGCACTGTCTGGCAGTCACATGCCCCTGTGCCTCTGGCCGCCTTCCCCTCCCCTCTCCTCCCCTCCCCTCCCCTCCCCAGGAGCTGCAGGGGCCCATACCTGCCGGAGCAGGGTGCAGTTGACACTCGGTGAACGCAGGGATGCCCAGGAGCCCTGCAGGGCGATCTTGGGGAGGCTCTCAGCGCGGGTGCCCTTCTCCTGCCCTTTCTGGCTGGCAGACACGGCAGGGTGGAAGAACTCGGGCGGCATGGGCAGGAGTGGGCTGGAGTCGTCCGGGGAGAAGGGGCTCGGGGGCAGTGCTGGGGAGGGAGCAGAGTTGGGGGAGGGGGCTCAGGCCAAGCACTTGTCCCTATCGACCTGGCTATGACACCATGGGCAAGTCCCTCTCTCTGAGCCTCAGTTTCCCCATGTGATTCCTGGGAGCACAGACACGGCAAAGGCACAGCTTTTGGAGCCAGGCAGAGCCGGGCTCAAGCCCTGACGCCTCCACCTCTTGCTCTGTAAAAGGGGACAAGATGCCGACCTCGAGGATGTGAGCAGAAGAAACAGCTGCAGAGCCCCCAGCCCAGTACCAGGCACACAGTGGGTGCCCACCAGCCACCCCCAGGTCCTCACACCCCACGGGGCCCAGCCAGGCCTGGGGGCCCCTCGTGGACAGCAGGCAGGGTGGGGTGTCCCAGCCCTGGGCAGGCACTTCACTGGACGCGGCAACAGCGGGAGGCAAGGACAGAGTGCGGGGACTCTGAGGGCCAGGGCAGGTCTTGGGTGTGCCTCTGCCACGGTCCCCTCAGCGCCTTGCAGGGTGCATATGGGATACAGGAATTGGGGAAGATGTAAATTACCCAAGACGGCTGGGCAGCCTGAATGTCCCCAGGCGAGATTCCTGTTTTACACCGTCTTATTATTTAAGGAAAATGTAAATAAATGATTAACTAAAGGGGAAGAGATGTCACCCAATCAGAATGGCTCCTGGGTCAGACCCCGTGCCCTGACTTCTGGCTGGGGAAGTCTGGGGTTGCAGCTCCTCAGCCACCATGTCCGGCTGAGAGGCCGTCGGCTTCAGGGAGGGTCCTCAGAAAAGTCACCACACCCCTAGCTCCCGGGAGGTGCCCAATGCAGGGGACCCAGGAGGGTACACAGGTGGGCTCTGGGTCTTGGGGGTCCCTCCTCTGCTAGGCTATCTATCACTCTGACTTCCTCCCCAAGCCAGAGCTGTGAAGCCGATTCCTGTCACCCTCTAAGAGGACTGTCACCCTCCAAGGGGACTGCAGGCAGAGGTGATCCCAAGTGGTAGACAGGCCAGCTCAGTCCCCTGCCTCGTGCCCACCCTAGCTATGGGCCCAAGCACAAACAAGACTCTGGGGGTAAGGCCGAAGTATAAGTGTCAGGACATTTTACAAAAAGGCTGTTGCAGACACTAGGCTTTCTGATGTTTAACACCATCTTGTGTGAAGATCTATGGGACAAACACCACTCAAATTCAGCTCTAGAAAACACCTCAATAATCTGGCAGCTCTCCTTTGGCTTGATAATGAGAGCTGTGTGTGCCTACTTCTCTTTTCACCATGGCTCCTAGGAAGCTCAGCATGAAGCTTCCCTTAACTGAAGCATCTGTTTGTATTATTTGGCTCTTGATCTCTTATCATTATTATATCAGGCCTGAGAGTCTATCTCTTATTGTTAGCCATCTGGTTCTTTCTGGACTAAAAATAATGGTCTGGGCAAAAATAATAAGGAAAAAACTCAACCATCTCCCTGTGACTCAGGTGCCCAAGACCAGGGCTGTGGGGAACTGCTGGGGCTCCTACTGCTCACCTTGGCTGCTCTCATGTTTTAGCCAGGACTGGACGGGGTTGAATGGGATCGCTTCCATCTCACACAGGAAGTTCTCCGGACCCGATGAGACAGCCGTGGTGGACAAGGGGAAGAAGCATTCGCCCAGGTCCCCCACACGCATGGGCTCAGGTAGGTCCGGCTCACCCTGCAGGGAGAGGGAGGGAGGACGGGCAGGGTGGGGCAGGGGCTGAGCCGCCATGGCTGCCTGCACACCCTGCTCCACGGCACCGAGCTCGGGCTGCCCTCACTGCTGGGACGACCTTCCTCTCGCCTCCTCCACCTGGCCAGCGATCAATTTCTTCCAGAACCCAGGTGAAAGGGCTCGCCTCCAGGAAGCCCCCTCGGATGCCCCAGGCAGGCAGTGGTTCCTCTGTTCACGCCCCTCTGAGGTCTTCCTCATCTATGTACCCGAGTGCCTGGCACAGGCCCCGGCCCAGCACAGCAGCCAAGGCAAGGCTGGCGACCGCATCAGACAGGCTGAGCGGCCCCAGGAGCTTCCCTGTGCGCGTGACCTTGGGTGGGGCCCTTCCCTTCGCTGAGCCTCAGTTTCCACATCCATAAATGAGGACAGTAACCCCTCCTTCCTAACCACTGCCCTGGGGTCTTGCATGAGAGGCACCTGGCCCTGGCATTCCTTCCCAGGCATTCCCTGGCCCTGCAGCCCAAGGTGACCCCTGCCCAGAAATTCCTCAAGAGCTGCCTTAATGTCCCTTCCAAGGTAGATGGATTCACACCACCCTGACCTCCCATGACCTGCTGAGTCCAGCACAAAACGTGGCCTCAGCTAACCAGACTGCACCCCACCTAAGTGCAACCGGGCCCTGGAGCATGTGCCCCTGACATCCTGGGCAGGAGAGCAGGATGGGGGTGCAGGGAGAGGCAGGAAGGAGCTTGGGGGCAGGGAGCTGCAGGAGCTGTCAGTTGTTGGGGGCGACAGAGAGGCCAGGGAGGGGTGGGAAGATCTTCCCCCCAACAAGCCCTCCCTGAGCTGGTGGGGGACAGCCCTGGGGGGCAGAGGGGCCAAGCCCAGGCTGCCCGGGGTCTAGGGGATAGAGGCTCCCTTTGAGCAGGAGCACTGTGTCCCCACCTCAGGCCAGGGCTTCCCCCCCTCACCCCCAGCTGCCGCTTACACCCTTCACCCCCACCCCCAGCTGGGCTGGGACACCTTGGCCTTGAGGTCCCGAGCCGGGACAGACGTCTCCCCGAGTCTCTGGGACCAGCACAGGGGCCTCCTCAGACTGACAGCCTGGGCAGCAGAGGCCGGGACCGGCCCCAGGCTGGCTTCCCTGCTCTGTCATTCCTGGCTCCATCCCAGACAAGTCCCCTCACTTCGCAGAACCCCCGTTTCCTCCCACGTGCAGGGGGCCAAAGCACCCCTCATGCACCAAGCTGTGGGCAAACAGCGGCTGGTGCACAGGAGCCACTTGTGCCTCACGCAACTCCCCGTCGCCATGCGGCTGGCCTGCCAGGCACGACCCCACTAAACAGATAAAAAGTTCCCAGAGCAAAAAGTGGCAGCTGAGACCGCTGGACGCCGTGGCCAGGCTTGTCGCTGTGTGACCTCAGATAAGTCACTCCACCTCTCTGAGCCCTCTTGCCTTCACCTGACCAACAGGAGATGAAGGCCCAGCACAACGCTGGTGACACTGAAATGTGCATTGGGAAGAAGCAGGGTCCCGGCTGGGGGCGGGGGTCCGGCTGCAGAGACGCACCTGCCTGCCCGGAGCCCGCGCGGTTGCTCACCTTGCTGTCTTTGGGGCCAGGCGGGCATGCCGTGGGGTCCTCGAGACTCAGGTCGTCACCCAGCAGGATGGACGAGGACCTGTCTGAGTTCAGGGAGAAGGCCTCCGTCTCAGCCAGCTGCACCTGCAGGGAGAGGTGGTGGCCTCGGGTCACCCCTGGGGCCAGGGTGGGGCAGGCCTAACCCCGGAAGATGCAGAGCCGAGGTCAGAAAGGC
The DNA here is from genome assembly GCF_020740605.2 of Lemur catta. NCBI lineage: Eukaryota > Metazoa > Chordata > Mammalia > Primates > Lemuridae > Lemur > Lemur catta. Next base: position 8,298,483 of record NC_059133.1, read on the forward strand.
CCAGAGCCGGGGTGGGCAGGCCTGGCGTGTCCACCCTGTGCAGGGGCCCGGCCTGGGGGACACATGATGGTGACACAGTGGCCACCACTGATGGAAGCGAGGCCCATCGTGCTGTCTGGGTCAAAGGGCAGGCGAGCTGCCGTGGGCTGTGAATGCCACCGCTGCCTGCTTGTCCCCAGACCAAGCGCCTGTCAAGGCTGGGCTGGGTCTGACTCCTCTGGGGTCCCATGTGCACCCGCACAGCATGTCATGGGCAGGGGAAACACAGGACACAGAGACCCTGGAGAACATGCGGCTACCGCAGGGCAGGGGAGTGGAGCAGCTCAGACCTCCAGTGGGAGCTGGACCCACCCTGACAGCCCCCTGAGGCTGGGCCACCCGGGGAGGGCTCAGGAGAGCACCGCTGCCCTAGAGCCACAAGGGGCTTCCCGCCTGGCAGCCGCCCTTCCTGGGCGGCACAGCCCAGGGAGCCTGGTCTCAGTGGCTCTTCCCTTGGGCTGGCCCCCACCAGGCCCCTGCTGGGCTGCGTCACCTCTTGCTGGTCATGGTGGCACTTCCCGTGGCCGGCGGGCGAGGCGTAGTGGTGGAAGACGGAGCCGGACAGGTTATCGAGGATGGTCAGCTCTCCCTCCAGCGAGTCCTTGATGATTAAAGAGACGCTGTCCAGCCACAGGGTCTCCTAGGCGGACGGGGACGGGGCGGGGACAGGCGGGATTATCGGCTGGGTCCCGGGACTGCGGGGCGGGCGGGGCACAGCTGCCCTCCCCGTGCTCTGCGCCCCTGGCCTGGGACCGACACCCTCGTCACAGGGTCACCCTTCTATGGATCCGGGCAGGGGGTGCCAAAAAGGCAGCGGTCTGTGTCCGAGGCCCGTGGCCCAGCCGCCCTCCCACCCGCGGCGCCCGCCCTCTGGCGACCCCTGCACCTGTCGGGCCACACCCACCTGGGCTGGCGAGTAGCAGCGCCGGCACCGGCGGCCCTCGGCGTCACACCCGCCGCCCGCCCCCCCAGGCCCGTGGCCGGGCGCCCCGGGGGAGCCGGTGGGCGGCCGCGGGCCGGGGCCCAGACTGTGGGCCATCTCCAGCTCGAGCTCGGCGTCCATCTCGGCGTCCTCCTGCGCCTCCTTGTTGCTGTCGTCCAGGTGCTTCATGAGCACGGCCACCACCACATTGATGAGCACGAACTGGGCGGTGAGCACGAAGCTGACGAAGTACAGCGGCGACACGAACTGCAGGCTGCTCAGGCAGCTGCGCTCGTCGTGGGTGCAGTCCCGCAGCGTGTCCTGCGCCGGGGGTGGGGCGGTGAGGACAGCGCCAGCCCCCCCACGGCTGCCCCAGCCCACCTGGCCCCGCCTGACAGAGGAGCAACAGAGGCTGCCTGAGGGAGAGGCCGGGACTCAACCCCCCACGGTGGCCCTGGCTGCCCAGCCCACTGTGGCTCGCGGGGGCATCTGCCTGCCTCGGCTCCGGCCAAGTCCCGGACAGCCCAGCGCCCTCTGCTCCCTTGCTCGGGCCCACTGACCCCCGCCAAGCATTGGGGCTTCCTTCAGAGGCCCCTGGGCCGGGCCAGGCCGGGGAGGGGTGCACGCTTGGCAAAGGCGCCTGGACCAGAGCCCGTCCTTGCTTTCTGGTCTTCGTGCCAGCGCAGCCCCAGCACAGCAAAGCCCGGGACGCTTCCACCACCCTCCTGCCGCGGGGCCAGGGTCAGCGGCCTTCCTCGCCCTGCCTCCCCACTTCTCGCTCTGAGGATCCCCGATTGCTGGGGTCCATTCCCAGCAAGCCACTGCCACCTCTACCCCAAGGGCCTCACCTCTGCCCCTGTGAGCCCCGCCGCCCAGCTCAGGCCAGGCCGTGGGCTGGAGACAGGACACCTGTGCTGGGGACTCTGTCAGGGCAGCAAATGCCTGAGGGCCTGGCCCCTCTGGGCCTGGGCAGGGCTGTCTCCCCTAGAACCCAAGCACTGATCCCACCGCAGCACTGGTGGGACCCAACGGTGGTGGACAGAGAGCCTGTTCTGGCCTCAGCTCCCCTTGCTGCGCTGCGGGGTCCCAGGTGGGTCCTTCCGCCTCTCTGGGCCCTGCACAGCCCTCCACGTGCAGCGGGGCGCTGGGTGGCGGAGGTGCGGGAGGGAGCCCTGAGCAGCAGGACCAGCATCCTGGCTCGTCCGGGAACGGCCTGAGTCCTTCCTCCCCAGCGCGCCGCGAGTACCTTCATGATCCCGTTCCAGTTGTCGCCGGTGGAGACCTGGAACAGCGTGAGGAAGGCCATGCCAAAGTTCTCGAAGGTGGCGTGCCGGCTCATGCCTTCGCACGGGTTCTCGTCATTGCACACTGAAAGGGGGGAGGCGGTCAGCCCTGCCCCTGGGCACAGCCTGCCTGCGCAATCCCCCTCAGCTTGCACCTCCGCCTCATCTCAGGAGCCCCCCACCACCCTGGAGGCGCACGCGGACTGTGCCCAGCCCAGCGAGGGGACACGCAGCTGGGGCCCAGACTCAGGTGGGTCTCGCTCTTCTCCCCTCCCAAGAATCAGTGTCTGGGAGAGAGGAAGGCGGAGGGGGGGAGCAGGAGCCGCCCCCAGGGAACCTGGCTTTCTGGAGCTGACCTTGCAGGACAGAGCTAGGCGTGGGCTGTGCCGCCCTCTGCCCTCACCCTGGCCTCTCTGCTTGCGGGGGCAGCGCCGGCTCAGGACGGGGGCAGGGGAGGGCAGGTTCCCTGGGACACTAGACCACCGGGGTCTCTGAGCTGGGGTCCAGCACACAGGCTACCATCTCCCAGGGGCTCCTCCCACACCAAGAAAGCGGCGTGGACGGCCGAGGGCCACCGGCCCATGGGTCCGGCTGTAGGGGCCCCTCCCCAATATGAAGACCCCGTGTGACAGGCAGAGAGGGTCTCAGGCCCCCCACCCCGGCACCAAGGCCATCCAGCCCTGCTGCGCCCCGGGCAGTTGCTCACCCAGCTTCCCGAAGAGCTCCACACCCAGGGCGGCGTAGATGAAGAAGAGCAGCATGAAGAGGAGGCCCAGGTTGCCCACCTGTGGGGAGGGCAGGTGAGGCGGGGCCGGGCCCGGGGAGGGCGGGGGTGCGGCCCAGGCTCCACACACGGGCCAGCCTGAGGGTCGGGCAGCCGTAACATGTCACCCGGCTGTGTGTCCACGTCTGCCACCCCCCCCCCCAGGACCTAGAGGGCAGGCCAGGCCCCGCACAGGAGTCAGAATGACAATGAAACGCAGTGAAGCCTTGACCAAGAGCCGCCGTGTTTCAAGCACTTCGCTCACTTACTCCTCGCAACAGTCTATGAACTATCTTTTATCCCTATTCCTTGAAGAAAAAGACAGGCTGAGAAGTCATGTCACACAGCTAGTGAGTGGTAGGCCAGGGGTTCAAACCCAGCAGGTTGGCCCCAGGGTCTGTGCACACAATCTATTCTACCCACCTTGCCTGGTTAGTAAGGTTCCGTGGATAAAGGGAAAGAGAGTGAGAGAGAGACAGAGAGAAGGAAGAGGGAAGTCTCAGCACTGATGCCACCTCCTCCATGAAGCCTGCCCAGATTGCACCAATCAGACCAGGATGCAAGCTGCCAGTGCAAGTGTAACTGGTATGTCCCTATCACTGTCCTCTGCTGGTCTGGGAAGTCCTCAAGGGGGGTGGGTACAAGTGGGTGAGGTGGGATTTGACTCCTCATGCCCTCACAGGGCCTGGCCAGGGAGAGGAGTGAACACAAGACCCACACAGGCCCCAGAAGCCTCTGCAGACCCGGCCACCCCCATCCCACAGCTCCTGTGGGAGAAAACGTCCCAGATTTCAGGCCTGGTTCAAACCTATCCACCCACCAGGGACCCCCTTTAGCTCGTGCCATGGATGAGCCAAGGCTCAGACGCCTTCTTGCCCCGGAAGCGCAGCGCCTGGAGCCCGCGGAGGCCGGCGTGCACAGAAGTGGACGGTCACGTTAACTGCCGGAAAGTGGACCCGTTAATCACATGCGCCTCACGTTTCTCCCTCCAGAGAAGGGTTTCCCTCCCAGCCATCCTGCACCCACCGTGTCTGACTAGTTAAATGATGTTCCATTCATTAATAAAACAAGCACTTATTGAGCACCTACAGGGCACACTGTGAGGCCCCGACCACTGCCATGGATCTGGCGCGGCCGACGCCCTCAGAGCTCAGCTTCCCGCCGGGCCGGGCCGGGGCTGGCAGCGTTTCCCGTCCGCATGGGCTCCTCTGCCCCAGCCTCTCCCTCCAATCCATTCTGCTCCCAGGCGCCAGAGCGACCTCCTAAAAGGCAGCTCTGGTTGGGGCCTCCCTTGTCCACAACACTCCTGCGGCACCCGCTGCCCACGGGATAAGGCCCGGGCTGCCGTGACCTGCCCTGAGGACCCTCCCAGCCTGCTGGTCCAGCCCTGCGCTCCAGCCATGCAGAAAACGGACCCTGCAGCACCTCTGCACATTCTGTTCCCTCTGCAGGGAAGACCCTCTGTCTGTGCCTGGTAAATGCCTCCTCCCCACCCCTCAAAGCCCAGTTCAGTGGTCACCTCCCCTGAGAAGCCTTCCCTGATGCCTCCTCCCTCCCTTTTCCCAGGCTGAAGTTTCATTTTCATAGCGGGGAAAGGCTGGGAAAGGCTGAAGTTTCATTTTCATAGCACTGGGGAGAAGTCCAGTGTCCACAAGACAAGGTAGGTGTCGGCTAATAGATTCGGGGGCTAAGTCCCATTCCATGGCCACATGGTACTTGGCACATGCTTCTCTCTGGTGATGAAATTTTAATTACCGTCATGTGTAAACATTCCCATGTGTCCTGCACCAGCTCAGCAGTGGCCTAGGGAGCCACGAGGGCAAGCACAGGGGTCAAAGCGTGGGGGAGGGGAAGGGGCAAGGAGGCCAGAGGAGCTGGGCACTCACCCACCATCCCCAGCCTTAGCAGATTCTCTGTGGCACTTCCCGTGAACCACATCCTCTTAAGTGCTGTATAAGCTTTAACTATTCGAAACCTCGTGACAGGCTTTGAAATAAGCACTTCAGGGAGTGATGCTTCATCTTCATCCCCATTTCACAGGCAAGAAAACTGAGGCATGAGAAGGTAAGTCACATGCCCAGGGTCCAGGCTTTGATCCCAGGCCAGATGGCCCAAGTCTGGGCTCCCACCTGCTTCCAGTCTGCATAGTGTCCAGCCCAGCATCACCGCCATCTCCCATGAGACAAAGTCCTCTGAAGGAATTTAGTGTTAGGAAAACCCACATTTTTTGGAATGAATGCCCTTGCTTTCCATCCTGACCTGACGAGAGCTATGGTGCTTCCCCTTTGTAACTAGGCTGCTGGGAAGCTCACAACAAACTCAAGAATAAAACTCACTGGCATCCTTAGCCCAAGTCCCTGAAAGAATTAGCTCTGCTTCCACTTCCCCAGTGATGTTAATGTTTTATCTTTATTTTCAGTGTGCTGTATCTGTGCCTTGTATTTTAAGATGCCTAAAATGTCCTAAGACTCTATGAGTCGTAATGGATAAATCAATGTGCACGAGGCTCACCTCAGACCAGAGGCCACCCTAAGGGGAGGGAGAAAGAGCCTCAAGCAGTGAGGACAGCAAGGGAGGGAGGGACTGGGACTGCAGAATTCCCAGGAGGATGAAAAATGCACCCTCTGTGGCCCTGACCCTATATCCCCTTCCACTGACCAGGGGGGTGGGCAGAGGGATTTCCCTGCCTTCTCAGGGGTCCCCACCCTGGTCAGGGTCTCATGCTGTCCCTCCTGGACTGCCATATCGGAACCTCTCCATCCACACTGCCCCCTCCTTCTGCCAAGCCCCCCTTGGAGGTCAAGCTCAAAGGTCCCCTTTCCTGGGCTGCCTGCCTTGATTTCCCCAGCGAGTGTCTGGTACCCTCCTCTCTCTCAGGAACACACTGGAGACCCCTCCCCACACTGCCCTGAGGCATCTGTCTGCCTGCCAGTCTAGGGGCTCCCAGGGGCATCACATGGGTCCTTGGTGCCCGCACAGAGCAGGATCAGAGCAGGCATCGGCAACTGCTTGGTGAAGCTGGAAGAAATAGGCCGGAGGGGCTTTCCAGCTCTCATAGCCCCTAGCTCGAACTGCACCCCCAGAAACGGCATCTGCACCAGCTCTGGGAAGGTCTGAGAAGGGATCCAGGGCCTGCGGCCCCAGGGCCCAGAATGCACCTGATGTCACCCAGGCCGGGCTGCCATGGGACGGGGTGGCTCTTACCTGGGGCAAAGCCTGCACCACCGTGTCCAGCAGGGCCCGCATTCCCGTGGCCATCTTCAACAGCTTCAGCACTGCGGGCGAGACCCAGCCCCAGCCCGCTCAGCCCCGGGCCAGTGGGGACATGCATGTGCATGTGTGTGTGCAGGTGTGTAAATGTGGGAGAAGAATGTGAACGTGGAGGAGCGTGCAAGCAGAGTCCGGCGCTCAGATCCACCCATGGGTGCAGCTGCAGGGTGAGCAGGCTGTGCACAAAAACACGTCAGTGTGAAAAAGTCCAAGAGCATGAGGGCGTGCACAGGGGCATGGACAGACACTGAGCTTGTGCATGAGCGCGTGTAAACTGCAAATGACCGATGTGCGTGGCCGCATCTCTTCCCTTTGCCTCTCGCTAAAAGGGCTCTGGTGCTACTCGCTGAGTGTCTGCAAACTCCTCCCCACCTGGGAAGCTGGAGGCGCCTGGGCACTGAGGCAGGAGGTTGTTTAAAGACGTGTAGGAACCACTGTGTGGGGAGCGGGAGGCTCTGGGAGAAGAAGGGCATTTCCAGAAGTGCCAAGGACTGTGTGTCCCCATCTCCGTGTGTGAGAAATGTCAGGGAGGCTGGAATTGCTTCAGTGCCTTCCCAGCTGGACTGGGTTCCCGTCAGCACACTGTGAGCCGGGCTGCACGGGTCCGGTGTCAGAAGGAAGCAGGAGTGTGTGCCGTGCAGAGCTGTCCGGGAGCGAGGAGAGCTGCGTGTGCGGGCGAGGCCGTGCGCACATGAGGGCGAATGCCTGTGTGTCCACTGTGAGCTCCTCCCAGCTTCTGCTGTCCCCCGCTTCGCAGGGAGCCCCACGTGCCCACGCACCCTGCCCCTGCCTCTCCCCACCCACCCCTGTGCACCATCCCCAGGCAAGGGGACCCTCATCGCACCCCGCCTGCCCCGTTCCCTGCCCCCCGGCCCTCACCCCGGGCGATGCGCAGAACCCGCATGATACGGATGATGGTGGGGTTGATGGGCAGGGCCGCATTGATCTCGATCTCTTCCAGCGTGATGCCCATGACCGACAGCAGCACGATGGCCAGGTCCAGCTGGTTCCACCTGCTCAGCCGGGCACGGGGGGGCGGGAGTGCGGATCAGGAGGAGGAGCCCTCTGGTTCAGACACACCTTAGTTGTCCTTCACCCTCCTGTTGTGGCCCACTGGGCTGTGCTGCCACCCTCCCTACTGGCACGTCCAAATGCCACGGGGGCTGGCCCCCTCTCTGCCCTCACAGCCGTTGCTCCCTCAAGCAAGGGGCTGACCAGACGAAATGAACATCTCTGGCCTCCTGCAGCGGGGGAGGTACCAGCTCTGCCTTCTAGATCTAAATCTTGAGCTAGTTGCTCCCTCTGTGTGGCCTTGGGCTAGTCCAACAACCTCTGTGGGCCTCACTTGTTGCCTCTGAAAAGGAGAATTAGCATGAAACAGGTCCCGCTCTGACTGTGAGTATGAGGGACCCACCAGAAGGACCTAGTAGAATGCCCTGCACCCTCATATAGACCATACCACTTCCTGTTCAGGGCCATAGGCAGCACCTGGGGTCACCTGGCCACCAGTGCCCAGATGTTTACTGGCTCCCCTCCTCAGGCTGCTCCAGGCTTCCTGGAGTCAGGACAGCTTCCCATCCTACAGTCCACCCTATGCTGCCCTACCCCAGCCCTGCCACTCACCGGTCCTTAAAGAAGCGCCTCAGACCAAATGCCACCAGTTTCAGCACAGCCTCCAGCACAAAGACAGTGGTGAACATGTAGTTGCAGTACTTGAGGGCTGTCTCCAGGGACTATTGGGGGAGAGAGGCAAAGAGAAGCATGATCCAGGCCCCATGATCTGACCTCTAATCTTACTCTAGTCAGAAAGTCTACGCCTTTTAAGGACAGGATTTAGTCCATTTATATTTAGTGCAATGATTTATATACTGCTTTTTCCTCCCATCTTACTTGATGTGCATTATTTGTTTCACATCATTGTTCCCTCCGTTTCCTTTTTCTTATTTCTGCTGATATGGTCCAGTTGCTCCTCTCTGGAGGCAGTGTGGAGTAGTGATTAACAGCTCATTAGCCAGACTGCCTAGATTTGAATCCTGGCTTAGCATTTGTTCCTCACTCACTGTGTAACCTTGGGCAAGTCATTTGATCTCAGACAGCTGCTATGAAAATTAAATGAGCTAATAATTCAGTGCTGGGCACAGAATAAATACTTGGTAAATGTGAGCGATTATTATTCCATGCCTTCCTGTTAATTTGGACGTTCTATAATTTATTGTTCCACTCTGCCAGTGGGTGCCCTCCCTTTCCCTGCATTCATCCTATTCCTCTCCCATCATTAGAATGTACCCTGTCTGCAACTAGCTGGGAACTGGTCACCCTCTCCCACCCCCCGTGGTTGCCCGGAATGATCCTGCCGCCTGGAATGCCCTTCCCTCGGGCTCCATATGACCAGGCAGTAATGCAGGCTGTGTGGCAGGCTTGGAATGCAAATCTAAGTTCCGGCCCTGGCTCCACCACCTAAGACTGAGTAATCTGGGCAGCATATTCAACCTCTGTGAGCCTCAGTTTCTTCATCTATAAAATCTGGAAAAAGCCACCGCCCCCCCTCCCCGTAGCCTTGCTGTGAGGACTTAAAGGTTCATATACGTAGTGTGCCTTGCAAAGAATCAGTATTTAACGCACGACCACAGTCAATGTCAGCCACGTTCAAGGTTGGGTCCAAATGCTGCCTCCCCGCCCAACAGGAAGGAATGACACTTCCCTCTGAACTCTGCCTTGTCAGGCGTCTGTCCTACCAGGCCCTGACCTGCCTGACGGCAGGGCTCCCTTGTGCCTCCTCCCCCTGCAGTGCCCAGCACGGGGCCCAGTGTGCAGGGGCTGCCCAGATCCCGGTGTCAGCCAACCCCTGCGCCACCCTCGCCACGTGACATTGGGCTGGGAGGCAGACCAGGGCTCACCGTGGGCTGATTGTAGTGCTCCAGGGACATGGTCACCACGTTGAGGCAGATGATGAAGGTGATGAAGATGTCCAGGTAGTGGCTGGTGCACATGGAGTGGATGAGCAGCCGGGTGGGACAATAGGTGGCATAGTAGGGCAGCCGCTGGGCCTCTGCATGCAGGGTGGGGGTGGCACAGACCAGAGGGGTTGGGGTGGAGGGGAAGGGGACGGAGCACAGAGGAGGGAGAGATGGAGGAGTGAGACGCCGAGGGGGAAAGATGTCAGTCCACCCCGGCCCTGGAGTCAGAGTTAGGTCTCCTTCACCCAGCCGGGTCACTAGGAGGGAACCAGCGCTGCGCAGCGGAAGTGGAAAGAGGGCAGGACACTGGTTCCCCCATCCACCCCAATGAGTGCGTAGGGGGGCTCCGGGCCTGCTGGGGGAGGGCAGGGTCCCTACGGCCCAGAGCTGGGCATCCAGGCTCTGCCTTTGCCCCCTGCGTGGACTGAACCCCCAAGGCCTCACTCAGGTGGCAGTGGTGTCACTGATGGGGCTCAGGTCCCCTAGACAGGCAGACCCTGGGAGGAGGGGCTGGGCCATGGCACAGGAACTGTATCCGTTGTTCCCTTCCAGCCTCAAAGGCCTAGGTCCTGGACCCGCAGCGGGGGGACCCGCGGCCCACACCCCCTGCAGGTGCCCACTCACTGCGGCGCTTCTTCTCCAGGCGGCGCAGCCGCTTCTCCTCGCGCCGCCGCGCCTCCTCAGCCTCCTGGTGCTGCCGGCACTTGTGGAAGTTCTCCACGACGACACCCACGAACATGTTGAGGACGAAGAAGCTGACGATGAGCAGGAAGGAGATGAAGTACAGCAGCATCCAGGGGTTGTGGTTGGTCACAGGCTGCAGGGGCCAGAGGGGGCTGAGCAGGCTGATCGGGCACGGCAGGGCCACGGGCAGGTGCCCACCGTGCTTACGCCCGTGGAGTGGGATACGAGAGCCTCCAAGGCAGCCATGAGTCTGAATGAGGCAGCAGGTAGTAAACGCCCACCCTGGGCCTGGCACAATAAGGTGCTCAGCAGAGAGCCCCCTTTCCTTCCCTGCTCTGCTGCTGCCTCCTGGACACACATCTGTCTGTCTTCTTCCTCTCATACACCTATCTGTTCACTCACCCATGCGTGCATCTACCCATCCTCCTATCCAACCATCCATCCATCCATCCATCCATCCACTTATTCATCCACCCACCCAGCCACCCAGCCACCCACTTATTAATCCAATCACCTATCTATCCACACATCCACCCATCCACCCACCCATCCATCCACCCATCATCCACCCATCCATCCACATACCCATCCACCCATCCACATATCTATCCATCCACTTATCCGTCTATCCACTTATTCATCTATCCACTTATTGATCCATCCACCCACCCAGCCACCCACTTATTCATCCAATCACCTATCTATCCACACATCCACCCATCCACCCACCCATCCATCCACATACCCATCCACCCATCCACATATCTATCCATCCACTTATCCATCTATCCACTTATTCATCTATCCACTTATTGATCCATCCACCCACCCAGCCACCCACTTATTCATCCAATCACCTATCTATCCACACATCCACCCATCCACCCACCCATCTACCCATCCACATATCCATCCATCTACTTATCCATCTATCCACTTATTGATCCATCTACTCATCCACCTACCCACCCATCCACCCACTCATCCATCCATCCACTTTTTCTTCCATCCAGAAACAAGGCAGAAGACAAGCCCGCCCGCAGAGGGAGAGCACAGCCCTGGTGGAGTCCGTGTGTGCAGACAAGGAAGTGGAGCAAGATGCCTCCAAGTGTTCTCATTCGCCCTGCACCCCCCTGCTCCCAGTCCCAGTTCCAGAGTCTTACCAGGTGGGACCCATGAAGCCATTACAGGCCCAGGGTTACCCACAGCCTGACTCCTCCCCTGAGTGGGTCCCCTCCTAATCTAGAGAATCTCCCTCTCCTCCCAGTGACACCCTCAGTCTGGGCACAGCCAACCCTGGTCAGCCACGTGTGTCTGGCCTAAAGTCCCTGCCTAGCCCCAGAAGGGACCTCTGCTCCCAGTGGGGCCTTGGGAGCCCAGGCTCAGCATCCTCCCTGTCCCCCTTCCCCTACCCAGCTCCCCAAATCTATCCCACCACCTGCACTAACAACAAGCAAACCTGACAGGCAGGGATGCCACTCTCTCACTATAAGCCCTTCACTGGCTCCCTCTTCCCTCTGAATGAACTTGTGCCCCTTGCCATGGCACACACAGGGTCTTGTGGACCATCCGGCCCTACTCGCCTCCTCCCCCACCTCCAGCCACTCTCACTCTCACACCTCCCTGAACACCTCACTCTCTGGCCCCAGTGCACCTGCTGTCCTTCTGCCAGCTGGCTCAGCCCCTCTGCTGCTGCTGCACTCAGCTCTCCACCCACCGGGCTCTGCGCTCCTCCAGGCAGAAGCAGCCTGGATGCCTCTCCCTGCAGAGCAGGGGGATTTGCGGAAGCAAACGGAACATGATTCACGCTACCCAAGGAGCAGCCCAGTGGCGAAGATTCAGGCCAGCACACGAGCTGTGGGCTGTGCTAACAGTGCGCAGACACCAGGGCCGTGGGTCTCACTGGTGCCAGTTTCAGAAGACTGGGCCCCAAAGACACCACGTCCCTCCCCCGAAGTCCAGGCCTGGCCTGGCCCTGGCCATGCCCACCTGCTGATCTACAGCGACAGCGTCCAGACCGTTGTACATGATATTCACCCAGCCGTCCTTGGATGCCAGGACAAAGAGGGACATCAGAGCCTGGTAGACATGGGGAGGGAGAGTGCAGGGGTGAGGGGGGGGTGTGGCTCAGCCTGCACCCACCCCTCCCCAGCTCTCCATTTTTCTGCGTCTGGGAGGCAGAGAGATAAAGAGGCCTTCCCGGTGAGGCAGAGCTTTTCTGAGCACCTGCTATGTGCCCGCCACGCACCCTACACTTGCTGCCGCAGCAGAAACAGCACCGGACCCACAGTCCTGGACTCCGGTCTCAGCCCTGAAATTAACTAGCTGTGTGGTTCTGGGCAAGAAAATTCACAAGCTCCTGTCCCCTCGCCCACAGAATGGGGCTAACGAGCACCTGCCTACCAGGTTTGCTGGGAGGGCCCCTGAGAGTACACTGGAAGGTTCCTGTCATCAGCACCCCAGGGGTGAAGACAAGCTCACCCCAGCGCCCGAACACCAGCACCCCGTGAGAGCGGAGGCAGGAGGCCTGTGTCACAGCCCAGCCTCCGCCACTGTGTGATTTGGCTGTGTGATTTGGGGCGAGTTCCTCAATGTCTCTGGGCCTGGTTCTATAAAATGGCAATCATTACTCTGACTGGTTTGTAAAATTTTGAAATCAAGGTGGTCCTCAGGAGACAGCCAGCCAAGGCTCCTACACGGACAGCAGACCAGCATCCTTGTGTCCCTTTGATGGGGTCACGGCTGGTCCTGCCACCCCCCCAGCACAAAACCTCACGCACAGCAGGTGCTCATAAGGGTTTTCAGAACTGAACTTGAGTGTGGCCTACGGTCCCGTCCTTGCAGAGCCCCAGGGGGGCTGGTAGTCAGGGGGAGCCCCAAGAGTCCCACATCACCAGAGACTGCCCAGAAGTCCCCTCCCCTAGGCAGAGGTGGTCATGCCTTCCTCTGTGCTCCAGCCTCCCTGGGCCAGGAATCGGGGGTTCTGGGACGGGCCTCTGGCCCTGCTCTGCCCCTCCTTCCCATCCGCCCAGGGCACACCCTTCCTCCTTCCCTTCCAGGCGGAAATGGCGCTGAGGGTGTCTGGAAGGGCTCAGACCCAGGAGCAGGCAGGGGACACTGGGAAGCCCTCCCTGCCAGGGAGGCACATGAGGCCCCTACACTCCAAGGACCTGCCATTACTGTCCCCACTGACAGATGAGGACACCGAAACACAGAGACAGTGTAGAACGTGCCTAAGGGGGGACAGCTGATAAGTGGCCCACTGCAGTGAGGGGCTGTGGCCCTGCTGTGACCCTCTGATGGCTCTGGGTGCCGCGAATACCCCACTGAGGGTTCCGGGTGAGCCAGCCTGGCGCCAAGGCACCCAGAATGGGAAACGGCTGGCCCTGGGCTCACGAGAGCCCCCACTGGCTTCCCCTCGGCTTCCTGTGACAGCTTTTCCCCACCATGAGTTGTTAAAAACCTGAAAAAGCACTGCTCCTGGGGAACGTGGGGGGTCCTGACTCCCGTCCTCTGGCCACTCACTGCCCCCGAAGGCCCCGTGGCGCCCCTCCCAGGTGGTATGCGGGGGGAGCTTCAGTGGGATCCAGCTGGGGGCTACCCATGGGGGGATGGGGAGAGGGGGCGGGGCCCAGACCCTGCTTCCTCCCTGTGTGACCTGGGCAAGGCGCAGCTCTGTCTGGTCACGCCTAGCCGCCTGAGTGGGCCCTCAAGAAGCAGAGCAGCTCTGGGGCGCTGGGGAGGCTCTTCGCAGGCAGCCAGCCGAGGGCTCTCACCTGCGGCACCGCCCAGATGGGTCAAGCCCAGCAGGCCCCAGAAAGGAGACCAAGAGCAAAGCAGAGACCGGGCGGGGCTGCCTTCCAGCTGGAGTGGAGAGCAGAGGGTGGTGACAGGAAAGGCAGCCCCCACCCCAGAACAGGAGCTTGAGACACTTAGCCTCTACCACGGCCTGCCTGGTGGGCCGTCACATCCCCATTTCACAGCTGGGGAAAGTGAGCCTCAGAGAAGTCACACCTACAGGAAGTGGCAGAGCTGGGATTCACACCCCGGTCTGGTTGACACTAAAAGTCTTTGTCAGGGTCCCCTGGGTGGAGGGTGGGGACCAGGAACCAGTGTTCACTACAGTACCTACCAAGTGCCAGGTGCTTGTTGGGCACTCTGCAGACAGGATCTCTGACCCTTCGCCACCTGTGAGGTGAGGGCTACCCTACTCACTTTGCAGAAGAGGAAACTGAGGCTTGGAAAGGAAAGTCACAGCGTCCGTCTGGCAGCACAGGACTGGAGCCAGGTTCATGACGCCAGGGCCATGGGCACGGAAGAGATGTCATTCCCCCACCCACTGAGGACAAGGGCCAGATCGGGAATAGGCAGGCAGTGCTCACCTGGCCCAGGTTGTCAAAGTTGTATTTGTGATGCACCCAGCGGTAGTTGGCAGCCATGCAGTCAGAGCGGTTGGTGATGTTGCGGGTGTCCACGCCCAGACAGTGGTAGAACTTGCCCTTGAAGAGCTGGGGGAAAGAGGGACAAGGCTGGTGTTGGGGTGTTGGGCAGGGGTGGGGGCACAAGGCAGAAGAGGGACCCACCCCTCAATCGCATCTACCCAGTGGCCTGTGCGCAGTCATTTGGGCCTGTGCCTATCTCCCTCCCGGGACCGGGAGCTGGTGCTGGCAAGGCCCATGGCTGCTGGCCAGAGCCGCCCGAGCCACCAGCTTGGCCAGCACAGAGGTGTGGGTAGGAATGCTGTGCTGGGGTTTCCTCTTCCCTGGCCACAGAGTCCACTCCGGTCCCTACCAGCCCGGGCACTGTCACCTGCACTCCCAGAATGCCGAAGATGATGAAGAAGGCACAGCAGATGAGGACGATGTTGCCAATGGGCTTGAGGGAGGAGATGAGCGTCTCCACCACCAGCTTCAGGCCGGGCGCCCGGCTGATGACGCTGCCGGCAGGGAGGGGCCAGGGTCACCCCAGGCCAGGCCAGGAGGCAGCCCCATGCAGCCTGGAGCCCCAGGGCTGAGCCCCCTAGGGTACGAGGCGTGGCAGGGAATGTACAGAAAGCAGCCAGGCTGCCCAGATTCAGCAGAACAGGCAGCGAGCTGCCACCCAGGCCCCAGATCCACATACACAGCAGCCATGCCATCGGGGGCACTTGCCCTCAGCCCTCACTGTGCCCAGTCCCTCTGGGGTCCACACTACACCCTAGTCTAGAGATCGACTCCCAGAGATGGCAGTGAGCCACTCGGGGACACACAGAGTGGGTGGCAGTACTGGGGGGCCACCTTCAGCCCTGCTCTTCCAGCATGCCCCGCCCCCGGTCTGCAGGTTCCTGCCGCAGGAGCAAGGCCCGCGGTGCCTGGGTCGTGCTATCGGAGGACTGAGTGGGTGGCCAGGGCCGGAGTGAGGGGCCCACTTAGACCCCAGTGGCTTCCTTGTACAGTGCAGCGACATCCACCCGCTCCGCAGGGAAGGGGTCCTCACCGCAGGGGGCGTAGGGTGCGCAGGAGCCGCAGGACCCGGAGGACCCCCAGGATCTTGGCTCCCCCGGCCGAGGCCACGGACACCACGATGTCGATGATCGACACGAAGACCAGGAAGCCGTCGAGCACGTTCCAGCTGCTGCGCAGGTAGGCCTGCTCGCCGAAGTACAGGCCCAGCGACACCACCTGCGGCGGGCGCGGGCGGGGTCAGGCGGCCGCCGCGGGAAGGGGCGGGGCGGTGGGCGGGGCCACACTGACTCCGCCCGGGGAGTGCGGGTTAGGCCGGCAGCGGCGAGGGGGCGGGGCGAGTCAGGCCGAGCTCCGGGAGGGGCGGGGTGACGGTGGGGCCGAGGAAGGGAGGGCAGGGGCCGTTCCGGGACGCCCCTCTGAGGGCGGGGCCAGGGCCCAGGAGACCGCCCCATTAGGGTCTCCAGGCACATCTGGCAAACCCAATTTAAAGCCACCGTTCTGGGAAGCGTTCCAGACGGGATGTTTCCTCTGCGCCCACACCTCCAGAAGGCACATCCATTACACAGTCAGTGCCCCCTGCCTTCCCCTTCCTGGTGTCTGATGGCCGCTGTGTCCCAGGAGCCAAACCCAGGGGCCGGCACCCAGCGGGGGGGCCTCCCGGGCCACGTGTGGAACGTAGCTGATGGGCAGGAGAGTGACAAGCTGAGACAGAGTCTGGGCCAGGGTCAGGGGCCTGAGCTGGGGGTGGCAACGGTCCCAGGTGAAGCTGGGAGCTACCTTCAGTGTCATCTCGCCCACGAAGATGGCCGTGAAGATGTAGTTGGACACCGTGAGGAAGATGCGTTCCTGAAAGACACGGGACATATGTGGGCCCAGGGGCTCCCAGAACTGCCCAGCCACCTGGGCAGCCTCTGCTTCCGCCAAGGGGCATCCAGGAGAGGGCTGCCACCTCTCGGTTCAAGGCGGCCTTCACCCTCTCCGGAGGCAAGTTCCCTGCCACACTCCCCTCCACGGCGCTCGGTGAGCCTGCTGAGCTCACAGCCCCTCAGCCCTGGCACGCTGCCCCCGGAAGGCCCAGTGTCTTGTCCCTTTGCCTGGTCCCTTGCCCTGCCCAAGGGCAGCAGCCACTCACAGTGCTGCCAGCCTCTATCTGGGGGCGCTCCAGGGCGATGGTGATGCAGTTGAGGAAGATGAAGGCCAGGACGACATAGTCGAAGAGCTTGTGGGCAATGATGGTCTGACACAGAACCCGGAACCTGGGCAGGGAGGTCAGGGGGCCAGGTGAGTGTCAGGAGGGAGGCAGGGGCCCAAGCACGAGTACAGGCCCAGCCTAGAGGCAGTGACCCCTCTCTTCTGCTCTGGCCACACAACAGGGCAACTTTCCATCTGCTCAGGGTGCTCACCTGGAGCTGCCCCTGTGGAACACACACCCACACCCTGGAGGGCACCCAGCTTGCCCTGGCACTCAAGGCTTTACAAACACTGGCCCAAATCCCTGACCCCTGTCACGAGGACACCACAATGCCTGATACCCTCTTCTTCTACCGCAAGACCCTCCCTCAGTGTGCTCTCTCCACCTGGACGAGCTTCCGCCTCTGCACAACCCCAGCTGTACCCACTGGAATGCCATCTGCCTCCAAAGCCCAGCACAAAGACCTCCTCCTCCAGGAAGCCTTCTGATGCCCCCTCTGGAGTGAGCACCACAGGCTACCTGAGGATCTATCCAACCTGGTGCCCCGCACAGGAATGGCCTACACTAGGGGAGATGCCCAGGAAAGCCTGGACGTGCCCCGTGCCCTGCAGACTTCCCACCCCGGGCCACAAGGATCCTCCAGTGGTGCCACCAGTGGCCTTGCCTGGCTTTGCAGAGATCTGTCCCTCTCAGAGACAGAGGGACAGATGTCACTCCTACTCTAACCTTCGCCCCAAACCTGGCCCCGCCCACCTGTTCTCGGGAGAGAAGAGGTAGACAGACCAGTCCTCGCGGACCGCGCACCAGTCAGGCTTGTAGACGTCGATCATCTTGCGGACGCGGAAGCACAGGGTCTGGCAAGGGGAGGACGGAGCGCAGGGGGTCAGCGCAGTGCGGAGCTGCCCATCCCCGCCACGCCGGCCATGCAGCACACCGGGGGTGCTGGATGACCCCCGAACTCGCGCCCCACCCAGAGCAGGCTGGGAGGGCTTCTCCCCCAGCTCAGGTGTCAGCAGTCCGGGCCCCGCCCCTCCTGCCTCACTCCCCTGAAGCCCTATCCCCTCCGGCCCCGCCCCTTCTGTCACAGTCGCGTCTCTCTGGGTCCCCTGCGCCCGGCCGCACTCACATAGTCGATCTCCTCCTCGTCGTCCCCGCGGTCCCTGCGGTCGTCCATCTTGGTGAAGACATCCTTGGCGATGCTGGGCATCCTGCCGTTGCAGTCCTCGTGCCCCGGGGCCGGGCCCGCCGCCCTCCAGGAGGCCCTGGGGTGGGCGCCCACGGTGGGCACCAGCTCGGCCAGGTCCACCGAGTCCCTAGTGTCCAGGGACAGCGTCCGGCGGTGGTGGCGGTGACGGTGCGCCAGGTGCGGCCCGTGATGCGCGTGGTGGGTGTGCGGGGCGTGCAGGGGCACAGCGCGCGGCGGCGCCTCGTCCCCCGCGCCCTCGCAGGCCCTGCCGCCGCCGCGCTCCGCCGACAGCAGGGACTCATGCTCGGCCGACGGTGGCTTGTGCTTGAGGCTGTTCCAGCTGGAGCGGCGGCTGGCCCAGGCCCCGCTTCGGCCCCACGGCCCGTAGTAGGAGCTCCTGGAGCTGGACTGGGAGGAGGCCCGCGGCTTGGGTCAGGCCCCACACGCAAACTAACGACCGGGGCAATTGAAGGCAGCCCCCTGCCCCGCTGTGGCTCTGAGAGGGCCACCTGCCCAGCCACCGATTAAGGTACGGACTAGACCCCAGGGGTCCTCTCCCTGTCCTGTCACTCCATCCACAACCACAGGGACACATGGGCACATCTACTGGGAGCTTACATCCCCTCCTGCTACCAAAGACACAGGCTCAGAGAAGGGCAGTAATTTGCTCATTGCCACACAGCTTGGAGGTGGCAGAGGCCAGACTCAAGCTGAGTCTGCCTGGCCCCAAAGCCCAGCTCCTTAACTATACACTGCTGCCACGACGAACACCCAGTTCTCTGCACCAGACCCCCTGACACCATCTCTTCATTCATTCCTGACTGCCAGCACCTGCTCTGGCACTGGGCTCCCAGAAATGCAACAGACGTGGTCCCTGCCTGGTTTGGGCTGGGCAGTCCAGTGCCTTAAGTCTTGGACCAGAGTGGCTGGACTGGTAGGCACCTCTCTTCAGGGTCCTCAACACACACTCCAGCAGGCAATGCCCATCCAGAGCACCCCACAAGGACTCACCAGGGAGCGCTGGTCATAGCTCATCCTCCCCAGAGACATGACGCTGCTCTTTCGGGAGCCCAGGGCCACCAGCACAGGGTCCGGCTGCAGTGAGAGGCGGGGGGCTGGTGCCGCAGCCCCAGCAGTGCCCAGATGCCCAGCCAGTGGGAGGCTGGGGTCCAGGTGCCCATTGGGGGTCATGGGGATTGGGCAGAGCTTGGGGTCTGGAGAAGGGAGATGGGGACAGAGGGCGGGACAGACGGCAGACGGACAGAACGGGAGCAAGGGAAGCCATGAGACAGAAACAGACATGGACAAAACAGAAACGGAGAGCTTTTCTGATGAGACTTCTACCACCAAGAAGTCTTCCCGGTTGCACCCAACACACATCCCTCCCCTGCACCCCACCTGCAGGGCTCTCAGCTTTATTTAGGGGTGTGTGGATCCCTTGCCTCTGTGTTCAGGGCCAGCCTGGAGCTTCACCCAGCATGGGCACCTCACTCCCGAGCTCACTGCGGGAAACAGGCACACACTCTGCCCTGGTCGCCAAGAAGGACCCTGGGCTTGGCTTGGGGGGAGCTTGTTCTGAGCTGCCCAGTGGTCCCAGGCAGGACCAGAACCCAGGCCACGCCCAAGGCTCTAACCAAGAGACCATGCTGTGTGGAGGAGCACAGGGGCTGCTGTGCCCCTGTGGCTAGATTCCACATGGTCCATGAACGTCACTGTCCTCTTTTTGAGATTTAGCATTTCTTTCGATTATGAACATAAACAATAAACCGCAGAGAATTAGCAGCCCCTGAGCCTGCGCTGGAGGAGGAAGCCAGATGTTGTGCCCTCCCCACCTGGATCTCTGGGGAAAGCTCTGGCCCCCTAGTGACACACGGAGCCTGCTCACCTCCGCTGCTGTCCAGGACCTCCTGGAGCTTGTCAAACTCCTCCAAGTTGGATGAGCTCTGGTCCTCGTCTGAGTAGGAGCGATTGGCATCACCCTGGGAGATCATCCCTCACGTTGGAACACAGGTCGGCTCGCCCCTCCCTTCCTACGCCCCTCCTTCTCTCCTGAATTTTTCAATGGGTGTTTCTACCTCCATTTTACGGATGGAGAAACTGAGGGTCAGAAAAGGGAAGTGAGAAGCTAACAAGGACCTAGGCCACAAAGCCGCATCTGCCTGACTGCAAGTGTCTCCAAAGCCTCAGAGAATGCAGGAAGGAGGACCCAGAATCCCAGATCTTGAGGGCTTTAGAATCTCAGAGACAGAGAGGCCTAGTCCTATACCCCTGAAGGAGAGGCAGGGATCCCAAATGCAGCCTTCATTTGCATGCTTCCTGTGATGGGAAGCTTACCACCTCATTGGCAATACTTTCCTTTGGAGACACATGACCTGCTAGAAGTTTGAGTTGCAACCCTCCCCCATGCAGGCTGCCTCTCCCCTGCCAGCTGCCTCTCCCCTGCCCAGTCTCTTGCAGGCCTTGTGGGGGTGCTTCCTCTGCCAGGGCCCCAGTCACCTCTGCCTGGAAGCCCTCCACCAGGATGGCCACCAGCAGGTTGAAGAGCACATAGTTGCCGAAGGTCATGAGGGCGACAAAGTAGAGGGAGGCCCAGGGGGAGGTGGAGGCCATGCCATTGTAGAGGACAACGTTCCAGTCCTCCTGGGTAAGGATCTGTTGGGGGGACACAGTCAGCCTGAGGGTACCCCCAGCCCAGGCCTAGGCTCTGGGCAACCTCAGTCTACAGGGAGGGATGGAGGCTGTCAACCCCACCCCTCCCGGGCCTGCTGCCAGGATCACTTCCCCTGACACACATGGACACATGCCTGCCACTCACCTGGAACACTGTGACAATGGCCCACAGCAGGGAGTCGAAGTTCTTCCTGTCGGGGACTGTGTCTCCCGTGTCCGTGCGGAGGCTGAATTTGCAGCCAAAGATGTGCATCCCGAGGATGCTGCGGAAGAGACGAAGGCGGCTCAAGGGACTCACAGCACCAAACCCTCTGCCCATCCACCTTGTTTCACTGTCAGGACAACCCAGTAAGACGGAGGAGGGGCAGTGCTGGTCCCATTTAACAGACGTGAACACTGAGGCTCGGGGGGAAGTGCTTGCCCAGAGCCATAGGGGATTGAGGGACAGTGCCAGTACTCCCACCCAGGTCCGGGTGGAGAACCTCAACCAACCACATCCCCCAAGCTCCTGCCCACAGCTCCAAAGGTGTGGTCCCCAGGGGCGGGGCTCACCTGAAGATGAAGATGAAGAGCATGAGCAGCATGCAGAAGGTGGCCACGTTGTCCATGGTCTTCATGAGCACCACGAGCTGGCGCCGCAGTGCAGGCATGAAGCGCACCAGCTTCAGCACGCGCAGCAGCCGGAAGGTCCGCAGCACCGACAGGCCGCCGTCCGCCTGCCCCACGATCTCCCAGATGCTGCGCCCAGTGGGGCAGGCAGGGGTGGGGCAGGTGGGAGGGATCAGCGGGAGCCCAGGAGGAGAGGAGGGCAGAGGAAGAAGGGGAGGACAGAGAGACAGAGAGCTTCCATTCATGCATTCATCTGTCCAACAATGTGTCGGTTGCTGCTCCGTGGCACCAGCTAAATCAGGGGCTCTTAACCTGGAGTCCATGGATCCCCCAAGAAGTCTATGGCTACAGTCCAGGAGGTCCATGAATGTCACTGTCCTCTTTGAGATTTCTTTTGATTATGCATGTAAACAGAAAATTAGCAGTACCTATGACCTTGTGGGCAATTGCAATAACTGATCTCTTCATGTCACGTGACAATTGATGCTGATATTTCTCAGTATTATTTATGCTCATCCCCTCTTTGGGATAATGGCAGTCACAAGCCCAGTGCTGGATCCTGCTATTTAACACATTACTCCAGAAGCCACATATATTGCTAAGTCACAATGCTTTGCTCTTTTGAGCACTGTGTTTCAGTGTACTGGGTTTCCCTTGTCTTACGTACTTTGTGTGCTGGCTGGGGTCTGTGCATTAAGTTCCCCCCTCAGCCCCCTGCTGCTGGGCGGGTGGGAGGGGTACCTGATGATGACGATGATGCTGTCGAAGATGTTGTAGGGGTTGCGCAGGTAGTCGAAGAGCCCGAAGGCAGCCAGCTTCAGGATCATCTCCAGGGCGAACATGCTGGTGAAGACCACGTTGCAGATCTCCAGGACGTCGGTCAGCTCCTCGGGCTGTGGGGCATAGGGTGGGGAATGGAGACCCGGTCAGGCCAGGGGCCACCGTGGATCCCCTCTGGACACCCACCCTGGCTGCGTGAGCCTGGAAGGTCAGTGTCCTCTCCGGAGTTCAGTCTCCCCACTGCCCCATGCACGACGGCCTTGGGGACCTCTCAATCTGCCACCTTGGGGTCCTGAGAGGTCCACTGAGATAGTGAGGGTTGGGGAAGTCCACGGGGCTGACCTTCCATGAATTTAGAAATGATGCTGCTGGTGCACGTGGAGGGAGGTATTATGGTACCCATTTTACTGATGAGGAAACTGAGGCTCAGAGGCCAGCCTGAGGTCACACAGCTAGATGTAGAGCAAGACCGGAAGGTGGGCCAGGGGTCACTAGAAACTCCCTGTTCACCCATGACCCCAACCCGTTTAGTGAGCACTTACTACATGCCAGGCACTGTTCTAGGCACTTCCCAGGCATCGCTTTACTTGGGCCCCATTTGCAGGCTCATCGTCAGTTTCTGAGGCTGCAAAGGGCCAGGCAGCCGGCTCCAAGGCCCCTGTCCCTAACCCCTGCCCCTCACCCCTGCCCCTCACCCCTGCCTGTACGGACTTCCTCAAACCAGGGGTCCAGGCCTGGTTTGGGCAGTAAGTGGCTGTGCAACCCTGGACAAGTCCCTCCCCTCCTCTGAGCCTTAGTTCTCTTATCCATAAAACCAGGGAGTGAATGATCTCGTTCATTCCATGTTTCTCGTCTGAGGGTCACAGGGCTCCAGCCCCTTCTTTCCCCTCCACGGCCCGTCTAGGACCAGTGACGTGTCTGGTGTTTGCTTGCTGTGCTGCAGGTCACTCCTGCCCGAATCACGGAGAAGGAAAGGCCATTTGTTCAGCCCTGACCATGTGCCCCTCCCTGAGCTGGATGCCCAACACCGGTTAGCATCTCCATTTTACAGATGAGGAAACTGAGGCTGGGGAAACTGAGACATGAAATGACTTGCCCAGAGCCACCCAGCAAGGATGTGGCAGGGTGGGGCACTGAACCAAGTCGGACTCCAACTACCGTCCCATTACACCACCCAGAAACCCTGCCCAAACTCATTCATTCATTCATTCCCACATGCATTCCACAGATCTGAGCGCCCACAATGTGCTGGGCTTGTGCCACCCAGGGTGGGCAGTGGCGAATGAGTCGGGGCATGGTCCCTGCCCTGGAGAAGCTCACGCTCTGGTAGCAAAGCGCAGCAAACCCAGCTGACATACCAAGCCGGCGCGTGCTGACACCAGGGAGGCTAGGGTGGTTCAGGGGAACAGTGTTCGTGTGGCCGGGAGGGCTCCTGGGGGACATGACATCTCAGCAGACTTAAAAGCTGATGGGGAGCCGATGACAGGGAGGAGAGAAGGGTGTCCAGGCAGTGGGCCGTGTCAAAAGCATGGCCCACTCCCAGCCCAGGACCTCGGCTGAGCGACAGCGAGCCCCAAGGACCTGACTTTGATTCCATATAGGTTAAAAGGAGAAGAAAAAAAATAATAACAACCCAACCATCAGCTTCCCGCCTGGTGCCTGGGAAATCTAATAAAACTGCCAGTTCCTCTCAAGCCCAGATAAAAGGAGAAGGGCCCATTTCCATCTGTAATTACATTTGACTCACAAAATGGTCCCCAAAGGAGAGCGGGACCCTGGGAGGGGCCGGGCCGGCGTCCTGGCTGAGCCAGGACCCAGATGCTGCTCAGAGCACCAATTTCCCAGCCCACCCAACGATGCCCGGAGATGAAAAATGTAGCGGCTGACAGCCCATGATGGCAATCAGCCGGCCCCGGCCGCACACGCACACGCTCCCGCTACCGATGAACGCAGCCACGGCTCCCGAAAGGTCAGCGCCGCCTCCGCCTCCCTCGCAACAGCTGTTTCTCCATTGAGCACACCTGCTCATCTTTTCCTAATGGGCCATCCGTCACTCCCGCAAGCATTTTTCCGGGAGAGAGATGGGGTGGAGAGGGACACGCAGAGGAATATAGACACAGCAAGTGAGAGCCCAGGAGGGAGGGTGTCTGGGAAGGGACAGGGCAGAGACGGAGAGAGACGGACAAACAGACAAGTGCAGACGCGGGAGTGAGCGGCAGAGGCAGCGTGGAGAGACAGTGACACAGAGAAACACGGACAGAGACATGAAGACGGACCAAGACAACAGCACTGTGACACGGTGGGAGTCAGAGATACAGCCAGAAAGTGAGAGACGCACACAAAGAGCAGGCGGACGGACGGATGGCGGAGACCCGCCCAGTGAAAGGGCAGGTGCCAACAGGCAGGTAAAAACAGGTTAGGCCACAGGTGAGGCCAGCACGTCCATGCCGGATGCCAGGCTTGGTGGCACTGGGCTGCCCAGCCTCCGGCCATTTCTGCAAGGGTAGATAAGGCCGGGGGGGTCTCCAAGCTGGCCCCCAGGAACTCCTCCAGCCTAGCAGAATTCCCCATGATACTAATGGCAGCTCATGTTCGTTAAGCCTCTCTCGTGGGCCAGGTGTGCTGGGCCTCAGGCAGCCCTAAATTATTCCCATTTCACAGACAGCGAACCTGAGGCTCAGAGGGAAGTGGCTGCCCAGGGTCATGGCCAGGCACTGGTGAAGGCAGATCTTCAACCCAGGTGTCCTCCCTCTGGCCTCACCCCCATCCCCGTCTGTTCAGCACAGCCATGTCACTTGCTCAGAAGCCTTCTGTGGCTCCCCACTGCCCTAAAGGATAAAGCCAGCCTCAAGGTCCTTTGCAGATGAACAGCCCTCCTGGCCTCCTGCGCTGTCGGCCCCGCCCCTCGTGCACATCCTTCCCAGGGGCTCAGGGTCCTTTGGGGGTTGCCTATGCTTCTGGTTCCCACACCTGTCCCTCTGTCTCACTGATGAACTCCTGGTCATCCTTCAGGATCCACTTCCAGTGCCACCACCTCCAGGAAGCCTTCCCTAGCTGCTGCCCACATGGGTGCGTATCTCCCTTGGGCCCCCACAAAGCTGGACAGCCACTAAGCTGCCCCCTCTTTCTCTTCCGAGAGTCACCCCAGCCCTGGGTTGACAGTGATTTGACGGTTCAGGGGCTGCTGAAGGGAGAAAAGAGCCTGCCCTGAATGCAGTCCCCTGGGAGCTGAGGCCAGTGGCCATGCCCTGGCCTGGAGTCTGCCCAACCCCAGGAGGTTCCCCGCACCCTGCCCTGCGGCCATGCAGCCCTGTCCTGTTTTGTTCTCTAACTTGATGGCCTTCCTCCAATTCCAGGACAGGACGTGGCCGCAGGGTGGCCATGCCCAGCTCGGGAGGAGTCATGGGCTTGGACAGGTGTGTGCAGAGAGAGGGAGAAGCTGAGCCAGGCCTCGCTCCTAGGAGCAATGTCTTCCCCACCCAGGCCCCCTCACCTCCAGTTCAACTGTCCACCGCTGACCCCGGCACCTGGGAGCCCAGCTCTGCCCGCCGCTCACCTGGGAGCCCTGGGCACACCATTCCACCTCGCTGAGCCTCAGCTTCCCCATCTGCCCAGCAGGGATAAGACCCCCTGCTGCCTGTTCCCCAGGGTTGCTGAAGGATCACATAGGAAGAGCTGTGGCACTGTCACAGCAGCGATGATGAAGGAATCTGGCCTCCCTAGAGAGGCCCGGCCACCCCAGCTGACCTGTCCCACCTGCCTAACACGCAGCCTCAATCACAGACTACACAGGCCACCACCTCCGGGCTTTCTGGGGATGGGAACCCCAGCACCATCTCAGCCTTCATGAGCCACACGTAGGCCCCTGCCTGGCTGGCCCCTCTTTCACCCGCCACCTCCTGCCAGTCCCTGCAAGGAAGAGCGCCCGCTGGGCGAGCGGCCCGGGGGGAGTGTGCTTTCTCTGCCTACACCCGTGATTTCTGCAGCAGTCACCGCCCAAAGGCCTGGGGCACCTGCACTCTCACCTCTCATTCAAGCACCCTGTGACCACAGGTAGGGACCAGCCCCAACTGATAGATGCCACGCCCTCGACTCCTCCCCCCTCGGTGGCTCACAGAGCTCCCTGTTGGCCGGGTGGGGTGCAGGGCATGGCAGGGCCTGGGTTCCGCCTCCCCGGGCTGTGGCCACCCCCGCAGGAGAGGGGCTGTGCGCCTTCACCCGCCTTCTCCTCCTCCCCGTCTCTCCCTGCGTCCCCCTCAGCGGCCCTGGGCCACCTCTCTCTTCGGGTGCCACCTCAGACAGGCTGCTCAAAATAAACATGGGGGTGGTGTGTTTCCCCGCAGAGCAACGTCTGGGCGCCGAGGGAGTGCAGCGAAAATACCAGCGGGCCCCAGGCAGGCCCTGCGTGGAGCCAGCTGAACAATGGCTGTCACCGGAGCTGCTTTAAAAAGAACATTTTAGAAATTCTGCCTCCCCCTCGCTTTTCTTTAATTAATTTTTTGAGGCCCCAGACAGCGCAGGGCAAACCCACCCAGGGTGGAGAAGTACCGACTGATTACTGAGCACCTACTACGCACCAGCCTCCTAACACGTGTAGCCTGCCCAGCCTCTCTGCGAAAGGGGGTCCAGGTGCCCATTTACAGGTGAGGACACCAGCCGAGGGAGGCCACGTGACCCCCCAGGGCCACCCTACTGGTCAACAGCAGAACCAGGCTTGGACCCAAACTTTGAGTGATCAATTTTGCCTCCCTGAGCAGTGGCTTTCCGAGGGTGTGGGGGCGAGAGGGGAGGATCCCCACCTCGAGGGTGGTTGGGCTCGCGGTACCAGAGCCTGGCACGGGGCAGGTGCTCAGTAAGCGGTGGCCCATCCCTGGGAAGGAACGGCACACAGCGAGGGCACCTGCCTGGCAGATGAGGAGACCGAGGTGGGCTCTGTGACTGGGCAGAAGATGAGCAGTGAGAACAGCCTCACAGATCTGAGGTTAGAGCGGTTGCTCAGGCAGGATGTGGCAGAAGGAGTAAGGGGGACAGGCCAGACAGGGAGACCCTGAGGAGGTTTGGGCAGGGACCACGGTGTGGCCTGGCTGGAGGGCAGAGGGAGAGGCTGCACCCTGTGGTGTCCCCTCAGATGGGGATGGGTGAGAAGGCAGGGACAAGCAGTACGCTGGCAAACAGACCTCTGAAAAATAGCCCTGATCTGTAGCACCTGCCAATTTCCGTGGTGTAAATACTCCCTCCATGGTCGATTTCAAGCTACCAACTGTGTAACAACTGGCTTGCAAAATTCCTGAGTGTTAGAAAATTGGCTTTCACAGGCTGGTTCCAGCAAGCCACTGGCAAGGACAGTGCCCAGGCTCTGGTGCAGCCGGGCTGTCACAGGCCTCTCGGTGCTGCTCTGCACAGAGACTGGAGCCAGCAGTCCAAAGGCACTTGTTCCCAGTGGGGTCTTTGCCCCCTGGCAGGCGGGGTCAGGCACGGGCCAGAGGCCGGCCTCTCGGCAAGGGGTGTGGGCCGCTGTCTCTCCAGCTTTACCCTGCAGAGAGCCTTCCCCAGAGACCTTTTTAATTAAGCTGGAATGGCTGGCAAACCAGCAGCTCTGAACAGAGTGTCGCAGCAGCCCCAGGGGCCGCATTTAAGTAAATTGAATGGAGCCTGTGCTTGCTGAGCTAATGAAGAGGGAAATGAGAACGTGGCCCCCCCGGGGTGGTGGGCTGGGGGGCGGCCTTGCAGAAAGAGGGCAGCAGGGAAGCAAGCAAAGGGGATGTGACAATCCCAAACCCCTGCCTGGTTGTGGGACCTCAGGCCAGTGACTTCTCCTCCCTGGGCCTCGGGGTTGCCAGCTGCCACATGGGGTGCCCTCCCAGGACAGGGTGTGGGTCCAGAGCCCTCCCACCCAGGGGCTGGTGCATGGTAGGAGCTGGAAAATGGTGCTTCTCCAAATGGAGCCAGGACTGGACTTGCCACCCAGGCCGTCACCCCCTGGTGTGGCCCCTCCCCCCTGCGTCCCTACAGGGGCCCTCCTATCCTCTCATTCACATCTTCCCGGAGCTCCTGCCACCTCCTGGAACCTGTCCCCTCCCCTATGTACCATCTATCCCCGTGGGTCCCCCTTCTCTGAACTCCTCTCACGTGGGGGCCCCCCAGCAGTCCTGCCGATGGCCTGGGGGCCTGGGGCGCAGCCCAGCCAGCACCCCTGTGCCCTGTACCCAAACCACAGGACCGCCGAGGACAGAGATGGGGGGAGCCGACACCAGGCCAACTCAGGGCCACGCTCAGTGCCGTGGGGCTGGGGGTGGAGTCGTTGAGATGGGGACAGGAGGACGCCCCACCTGGTGAAGGTACGCCGTGCACATAGAGGAGGGGCCTTGAGTGTCAGTGGTATAGTCAGTGGGAGTGATGGAAGTTTGGGGGCAGGGGAGATCCCAACCAGACTGGCCCTCTGGAAAGGTCACTCCCGCTGTCTAGGGACAACAGACAGAGGCTCAGAGAGAGAGGTGAGGAACAGAAGTCACACCAGGCAGAGACTGGCAGGGACCGTCTGTGGGTGCCTTGGTGTCCAGGCTGAGTGGCTTAGGAGGAAAAGAAGCCCCAAGAGGTCTGGCCCTGTCAGGCTTCGCTCGTTCACTCATCTGTTCTCAGCAGATACCTGAGCCCCTCCCTCCTCTGCGCTCGGCCCTGGGCCGGGCACCAAGGTCACGTGATGAACCGGACCCAGCCCCG
The DNA here is from genome assembly GCF_020740605.2 of Lemur catta. Lineage (NCBI taxonomy): Eukaryota > Metazoa > Chordata > Mammalia > Primates > Lemuridae > Lemur > Lemur catta. The sequence continues at coordinate 8,327,002 of NC_059133.1, forward strand.
GGCGGAAGGACAGATGCACAAACCCGGCCTGGCAGGGGTCCGGGCGCCCCGCCCTTCCCCCCAGGCCCAGCCCCGAGACGGCCCGCGCACTGGCCTGCTCGTGGTGCTCGATGCCCATGCTGACGGTGTTGACCAGAATGGCCATCATGATGCCGCGGTTGAAGTACTTGCTGTCCACGATGCCCCGCAGCTTGGCTCGTGTCTCGCGCCACACGGCCCCGCAGAGCTGGGCAGCCCCATCCGCCTGCTCCTCCTCGTCCTCCTTCCCCAGTCCCGAGGACACCCCGTCCTCACTGCTCCGGGCCCCATCCCCATCCTCCTCGTCCTCGCCACCGCCGGAGCCGCCGGAGCCCGAGCCCTCCTGGCCGGAGTCGGTGCTGCCCAGGCCCGAGGGCCGCCGGCCTGCCTCGTGCTGGCAGCGGGGGCAGCTGGCCGGGTCTGAGGCCAGCGTGGCGGAGATGGGCTGCACCAGGGCGTGCGGGATCGGGTCCAGGGGGCTGTGTCGCGGGCACACCTCTGAAAAGCAAAGAGGGGCAGGTCAGTGCCCACCCCAGGCCCAACCCACCCCTGGGACGCAGCCCCACGCGCTGGGCTCCCACAGCCCACAGGGTGGGCCAGGAGCGAGCCGGCCCCCCTGGCAGGACGGGAGGCCCAGAGGCCGGGGTTCCCTGGGGAATGGCTTCGCCTCTGTGGGCCTTGTCTGCCCTGTGTGGAAGGGGCAGGAGCGCCCCTCGTGGGCTGTGGGAGGATTCTCGCCATTGACACGTGTGACGGGTCCAGCACAGTGCCTGGCACACACGTCCACGTTAACAGCCCATCACTCCCGACCAAGGCTCTGGGTCAGTCACTGAGCAAAGCCTCCCAGAGCTCCAGTGGAGGAGTGTGGGGACCGGATGTGATTCTGAAGGAGCCAGACCTGCACGGAGGAGGCCAAGGTGGCCGTGGCATGTTCAGTTCTCCTGCCTGGGCACGGGGCTTGCGTCCCAGGCCCTCCCTCTGGATGCCCCCAGGAGGGGTGCAGGGAGTGTGTGGGGGGCCAACAGTGTGGAAGGAACGTTCACCCCCTTTGCTGCCCAGGAATCATTCAAGGGGCCTGGGCTGGCCTTGGACTCAAGTTCTGAGATCGTGAACCATTTCAAAGAGGTGCCAGAGAGGTATCCCTCTGCCTGATTTATGCCTGATTTACTTCTTTTTTATGTATTTCTATATGTTCCTAGAATAAACACATTTTGCTTTTGCTTGTGTAAGCAAGAAAAGTAACATTAAAGGGAAAGAAAAGCACAGAAGGCGGTCCTTCATGTCCATACTTGCCTGCAAACACCCCAACCCCTGAGCAAGTCCCCCTGAGCTTGGGGCAGGCGGCCAGAAGCCCAGGGCTCGGTCCCACCTCAGCCTGGAGGACGGGTCAGAGCCTTGCCCAGCCCCGCTCGCTGCCCCACCCTGAACCCGGGCTGCATGACTCTTGTTTCTCAGGGAGAGGATGAGGCACAGACAGCCGGGCCAGGGGCAAGGCCTGCCTCTAGAAGCTCCCCTGGGATTTCCCTCGACACAAGTTCCCGGGGGGTGGGGGGGCCGCAGGAAGCCCCCCTAAGTAAACACGCCTCCCCCATGCCCCCCGAAAGGCAGGTGCCAGCCTTGCCCAGACCCCAGCTCCCCCTTCCCTGTGCTGGGCCAGCCCACAGTGGCCTGAGGCCTCCTCCAAGACCACACCTGGACGGCTGGCACCCGAGGATGGGTGAGTGGCAGCTCTGAGGACGATCCTCCTGCCTGCCTGCCAGGAATCCGACTCCAGCACGTAAGAGCTAGAAGAGCAGGGCATTCCGCAGCAGGGCCCGAGGTGGGTGGCTCCCATGGCTCTGACCATGTGCTAGGGTCCCCTAGCCTCACTTTACAGCCTGGAGCCAGGCCTGCTCAAGGTCAGGGGCACAGAGCACTTTGCTGGAACAGATGCGGTAATGAGCGAGAGAGCCCGTCCCAGGCTGAAAATCTAATGCTCAAAAACTCCCACCCACAGCGGAGCCTGGGCAGTGGGGGGCGCAGAGTGCAGGGTGGAGTGTGTCCCCACCATGCCACGCCTTTGTGGGCAGGCCCACGGCCCCTGGGCCAGCTGCCCAACGTCGCTGCTCAGGCGTGCGGGTGAGGAGCAGGAGATGGCAACGGGAACCCAGAGCCCATGACGAGGCGGGCTGCGGTGGGAGAAGAATTTTAGTTTTACAAGACCGAGGACAGAAAACTGTTCATTTCTTGCAAGTGTGGATCCCAGGGCAGAGTCCACGTCTACACACACAGGGATCAGAAGGAATTCCTCAGGGCAGGGGTTGAGTCCCCTGACCGCAGGGCTGGCCCACGGCAGGCTCTGGCAGGTGACGGGGAAGGGAGAGGGCAGGGAGGGCTGTGAAGGAAACGGCGAGTGTGAATTGAAACCCTAGAAGTCTGAGCCTGCTGGACTCCTCTCCTGGCAGGGCAGGTGCGACACCTGTGCACACAGCGCCCTTCTGCGTCCCCGGTTGACAGGCAGGGCCACTTACTGTAGTGCCTGGGCTCCTTGGCGTGGGGCCCGGGCTTGGTGGGGGCAGGGACCCCAGGGCCCAGGGCCTGGCGCCGGCTCTGCAGGGCCTGGTAGAGGCCCAGGGCGCGGCGCTTGGCCTTCCGCAGGATGTGGCAGACATACTGGAAGATCTCCTCATAGCAGTCGCCGGGCTCGGCGTAGCTGGCCACCGTGCTGGAGGACAGGTAGCGCTGCCGCTGCTCTAGCATCAGCCGGTGCTCCCGCTGCTTGGTCTCCGAGAACTGGGTCGCTATGACAACGAGGCACAGGTTGATCATGAAGAAGGAGCCCACCTGTGACCAACGGGAGGAGAGGACAGGGACAGGGAGGGGGGACAGCGGGTGAGAGAGGGGAGACGGAGAGGGTCCAGCAGGGAGACACCAGGAGAGGGAGACAGGGGGAGACGAGAGACGGAGATGCAGAGACAGAGGCGGAGACAGGGACAGAGGGATACAGAGGCAGAAATGAAGCAAGGAAGGAGGCAGGGACAGACCAGAGACACAAGCAGAGGACAGAGGACAGGCAGCAAGAAACAGCCGGGACACAGAAGGATGACGACGAGAGACACGAGAAAGAGTGGGACAGGCTCAGGGAGGACAGACACGAGGGTGTGGGAGATGCAGAGTTGGGGGCAGGGGGGGACAGGAGAGGGAACAGGGAGGTGGCGGGGCCCAGAGAGACAGGCACAGACACAGATAGGGACAGGAAGAGATCACTGAGGCCTCGCTCCAGGAGAAGGCGTTCGCTCCCCAGGCCCGACTGCGCCTGCTCCCAAGCCTGGCTCCCCGCAGACCCCAGGCCCTGGCCACGGCTGCCATCCCGCCTGGGACGTCGGCACTGAGGCCAGGCAGGGAGGCCACAGCCCCTCCTGGGCCACTGAGGCCCTGAGTCGGAGCCCAGCCCTGCCCTCTCTCTGGCCTGGACCTTGGCCTCAGCTGGGCCTACAGACAAGAAGAGAAAAGCTTCCCTCAGGGTTTACTCCAGCCAGCGGCTTTGCTTGTGCTTGGATGGGGACCGTGGGGAGAGGCCGCCCAGTTAGCACGAAGGATCCTGCCCTCCTGCCCTCGCGTCCCCTGCCTGGCTTCAGGAGCAGCCTCCTCTCCACCTCTCAGGTTTTCGGGATGCAGCCCCCTCCCCTGCCCTCCGCTAGGCCTCTGCCAGCCAGAGGGGAGTAGCTTTTCCTCCTCCTCCAAGCCGCCCGCCAGGAGGTTCCCGCAGGCCACAGCCCCTCCTCCCCCTCAGCAGGACTGCGAGCTAGGGTCCCAGGCTGTGGGGGGCTTGCTGGCCCAGAGGGCTCTGGGGCAATCCCCTGCCACTCCAGAGAGAAGATGCCCCCTCATGCCCTGTCTCAGCCACCCGGTTCCCAGCGTCTCCTGGAGAGTGACCCTGCACCAGGCCTGTGTGAGGGGCGTGGGGAAGCGGCAGGCTTGGCCTCTGCCCCTGGGAGCCCACACCTGGGAGCCTCTGTCCAGCGCTACCCAGGCAGCCCCCACCCCTTGCACCTCCACTTCCCCCTCTGTAAGATGGGAGGCTCAGGCCAGATGAGCACAGAACTGTCCGAATCAGGAGAGCTGGGGACCGGATTTGGGGGGTAAGGACCCTTCACCCCTGTGTGACCCCGGCCAGGCACCTCACCTCACTGTGACCCTGCACAGCGGGGCCGGGGTGACAGGGCAGCACGGTGGTTCAGACTTTGCTCTCCGGACCTTTCCTAGCACCAGGAAAAACTCAGCAGCCTCAGCCCGCGCCAGCCCCCTTTGTCCTGTGACAGCCACCTGGGGCCCAACAATAGCAGCAATACTAGTAACAGGGCACATGTATTGAGCACTTACTGTGTGCAGGGGTTGTGCAGGCTTCAGGCTCTGTCGCACCTAACCCTCTCCAGAGCCCAGAGCTAGGTTTGTCACTGTTCCCCATTTCACCATGAGCAAGGGGAACTAAGGAGCCTGCCCAAGGTCACGCTGCGAGTTAAGAACTCCAGGCCCCACCCTGAACCCCGCCAGCAGGAGCAGAGGGAGTCTTCTCCAGCCCCTCCCTGGAACTGGAGGCTCCTCTGGCAGCCCCAGTGGTTTGTGGTCCCCACTGCAGGATTCTGACTGGCTTCAGGGTCTCTATGAGCCCACCCTGCCGCAGAGGCTCTTCCCCCCGAGTCCCCTGAGCCTTTAAGGCTCAACTGGCATCACCTCCCCCAGGAAGCCTTCCACTTCCCTGCCCCTCCTCCAGGCTGGATCGGGGGCCTCCTAGGGGCTCCCTCAGCCCCCGGGGCTTCTGTCTGTCATGGCGCCTAAGACGCTGCATGGTCACTGCTGTCAGCCCCTCTTCCCCACGAGACTGTGAGCTCCTCAAGGGCAGGGGTCCGGCCTGGCTCACTGCTCTGTGACCAGCACTCGCCTCAGGGCCTGGTGCAGTGGGCTTCCTGAACGTTCTGGTGAATGAACACCCAAGGGAATGCATGGCAATGCTGAAAACCCAGGCTCTCTGCTTTTATCGAGGGTGTCTCCTTGTGGGTCCAAGGCCCCAGCCACCCCAGGAAGGCACCGGAGCGCAGGCAACAGCAGGTGTGTCTCAGGTCACCTGCCAGCCTGCCCTGACCCCCCAGGTCAAGATCCTGTCAGTGCAGGATAGGACACTGCTCCAGAGGGCCAAGCGTGTCCTCTCCCACCACCAGGACTCCAGAGAACCCAGCCTCACAGCGGCGACTTTCCTGGGAGTGAATCACCTTGACATTTTGGAGACTGTGCCGTGGCTGAAGCGGCAGTCAGGCATGACAAGGTGGATGAGCTCGCTCTGGGGAGCCTGTGTGGGGGCTGGGGAGGAGGGGCTGGCCTGGAAGAGGAGGAGAGCCCACCTCCACCCCCAGGTCACCCCACATGGCAGAGCTGCCCGAGTGGGAGACCCCCCCGAGAATTTCAGGGAGCTCCACCAGGTCACCACCAGGGTGACCTCCCTGCAAACCCTGCTCCAGCAGCAGCCTCAGGCTTCAGTCTCAGAGCATCGTGTCTTCCCGCCCCAGGAAAGCAGGGACGAGCTGGAGCCCTGCAAGCTCCCATTCCGAGCTGCACCCGGCTCAGGTCTTGAAAGGAACGTATTCCCAGAGCTACAAGGCAGAGAAGCACAGCAGGAGCAGCGGGTGGACTTAAATGCCCAGAAATGAGAAATGATGGCAATAGAAAGTGATGGATGCTTCCAGCGGTCACCCCTGACGAGCCCCCTCAATCACCCGCTGGTCGGTGGCACTTAAAATAGGTCCTCCTGCTCCCTCCCACCAGCTCTCCTGGCCCTGAGGGGCTCCCTGGGGAGTCCCAAAGACCCTCCCTGCTCTGGTCCCCTGGGAGCCCTGCGCTTGCCCCAGAGCCCCGGCGCCCTGACACTTACTATGATGAGCAGGATGAAGTAGATGAAGTTGTAGAAGGAGTGGGCATCCATCACGTAGTACATGATCTCCACCCAGCCTTCCAGAGTGATCACCTGTAGCCGGCAGGGGAGAGACAGCCTGAGACCTGGCCCTCGGCGGGGCAGGCAGCCAGGGCAGCACCCCAGGCAGAGCCCCTACTGTGTGCTGGGAGAAGTCTCACACACAAATTCGAGCCCTTCTCACAAGGGCTTGGCAGGCAGCCATCCTCATCCGCATCACACAGGCGAGGAAACTGAGGCTCAGAGAGGGGAGGGCACTTGCCCAGAGTCACAAAGCCAGGAAGGAGTGGAGCCAGGACTTGAACCCCAGGCCCTCTGGCTTCAGAGCCCACCCCCTTTCCAGTCTACACACCAGCGGGAAGACTGCAACAGCAGGGAGCCCAGGGCCGGGCTCCAGCTTGCCAGGTGGCCTCCCTGCTCCCCCGCTCTGGCCTCAGCCACTTCTTCCGCACACGGGGACAACAGAGTCCACCTGGCAGGGATGGGGTGCTGCTCGGCTGAGCTGGGGGGTACAGACTATGATGAGGCTGGTATGACTCTGCCACCCCCCACACCACCCTCAACTCCTTCCCAGAGAGGGAGACGGAGCAGCCTTGGGAAAGACAAACGCTGGGTCCTTGCTTCTGGCAAATGCACAAGCAGGAGCCCCTGAGCAGCCCACCCACCCTCTCCCCAGAGGGTCCCAAAGCACAGCTGCTGGGCTGTGATCACATGGCACCTGCAGCTTTGAATTCCTGGCACTGCAGCTCCGTGGAGCAAACTGCGAGCTCAGCTCCATAAGGGCCCCCCTCGCCACCTCCCAAGAGTTCCCTCGGTCTCCTTCGCTGCTCTTGCCCCCTTCTGCCTCCTGAGGCTGGCGGGAAGGGGGCACTCACTGCACACGGTTGACTGCTCTGCTCACCCCATTCTTCTCCACCACCCTGAGGTGAGGGGGACTATTACCCCATTTTAAAGATGAGAAAACTGGGGCACAGAGAGGTCACGCAGTGCACCAAGGTCCGCAGCACCAGCCCCCAGCACAGCCAGCCCATCTGCGCGTGCAGGCTGTGGAGTCAGCGCGGCGCTGTGCACACAGCGAGTGCTGCTCTGGGAACGTGTGCGCATATATGCTCCGGGTCACAGGGCCAAACGGGGCTCCTGGACGCTCCCTGCAGCTCAGGCTGTCACCCCAACAGAGACTGTCCCCTTGCCGTGGTCTGCCAGCCCCACCAACAGAGCATGGCTCCTGCCCCTTCTCTCTGGGAACAGACCTCCCTGCTGGGAACCATCTGCCTCAGACAACCAGGGATTCTGCAAACAGCGCAGGCTTTGGGGTCACCCAGAGCTGGGTTACAATCCTGATTTTGCCATTTAATAGTCACGTGATCCTTGGTCTTTCTTTCTCTGAACCTCAGGCTCTCTGTCTATAAAATGGGCATGATAATGCCTATTGTGCCAGCAAGTTGGGCAGATTCCAACAAGATGGGGTGGCACATGCCCAGCACCGCGCCCTGCCTGCCAGGTGGAGCTGCCCACCCGGCCCCCAGCATCAGGTGGGTCCCAGGCCTGAGCAGGCTCACCTGGAAGATGACGATCCAGGCGTAGCCGATGTTGTCAAAGTTGATGGCACCCTTGTGGGGGTTGGCGCTGCCTGTGCGGCACACATTATAGTAGCGGTTCCAGTTGACACAGAGGCCGCTGGCATTGAGGTCCTGGCGCACTGCCCCGAAGTCGTAGATGTCGTCCTTGGACAGGCAGCACTCTCGGCCCTGCTCCTTGAGTGGGGGGATCTCGTGGCAGCCCATGATGCCATTGTCCCCAGACAGGGAGCAGATGAAGGGCATCTCATCGTCCTCCTCCGGCTGGTAGTAGGGGGGCAAGGCCACATCCCCTTGTCTGTCCACGGGTGAGGGTGGGTGAGAGATGAGAAAGGTCACTGCCAGGAGGATCAGGAAGGGAGAGGCCACACAGCATGGCAGGACATCACTGCTGTCACCAGCCGTCACTGCCTCCAGCCTTGGAACATCTGCCCTCTCTGGGACACCATTTCTCACCTCTGTTATGATCACAAAAACCCCTACTGGCCTACTGTGGTCCACTTCCAAGGTCCCCTATTCTGGGGAGCCTCCCCAGGATCAGGCAGGGCTGGTCCTGAGCTCCCTGTGGCCACGCTGTGCCTTGCACACAGCTCCAGTTTGCTCCTGCAGTAGATGCGCCCAACTCCCCCAGACCCCCAGGCCCCGAACACTGTCCGGCAGGCACAGAGCAGGTGCTCAATAAACAAGTGCTGAATTTTACTCATCCAGCAGATGAAGGTAGCATCTTCTGCCTGCTACACCCCTTCCCATCTATGTGACCCTGAGCTGGTCACTTCCCTCTCTGGACTTGGATTTCTCCATCTATAAAACAAAGATGACAATCCCTGATCTGCCCATCCTGAAGGATTAATCTATACTTCGCTGCAACCCCCGTCAAAATCCCAACATGTTTTTGTCTGTGGAACCTGGCCAGATGGTTCTAAGATTTATCTGGATGGGAAAATAGTCAAGACAAGTTTTAAAAGAAGAAAGATGAATGGAAACCAACCCTACAAGAGAGCAAAATACTCCACAACTATGATTATTAATACGGTGTAGTACTATAACAGGAATGGAAAGATCAGTGGAACACCATAGAGTGCAAAGGCAAACCCATGTATAAAGGGGAGGTTAGTACATTATTGAGACGGCCTTTCAGACCTATAGAGAAAGGAAGGACTGGTCAGTAAATGGTGTTATGACAACTGCTCTCTATTTGCAAAATAACAGTTAGATCCCTACCTCACACCATATATAAAAATAAACTTCTTGAAGACTTGTTATCCAAAAATACATATATAAATTATCTCACTATTAATTTTTATATTGATTATACATTGAAAATAATATTTGGATATATTAGGTTAAGCAAAATACATTATAAAACTAAAATAGTAAACTTCTAGTAGATTAAAAAGCATAAATGCAATGAATATAACCATAAAAATATCACAAGAAAATATGGAACATTTTTGTTAACTCAGGTTAGGTAAGGCCTTCCTCCTTCCTGGATGACACAAAATCCAAATTTTATAAAGGAAAAGGTAGACGAGATTGACTACGTATTACACAAATGTAAAATGTCTACAAGACAAGATACCATACAAAGTAAGAAGACAAGGAACAAATTGGAATAAGACAGAGGTAGGCAAATGTTTTCTGTAATTAGCTAGATAGCAAATATTTTTTTGCAGACCACATGGTCTCTGTCCCAACTACTCAGCTTCACCATTGTAACATGAAAACAGTCATAGAAAAATAGGTGAACAAGTGGGCATGCTTGTGTTACGATAAAACTTTATTTACAAAAACAGGCTATTGGTTGCCATTTCCTGGGACAAAGTATTTGCAACATATAAAAGAGATAAATGATAACTATCTAAAGCATATTAAAATCTTCCATAACTCAGTAATAAAAAGGAAAAGAACCCACTGGGAGGAAAAAAGGACAAAAGATAAGAACAAAAAATTCACACAAGAAGTACAAATGGCCAATAAAAAATGCTCACCTTGTTAATGCAACAAAATAACCAGATGAAAACAAAAGTAGCAATGAGATCATTTTATACCCATCCAAATGCCAAATACTTCTGCTTGATAGCATGGCGCGTGCAGCAGGATGAGTGTGAACAGTCTCACACACTGTTGGTGGGAGTGTAAACTGATACAACCTTTTTAGAGGGCAATATGGCATATCCATCAACAATGAAAAGGTGCACCTCCAACACAAACACACATGATCACCTGATTCTGATGAAGGCAGCCCTGCAATTCAGCGGAAAGGATGGGCTTTCCAATCAATGGCCCTGGGACAATTGATTGTCCATTAAAAATAAGTAAATGGATCTCGACACCCCACCAGCACCACGACATGCCACACACAAAATGATCTGAGATGGAATATCGACCTAAATATGAAAGAGGAAAAAGGAAAGCTCCTAAAAGAAAGCACCGGGAAATATTTTCATGACCTTGGGTTTGGAAAAGATTTCTAAAACCGGGCACAAAAAGCAATGCCGAGAAATGATTGATAAACTGGACTTCATTACAACTAACAGTTTCTGTTCATCAAAAGACACCATTAAGAGAGTGAAAAAAGTAATTCCTTCTTTTCATTTCTGTACAGAGTCTACTGAGTGAATACGCTGCTACTTACTTATCCATTCTACTGATGATTTGGGCTGTTTCTGATTTTTTGGCTCTTATGACTCATAAATATTCCTGTGCACGTCTCTGGGTGGATACCAGCCATCCTTTCTTTTGGGTAAATACCCAGGGGGGCCAGCAAGTGACAGAGGCAGGATTTGACCCTGAAGGCCAGGCGTGGGCTCCCTGCTCTGAGCCCCTACACCACGCTGCAGCAGCAGGGGGTGGTGGCCCTCTGTCAGGAACACTCTCCCCACCGCCCCCACTTGCCTGCCTGAAGACATTTTTCCTGTCCTTCCAGGCTCAGCTCAAGGTCACACTCTCCCTCTCCTCTCTGCCCCTGCCCAGGCTGGTCTCCCCCTCCTCTGGGCTCCCTCTCCCTGGCCTGGCACATAGCAGAAGTGCGCCTCTGCCACAGCACAGGGCCCTCTGAGCCCTCACTGTCCACACTTCCGACTCCCATGCCAGACGGTGAGCTGAGTGTGGAGGCCAAGTGAGGGGTCTCCGCACCCCCAGGGCCCGGCACAGCCTGGAAGTGGCTGGGGAATGGCTGTGGAATGATCCAGTATCCCGATGCCCACACAGCGGGGAGGCTGCATGCTTGGTGGGCCCCTCGCTGTGTGGCCCTAGGTGAGCCCCTCTCTTCTCTAGGACTCAGTCCTCATCTGCATAGTGACAAGTTGGGCTGCGGCTCTCTGAGGCTCCACCTCCAACCAGCACAGTGTTGTGTCCTGGGAAGGGCCCTTCCCTGCCCTGCCTACTGCTCTGCCCAGCCCCAGGGCCCAGCTAGCCAGGGGCTGGAGGTGCTCTGAGAGGCCTCCGGGCAACAGGCCCACAGGGGAGAGCACGCAAGGAGGACATTGGGGAATTCATGGATGCATGTGCACCTTGCCGCTGCCCGTGACCCAGCCTGGTTCCCCCGTGTCCTGAGTACAATCTCCTCAAATTCCAGCTTTCTGACACGCCCTCTACCACCAACAACCAAAAAGAGATCCTGCTGCCTCTTTGTGAACCCCAATTACCAACCTTCTCAGTTAAGGTCTAAATCTCCCTCCCCTGCATGGTGGTAGTAGACCTGGGATGACCTTGGCCTTGCTCTCCATCCAGACCTGAACTTTACTGACCTCCTTCTTCATGCAATTTCGGCTGCCCCCCAGCCCACGAGGGTGGGTAAGTCGATGCCACCTGCCCTAAGATAATGAAACCCAGAGCTCCCAAGTGGACCACCCAGCATCTTCCCCCCAGGGCTTTCTTCCTCCTTTGACATTTATTTACATCTATTATTCCCTTTCCTGGGGTGGGGGTGGGGGTGGGCTGGACAATGTTCCTCTTTACTCCCGGCCCAAGCACGTCCACAGACAGCATCCTCCCTCCAACTCCTCCATGACAGCCGAGGCAGGGCTGGAGCCACCTCACCCAGCCCGGGGCCGCCCATAGGGAAGCAGACACCCAGGAGTCAGGACACAATGTCTTCGCCTGGAAGGCCTAGGAAGGGCTGCGGTGCTCACTCCCAGCCTGCCTCCGGGCGGTGAATACTCATTCACTCACTCACTCAACCAATCTTCATTCGCTCCTTCAGCAATCGTGAGGGAGCGCCTGAGCCAAGGCCTGCTCTAGGCCCCCAGAAAGAGGAACGGCAGGTATTGCTGCCCTTCTGGGGACCTTGCATTCTTGCTGCCTCCAAAAACCAAGCCGATAAGCCAGTCTAGAGACAGCCAATGACCAAGTAAATCAACTGACGAGTGAGACTGTTTCAGAAAGAGACAAGGAAAATCCAGTGGGACAGTGCAACAGTACATTTGGGGGGTGGAGTGGGGGGTGGGGAAGGCCTCCAGGAGGAGGTGATGGGTGGCTGAGACGAACAATGAGAAGGTGCTAGCCACAGAATGATAGAGAGAGTCACGTGGGACAGAGGGGCTGGGCGGTGTCTTGAACCCCCAAGGCTGAGCGCTCACACCCCCTCCTGTCTCTGAAGGCCAGACCAGAAGCAGCAGCGGCCTCTCCCCATCCCCACTGCCCGGCCCTGCCTCGGAACCCGCCGACCCCCACAGAGGGTGCCCCTTCTCTGATCTACGCAGATACCCCATGGCAATGGTAGCTGGGTAATTTCCTCCCAGCCTTCAACCCCCCAACCCTGGCTCTCCCCAATCAGACAGGCCCAGAGGGGAGAACCCAGCCCAGCCCCACACAGGGTTCCACGCCTCCTACAGCCTCCTACAGCCGTCCTTGGTCCACGACCAGCACTCAGCAGAGGTGTCCGGGGTCAGCTCCCAGCCTGGATCCCCAAAGGTGGGAACCCCCTCTGCGGCTGCATGCTGAGCATGGAGCCCGGCTTCCTCAAAGGAGCCACTTGGTGTGTTTGCCAAGTGAGACAATGAATGAAAATGCTTTTCTACTTCTAACTCCCCAGGGCCTGGCACACAGTAGGCATCCACTAATGCACATGATCAATAGAAATGAAAGCATATTTATGTCCAGACATGTATGCATATGTACATGTATGTGTGTGTATGTTTATCCAACCACGAGGGAAGAAGGGGTTCTATGGATGTCCCATTTTTCAGACAACTAGGCCTAACTCCTCCAAGAGCTGAAGCTTGATTTATGTTTAAACAGCTTCTGACAATCATCTCTCCACGGAGCGTCCCACCTCCTGCCTTAAGACACAAATGGCCAAACACAATGACCTTCCCTGGATGACTCAGAGCCACCCCCGGAATACCTGTGCTGTGCACAGTGCCAGGTTCTGGGCCTGCTTTTCAGGTTTTCTGTCTTCTTTCTCCCTGATGGCGTCATTCTGCTTGTGCCTTGGCTTCCCTTTCCCCTCTGACCCGACCTCCCTCTGTTTGCTGCTGCTGCCCTGGTGGTCTCGATTCCCAACGACCCGGAGAGCTGTTAACAGAACTGCGTATTAAGGACAGGGTACTGGGAGCTGAAAGGGCGCCGGCCACACTCACATGGTGAAGTTCTCCTGCAGGAAGCAGCGGTTGCGCAGCAGGCCGGCCCACAGCTGCACGCCTATGATGCCGAAGATGAAGAAGACAAAGAAGCAGAGCAGGAGCACGTTCCCCAGCATGGGCAGCGTGTCCAGCAGCAGGTTCACCAGGATGCGCATACCTGCGAGGAGGAAGAATGCAGGGACTGTCAGATGGAGCAGAGGTCCAGGAGGGGACAGAGGGAGAGCAAGGTTAGAGAAACAGGGAGAGGGATGGTGGGAGGAGAGATGGGGACACACTGGCAGGGGCTCCCTGATGCTCCCAGCCTGCTCAGTGGCTGTCAGATACACCATCTCCTTTGTATCTGCCCTTCACTCCAAAAGCTATGCAAATGGCTCTGGGCCCCGCTGCACTTACACTAGATTGTGGGTGAACAAGCAGGCATTTATGAAGCACCTTTCGTGTGCCCAGTGCTCTTCTAGGTACTTCTCAAATGTGACCCCTTCAGCCTCATGACAACTCTCTGAGGTTGCTAATGCTATTCTTATTTTACAGACAAGGGGAATGGAGGTTCAAAGAACTGAAGCTGCTTGCCCAAAGTCACACAGCTAAGAGGCAGCAAGGTCTGAATTTCAACCAGGTGTCCTGTCACCAACTCTAGCCTTCTTGCCACAACACCTTTGTCCCCAGAGGCCTAGGACCAAGGCTGGCTCAACTCAGTATGCCCAGCCCCCACACAGGGTAACCACAGTAGGTGCCCAGTGAATGTGTCCTGAATGCCCCTCATCTCCAGGGCAGTCACTGGTCCCTTGACCATGCCGGGACACACCAGTAGCAGTCAGAACTGCCCACCCCCACCGACTGCATGATGGAACCAGGCAGAGCCCCCAGAGCCACCTTCAGAAGAGACATGGGCCTGCCGAGGGGCTCAGATCTGGCAATATCAGGAGAAGGGGCCTTTTCTCTTCCCAAGAAATAGCTGGGGTGAACCAGTGAGGCCAGAGACTCAGGAGAAAATGGGGAAATGGCAGTGGAGACAGGAGTCCCCAGGGAGGACAGTAGGGGATTTGGGCGGACAGGAAAGTGGGTCGTGTGGATGTTAGTCACATGCTGGAGGACCCTGCAGTCATGAAAACCCAGCAGGTGGGGGTAGAAAGCCTGCGGAAGGCACAGGCCTCTGAGAGACCCAGGTTCAAACCCCGGCCCTGCTGGCTGTGACCTGTGGGACCTTGATCCTTCCCCTCTTGGACCTTCAGCAAAGTGGCCCAACAAGACAGCGGTCACCTGGCTAAGGAGCCACACCCAACTCTCAGCAAACCCTGCGGCTCCCACCCCATGGAGAACACGCTCAGCATCTGGCCCCTCCCCACATACTCACCACCCTTCCCTCTGCCCCCTCCTGCTGGGGTGTCACCATGTGCACTGTCCCTGTCGTCTCTCACCACAGGCTGTGAAATGAAGCCAGCTCTCCCTACCCTGAGTAATGCCACCCACTGTCATGGTTTCAGTTAATCTCTGTATGTCATTCGCTCCTTCCTGACCCCACACACAAAGATCCAGCCGCCCCCAGTCACTGGTTGCCTCCGTGGTTTTGCCCCTTTTCCAGGGTCTCTGAAAAGTGCACACTAAGGGACCCCAGTCCATGTGGTTTGGGTGGGGCTGACGTAGAGATCACATGACCTAGGCTGGGCCATTCAGTATATTCTGTGCCCCCAGCCCCAGTGCTAGGTCCAGGATGGGCATGTGACCCCAGCCAGGACCAATGAGAGTCAGCCCAGGGACTTCTGCTAGAACTACAAGGAAAGGATGCGCTCTTTCCGCAGAGGTTGCAAGGTGGGAGGTGAGCCTGGAGTTGCTGGGGCCATCCTGCATGGGAGAGCAGCACCTGCCTGAAGCGGAAGCCTCCCCAGGGAAAGCAGAGTCCAGAGACAGAGAGAGGGGCAGTTCTTGACAATGGCCACTCTCTGGAACACGAATCTGAGCATGTCACCACCGTGTGTGAAAACCTCTGGGTTCCCATAGCCTACGGAAGCTGGAATTGATGGGCCCCTGGGGTGTAGGCCCACGGAGAGACTCCAGGAGGTCCACAAACCTTATGAAATTGCCATAAAATATGCAGGGATGACATCATGAATATTCTGGAGTGAAGGTCCACACAGCTGTGGCCCCAAAGAGGGTGAAGAGCTGGTGGGTCACCCTTGCGTGCACACCCCCCAAGATCCTGTGGGGTCCACACCGCCCACCTCTCCGGCTTCATCTGTCTCTCTCAGTTTGCACCCTGTGCCCAGCAGTACCAAATTATTTGACACTCCCTAAACACACCATGGGATTTCACACCTCTGAACTTTTACCCTTGCTGCTCTCTCTGCCCGGAACACCCTTGCACCTTTCCTACACCTGGCAAACCTTATTCAGCCTTCCAGACTCTTCCTCACCCCATCTCAGGTAGCGCTCATCCCTCGCTTCTGCTCTAGGCAATCTCAGCACCTCTGACCTAGCCCAGGCTGCCGTGCGTAGCTGTGTAGGCTGTATACTGCACAGCCTAGGAGGTTCTGTTCACATCGACACCTAGTCTTCTTCCAGCCCTAGTGCATCGTTGTCTGTTTACCCTTCTGTCTCTCCCACTGGGCTGTAAGGTCCTGAGGGCGGGGCCCGCGTCTAAGTTGCCCAGAACCCAGCAGGTCCTGGCCCAGAAGACAGGCTCGGCTACCACTTGCTGAATGACTTCTCATGGATGAATAACGTGATACCTCATGGGGAGAGAGTGGAAGATTGGAGAGAGGAGGACAGAAGGATGGTGACAAGTAGAACAGTGGCCCTGTCCAGATTGTTTATTCCAGGCGTGATGCTGAGGTGGTTATTAATGAGGGTAATTATTTGGAATTTGCATCACAAACTCCGTGTACAGCGACTCCCAATCAGTAATTAGTGGCCACCCCCATCTTCTCTCCCCACGAAACCAGGTCACCCCCCTCCTCACGGGCTGCCTCACCCCACCGAGAGCAGGCCAGGCTGAGGGCGCGGCGCCCACCTCCCCACCCGCCGAACGGGGAGCGAGGGGTGTGCAGAAGGAAGAAGGAAGTAGAACGGGCACCCTAGTGACCCATCCAAGCGGGCCCACGGACTTGTGTCAACCGCAGGTCTTTCTGGTGCCCTGTCATTCATTCA
This sequence comes from Lemur catta, assembly GCF_020740605.2. NCBI lineage: Eukaryota > Metazoa > Chordata > Mammalia > Primates > Lemuridae > Lemur > Lemur catta. The sequence continues at coordinate 8,343,270 of NC_059133.1, forward strand.
CTTATTCATTCGTTCATGAAACACATAATAAATGCCTGCTTTGCGCCAGGCATGGCCCTGGACACACGGAGAATCCAAAGACAAACAAGACCTTCTTGGGGCGTGGTGGCACCTGTAGTCCCAGCTACTCAGAAGGCTGAGGCGGGAGGATCACCTGAGTCCTGGAGTTGGAGGCTGCAGTGAGCTATGATCATGACACTGCACCCCAGCCTGGGTGACAGAGTGAGACCCTGTCTTTAAAAAAAGAAAAAGTCAAAGACAAACAAGACCCATTTTTGACCCTCCTCAGAGCTCCTAGCTGGCAGCAGGGGCACAGGGGACCAGGGTGCTGAGCGAATGGACCACACCTAGGGGTGGGGGCAGCTCAAGGCACATCTGCTGAGCTGGGCTCTGCAGGGTGGGAGCAGTTTCCAGACAGAGGCTCGGCTCAGCAAAGGCACACCTGGCCTGGCAGGCCGCAGGGCAGTGTGGGGCTCCCTGCGTTGAGAGCTGACTGCCTGGCCAGATTTCTAAGCAGGCAGAGCCCTTGACCAGTTCTGGGCTTTAAAGGGGAAGGGGCAAGCCTGGAGGCCCGGGCAGGGGCAGGAGGCAGGCACAGGGGGCCTGGCAGCAGCTGGAGAAGAGGCTGGATCAGAAAGGCCTGGAGGAGGCGGCCCAGCATAGTCCCAGCCTGGTCCCCGCACTCCGCGGCTGCTCCCTCTGGCCGCCTTTGTTGCTCAATTAATTACATTTCCCTTGTTCTCCAGGATATTGAAATTCTGAAAGGCTCCAGCAAACTGCGCCTGGCTTCCCTGAGTGGCAGCCCCGTCCCTCCTCCCTTGCGCAGCTGGGCCCCAGCTCACTTCATGGCCCTCCCTGGGGCCCAGGGAGTCCCAGGGCCGCAGAGCCAAGGCATAATTAGCTAATTAGGGACTTAGAACGAGTTCATCCCTTCCGTGCCAGAGAAAAGGGGCCATGGGATTAGGCAGTCAGGGAGGACCCCAAGGGACCCCGGCTAATCCTCCCTTTATATGCCCACGGTCAAGTAATTAGCCAAACAGGTCCGACAGTCACACTCTGCCCTCAGATCCCCCTGGCGCCAGGGAGAGGAGAGAGAAACAGAGAAAGAGAAAGTGAACCCGAGAGAGAACAGAGAAAGAGAAAGAGCCATGAGGGAGACAGGCACAGACAGCACGTAAGTCAAAGTAGGAAGAGGAGAAATTAGGGGAGAGGCTGGGTGGATACTCGGTGGTGGGGGGAAGGGAGGGGGTGGGCACCACCTGCCTTAAACCATCCTTTCTACCTCATCTCCCTCCTCACCCTTCCCTAGCCAAACCTTCCTCCTCCAGGCAGTCCTCCCTGATTCTCACTTGCAGCTACTCATGAAGCCCTCCTGCCTCTAGTTCCCCAGTTCCCCCACGGCTCTCACTCGCCCTCTCTCAGAATGGGTTTACTTGGTTCTTGTTCTTGGTGCAATTTTCAAGCCTTCAGCCTGGGGTGGGAGCCAGGCGTGCCTTGATGGGGGCAGCTGCAGGCTGCCGCGTGAGTGTGGCTGAGGGCCCCTCCCCCAGCCAGGAAGGGGAAGAGGACCCTGGAGTCCCCAGGACATCTGATGCAGCCCCCACCCCAGTGAGCCCCAGAGCACAGACCCAGGACAGGATATCTTGGTCCCAGTCCCGGCTGGGTGGCCTTGAGGCAAAGCTTGCCCTCTCTGGGCCCCAGTGGCCTCATCTTCAGAAGGGACAGTGGCTCCTGCCTGGCCAGCCTTTCAGGAATAGCACAGGGCCAGGACACGTCTCACGGAAGAGCCCCTGAAGTCAGACGCCTCCACCAGCCCACGCGCACCACGGGGAAAGGGCAAACCCTTATCTCCCCCCCACCCCACCCCGTCTCCTGCTCACACACCCCTCGGTGTGGCCCCAGCCCGGCCCGCCAGCGTCCCCTCCCTCTGCCCACCATGCCACACCTGAACCTGTGGCTCCGGCCAGACTGGCAGCTCCCCAGTGTCCTCAGTCCCCACTACAAGGCCCTCCTCACTCTGCCCTCCGGGTCCTGCGACCATCGCGCTGCCCGGGGAAGTTCCAGGCCTGCTTCCCAAGGCAGGAGGCGTCTGCGCTGGCGTGGCCGTCTGCAGCCAGCCACACACGCACACTTCCAGTTCCAGGAAGCCCAGCTTCTGGGTCACCTCCAGGCCCTTGCACGTGGGGACCGTCTCTGCACGGCACTGGAAGTTGGGAGCTGGGCGCAGGCAGATGGCAGGTGGGCACACGGATGGAGCTGCCATTCCCTCCACCCTGATGGGCCGGCCCTAGACTAGAACCTGCTTGAAGGGAACCCGGGCAACAGCCAGGCAGGGGCGGCCCCTTGGCAGCAGCGGGGCACCTGGGAGGGGGTGGCAGGAGGAAGGGGACACACTTCCTGACAGGCATCTCCCCTCGAGGTCTGGGGTGCTCTCTGCAGACAGGAGCTGTCAGCCCAGATCAGCGCGGCCACTCTGCCAGGCCAGCTGAAGCGGAAGCCGCTGGACGCATGCCAGCCTCTGCCAGGGGCACAGCTCGTGGCCAGGGGGAGGGGAGTCAGGGCGAGGGGTGGCCTGGCCCCGGGGCTCCCCGTCAGGCCAGGGCGGCGGGGGTGCTGAGCAGCGGAAGAGGCCGTCTGCTGCTCCTGCCATTGCCAGCGCCAACTAATCAGGGGCACAGTGGGCACCGGGGCGGCCAGGCCAGGCAGCAGACGGCCAGGCTGCCGAGGTCACAGCTGCTGGCCCCTCGTCAGCCCACTTCTGAGTAAGGAAGCAAACCTCAGCCTCCGGGCACCCCACCTCCTCCCTCCCAGGAGAGGCCTTGGGTCCCTCCCCAAAGCTGCCAGTGCTCACAGCCTCAGGGCCTGGCCCACCCTGTCTCCCTGAAGGTCCCCTCACCCACTGTGACCCAAACAACTCCTACCCTTCAAGTGGCCCGTTCCCCTCCTCTGGGACACCTCGTCAAAGTACCTGCTGTGGCCTTTCCCCTCGGCCCCTGCCTCCTTACGGCTGAGCCCCACTGCTGGTGCTCCCGGCCGTGCCGGCCTGCAGGGAAGCGGCTGTGTCGCAATCCTCTGGCCCCCACACCTGGCCCAGGGCTGGGCCCCTAAGCGGATGCTGCTTTGGATGGAAGATTGAACCAATCAAGGCATCAACGAGTACACGGTGGCCCACTCTGTGATCTGGCGTCCTGTCCAGGAATCACACCCTCTGGATTTGTAGAACAGAACTTAGAACTTGACCCCGGGGCAGGGGGCTGCCTTCACCCTGCCCATCCCCGAGCATTTCTCCTTCCACAGTCCCGGCTGCTCTTCCCTGCTCCCAAGTGGAGTCCTCACCAGATGTTCTGGCCAGATGTTCTCCCACCCACCCCACCCTCCGGGAAGGCCGCAGGCCCGGGGAACCGGGACCCTCCACTTCACCTCCCCCCTTCTCTCCCTCCTTCCCTCTCTTCCTCTCCTGAGGCCTCTCTCCCTCAGGACGGCCTGGGAGCCCCTGGCCCTGACGTCCATGATGCGGCCTGGCTGGGGGGTGGGTTAGCCCCCATAGCCTTCCTTCTGCTGCCCCCCAATCCCCAAGTAAACACACGCTCCAAGTGAAAATGCCCAAATTTCTACGCCAACTCTATTTCAAGGTGCGTCTCCCAGACCCCGTCTAACAAATGCTGCCCAGGGCCCTTTAAGAAGGAATCCTGGGGCCTTCCTCATCCCTCCGCAGCACGGCTGGCCTGACTGTGGCCCCGGCTGGGCAGGCACCTGGGCAGAAAAGGGCCAGAGCGGGCCTGGGGCACGAGGGCAGGTGCCTGTCGTCACTCACTACAGCGCCGTGTGCCTCCTGCCCTGACTCGCGCCCACCAGCCCACAAAGGACCCAGCACCGTGACAGCTCTGCGCCCCGGACAGTGAAAGGCGTTCGGAGGTCTGGAGCAGACCAGGCCAAGGGGGGGTGTGGGTGGGGAGGGGCCTTGATGCATCCCTGCAACCTGCGGGGACTTTTGTCTTTGACCCTGGACGGGGGCAGGGTCTCTCCTGATGCCCCGCAGATAGGGGGAGGGAGGCAGTGAAACAGCAAAAAGCTCTAGGGTCATGGAAGCACAGGTTCAAATCCTAGCTCTGCCCCCAGCCAGCTATGTAGCCCTGAGCAGGTTGCTCAACTCCTCCCTGCCTCAGTTTCCCCATCTGTAAAGTGGGCCTCACAATGGCACTAACCTCCTACAGCTGTAGTGAAGATGAAATGACACAGCTCGTGTCAAGCACCATTAGGGGCTTGTCACAGCACCTGATAAACTTTAGCCATCGTTATTAGCAAATCCCCAGGAGATATGAACGACTCACCTTCTGCCTCTCCAGCCAGGCACCCCCTTGCCCAGCCACACCATTCTCGGGTGACGCCTCCACTCCACCTTTGCAAGTGCCACTCCGTCTGCCAGGAACACCCTCCCCAACCCTCGGTGCACTTGGTGAGCGTCCTCCAAAACCAGCCCCTGAGAAGGTGCCTGATGGCCCAGTGCCCACCTGCACCGTCACGGCGCCCAGCACTTCCTTCCCAACCGCAGCGTCTGCTGGTCACCAGGCTCTGTACACAGGGTGGCATTTCAGCCTTCCAACCAGATGGACACTGGTGTTACTAACTCCACTTCACAGCCAGAGAAATGGAGGCGCAGAGAGGCACGTGGCTCACTCAGGGTCCCACAGCCAGCGAGCGGAGGCCCTGGGACTAGAACCTGGCAGAATAGTGCAGCGCACACCTCCAGCTCCTGCTCGTGCAGCTGGGGGCCTGAGAGTGGCCGTCTCCGTGGCATTGTCACCGTGAGCCCTGGCCGGCATCGGCATCCCAGCAGCTGCCACCGAGCTGCCCCCGAGCTGCCCAGGGTCTGCCTCCCACCCCCTCCACAGCCTGGGCAGGGGGAGCCAGATGCAGCTGTGGTCCAGGGGCTGCGACTCAGCTGGCTCAGGCCTTGCAATGACTGCCCTAGTTTCTCCCTGGAGAAAAGAGCATTTAAACTCCCCAGCCAGAGGGTTGAGGGAAGCAACACGGTGGTGTGAGGGTGTACAGCTGGCTGGTGAAAGGAGATCATCCAGCCCCATCTTGCCGAGGCCCAGAGAGAGGCAGTGATTTATGGAAGGTCACACAGCGAGGAATCAGAACCCGGGCTCCTGGCTCTCAGTTCAGTGCTTCCTCCTCCCCTCCCAGCCTCCCCCACGCTGTCTCCCTCTCCTTATCCACTAGAGGCCGAGCAGCCAGCACAAAGCCTGCAGGCGTGGGGTGCAGGGACCTATGTCACAGCTCTGAAAAGAGCACCCTGACTTCCAGGTGCCCCACTCATCCTGGACAAAGTTGAGAACCACACATCTAATCTACCCGCTCCTCCTGCTTTGTATAAATAGGGAAACTGAGGCCCAGAGACGCCAAGGGCCTTCCCAGGTCACACAGCAGGCTGATGGCAGAGCTGAGAGCAGAATTTGCATCGCCCTGGCCCCCAGCTGTATCCTCCTGGCTGACCGTGTTGGGGCTTTGCAGCCTTCGCTGTATGGTGTGAATCGCAGACAGCCAGCCCACTCCCCACAGCTTCGCCATTAATAACCCGTAATTTGGCGGTGCCCGGCACCAGCTCTCCAGCTTGCCGCCTAGTGGCCAAGCCGAGAGCTACGGGCTACTGTTGAAAAGAACGTGTCCCGCGGCAGAGCAGCCCTAAAGATAGAACGGGAGGCCTGGTTGGAGTGTTCCCAGGAAATTCATATTAAAACAAGAAAAGGAACAACAACAAAAACCAGAAACCAATCGAACTTCTGTAGGAAGCAGGTCTAAGGGCCCGTGCCCTCCCCCACCCCTGTCTTGCATGCCATTCCCTGGTGGCTGTGGGCAGGGGCGTGGCACCTGAGGACAAAGCAGTCTCCTGTGAAATGACAGGTTGGACCCGTGGACCCCAAGGCCCCACGTGCTGAAGTTACACTACTTAGAAATACGAATTTGTCTTCCAGGTGGAGCGCTGGGTGGTCTCCGATCTGGGGAGAGGGACACACTGGTCACATTTTGGATCCTGGGCGCCAGTGCTCCCAGGGGCTCCCCCTCCCCTGGGCTCTGAGAGCCTTTGCAGACTGTCAGCTGAGAGGTGGCATCAGGCCCCGGAGCAGGAAACACACACACACGAGTACACACACACACACACACACACACACGCACACACACGCACCCGGGCTCGGTCACGCGGGGCCTCCCAGCGGTGGCCATTAGCAGGAAGGAGGCCCCTGAGGAAAGACTCTGAACTCCTCCCTGGGCTTTCTGGGCCACTGAGCCTCTGTAATTGGAGCCGCCAGGAGCACAGAGAATGTCGGGCACAGGGTCGATCCCCGTCCTTCCCCAGAGACCAGGGAAGGCGGGCACTGGGGACCAGGAGTGACCTCCACAGCCGGGGAGCAGCCTAATGAGCTCCTCACTCAGCAGGGGAGGAAGCGAGGAGGACGGAGGAAGGAGAGGCACAGACACACACACCTCACACGTGCACACACACCTCACAGGCACACACATACTGGTGCACACACCCTCACATGTGCACACGCATATACACACACGCATTCTCCCACGGACACACACAGACCCTCCCATGCACCGTCACACAGATGCGGAGAAACCACCCAGCAAGTGTGACCCCATATCCTATGTTCTGTTGTCCCTTAAACCTTCTCCCACTCTCAGATGTCCCCTCCTACCGCTGTTCTGTGCTTGTCAGAATGCAGGGACAGAAATGGGGAGCGCTGAGGGTGGGGGCCCAGGAGAGATGTGGCCCCCTGCTCCGAACCCTCACTGCTGAGGTCCCTCCTACCCACCCAGCTGCCCAAGCCAGACACTCGACTCTCTGGGGCCTGGCCTGGCCCCGGGAACACCCCTTCCATCCATTCGCTCCTCTGTGTCCCACCTGTCCCTGCCCAGCCCCTGCCATTCACTCACTCCCATCACTGGAGAGTCCCCTGTGTCTAGCTCACCCCATCGCCCTCCAGGACCCTCCCTTGCTCACTGCTTCCTTGGCTCCCGTCACCCTCGGACACAAAAGGCGGTCTGCGCCTGGCCCTGTCCCCCACCCCTTGGTCCCACCCCTGGCCCCCAGCAACACGCTGCTGCCGCTCCCCAGGTCTTTGCCCCAGCCACCCCCACACTCCACCCAGCCTCCCACCCACCCAGTCCCCACACTCACGGGGGCTCAGCGCAGACAGCGCTTTCTGGGGAGGCTCCTGACCCCCCAGACCCATTCTCCCGCCCCCCACACCTTTGCTCCACCCCTGGCACCTGTCTGAGGACTTACAGCTCTGGGGTCCCGGCACAGGACAGCCACTCAGCACACTGCTGAGTGTGTACATTTAACACGGGTTTTCGGAGCAGCTTCTGTCCACCAGGCATAGCTCCAGGTGCCGAGTGAACGGAGCCCACCTTCCGGCCCATCTCCCAGTGAGGGCAGGTGGGCAGTGTTGGGGAAGGTGTGCTGGTTGGGAACATGGACTCCAGTTTGGCTCCTGCCACGGATCTGCTGTGTGACCTTGGGCTGGTCATGACCCTTGCTGAGCCTCAGTTTCCTCACTTGATAAATGTGGTAAAGATGGTTTTGAACTAGGTGATCTTTAAGGAGCCTTCTAGGGTTGGTGGGGGTGAGAAAGACGAGAGAAGCTGGCCCCAGGGTGGCCTCTCTGGAAGTCCCTTCCCCAGGGCAGTGGAAGGGGGCAAAGGTGGCAGAGCCGAACTGCTTTGGTTCTCACTACTCACCCACCCCATCTTGCCTCTCAGCCCCTCCCCAGGACCCTCACAGCGGCTCTGGACCCCGGGCCCAGGGCCCCTCTGTGCCCTGCCCAAGCTGAGCCTGCCCACCCCTCTCAGAACACAGCAGGCACCAGGCCACCCTCCAGGCTCGGGCAGCTCTGGCCACCCTCCTGGTCAACTTGCTGCACAAATATCCTGGAGTGTGGCCCTCACCGCCCCACCAGGGCTGCCAGGCTGACCGACAGGCAAGGCCCCCACAGGGCGCTCATGGCAGATGGGACACAGAGAGGTCGGCTGGGTGGGGCAGGTGACAGCCCCAAGGCCCCAGGGCTGGGAATTAGGGGAGTGTGGACAGTGCTGACTGTGAAGGAGGGTCAGGTGCCAGGAGACCTTCCCTATTCCTCAGATGCAGGGCAGAGATGCAAAGGTTCAGAGAGAACCATGGAAAGAGCCGGGCTTAAGACAGACAGAACTCTGTTCAGATCCCTGCCCTGCCACTGAATCGCTGTGACCTTAGGCAAGCGACTTAACTGCTCTGAGCCTCATACAGATTGTTGAGCCATCAGATATCAAGTGCCTGGACCACAGGAGATGGGTAGGGGCTTATAGAAGCCCCCTGGAGTCACGGCCCTCCCCCTCTCCTTCCCTCGACCCCCACCTACTTCCCAACACAGGGCAGTGGAGGAGTCAAAAGAGCTAACTGGCTCCGGCCTTCGCTCCTCCCTGGCAGTGCATCTCTATACCTTTCATCTCCAAGTTTCATTTTTTCATCTGTAAAATGGGAACAGCCCCCTCCCTCACAGAGTGATTGTAAGGCTCAAAACAGGCACGGAGATGAAAACGGTGTAAGGCTGGGAAGATGGCAGGGCTTGTGACTGCAAGATAACTTCTCTTAGTACTAGGTGGTAGGTGGATGGATGGATGGCTGAACAGGTGGATGGACGGATGGATGGACAGGTGGGAGGATGGATAGGTGGGTGCACAGGCAGGTGGGTACATAGGTAGATGGAACTATGGGCTGACGGGCAAATGGCTGGAGGACAGAGCTCAAGTTCTAAGTCAGTCAGCACAAGTGAGGCAGGCAGGTTTCATTGCCCCAGTGAATGCTCCACAATACGCTTCATCAAACTGAGCAGCTTCTTTTCCTACACGGGCCCATCTTGACATCCCGGGAAGACCACCCCCCGCCAAGGCACCTTTTGTCCCTGAAAAGCCAGACTCCCTAGCACTCTGCAATCCAAGTTCTTTGGGGACTCAGAGGCACCAGGGCCACCTCCAGCATCTTCGGGTCCGAATACTGGCCCATGAGCCCTCTGGGAGCAGGGCCACACCTGTCCAGACACCGCAGGATCCTGCGCCCTGGAAGGTGCTGGTCAGTCTTCTCTGAGTGGATGAAGGATGGGGGCTGGCTGGGTGGGCCAGGGCTGGGTGGGTGGAGCGGGGTCAACTCACTGGGCACACGGTTGATGGCTTTGAGGGGCCTCAGGACACGCACAGTTCGGATGGCCGACAGGTTGATGTTCTGAAGGTCCAGGGAGTACTCGACCATCCTGCAGAGAGAGGGGAGGAGAGTGAGGGATGGTGCCGGAGGAACAGCCGGGCTGGGGATGGGCCACAGCAGTCCCCAGCCACACAGCCCACCCACACCTGCCTGGAAGGGGCAAGTGCCTCAGTCAGCATGTGGCCTTGGCCTGCCCCGGCCTCTGCCCCCTCTCCTGTAAATGGGGCTGGAGACAGATGCAGTCGGGGGTAGAGGGAGCAAAGGGAGCAGAGACACAGACCCCACTGTGTACCCAGCACGGTGCCAGGGACTCCTGCCCTTTAGGCCTATCTATCCTCTGACCTATGACCCGGGCCAGCCCCAGCTTCCAGAGCAGCCTCTGAAACAGGGAGGAACATCTCCCTCACCCAGCAGGTCCGCACCCTGCACCCCCATCCATGCACAACCAGCTCTCTGGAAGCAGTTTGGAAGCAGTTTGCCTCTTCCAGGAAGTCTGCCCAGATCTCCCACAGGAGGCAGATCTCTGGAGCCCCCTCTGGTTCCCTGTACTTCCACCAGGTCCCACCTGCTCAGTGCCACCTGCCTCCCTCCCCACTGAAAGACAGGCCTTCAGTGGGGGGATGGGGTGTGCCAGGGCTGCAGCCCCAGTGTGACCCCGGGTGTCCCCATCACCAGACCTTCCCCCCCACTCCCCCACCCGGGCTCTAGCACTGCTGCCAGCTCCACCTGTCACCACCGTCAGTGGGAAATGAAGGCTTTTCCTACACACCGCACAAACCTGTCCAACTGTTGTGAAGCCGCCACCCTCTCCCGCTGCTTGAAGAGTAATTGAGTGAAAGCTCCTTTGCCTGCAATGCTGCCACCAGCAGCCCCAGCCCTGTGGAGCGCAGCCTCCCATGTGCACTCCGTGTCTCTCTCACACACACACACACACACACACAGCCACACACCTGCACACACACACACACTCGCTCCTTGGACACCCTCATATGTGCACACTCCTACTCAGATGAGGGGGAGTGACCCAAAAAAGCGACAGACCTAGAACTAGAGACAGAGACCTGGGGGACCTGAGGGGGAGGGAGGGAGGGGGAGGAAGAATGGTGGGGGGAGGGGCGGCAGCCAGGCAGAGAGGGTGGGGGCAGAGGGTGGCCTGGAGGGGCAGCGAGGGAGCAGGGCCGCCTGAGGATTCTGCGTGGGTGAGCCAAACTGTCATTCCTGTATTTTGTAGAAAGAGCTCTCCAGGCAGCGGGAGACGCGTGTGACGACGGAGGGGCTGCGGGGGCGGCACACACAGGCACACAAACAGGCCCGGCTCCAGCCGGCCCTCCCCGCCACGCTCCACCCCCACAGAATCAGACCCTCTCTCTCCCGCCCTGGTCCTCCGGATCCTGCCAAGGGTGGGGTGGGCACCAGCCCCTGGGGTGGGCTGGGCCCCGGCTCCATGTGCGCTTTGCTGGGAGCGCTGGAGGTGTGGGTTCCCAGCCCACCCCCGAGCTGTGTTCCCGGGCCCAGGGGCACGCCCGCCCAGCTCGGGCAGGTGCCAGTCCAGGACTTGCTCCCATCCCCACGAATCTCACAACAAAAACGAACAGATGCTTTACAGATGGGCAGGAGATGAGAAAAGCCTTTCTGAGGGCTTACTGAGTGCCGGCACCATTCTAATCACTTCCCTGAGCTCCCCTGTCTGAGCCACTCACCTTCCAGTGTGGGCCGTCACTCTCTCCCGCCACCACCCGGCCCATTCCACCCGGGACCAGGGTGGAGCCAGCTGCATGCAGGGCCTGCTCACAGTGGGCGCCCCCAGGACGCCCCTGGATTGTGTGTTTCTTTAAAACAAGGGACAGTAGGAAGTGATCGGCCCAGAGGTCCTGAATGAGACACATATTGTGACTGGCTGTCACTGAGGCCCATGATCACCCAGCTGGTAAACTTTAGGATCAGAACACCTCCCCGACCAGGCCGACCAGATGCATGTGCTCTTGGCTGCAGACTCGGGCGACTGCTCTGCCAGCGCCCCAGGCTGAGGGGAACCGAAGCAGCCACCGCCTGGCAGTGCTCCAGAAACTCCCAAACACTCGGCCTGAGCAGGTCCGCATGGGGCAGCCCTGCAGCCACACACCGGCCCAGGCCCTCCCCTTCACCCCTGGTCTTGCATGGGAACACACCTTCTGCAGTCTGCTGCAAAAAGTCCCCAAGTTCCCCTGAGAACTCGTCAGCTGGAGACCTTGGGGTCTCAATGAAAAGCCTGCAAGAGAACTTTCCAGTAGAATTTAGCGTCGAGATCTTAGCTCTGAGATTCCTGGCAACCAAGTCAAAAGGGGAAATGTGATGTTACTGAGTTCTTAGCAGCATGAAAGAGCTTGACACTGTAGATCCTTCCAGGGAATCCACTTGCCTGAACATTTCTCCTAGGGCCTGTCACTTCTCCATTTCATAAACCCACTGGGGGTGTTGCGCCCCAGCTGCGTCTCCGTGTGGGGGAATAAGACAGCGTATAATCACATTCCGTAAATAAAAACACATAGTAGGTACACAGTGAAGAATCGGTAGTTCTCGTTTTTCTCTGAGGAGAAGAGGATGGTAGGGGGGACACTGGACAAGGATGGAGAGAGACGAGGAAGAGGAAGAGCACTTCACTGGGAAGCAGGAAGCTCGCTGTCCTGATGGTGGCTCCATGTGCTGATCAGCCCAACCTGGGACAGCTGCTGACAGCTCCACCCACCCTGTCCTAGCCCGGCCACCGGCCACCGTCCCCAGCTGCTGACAGCTGCAACAGCCTCCAGACTGGTCTGTCTCCTGCTTCCTCCTGCACAGCCCTTCCTCAGTCAGCAGGAGCCTCCTAAAACTCAGATCTGTGTCACTCCCCACTTAAAACCCTCAATGGCTCCCCATTGCCCTTAGAATAAAGTCCAAGTCCCACGGCCACGGCGTTCAAGGCCCTCCACAATCTGGCCTCTGTCCACCCCCCAACCTCGGCTCATCTTAAGTGCCGTGCCAGGCCCCCAAGCACCCCAAACACATCTTCCTCTTGACCCCTTTCCTTGGCACAGTGCCCTTTCTCCTCACTCATCCTTCCTCCAAGACCACTTCCCCCATGAAGCCCTTCCACCCCTCTCTGCTCTGGCTCCTCCACACGCCGTTCACACCTCAGTCCTTCCTCTGGGAGGTGATCCCAGCGAGGGAGGCAGAAGTGAGAAGAGCCCATGAAGGGCTGTGAACGATTGTGTTACGTGTGAGCAACTGGGGCCCAACCCCCCGGGGAGCCCTGAGAGGCTGTGCGGAGGAGCCTCAGGATTGGACAAGGGACAGGCACAGGATGGGCATTCGCCACTGACCAGCTGAGGGGTGAGGGACAGCTCCCTGGGGTGCTGGAGAAAGCCCTCGGGCAGGGGAGTGGGGTGGCACCATGGCAGGGCAGGAGACACTCGCATGGGGCGAGGTGACGTGGGGCAGGCGCTGTGGGAAGCTGTGTGTCCCTCTCCCCCCCACACCCAGCTTCTTCCTGGTGCCGGCACACAGTGGGCACTCAGGGACTCTGTCTGGCATGAACAACGCTTCCCAATCTTTGCTGAAGCCCACCCGGGACGGAGGAAGCTATCTCCCTCCCGTCCTCCTCTTTCCTCCCTGGACAACAGCTGTGGCGACCGGGACCCCCGGCCCCCTCCAAAAGAGGAGGTGAGGAAGGCCACCCTGTGGGTGCGTAACCACCGGGCTGACTCCCCTCAGGCCTCAAATCAGACATCACTTACAAGAGTGAGAAATTAATTCCTAATTACACAGTTACTTTATCACACAGCTTCAGTGATAAAAGTCTAAAAAAAATCAACACGAACCCCCTACTACCTCCTGCCAACTCCCAGGCGCTTAATTAGGTAAGTAATTTTGCTTTAAAGCAAGCAGTTCCATCCTGAAATTGCCCCAGGAGGAGAGTGGCTGAACTCAGCCCCAGGCTGTCTTCCGGAGAGAGGGGCTCGGAGTGGCCATGCTGGAGCAGGGGCCGTGACGTGCCGGGAGTGGGCAGTGAGGGTGGCCCTCTGTTCTCCAGGGCACATCCCCCTCACTCCTACTGAGCAGCCTCCCTCCAGCACTCCTGGCTCCAGGGAGAGGCCCAGAGACCCAGGCCGGGTCAACTGGCAGATGCCCGGCTGGTCCAGGATGGCACGTGGCCACAGCCCGTTAGCTGGGACCGCAGGGAAGAAGTGCTGTCCCTGGCTGAGCCACCACCTGGAAACCCAGAGTGTTGAGGGCCACCTTGCCTCCATGGTGGCCTGAGAATTTTGCCAACACAAACGAAGGCAAAATTCTCAGTGCGACCTAGAGAGAGGTGGGATCGTGACTGTCTATTTGGAGCCCCTCCCTCCTGCCAAACCCGAATGCCAGATCTCCCCTCTGTTCTTCCCAGTTACGTGAGCCAAGCCTTTGGGTCTCAGGCCCGTTCACATTGGGTTTCTGTCACTTGCAACTCAGAGTCCTCGCTGGTCTAGAAAGGTTTCCTGAGCACTCACCGGCCAAGAGCTTTCTACACCTTCCCCCAGGTAATCCTCCCACGGGCAGATTATGGTACCGCCTGCAGATGAGGAAGCTGAGGCTCACAGGGAGGCCAGGTCTCGCAGCCAGGCATCAAGGGACCCCAGAGCTGTGTGCCCCGCCCCCTGCCCCTGGCATCAGGCATCAGGCATCAGCAAGGCCCGCGGCCTCCCTGGCGCACGAGCACCCCCTCGGCTGGCCAGGCGGCCTGCAGGCCCAGCACACGCTGCAGCACGTGCACCAGGACTGGCACCCCAGAGGCCCTGTCGCCTGAAGGTCGGAGCATGGTGCTGGTTTCCAATCCTGGCTCGCTGCTAGTGCGCCATGTGACTCTGGGCGAGCCACTGAACTGAAACATGCTCATATACAGATTCTGTGCCCAGAACACGGCCTGGCACAAGCAGGAGCCAAGTAAGCGTGAGCTATTATTGTATCCCAGCCTCAACTGTTACTGCAGTTCGCACTCGCCCACGAGTCACACCACTCCCTTTCTAGACCCGCCCCCAGGCAGAGTGGAGCTCTCTGGCCTTGTGTCCCCTGGTCCTCTACCGGGGGCCTCTCTAGCTCTGAGGCACTCTCTGTGCATGTCCCTGCTCCTAGGGTAGGGGCTGGCTCAGAGCCCCCGCGGGTCCCAGGGCTCACTTGACTTGGAGGCGGACTCCCGATGTGAGCTCATCAAACAAATAACTTGAGGGACAAGATCAGAAAAAAAGCTTGGAGCTGACAAGAGGCAACAAGAAATGACTGAGATTCAACATCTTTCCAGGAAATACCCCGCCCAGGAGATGATTTCTGTGTGTGGCTGATAAAAATAGGGTGTTTCCTCAATCTTTGCAAGGGGCCCACGGGGGCTTTCTTAAAATGTAATTTAAGATGTAGCTAATGGAAGGGAAGCTGAGATGCTGGAAATCACAGATCATCTGTCAGGAGGCAGCTCTGTGATGACTCAGGCTTGTGTTGGTTTATAACTAGACCACCAGCCTTTGCCGACATCCGGGCACTTAGCACATAGTAGGTGTTCAGTGGGGGTGGGGCAGAGGAAATAATAGAGAAAATTAAGGAGTAATAACATTAACCCTTGACTTTGGCCAGCACCTTAGGATTTATGGGCCATTTCACCTATTGCTATGGTCTGAATGTTTGTGTCCCGCCAAAATTCGTATGTTGAAATCCTAACCCCCAAGGTGATGGTATTAGGAAGTGAGGCCCTTTTGGTGGGTGATTAGGTCATGAGGGCAGAGCCCTGATCAATGAGATTAAAGGCTGGGTGCGGTGGCTCACGCCTGTAGCCCCAGCACTCTGGGAGGCCGAGGCAGGAGGATCACTTGAACCAAGGAGTTTGAGGTGACAGTGATCTGATTGTGCCGCTGCACTCCAGCCTGGGAGACAGAGTGAGACCCTGCCTCTGATAAAAAAAAAAATTTTAAGAATGAGATTAGCATTGTTATAAAATAGTCCAAAGGGAGCTCATTCGCCCCTTCCTTCATGTGAGGACTCAGAGAGAAGACCCAGCTAGGAGGAAGTGGGCCCCTACCATTGAGTCTGCCGGCACTTCCCAGCCTCCAGAACTGTGAGAAATAAATTTCTGTTGTTTATAAGCTACCCAGTTTATGGTATTTTGTCATAGCACCCCAAATAGACCATCTTATTCCATTTTCTGCTGCTATAACAGAATATCTGAGACTGGGTAATTTATTATTTTTTTAGAAAGAAGAAAGCAATTTGGTTCACGGTTCTGGAGGCTGAGAAGTCCAAGATCCAAGAGGCCGTATCTGGTGAGGCTTCTTCTTGTTGTGTCATCCCATGTAGGAAGGCAGAAGGGCAAGGAGGGGGAAAGGGACTGAAGTCCCCTTTTCATCTGGCGCCCACTCCCGAGATACGGCGTTAATCCCTTCATGGGGGCAGAGCCCTGGTGACATCATCACCTCTTAAAGCTCCCACCTCTCAACTCTGCTGCACTGAGGATTCAGCTGCCAACACATGAAGTTTGGGGCACACATTCAAACCACAGCAACACCCACACCAAAACCTCACACAAATCCTATGAGACCAAAGAACAGAGGTTATTAAGCCCACTTGACTGACGCTCTGAAACCAATGCAGACCAAGTTCAAAGTGCAGGGGGATTTCAGTTGGCCACAAAACTCACAGAAGGGCTGCAAAGAGAGACCCCAGGCGGGTGGGAACCAGGGCAGCTCTGGGGACCTCAGTGGCCGGAGACCCTGGACCTTCCTTCTCCAAGCCTCCACTCAGGTGACTTTACTCCAATGGCTTTATCTCTGGGTAGAGCTGCCAGATAAATACACGATGCCCCATTAAACTTGAACTTCAGATAAAAAACGAATTTTGTTTAGTCCATGTCCCCAGTGTGCCCCATGCTGTCTGCCTCCCATGAAACTTAGCCCCACTACTCCAGAGTAGTCTTGGCACCACGGCAGGTGGGCACAGCGGCTGGGAACTGGTTAGGGGGCTCTGGGTGGGGTGAGACACTTTAACTCTATCATAGCTTAGGGGAAATGCCCCCTCGGGGGACTCACCTCGCTGCTTTCTGAGAGCTAGTGAGGCTTCCCAAGTCCTCAGGGGCAAATCGACAGCTATATTTCAGCCTCTGAAAAGGCACAACCCCCTCCCTGCCATGTCGCAGGTGAGCATGGGCTCTGTGGGCAGCCATGCCTGAGCAGCCCCCGATCTGGCCCACAAAGCCCACTGACCTCCTGTGGCTGCTAATCTCTCTGAGCCTCCATTTCCTCATCTGCAAAATGGGGCTGACAACCTTGACTTCCCGGGATTGCGAGGCTGTATCACCACCATGGACAGAGCCCAGCCCAGTCAGTACTTTAGTTCCAAGAGAAACAGGCCTGGGTCTCTCCCATCCACCCTCCCCACCCTCAGGCCATGAGCTGGGGCTGACCTCACGCCCTGCTGGGGGCGGACCTTGACCTAGGCCTGGCTAATCGAGCTCCGCACACGCTGCCTGCAGTGATTGGTTCAGGGATGAGCACATGCTCCACACCAGCCAAGCCAAGCCAAGGAGACTCAGTTCCGAGACTGGTTTGAACCACAGGGACAGGAAAGGCTCCTTTCAGAGCCGGGAGGTCAGCTGTGAGCCCAGAGCTGCCCGCCGCCACCCTGCCACCGGGGGCTGGAAGTCAGCACAGAACCAGCAGAGCTGTGGGATGGGAGGACACACAGTCTGGCGAAACATCTTGGAGCCAGCAAGCCCTGAAGCTGGAGACAGCTGGGCTGTTCAGTAAGAGATGGTAGATTCACTTAAACCAGGTGAGGCGTTCCTGTCTCACTTAACTGAGAGGGTCCCACCTGATTCATGACTGACTGTGTCTGGCTCCTCCGAGGCCCAGTGATGACTTCCCCCCACGGCTCTACCATCCTGCTTCCCGGAAAACGGGCCTGTTCAGTGACCATCACCCTCTCTCCCACCCTGCCCCATATGTGAACGAGAAAAACACTCATGCTGAGGTTCCCACTGGAACCTTCCCTGTTCCACGCCCACCCAGCATCAACTCAGGTTCTAGGAAACAGCTCCAGATACGTCTCCCCAAGTCTTTGGTGCCTGGGTGCAACAGACATCAAATAGACATGTCATGGTTTAGTGCCCGGGCACAACAGACAGCAAATAAACATGTCATGGAGCCTTCCCCACAGGGGACTGCAGAGGACGACTGGCCTTAGCCCTGCCCTCACAGCTGCAGGTCCACAGGGCAAGCAGACCCGTAAAGCCCAGGACAAATCAGGGTGTAAAGTCAGTGACAGGTCCAGAAGGGTGCCCTTGGCCTCCAGACACTTTGAATGCTTCCCTGACCCACCAATAGTGCACTTAGAGCCATGCAGGAGGGAGGCCAGCTCCAAAGGCTTCTGGAAACAGCCCCAGTGATGACCTTCTGACCCCTGTGACCATGGCAGGGTCTGCTGGCAGGCATTGGCCTCTGTGGAGCTTGTTCTCGACACAGCACAGGCCCTGGCGGCCAGCCCAGGCAGAGCTCCAGAGGCTGTGACCAGGGCTTGGAGCCGTGGGAGAGCCACAGCTTTGGCAGAGGGCAGACAAATAAACTGAGGCCCAAGGAGAGGAATGCGGCAGACTTGGAGTGGCCCACCCATGCATTCTCTCCTCTCCTGATATTGCCTGACCCTGGGGAACAATGCTTGGTTGATTGAGCCAAGATCAATGATGTTTTCTACTTTCCTCGCCTTGCTGCAGCTAAGCATGGCCATGAGACCCAGTCTAGCCAAATGTGTTAAGAAAGGGAGAATCTTGGGGAAAAATTTTGTTTTCCTGATCCAAGTGGACATGCCCTGTCTCTCTTCACCCTTCCTTCCTGCCTTCAATTCAGACACAACACCCACAACTTCAGCAGCCGCCTTGTGACCATAAAAGAAAGGCCTGGAAAATCACAAGGATGTCAGCCCCCACATTGCAGAGCTTTCGCCAGTATCCAGAACTTTGTGTTATATCACAAAAAATACTGAGGATTTTCTCGAGCCACTGTTGGTTGGGTTTTCTGTTACTTGCAGCCAAATGCATCCCTGACAGATACACCAAGCGAGTCACACAGAACAAGGACCCGATCCCAGCCGGTGGAGCCAAGCTGCCTGGGTTCAACTCCTGGCTCTGCCCCCTACCAGCTGTGCCCTCCAGTAAGTCACTCCCTGTCCCGGTGCCTCACCTGTGAAGTGGAACCTACCACAGCCCTCACAGAGCTCGTCTGAGGAGTGAACAAGGTGGTGTGTGGCAGCAGGCCACGGGAGCACTCGGCAAGCACGCGACATTCTTATTTTTATCACACCCTGGATGAGGCCTAAGAGGAGTCAATGCCCTTTGCTTTCTAAAGTCCCACTGGTGGAGCACTCTGGACAAAAAGAGCTCTCAGCCAGCAGCCACAGAGGGCACGTGTCTGCCTGATCTTTTCAGAAAGCTGTAGTCCAGCACTGAGGAACAGTCAGCGACTTCTTGCTTCCCAAGAGCCTGTGAGAGTCCGGGCGGGGAAGCTCTTCCCTGCTCGCACTCCGGAGAGGTGTCCAGGGACGATAAATCCTGGCCCAGCCCCTCCTTCCCAGCCCCTGGCCAAGGTGCTGAGTTACTGATTGATGTTACTCCTATTTTTATTAATATTATTCATGATCATAGAAATTCTTATATGGAGCCCCCGCTGTTCTGTTCACAAAGTACTTCTCTGTGTCATGAGTTACTCAGATCCTAAGGCAGGTGGAAAGATGGACCCTCCCCGCGCCCTGCCCCTTCCTGGGGTTCCCAGAACTGGGAATCTTGACTCCGCCGTTCTAGGCTCCTGCTGAGACAGCCGAATGGACTACAGGGTCTCCATGAGCAGCCACAGGCCACCTGCATCAGGGCCACCTGAAAGGCAGAGCCTAGGCCCTGCTGCAGCTGCTGGGTGCGGATCCCTGGGCTGAGGCCTGGAGTCTGCATTTTAGCACATGCCCCAGTGAACCTGTTGCTCCCTGAAGTTTGAGGAGCTCTGAGAGCCAGCAGTTTGGGGAAGGGGTGAAAGGCCAAGCACATGTCTGGGGAGTGGGGACATTGCCCACTCCTGATCCGCACACACCCACCCCACAGCTGCTCCACTCTCCACGCCAGACCCCTCCGTGCCGTCACCGTCAGAAGCTTTCAAGGGCTTTCGGGTTTCAGGCAGCTCCTGTCCCCTGCACCCATCCAAGGCAGCGCCCCCGCCACCATGCCCTTGGCAAGCCTCGTTCCGGAGAGGTCCCTGCAGCCCCACCCTCCAGCCCTGGTTCACCCAGAGGGTGGGCACTGGAATTCTTGGGGAAGACTTTAGCAGAGGAACCCAGGCTCCTCCCCACAGGTGGCAATGGCCACTTCATGTTGCTGGTTGGCGGAGGCGGTAGAATTACCAGCATGATGCACCAGGGGAGAGAGATAGATAAAGAATATCTCAAGTCCAACAGGAATACAATTGGATATGTCATGACCCCTCACTGGACTCGGGCAGAAAAGTGTAGCTTAAGTGATAAGAGGGAGGTGGGTTCAACTATACCCAGGTAGAAATGACTCCCGAGCTTTGTCACACACGGGAAGAGTCTCTAGTGAGGGGCCACCGGCTCGCTGGCCCGGACGGAACAAGCACAGGAAGTAAATGTAAGGAGTGGAGTCCCAGAGGCCACTGTAAGATGAAATTAATAGCAAGAAATGCAAAGTTTGGTATTTGGGTTAAAAAAAAATCACACTACTTTTAGTTCCAGCGTGGGAGAGACCTGGTTTGAGGGGTGCATATGGCCTGGGGGTGGCAGGGAGTGCGGCCACTCAACAGGTCACCAGGATCCTACACTTCGCTGGGCAAGGGTAGCCCAATCTCACTACCCCATAAGCCATCTTTGGAGGTTGGGGTCCTGCTCCCCAGCCAGGGACAGAGACAGCCCAAAGCAAGTCCAGTAGGTGAGGCCTCTAGACATGCTGTCCTTTGACAAATGGTGGGAAGCCTGGGGACATTTCATCTGGAAGGGGACACTCAGGGAGGACAGGAGCCACCCTCCCCACATCCTCCAGGCCCTCCCCGTGTGATCAAGCCCCTGCCCCCTCTCTGGCCTCATCTCTTGGCACCTACCCTTGGGCTCCAACATTCCTCTCTGCTCCCCTCCCCCTTCCTCAAACACGCCCCCCCAGGCCTCCTGCATGCTGCCCCTTACCTGAGATCCCCTTTCCCCACCTCTGGCCAGCTCTTATGCCCCCAGGTCTCTCCCTCAGGGCAGCAAACGCTGACTCCCCAATCAGAATCAGGTCCCTAGTCCATGACTCATGGGCCTGTACACTTCTTTGCAACAGCCTGGATCCCAACTGGGAATTTAGCTGTGAGGATCTGCTTTATATCTGTTTTTCAAACCGTGAGCTCAAGAAATCAAGAAGAGCATCTGCCTTGTTCACCTTCATGTCCCCACTGCCCAGCACAAGGCCTGGTATGTAGTAGATGCTCAATAAATGTTGATTTTATGAGTGAATAATTGAATGACTGGTACTTTCAGGTGGAAGCCACAGGAAGACAAATTTCAGCTCAGTGAAGGAAGGAGCTTTCCAGCACATTAGGCCATCCCAGGCTGAGACTGGCTGCCCCATGAGGTGCTGAGTTCCTGCCGTGGCAGCACCCAAGCAGGGCTGGCCTCTGGTCTCAAGTGAGCCTGCCATGATAGTTACACTGGCTGTGGAGGTGAAGGCCGTGACCTCTAAGCAACCTTCCAACTCAGAGGTTCTATGTCTCTCTCCATAGCTTGAAGAAAGAGCCAGTAATTTGGGGAAGCGGAGTGGCAGGAAGGGAGGAAGCATCCCTGGGATGTCAGGCCTGTTACTCTGCAAACAACATTTATAGCACCAAGCCCAGGTGGCTATGGGGACGGGTCCCAGGTGGGGGTGGGACTGGAGGGCTGGGCTCTGGAGCCCAGGGCTGTGACTTTCCGTCCTGCCCTCTCCGCCCACGCTGTCGCTAGGCACAAGGGATGGAGATGACCTTGAGGACAGGGGCAGGTCTGGTTCACCGAGTCCCCACATCCAGCACAGAGCCGGGCATGTGAGTGTTCATGACTGCATTGAACCTGACCCCAGCTAGGACCAGCTATGTCATTGTGGGGCCCAGCGCAAAAGGGAAATGCAGGGCCCCTTGTTTGCAAATAACTAAGACGTTCAAAACAGTGATGGCAGAGCATGAACCCAAGCATGGGGCCCTGTGTGACAGTACATGTTGCATGTCAGCCCCAGGTCCAGCCCTTCCTGAACTCCGGAGGATGCTGGCCTGCATACCCCGCCCCATCGCACCCCTATCCCAAGGACCAAGCAAAGATGGCAAACCAAGACCTTGCCACGATGCTGGAGCCAGGCCAGCTCCCCACTCTGCTAGCTTAGATCTTCATCATCTTTATTTATAAATATGAGCAGACAGGAGGGAATCGCTAAGCAATACTGGAGATGCTTCAAGTCAAAAGGGCAGGGTGGGGGCACTCAAGGGAGGCCGGGAGCGGAGCCAGCAGAACAAAGGACTTCCCTAAACAGGAGTTAGGAAACATTAGCCTAGAACTTGGAAATTCAGCAAAGGGAGGGCAGTATTTCTCACAATGTCATTTTGGAGCATAATTTAACAGACCCGTCTAAAGATTATTTAATTATCTAGGGGAGTACAGCTTTGTTTGATTCACTATTTTTTGTTAAATAAAGGTCTGGATGCTGTGAAATTACACGTTAACTTGTAGAATTTTATCTGGCAGAGATGTACAAGACTTCTGCCCAGTAGCAAAGATAACCCCAAAGGTTATGGTTAACCAGCTTTGGTTCCAGCCTCAGTGGTCTCATCCCACATTCTTTCCCCAGTGCCTGTTTTCCTGATTCTGCTGATTACCATCCCGCTGGGTCCCTCCTCCTGAATGACTTGAATAAATCTGTGATACATGCTCAATTTAAGATTTGTACGAGGGTCATTTGTTTTATCGTTTAGGAATTATACTCTGACATAATGTCACCTCCAGGATCAGAAGAGGACTTTGAAGAAGCCTCACTGTTACCCACAAGGAGTTTCGGGTGAATATTGCATCCATAAAACAAGACCAGGCACAAGGTGCTCTGGAAAATAAGACAGCCCAGAACAAGGAGCATTCTTGGGAGTTAAAAAGACACAGAGGAAGTGGCTGATTCCGTGGGCCGGTAAGCAGGGCAAGGACATCGCTTTCCCACAAAAAGCCCACTCGCGATTCAGAAGACCACGCCAAGGGATTCTGTCATGGGACAGAGGAGATCTGTGAGAGAAAAGAGGAACGATGTGGAGGAAAGATTAAGGAGAGAAGCAGATATTTAATGAGAATTCCAGGAGAGAGCGGAGAAGAATGGGCACAAGCAAAGAAAGAATAAAAACTTTTTTCTGAGCGGAAGTAACGTCTGAGTCTTGAACTCTGTCGTGGCCCACCCAGGTCCGCCCTGGAGAAAGGTCTGAATTCTGAAGGTCAACAGAGAACCCCACAAGCTTCTAGCTGGGAAAAAGCTGCTTATCTTCCAAGAAAGAAGAATTCTCTGTGCGGGACTCGCGGGCAATGGGTTTGAGCGGCACAAAGTACGCAGGGCTCCCAGGGGGAGAAATTATGACTCTGCAGCCACAGACAAATAAACTGTCCCTCACACGTGACCCAAGGAGCATGTGTTTGGACAGGCAAGACTGGGAAATGACACTATCCAAACACGTTTTCTTTAAAAAAAACTACTTATGGAAGTTCTCCCGCCAAACTAGAATGAGAACGAGAATGGAGAACTTGACAAAGAGGTGCCTGGGGCCCGAGAAACCAGCGCAACTTCTGGTGTGGGCTAATTAACTGTCCACAGCGGGGTCACAGAACTATCCGTGGGGTTCAGCACTTACTTGGTGGGATGCTCCATGTCCCGACCGTCTACCCTGCACCATCTTCATCTCAGCTTTATCGAGAAGGCCAGGCCTCCTCAGCGGCATTATGCACACAGGTACACTCGCGCGCTCACACTTGCACACACACTGTCACACACTTGCACACACACACTCACACACATGCACACACTCGCAACCCCCCGCCTTGTCCCTTTCCTCACCTCTGCCCTGCTGACCCAGCCCTGGGCAGCTTCCTGCCTCCCTGTCCTTCAGCTCTTGTGTGGCACCTCCTCAGGAAAGCCCTCAGGCCCAGGGGGGCCACCTGGCTCAGTCAGGCCCCTGTGGTAAATGTTCCCAGCAAACCGCACTGCCTGCCCGGAGCCTCTGCCCTGTGCGTGAGGACACAGCCTCCAACAGAGCCGTGGGTGCTGCGCTAGACTGCAGCGCGGGCCGGGCGTGTGTCTGGTCTGCCCACCCCCAGCCCCCCGAGCCTAGGACAGCGCTGACACTCCGCGGGAGCCCGTCCAGCCCCGGCTGGTGGAGGAATGCGTGCATGGGTCTGACCCAGGAAAGCAGGAACAAGACACAGGGCAGGATTCAAGCTGCTCCAGATGGACCAAGTTGTAACCTGGCCTCTCCCTGAGTGTAGCTTGTGTCTTGGTAGAAAGAACCAGTTTGGAGCCAGACATGCTTGGGTCTGTGCTTGACCTCTGACTGCACGAACGATCTAGGACAGCGGTCCCCAACATTTTTGGCACCAGGGACCGGTTTCATGGAAGGCAATTTTTCCATGGACTAGGGGGTGGGGAGGTGGGAGATGGAGCCCAGGCGGTGATCCACTGCCCGGTTCCTAACAGGCCACGGGCCGGCACCAGGCTGTTGCCTGGGAGGTTGGGGACTGCAGATCTAGGATGATAATAATAATAATAATAGCTAACATTTATTGGGTGCTCACTTTGATGTAGCTACTACTATTATTCCCATTTTACAGATGAGGAACAAAGGCTTAGAGAGGTTATTCTCGAGGTCATACAGTTAATTAGCATATCATAAACCCAGTGTCAGCTGGCAGTGCGGGAGGACACGTGACTTACCAAAGAATAGGGGAAGGAACGTCTGTCTGTCCGGCCACTCAGCAAATGGACACTCCTCCCAGCCCAGGGGTCCAGGAGGGCCCCACTTCACCACACAGCTTCATCGTCATCGCCAAGATACCCCATGGTGCACCTAAATCATGGCCTTGTCTGATGGGCACCACCTACCCTGCCATGACAATGAAGAAATCCAGGCGGTTCCATGTGTCCCCAAGGTAGCATTTCTTGCCAAAAATGCCCAGGGCCACCATCTTGAGCACCATCTCCATGGCAAAGAAGATGAAGATGAAGTCATCAAACACCTGCAGAGGCAGGAGGGAAGAAGCAAGGGACAGGGTGAGGCTGCAGAGCAAGACCCAGGGGTCAGAGCCACAGTGTGGGGTAGGGACTCAAGGGGCCCAGGAAAGACCTGAAAACTCCTCCCGGGCAGGAAGAGAACCTCAGGGACCTTGGTCCAAAGCAGGCACATCACAGATGAGAAGACTGTGGCCCAGAGAGGGGAATAACTTTGCCCAAGGTCACACAGCCCGTTGTACTTGTTCCCTAAGCCCAGAGGTAATGACAGAAGCCCCAGGTGGGGGGAGCAGGGAGCTCCCCCACATCCTCCCTAACAATTGCCACACACTGGGCTAGGCGTGTGACTCACATTCTCCTGATTCTCACAGGGACCCCATGGGTAGCCGCATTTTACAGATGAGGAAACCAAGACTCAGAGAAGTTAAACGACTGGCCCAGGTCACACAGCAGTTAGGTGGCAGAGTGCAAGGCTGAAACCCAGGTCGGGAAGCTGTCTCACAACACACTCCGGCCCAGGCCTCAGTGCCGCCTTCCTCTGCTCCCAGGGAGGTCCCACATGTGTCCCTAACCATGGGCTCGGGTGAGTAGATAGTGCCTGAGTGCAGGCCTGAGTAGAATTCCTCTTTCTCGGACCAGCAGGGCTGCAGCCAATCCAATTCTACAAAGGAGTGCTGAGCACCTACTATGTGCCGGGCAGGCGGTGGGGACAGAGAGGTGAGTCCTCAGTGAACTCACCATGAGGCTACTGGGCTCTAGCTAGGCCTGGGCCCCAGGGCTGGCTGAGAGCTTGTTACCTACGCAGACCCCAGACCCACCCCAGAGATTCTGATTCAGTGGATCTGGGATGGGGGGATGGGGTCAGGGGTCTGGATATTTCTTTTTTTTTAACTACTCAGACAGATGCAGAAGGGGTCTGGATTTTTAACACATGCCCCAGGAGACTCTGGCCCAGTGCTGCCTGGGAGCTCTGAGTCCTGTATAAACCCAGGAGGCGGAGAGCAATCCCCCAGTGAGTGGCACTAAGTGATCCCACACCTGTAAAATGGGTATAACCCTAACACCTGACACTACATGTGTACACGCCCTGCACGGGGGCCGTGTCCGGCACCAAAGGTGAGGCCCCCTCCCGGGACCTCGGGAAACAAGGACAGGAGGGGAGCTCAGAGTCCGGCTGTGCACACGGGGGGCTGGTCTAGCCCTCGGCCTCATTCCAAGAGCACTGAGGGGAAGGGCAGGTTGTAGGCAGAAGCGTGTGGGGTCCCTTGTGCTTTACAGGCACGCACGGGGGTGTGGAGCCCAGGCTGGGAGACCAGGGGGCGCTGGTGAGGGCTCCCGGGGAAGGGCTGGGGACCTGGACTAGGCAGAGGCCCCAGTGGAGAGGAGGGACGAAATGGGCAGGGCCAGTCGGAGTGAGGAAGATGACAGCCAAGTGGGTCCGCAGGTGGTGGGGATGTGGCGGGGTCAGGGCGTGGCAGGCGGGCGTGGCGCATGGCGGGCACTGGGGTGGGGGTGCCCGGCTCACCTGCAGGATCTTGCAGCGGTCGGACAGGCAGTCCATGTCATCGCAGGGCTGGTACATGCCCAGCGTCACGCAGTTCAGCAGGATCACCAGCATGCTGACACACTCGAACCACGTGCACGCCAAGTCAAGGACAAAACGGTGTGGGGACCGTGGCCACAGGGCTGGCCCAGCGCACACAGGCACGCACCCCATTCCCGAGTCTTCCCCCTCAGGGTGCCATCCCTGAACGAGCCAGTGCCCAAGTTCTCAAAGACCTTGGAGCCAGCACAACAGACAGGGCCACTCGTGCCAAACCCGCCAAGGGACCCAAACCCCACCAAGCTGTCCCCTGTGGGACCCTCCCTCCCCTTGCCCCAGGCTGAGACTCCCCCTCAGGCCCAGGCAGAGAGAGGCCCCAGAAGCCTGGCTGAGCCGCCAGGTCTGGGCTAACCCAGCCTCCCCGCCCCGACCACTTCCCTGTGACCGTCACTGCCTGCCTTCTCTGGCCACCCTTCCCCTCCCCAACCCAGCCCCATCCCTGTCCCCATCTGCCAGAGCCTGGGTCTGCAGCCTGCACGAGGCCCTTCGGGTGGCTGAGACTAGCTGGATGTCCCGTCCTCTCCTTGCCCACTGCTGGGTAGACTCCGGAGTGCCCGTGCCTAGGCCGGCCCACCCCTGCGCCAAGCAGGCCTGCCCAGGCAGAGTCCCTGCAGCCAAGGACCCAGAGACTGGCTGTTACCCAGCCTTGGGCAGGGCCTCCAGGCCACTAGATGGGTGCTGGATGTGGGGCTCCCCTCCTGTGCCCCATGCCGGGCTGCCCTCCTCACCCCAACTAGGAGCACCCCACAAACACCCTTCTCCCTCCCTCCCCGGCCAACTCCTGCCCAGCCGTGGAACACGGCGGACCGTGTCCAGTCTCACCACTCCCAATCCACCTCGTCATAGAGCCAGGGAGGTCAGAGCCCGAAGGGACTGAGTTTGTGTCACTCCCAGCCCTCGCCTGTCGTCATACAGGTGAGAAAGCTGAAGCTGCTCACATCTCCCAGACTGGGATCTGCCACCTTGACTGAGTCCCGGTGACAGCAGAGCCAGGAGTAGGTTCTCCTTCTCTAAGGGGAGGGATGCTGACAGAACCCGCCACACCCTGCCTGTACAACCCCCATCCTGCCCCCAGAAACTGAGCATCAGGAAACAGACAGGCAGCTCTTGTGCTGTAAAAGCAGCAAACAGGACGACAGGACCCGCACGTGAACTCCAGTCCCAGCAGTGACCGGCTCTGGGGTCTCTGAACCTGGAGGTTCCCCACTGGCCCCTGGTCTGCTCTGGCCCCACTGGTCCACTCCCCCTGCACCCGCAGTGAACGGTTAAAAACATCAGTAGGGGCTAGATGTGGTGGCTCACGCCTGTAATCCCAGCACTTTGGGAGGCCAAGGCAGGAGGAGGACTGCTTGAGAACAGGAGTTTAAGACCACCCTGGGCAATATAGCAAGACTCCATCACTACAAAAAATAAAAATAAATTAGCCATGTGTGGTGGTGCACCTGTCATCCCAGCTACTTAGGGGGCCGAGGTGGGAGGATCGCTTGAGCCCAGGAATTCAAGGTTACAGTGAGCTATGATCTCACCACTGCTATCCAACCTGGGCGACAGAGCAAGACCCTGTTTCTAAAAAAAAAAAAAAATTTTTTTAAACCACACATCAGTGAGATCACCTCCCTCCCCTGCTCAAAACCCTGCCATGGCTCCCTGTCTCTCTCAGCATAAACTTCGAAGCAGCCCTCACCCCAGCCTGCAAAGCCCCACCTCCACCTCTCATCTCCTGCCCGTGGCCCTGGGTCACTCCCCTCCAGCCTCGCTGGCCTCCTGCTGCTCCTGGGACACACACACCAGGCACACGCCACCTCAGGACCTTTGCACGTGCTGTTCCCTTTCCAGGAGCTGAAACTAACTGCATTGTCACCTCCTCTGAGAAGGCCCCACCCAAGCTCTCCACCCCCACCCCTCCCTCTTCACAGCCTGACACTGCCTGTTGACCCGCTCTTTGTCTGTACCCACTGATCGCATGGGGACTTTACACTCGTGGCCCTAACGGCGTAAATTTAGGGCAGGCATCTAGAAGGAGCTCAATAAATGTCTGCTGGGTGAACAAACGCAGTACTCCCTCCTCATCCACGGTGTCGGTTATCCAAGGTCAACCCAGGTCTGAAAATAGGAGAGTACAGTACAGTACAACAGTTGGAGAGCAGGAGAGAGGAGACCACATTCACAGAACGTTATGATATTACAGGATACTGTTATAATTATTCGATTTGATTATTAGTTGCTGTTAACTTCTTATTGTGCCTAATGTATAAAGTAAACTTTATCATAGGTATGTTTGCATAGGAAAAACAGGATATACGGGGTACTGTCCACAGTTTCAGGCACCCACTGGATCTTGGACCGTGTCCCCCGTGGAGAAGGGGGGAGTGCTGTAAATCTCCGCCCACCCTGACATCCAGTGACCCTTGGGTGTCTCCAAACGAAAACCCTCCGCCCTTGCTCTTAGCTTCCGTCACAGCCACGCCAGCCAAATCCTCAGCAGGACCCCCACCCGGAGCAGGGCGAGTACCACTATGGGGAGATTGACCTGGTTTCCATGACAACCTCCCTCCCACCCCAGCCCTGCTCACCTTGGGATGCCGCCTTCTCTCCTGCCTCCCCCAGCCCCTCCCCGCCCCAGCCAGCCTCCTTCCTGTGCCCCAACCCCGCTGCCACTCTCCCGCCATAGCCTGTAATTAATTCCAGTCACTGCCAGGGCCCCCTTCTAGCCTGAGCATCGCTCCGGCAGCAGCTTCATCATTAATTAACTTTTTTGAAGTTCAAACGTTCTAATTACCAGCGAACATCCCCATACCCCGCCTGTCGAGCGCCCTCTCCTTCCAGCCACATCCCCTGTTCCCTCTGCCCTTCCCGCCAGTTTGGAGCTCAAAGTGCACTTAGCAGGTGTCTCCGGGAGCCTGGGGTCTCCACTTCTTCCTCACCAGGGCCCTGAACCATGGGGGTCAGCAGGCCCATTTTACAGATGAGGCAAACTGAGGCTTGGGGAAATCAGGGGCAGCTCCTGGGTCACCCAGCTGAGTACCAGAGCAGAGGTGCACACCAGGCCTGCAGGACTCCGAGGCCAGTGCTGTTCTCTGTGAAGTGAGGCCTGTCCCTGCCCATGGCTTCCCCTCCCTCCCCTGAGTCCCCTCCTCAGTGTCTGTCACCTGGACCCTGCACCAGCCTCCTCTCTAGCCTCAACTCTGGTCTCTGCCCCTCCAATCTGCCCCACACGATACCCAGATGCTTGCTGTGTGCCCGACGCTTCTTGAGCATTTGGCAATTGTTATCTCATCTAATCCTCATGGCTCTATTATAAGCCCATTTACAAATAAGGAAACTAAGACACAAAAGGGAACAGATTTGCCCAAGGTTGCTGGCTGGGAAAGGGCAAAGCTGAGACACAAAACCCGAGCCTGCTTTCCTTGCCCCCACGCCATCTTGCCACTGCCTAAAACACAACTCTGAGTATGCCTCTCTCCTGCTCAAAAACCTTCCAAGGCTCCTCATCACCCTCCTTAACCTGACACCCAACGCCTCCTAGACTCTGACCTCAATGAACTCTTCCAGTCTTATCTCTTGACTGGCCTTAAACTTCTTGCTGTCCCCAAGCACACACTTTGCATGTCTTTTCCTTCCCTCTCCCCTCTCCACCAGGCAGACTTCTTCACAGCCCAGTTCATCTGTCACCTCTTCTTGAAGCTTCCCTGATGCACCTGTGAAAGGAGCATCAGGGGAGGTGGGGGCACGCCGTCCTCTCCAGAGGTGCTCCCCCAACCTAGTCTAGCACATCCCACAGTAATGAACTTGGCAGTAACCATGACTACTGTGTACCAGGCACCCAGGGACAAGACCTTAGCTCTCACAGTCCACTGGGGGCAGAGGAGGAGGAGGAGACCTGGAGGGCTGACGTGACTTGTCACAGTCACACAGTTCCCGGGCAGCCCAGGGGTCTGACTCGAGACACTGCAAGGCGCTGCCTCTGTCGCTCCCCTCCTTGCCCACTGCCCCGAGGCCCCGACGGGCAGACGGAGTGGCCCTCATCTCTCGGCTGCTCCACTTCAGACAGTCAGGCACGGACAGCCTCAGCCCCTGCCCAGAGGCGCTTGGGGAAATCCCAGATGGCAGAGCCTGGGCCCCTTCCAAGAGCCCCGGAGGCTCAGAAGTCAGTCAGAGCTGGCATTGCTGCCCACGGTTCCCGACACGCTCCCCGAGTCTTGGGCATCAAAGGCCCCGGCCCTCCTTGAAGTTACACCAGGCTGTACAGCACAGGACCAGAGACTGTCAGAGGGAGTCAAGGTCTCCGGGCTGAGCCACTCTGGCCTGGCTCAATGCCTAATGTCGCTGCCATTAGTCACAAGCGTCGAGGAACTCTTTGAGAGCACTGGCAAGCAAAGCTGTGAGGTGCTGGGACAACTTGAGGGGAGAAGGAGGCCAAAGCGGGAGGGATGGGATTTCTGAGTAATAGAGGGGCTTGGATGCTAGCTCCCCGAGGGCAGGGAGTCTTCAATGGCTCCCTATTGCCTCCCACAGTGACACTCCAAGCTCCTAGACAGGCATCAGAGGCCATGCAGTTGGGACCCAGCCACCTCACCTACTTCACTCCCCAGACCCTCACTCCTGTCGGGGCGACCTTTGTCACACAGCAGCCCTGCCCAAGTCCCTAGAGAGCAACTGATCCAATTCCTCACTTTGCTGACGGGAAACAGAGAGGCAGAGACCTGCCCAAGCCACACAGACAGCCCAAAGCAGAAGCGGCTCTCAGACAGCAGACGCCCACCCACGGGGGTCCCTGAGCCACGGCTGGATTTTCAAACCCACGCTGAAAGCCTACATTTCCCCACACAATGGGCACAGCCACATGGCCATGGTCCTCGTAAGCTGATTAGATCCCTGATGGGCAGCCCTGAGCGCCTTTGAGGAGAAACAAATCAATGGTAATCCAATCGATACGGTTTCCTTGGCAAGCAAAGCCATCCCAAGCACCAGGCCTGGGGGCAAAAGCCAGCCAAGGTTGCTTGGGGACTGGAGAGCCCCCACCAGCGCCTCAGTACCTGGCCTGGGCCCCCCTACTTCCCACACCCATCTCCTCCTGCTCATGCCCCCCAAAGTCCACAGAACTGGGGCCTCAGAGCCAAGCAGGGAATGAATGAGCATATATTGAGTGCCTGCTGTGTGCCACGTACCAGGTTAACAACGGTAATGAGGGTGACAATCTCAGACATTCCTAAGTATTCCTGAGAAGGAGCATTCTCATCACACAGCGGGCATTATCTCATTTAACCTCGCGACTAGCAAGGGGGCAGCTGGGAGGCCCTAGAACACAGAGCCGTGCACTTGTGGGACAGGGTTGGCCACCCACGTGGTGTTCAGCAGAGACAGCCTCTCTCTGTCAACCTCTCTTGTAACGGCCAGAGAACTCCCATCTTTTGGCTTCTGGAAAAAAAGGAAAAGCCACCTCACCAGGAGAGGACTAAGAATCTCACACTGGTATTATCTGCTGATTACTTACTATCACCTTGCGTAGAAAATGAAAGCGACGCCATCCGAGTGCCGTCCGCCTTGCCGCGGGCCTCCGCTCGGCCTTTCTAAAGAGTCGGTCGACCAGCGCACACGTGGGAACGAGCAAGGTCGCCTGGAACTTCAGCAAAGCCCCCAAAACTGGCAGACACCACCGTTACCCTCACTTTACAGATAAGGAAACTGAGACAACAAGAGCTGTTTCCAGGTCATGCAAGTGGCAGGTGGCAGGATTTAAACCACCTCTTATTGGCTCCCAATCCCATGTGGTCAACCACATACTCCGCCACCACTAGGCTCAGTGCCCGGGATACAAGAGAGCCCCGACTGATTAGTGATATTTTGCTTTCTCCTTCTCTCACACATTGTCCCCTCCAAGGGCCCCAGCCAGGTGAGGGGAGGCTGGGCCTGGGTCGGCGGCGAGCCCAGCCATCAGCTGGTCTGGCTGTGCCCCGTGGGGTTCCCAGGCCTGTGCTGTGGCCAGCGTGGCCGGTAAGGGGGTTATTCCGGCCCCTGCTGTGGTGGGAAGGAAGGATTTATCTGCAGGGGCAGAGGGAGGGAAGCCAGCAAGCAGGGGTTGCCTCAAGGCCCCCCAGCCAGTAAGAGGCCAGTCGGGCTGAGGACCTGTTCCTCCATCTCACACCCCAGCCGCTGAGGCTTGAGAAGGCCGGAGTGTGGCGTGGGGGCACAGGGTCACCAGGGAAGCCACTCTGCCAGGGGGCCCCTCCACCTGGCCAGCTCCCAGATAGACAAGTGGCCGTGTGGAGGGGCAGTGCCGGCCCCACAGGGCAGCCTCCTCTCCAGGAGCCGAGCCAGAGGCCTGCACAGTTTCCATGGCGACCACCACCCTCCTTCTGCAGCCGGGCTGACAGTCACAGTTTCTGTATTTCGGGGGCTCTGGGAGGCTGGGTGGGGGTGGGAGTGCTTGGTTTGGCGGGGGCAGCCAAGTTTGTTTTTATTTTTGTCAAATCTGAAATCTGATCCACTTCCCAGGATATGTCTTATTGTTTAAATAAATCAAGTGGAAGAAGGAGGCTGGGGGAGTCGTCCCCCTGGCCCGAGCAGGCAAGAAGGGTAGACCAGTCCCCAGACGGGGTCCCTCCCCTGTTGGTCCCAAGTGGGCCCAAGGATGGGGGCTCAGGCCCCGGGTCCTCATAGCCCTGAGGTTCTGGATCCCGGTTCTCGGGCCACTCTGCGCTCCTCTGCAGCATCCACGGGCCACCTGCTATACACCTGGCCTGGCCATCAGGGCTCCGAGGTGAACCAGGCCTAGAGCGTGTCCCTGTTCCAGGACCCTGCAGTGACACGTGGCCATGTAAATGGACTGTAGCAACAGTGGCAACCGATTCCGTACATCAGCTATGCTTCAGAGCCTGGGGTTTTAAGAGGACACTCATTCGTTCATTCATTTGTTCATTCATTCAGCTAATTCTTACGGGCAACACCTACTCTGGAAAGCCGCTGACCAGCATCTGCTAAAACTCAGCATGGGCCACGCCCAGACCCAGCAGGGCCACTCTCTGGGTACATACCCAGGAGAAATGCTCGTGTAACCCACAAAACGGCACGGCCCAGCACAGCCAGGGCAGCAACACTGGTAACGGCCCCAGCCTGGACCAACCCGAGTGTTCACTGACAAGAGAACAGGGGGGCGGTGGTTTTCAACCAGGGATGACTTTGTTCCCCGGGGGACATTTGGCCATGCCTGGAGACATATTTGGTTGTCACAACTTGGCGAGGCAGGACACTGTCATCTAGCAGGCATCTAGTGACCAGGGATGTGCTAACCATCCGACAATGCACAGGACAGTCCCCACAACAAAGAATGATCCAGCCCAAATGTCAACAGTGCCAAGTCTGAGAACCCCCGTGGGACATCATGTGCTAGAATACTACTCAGCCAGGAAAAAGAACAAGCTACGGATACACACAACGTGGATGACTCTGCTGGGTGACAAGCAGACACAACAGAGCAAACAATGTATGGATCCAATTACATGCAGTTAAAAGTCAGGCAATAGGCAAAGAATTTATGAAGAAGACCCCAAAGGCAATCACAGCAACAACAAAAATAAATAAATTTGTCTTGATTAAATTAAAAAGCTTCTGCACAGCCAGAGAAACTGTCACGAGAGCAAACAGACAACCTACAGAATGGGAAAAAATTTTCGCAGGTTACACATCCGATAAAGGACTGATAACTAGAATCTATTTAGAACTCAGGAAAATCAGCAAGAAAAAATCAAACAACCTTATCAAAAAGTGGGCAAAGGACATACATTAATAGAAATTTTTCAAAAGAAGACAGAAGAATGGCCAACAAACATGAAAAAATGCTCAACATCTCTAATCATCGGGGAAATGCAAATCAAAACCACAGTGAGATATCACTTATCTCCAGTAAGAATGGCCTTTATCAAAAAGTCCCAAAACAATAAATGTTGGCGTGGATGAGGAGAGACAGGAACACTCATACACTGCTGGTGGGACTGCAAACTAGTGCAACCTCTGTGGGAAGCAATATGGAGATACATTAAACAGATACAAGTAGACCTACCATTTGATCCAGCAATCCCATTATTGGGCTTCTACCCAAAAAAACAAAAGACATTCTATAAAAAAGACGTCTGTACTCGAATGTTTATAGCAGCACAATTCACAATTACAAAGATGTGGAAACAACCCAAGTGCCCATCAATACATGAGTGGATTAATGAAATGTGGTATATGTATACCATGGAGTACTACTCAGCTGTAAGAAACAATGGTGATATAGCACCTCTTGTATTTTCCTGGATAGAGTTGGAACCCATTCTACTAAGTGAAGTACCCCAAGAATGGGAAAATAAGCACCACATGTACTCACCATCAAATTGGTTTCACTGATCATCACCTAAGAGCACATTTAGGAATAACAGTAATCGGTGTCGGGCAGATGTGTGGGGAGAGGGGATGGGTGTATACATACATAATGAGTGCAATACGCACCATCTAGGGGATGGACACACTTGAAGCTGTGATTTAGGGGGGAGGGGAGGCAAGGGCAATATACGTAACCTAAACTTTTGTACCCCCATAATATGCTGAAATAAAAAAAAAATCAGGCAAAGCCACCCACAGTGGGGGAGGTCAGAAGAGCAGTAACTCTGGGGAGTCCCCATGGGGCACAGGGGACAAGGGAGCTTCCGGGGGCTGGAGACACTCTTCTTGACCTGAGTGGTGGCCACAGGAGGTGGTCCCGTGCAAAATGCCTGGAGCTGCACACTAAGACTTGCGAGCGCAACCGCATGCATATTTTACCTCAATTAAAAATGGAACAAAAAATGATGAAATTCTACTTTGGGAAAAAATAAAAATGCAACTATTAAAAAAAACACAAGCACCTGCTGGGCACCTGCTGTCACCAACCTCCACAGGAACCTTCACAACAACCTTGCAAGGGAGAGGTGTCACCCCTGTTTCATGGGCTCACCCAAGGCTACAGCTAGTGAGGGACACAGCCAGGATTTGAACTTGACACAATCCCGTCTCCTAATGTTTGTTCAGAACTTGCTCTCTCTGTGCCCACGGCAGCCTTGGGGGACAGGCACGGCGGACATTACACCCACTTTATAGATATGAAAAAGAAGGTCCAGAGTTGACAGCACTTGCCCAAGATGACACAGACCAGCTGAGACAGAAAGCTGCTCTGTAAAGTAAATAGACCTGCCAGGCAGAGGGTCTTAGGCCTCCCTCCACTTACATGCCTCCATTGATGGGGACCTCCCTACATGACCCCACATGTCTCCAAGTGATGGGGATCTCACTCCCTTGTGAGGCTGCAGATGGGACAGAGTAGCCGCTCCAGGCAGGGCTCTGAGTATGGGAGGGACGCATACACCCTGCCCTCGAAGAGCACAGCCTGTCTGGGGCTAGGGGCCCAGGACAGACCACACGCAGTTTCACGGCTGTTGGGGCTGATCTGTTCTGCTTATAAGCTATGGCATCTCAGTGGGTCGAGATCCCCTGGGGGGGGTCACAAAGGAGTGAGCCCTCCCTTCCTCCCTTGTCCGTGTCCCCAAGCCTACTTCTCAGTATCCCCATTTTATAAGAACTCATTGGATTTGGCCAAAGTCTCTGATTCCCGGATGCCCAGCAAGCCTGGTACCCAGAGCAAACAGCCGGAGTGGGGGAGGCGACTGGGAGGGAAAAGGGGCTGCCAGCTGGGAAGAAATCCCGGGGCGGATGGCCCACAGGAAGGAAGCTTTGGACAAGGACACTCGTCAGATGCCACTCCTTCCGTCCCTGCTGAAGAGAAGGGCCAGGCAGGCCCCTGGGGGGCCAGGCTCCCACTGCCTGTGGGCTGACCCAGCCTCAGGAGCCCACCCACGCAGGTGTGCGGGCAGGGAAGGCTCCCTTGACTCCTATGCAGGGGGGGCAAGATGCCTCCTCTCGGCCCTCACAGTGCCTTGGACGCCTCCCATACAGCAACCACGGAGCTGCGTGTGGTCTGTCCTGGGCCCCTAGCCCCAGACAGGGGGTGATCTTTGAGGGCAGGGCGTATGTGTCCCTCCCATACTCAGAGCCCTACCTGGAGCAGCTACTCTGGGCCATCTGCAGCCTCATAAGGGAGTGAGATCCCCGTCACGTGGAGGCACCAAGGAGGCTAAGGGAGGATTTCTGCACAGAAGAGATTCACGGCCTGCCTTCCCATCCTGA
Source organism: Lemur catta (assembly GCF_020740605.2). Taxonomy (NCBI): domain Eukaryota; kingdom Metazoa; phylum Chordata; class Mammalia; order Primates; family Lemuridae; genus Lemur; species Lemur catta. The sequence goes on from NC_059133.1 coordinate 8,379,600, forward strand.
ACTCCCTCCTCTCCTTTTTAACATCCATCACTCGCTATTCATTGATTCAACATCCTCTCGCTGGGACTTTCCTCTGTGCCCAGCCCACAGTGGCTCAGGGAACCCAGAATGAAGGAGACACAGTCCCTGCCCTCCAGAAACCACAAGCAGACACCTAGTGGGGACACAGACGGGGGAGCAAGGGCTACACAAAGGGCGGATGACATTCTCCCTCGGCCTCCCAGGGGACCCGTCCTCCACCACACGTCTCCCCTGCCTGCCCCTGAACACACACATACATGTTCACGTGTGCATTCCCATGGAGACCTGCAGCCTTCATGCGTCTGCACACGCTCACAAACGTGTACACACAGACAGTAGGCGTTTGCACTCCCACGTGGCCCCCCCGACCCTTCAGGCCAGCAGCATTGGTCACGGGGACCCTGCTGTCCTAGAACAGGGGGTCTTAGCCTTTTCTGTGCCTCAGAAAAGAAGTTCACGTGCCCCTTCTCAGAATAATGGTTTTAAATATATATAATTTTATTTTTTAAAAGCTTAAGATTAGTAAGCTGGGCATGGTGGCGTGCACCTGTAGTCCCAGCTACTCAGGAGGCTGAGGCAGGAGGATCGCTTGAGCCCAGGAGATCAAGTCCAGCTGGGGCAACACACGAGACTCTGTCTCTTTAAAAAAAACAGAAATTTCTAAAAATTTTTAAAACTTAGAAAAAAAAAGAAGCTTAGGATTAGAAAGGAAGGCAGTTATGTTAAAATAGTTATCAAAATATGTTTTAAAAACCAATCTGTGATAGAGAAATGCATGTATCCTATAGTATATGTGCTCTGTTGTCGGCACAATAAGTCCCGGACCCAGTGAGGGGTCTGACACCGCGACCGTGGGCTGCAGCAATGAGCATAAATGACGTTGCGAGAGCGCTACAACAACCACGGTGTGACGTGAAAATATTGGTGATTTCTACGATGACAGTCGCAGGAGCAGCTAATAATACCACTGTGGTTTATTTTCTCCATTCATAATAGAAAAAATGCTAAATTTCAGTCAGGGGTCAGTAACAAACATGCAGCTTGTTCCCATCCAAGCTCACAAGCCCAGGCTACAACCCCGGCTCTACAAACTCTCTTCCCCTTGGCTGCCAGGAGACACCACCAGCGCCTGCATTGGTCCTCCTCCTCCTTCACGGTCTCTGTCCTTGAATGGTGGGTGTCCTCGGGTGCCCAGTGCTCCTGTCTCCCCTCTCCTCTCTCTGACCCCACACCCACTTCAGCAGCCTCCATGGCCATGGCAAACCAGACCTTGAGCCCCGGCCCGGGCTCTCTGGCTGCTGAGCACCAGGCCTCCCAGACATCACTCGGGGGTTCCTCATGTCCAAAATGGGATGTGTCAAATTCTCCCTAGACCACCAAATTCTCCCCCTGTACTTCTTTACCCCCTGAGTGGTACCCCCACCACCACCAATCCGGGAAGTTGGCCAGACTAGAACCTTCTGGAGCCTCCCTGCCCCCTGCCTCCACGTCCATCTTGGAGACCTGTCCATTTCCCCACCTAGACCACTCCTCTCCACCCACTGCTCCAGGCAGCCCACACTGTCTCCTTCGTGAGCCTCTCAATAGCTTCCTCCAGCCTTGCCTCTTCTGATACATCCTTCCACGGCAGCCAGAGAGCCCTTGCAAAACCAAAAGCCTTCTGTCCCCCCACCTTCTTCCAGAGAGTTTCCAAACTCCTTGGCATGGCATTCAAGGCCCTTTGTGTCAGTGCTCTTGGCCACCTTCCAGCCTCATCTCTGTCCACACAACCTCCAACTCCAACCTTGCCTACTAGGATGCATTTCACTGAAAGCTTTGCTGCACATCTACCATGCACAGGGCTGACGGCCAAGGCCTAGGGAAGAGACAGGCATTAATGGAACATGGGCCCTGTCCTCAAGGAGCTCACAGTCTAGCAGAAGGTGAGGAAAATAAGTCAGATGCAAAAGGCCTTGTAAATGGTACAAGGAGACAGTGATGGTGCCCAATGTGGGGTTTTGTTGGGCACTCAGCAGGTGGCAGAGTGAATGGGAAATGGGGGTGGGGTGATCAATAAGCATTTGTTGAACAAATGAATGGATGGATGAGTGGATGGGATGATGGATGTGTAAACAGGAGGGTGAGGATGGGGCCTTTGGGCAGTGGGGTCAATGGATGATCGAATGGGTAGATGGTTGGGAAGGTGAGTGGATAAACACATAAATGTAAGGATTGGGTGGATGAATAGATAAATGAATGGATGGGTGGGTGGGTGGGTGAATGATGGATGGATGGATGGATGGATGGGTGAATGGATGAGTGGATGGATGGATGGATGAGTGGGTGGATGGATGGATGGATGGATGGGTGGATGGGTCGATGAAGCAAAGAAGGGTGGACTGGGAGCAAAGATGGGTGGGTGGGTTATGGATGGATAGGGGACAGATGCATGGGTAGGTGTCTGGGAAGATGGCTGGGAATGTGACACTCTGGTAAATGGCAGCTCCAGTGTTCAAACTCAAGTCTGTGTGACCACAGGAAACCCCTCAGGCTGGGACTCAGTACCACCATCCTGTCTTCCTCCTTCAGAGATTCCCACTCTCAGTCTCAGCATCCTCCTCTGCAAGGCCCTTGACTCTACACTGTCCCACACTGCCAGAACTTCAAAAGATCTCAAAGGACGCCAGGCCAGGGTTTCTCAGCCTCGGTGCTCCTGACATTTTCAGCCAGATAATTCTTTGCCGTGGGAGGCTGGCGGGAGCACTGTAGGATGTTCAGCCTGTACCCACTAGAAATCAGTAGCACACCTCCCCACACTGTGACAACCAAAACTGTCCCCACACATTGCCAGATGTCCCCTGGGGGGCAAATTCACCCCTGATTGAAAGTCACTAATATAGCTCAACCTCTGCACCCCCACAATTTTACGGATGAGGAAACTGAGACCCAGAGAAGAGGGGTCACTTGCCCAAGGTCACAAGCTTGCACTTGGCAGAGCCCAGACTGTACCCTGAGGGACAGTCAGTCCACAATCACTATCTCACTGCAACACCGGGACGGGGCTGGGAAAAGCCAGGCACAGGCCCCAGCACCCCCGCTCTGTCCACCTCCAGCCCAGCCCTCCCACGTGGCAGCACCCCAGGCCGTCACACCGAGCAGCACCTCTCAGCCAGCCAAGCCCTCTCTTCCTGCTTCTCGCATAGATGGACGCATGCACAGAGAGGCCAAGTTGTTCGCTCAGCATCACCCAGCAGTAAGCACCAGCACCGGGATTTGAACGTGGGGAGGGAAGAGGGAGACCAGAGGAGAAGGGCACGGCTGCCCCCAGCAGATGAGGATGGAAATGTGAAAGGTGGCCCCACAGGAAGGCTAAGAGAGACTAGCAGGAAGACATTCCGGCTGATTAAAAAGACGTATTGATTTCTCTCCGAGGAAAACAAATGGGGCCGTTCGTCTCCCCACAGGATCACAAGGCGGTCTGAGGGAGGCGGCAGGTCGAAGTCGGCTTCCGATTGGGAAGCCAAAGCCCAGGCAGGATGGACGAGTAAAAATCCGATTGTGCGTTCGGTTCCCCAGGAGGGGCCAACGCCCCGCGCCAGGCAGCTTTCTGTCCTCCAGTCCCAACACGGGCCACCAGACCTCCCGCCGGTCTCCGGGGCCGCACTTGCCTCTCCGGCCCCTCCCTCTAACGGGCAACGTCCAGGACCCGCCGCGCTGCTGGGACAGGAGCCACCCAGGCACACAGTGGGTCCCCACTGAGCACCATCCGCCCCACGGCAGTCTCTGAACCCCTCCTGTCCTCCTTCTCCCAGCCCACACGCCCGCCCGTCAGCGTCCCTGGGGACCCCAAACTCAGCTCTGAGCCCTTGGCCAGGCCGCTTCCTCGGCTGGGACGCCGCCCCCCGCCTGCCCCACTTCTCCCTGGGCAACGGCTGCCAGGCGTCGCTCCTCAGGGGAGAGGGCTCCTGCGGCATCCCCAGTCGGGACTCGCTGACCCTCCGCTCTTGTCACCCACGGCCCCCAGAGGGTCCCTCCGCCCAGCCTTTACCCACCGTGCTTCACAGGAGTGTGATTCGGGTGTGGCTCTGCCCGCCCCGTCAGTCTGGGGTCACCACGGGGTGCCCAGGCCCAGTGTATGGTGCCCCGACGTGGCTGCCCAGCCCTAGGGGCCCCTCCACTCGAGACCAGCGTCCAGCGTCCAGCTGGGCTCCAGTAAGCACGTGCTGAGTGACTGAATGATCAACCCGTCAGCATCCCCCGCAGGAAACCCCCGCTGGTTTCCAGGCCTCAGTCTCTCACCCTCAAGCATCCTCCACTCTGCTCGAGGAGTGACCCTTCTAATAAATGAATTTGCCCCTGTCCCACCTCTGCTGGACACCATCAGCGGCTCCCCGGGGCCCGTAAGAGCAAGTGTGAGCTCTGGCCTGGCATTTAACACCCTGCTATCCAGGCCCTGCCTCACACTGTTCCGGCCACGCTAAACCCCTCACTGTTGTCTACACTTTCCCTCTGCCTGCAACACTCTCCCTCAACTGTTCTGGAAAACTCCTATCCATACAGCAAGACCCAGGCAGAAAGCCCCCAGGCCAGGTCAGGGGCAGCCCCTATACCTGCAGCTCTCTTCACACAGAAATCTTGCCACGGTCCCTGAGGTTGCCTGGGGTCAAGCTCTCCCCGCCACCTGCTGACCAATGAGCGTGCAGCATCCTCTCCGGCCGCCGTGAGCATCCTCGGGAACAGTGCTCGATGCTGGCTTTTATTCCTGAGAAAAACAACTTTCTCCACACCAGATGGAGGGAAACGGACAATTTCCCAGACATGTGTCGCTTCTTCCAGCAATGCCTGCACCCGTCTGGACACTCCTGTTCGGCCAGGACGGAGGGCAGAGGGGACACCTCCCCCTCTAACGAGCCCCTGCCCCAGCCACGAGCCGGCTGGACCGGGGGCAGCGCTGGCCCCAGAGTCTGGAGTTCCGGGCTCCGGCCTGCCCCAGCTTTGCCAGTTACTCAACGTGTGACCTTGGACAAGTCACACTCCCTTCCCCGGCCTCGGTCTCCCCAGCCGCAGCATGGGGGGTTGGCACGCTTCTGCCTGGCTACCTTGAGGACCCTGTAAACTGGGCAGTGCAGAACAAGCCCATGCACACCAGGACTGTGCTGAACTTGGACACACAGCCAATAAAGTTGGAGCCTCAGGCCCTGCCCTCTGGGTGTCACAGCCCCAGGGAAGAGACAAAGGGAGCAGCAAACAACCACTGTAAGGTGGGAGGAAACGTGCAGGGCAGGGAAGGACTGACAGGGCTGAGGGGTCCAGAGAGGAAAAAGCTGGGCAACCAGGAGGACTTCCTGCAAGTGGTGTCTAGAAGCTGGGCCTCGTGGGACAGGTGGGACTTGGAACCGCGGCGCTGGGGGAGGGCGTCGCAGGTGGCAGGCCCGGCAGGGCAAAGGCAGGGAGCAGGGAGAGTTCCAGGAGCCTCCACAGCTGGCCTGAGTTTCAGACAGGAGGGCTGCCATGCAGGGAAGGAGAGAGCAGGGGTGGGACTGGGGTGGAGGGAGGGCAGGGCAGGGCATGGAAGGCCCGCAGTCCGAGCTAGTTAGACCATTCGGGCGCAATGGCAGCACCGAAGGGGCAGAGCGAGGACAGAATAAGCAAACGAGCGAAGGAAGGCAGGCAGGGAGGGAAACAACAGCCCCTCCTGGGCGCACAGCACTTCTGACAGATGACAAACTGCTTTCATGCATGCATGGAGCCCCCAGGATCCCCTGAGGAGGAAGCTGAGGCAGGAGGAGAGAGTAGGACCAGGGGAGAGGTGATTGCAGAGGTCGCAGCTTTGGGCTCCTGGCCCAGTGCTCTCTCTGATGTGCAGGGGAGGGGCGGGAGGATGACACCAGCTGTCACATGGGGCAGGAGGGCTGAGGTCCCCTGCAGTGTCTGTTTAGGCAGGAAGAGACGGAAGAACCCAACCCCAGACCCTTCCAGTGGCCATTTAAGAAAACAAGGACTAAGGACAGCAGAGGTGGGGGTTAGATTAAGGGAGGACTTCCTGACCACCCAGAGCCCCCAGAAGGGCTCTAGAGGCCTTTTTTCGGTGACCCAAGGCCCTGTCTGCTGCGGAACTGAGAGGCAGCCTCCACAGGCAGGGGGATGGACGAAATGACTGGGACAGGGGCAGCAGGCGAAGGGCCTTCCTCCCTGCCACAGGTGCAGCTTCCCAGGCCTCCTCCCTGCCCTCCTGTCCTCCCACCTAAGGGGACAGCACATTTCCACCCTTGCCAGCCCCTGGGGCTCTCAGACCATCCCCAGAGACAGACCCAGCTGCCACCTGCCCTCAGGACCCTGCCGGTGGAACTGGCGTGTGTGTCCCGTGTGCACACGGCTGCCACTCGGCACGTCACAGTTTGCCAGTGCTTGCCTCGGAATTCTCATTTGACCTCCTCCCAACATTCCCAACTGGGGGTCACTGTGGCCCCCATTTCACAGATGAGCGACCAGAGGCTCAGCAAGGGCAAGGGACTTGTTCAAGGCCACTCAGCCAAGCCAGGAGCAGGTCCTCACTCACTCGGCAACCAAGCCACAGACCCTGGGTCACCTGTGTCCCCTCCTTCTAACACCAACCCCAAAGCGGCCACATCCCCACTGAGACGCTGCTCTCCAGGCCCTCAGCCTGCACCCAGGGCCACCAGCCCACAGGTGCCCTCTCGTGAGGGGTCTCCCGGCAGGCTGCACAGCTCTCCCGGAAGCCAGAGCGATCTCCCCCTGCACAGAGTGGCCACAGCTGCCTGCACCGTGCCTGGCACACAGCGCACCCTCGGCGCAGGCCTGGCGGACGCTGTAGTGAGAGAACACCTTTGACCCCAGCCCCAGCAGGCACAGGGCTGGAGCCAGGCAGGGGAGCGGCAGCAGGCAGGGGTGGGGCGGAGGGGCAGGGCGCAGGGGCGGGTGAGAACTCGGACCACAACTGGGAAGGCACAGAGCGAGCGAGGCTACCCACGAGCAGGGCAGCAGGGAAACGGGTGCCCAGGGCAGCCCCAGACCTTGCTGCCAACCCTCTCACCCCTCGGACAGAGAGTCAGAGGGCGCGAGACAGGAAGTGACTTGTCCAAGGTTACTGGGCAGCTGGTGTCTCCTGCCTCTCCCCTCCCCAGTGGGGAGGCGGCCTTCACAGCCGTCTGGCGTCCCCACCGTGCATGGCTGGTTCCCACCGCAGCAGCAGCACTGGCTGTCGCGGGAGGCCCAGGAGCACGGGGCTGGGGGTGCTGCAAACTCCTCAAGGGGATCACCCGAGGAAGGCCACAGGAACACACACGCTGGGAACCAGGGCGACCCTCACCCGGCTGCCTGGAACCCCGCGAAGCAAACCTCCCTGCCCTGGGTGGAGCATGAAGAACCTGAAGTCTCTCCAGGCTCTGCAGGTGGCAGTGGTATCCTGGATAAAAGTCAGGCCTGAAAGTCAGAGAAATTAGGGTTTTCATCCCAGCTCTACCACATCCTGGCTGTGCAACCCTGGATAAAAGTTACTCAACCTCTCTGAGCCTCACTTTCCTCATCCATAAAATGGGGCTACAAGGTCATCTATCTCCAGGGGTGGCTGTGAGGGGGGAAGGGAGCAATGCGGGGAGCACTTGCAGCAGCAGACATCAGCTCTCACAGCACCCCTGCGCATCTCCTCCCTGCCGGACACCCACCGGGTGCTTTACAGGAATCAGCTCTGATCTCCTTTAATGGCCCCATTACAGAGATGAGAAAACTGAGGCTCAGGGAGGTGAAAGCAAAGTGAGTACAACCCACCACTGGCCCTTCTCCCACATGCAGCCTAAGAAAGGCTCTGAAAGTCTAATCTAGGGTGGAAAATAGGTTTCCAACTGATTAGTCATGGCTGCCAGGGGTGCCCTGCTGGAAGATGCCCTGATCGATTAGCAATGTCTGCACTGATGAGGGCATGGCTACTAGCAGCAGAACTCACACAAATCCACCTAAATGACAGAGATGGGATCTGATTTTCCTTGGAAACAATGTCCTCTGACGGTGTTATGTTCTATCTAAAGACCTGTCGCACAACGTCTAATTGAATCTACTGCAAGCAAAGTGTTGACTCAGCTGTACGTGAGGACCCTGTTTGCCGCTCAAGCGCAAGTAATCAGAATGACAGCCACACGTACGGTGGCTTTTCTAGTCTGCAAAGCTGCACTATCAGGTCACAGTTGCCTTATGTACTGCTTTGTCTTCAGTGCAACCCTGTGAAGCGGGTATTAACACTCCTGTTTGACAAGTGGGCAAATTGGGGTTCAGAGAGGTTAACAAACTGGCCCTTGGTCACACAGCAAGGGGTAGAACCAGCCTCGGGGTCTGTCTGACTCAGGTCCCCAGTACTTTCCTCAGTGCCACATGCTACTGCCCCATGAGTGAAACAGCGATCTGTCCCCTGACATTTCAAACCCAGAGGCCTCCCAGCTGAAACCCCAGCTGTCCGCATGCCCAGGGCCCAGGCCGGGTAGGGAGTGGTGCTGACATTTGGGTGAGTGGACCTTTCTTGCCCCAGCTCGCAGGCTCCGGGAGAGTCCCAGCAGCCGCCGGCTCTCCAGTGAGTCAGTGGTGACTCAGGGCCTAGCTCTGGCTGGGCGAGGAGCTGAGTCAGGGAGCACCAAGCTTCAAAGGGCAGCTGGCTGTGGGCCAGGGCCCCCCGGCTGCAGGGACACAAGCCCAGGACAGGCTGTCTGCGGGGGACCCTCCCACACTGCCCTGCGCCTCCTGGGCCTGGCGGTCGTGAGCACTGCTGCCACTAGCCTGATGCCTACACGTGCACCGTGCCTTTGGGTTCTCTGTGGGGACAGAACACGCCTACAGGGTTTGGACATGCAAAGGGTCATTTATGGTGGTCACAAAGATTGAGTGCCCAGGGGCCTGTCATCACACACTGGTATGCAAGACAGCCCAGAACACAAAACGCTGCCACACCCAAAACGCCAACAAGGCCCACTGAGAAGCACCGGGTTAAGCACTGCCAGACCTTCCCGCTGAGAGCGGGGAGGATTCTGGCCAGGAGAGAACCCCAGAGCCCTCGGCACCGATCAAAGACACCCCCTGCACGTACACACACACACACACACACCATCTCCAAGCCCCTAACACCCACCCTGAGCTCCCCACGAGCAAGTCCATGCTCCAGGGCCCCCCGTGGACACCAAAGTCCCCTGGCCTGTGTGTGTAGAACCCTCCTTGGCCCCTCTCCCGCTGGCCCGACGCAGGCTATGAAGTCTCAGGCCTGTGGCACTGTAGTCACAGCGCCCAGAGTCACAGGCCCTCCAACCCCCAGCACACAGCATCACAGCCACCAAACCTTGGGCTCACACACTCTCTGAAACACAGAATTGTACAGCCTTTGAATCACTGTCGCTGAGCCTTAAATCTTAACTTTGAACCCTTAGTGTCAGTCACAGAAGTCTCGAGTGTGAGTGTCCCGGAGCCTGATGCCTTTGAAGTCACTCGGCTTTGGAATCACCAGGTCTCTGGTCTGAGGAAGCCCAGAAGTTGTCCAGGAAGCCAGTTTGTGCTGAGACCTGAACCACCTCCACCCCCGACCCAGCCTGGCAGCCTCTGGCCGTGGGGTTCTGGGGAGCCCCTCTCTCTGAGCAGTTCCCGGGGTCGAGAAGTCCTGAAGAGGGGCTGGATTCTGCCCCGCCCCTTGGGCCCAGGGCTCCCCAAGACAGATGAGAGCCAAGCCCAGCTCTGCCCGGGACAAGGACCCCTTCTCCCCCTTCCTGGGCCAGCCCCACTGTGGTCCCCAACCCCAGGCCACAACTCACACGTCCTCAGGGTAGAGGCAAAAAGGGTGGTAAAGACCAAGGGGACAGTGACCCCAGGGACTCTGTTTGCCCAACAGGCTAGAAATGTGGAGAACTGGGTGGGTTCCTGGGGGCTGGCTCAGTGCTCAGGGCCCGGGGTGCCTGAGGTCAAGGTGACACACTCCCATGCCGAGTGTGGCTGGCACCGTGGCTCCCAGGGCTGGAAGGGGATATCTCATCTGGCCCGTCCTTTTTGGGCAGAGGTGCTGAGGCTCAGGGAGAGGGGACTGCCCTGTCACACACGTGGCCAACAGGACTCAGACCAAACCCCCATCCACGGGCCGCTGCGTGACACCTGGGCCAGCTCTGTGCTGTTCCAGCCCAGCCGGACCCCTGGCCAAGGTCCTCTGAGCCGCGCCCCTGAGCAGCACTGCCCATCCTGACCACCCGAGGCTCAGAGAGGCGAAGTGGCTTACTCAAGGTCACACGGAACCCGGAGGGCTTCCCTGAGGAGGTGCCACTTAAGCTGGGATTTGAAGGATGCAGCAAAGGATTTGGCCAGGTGGAGAGGGAAGGGAACGGCCTTGCAGACGCAGGGAACGGCATGCGGGAGGCCCTGAGGCCTGCAAGCGCACAGGGGAAGCAGAGCGGGGAGGAGTGGGGCTGAGGGGAGCACGCAGGGCCTGGTGGGCCGGGTCAGGACTTCGCTCTGTGCTCCAGGGCAATGGGAGACGGTGCGGGGCCCCAAGCAGGGGGTGACATGAGCACACTAGAGGCAGCAAGTGGAGGCGGGAAGACGGGAGGAGGCTGCTTGCTGCTGCGTCCCGCCCGAACAGAGGCACAACAGGGAGAAAGGGGGGGTGCAGGGCCCCCCCTGCATGGGAGTCTTGCCCAGTGTGTCGGGATCCGCTGCCCCGGCCCACGGCCATGGTTCCTCGTCACGGCCCTCACCACCTGTGTGGTCACCGTCCCCCGGCTCTGGGCCAGGCTCTGACTTACCTGCATCACCAGCCCCAGCTCAGACCCAAGGCCTCTCTGAGCCAGCCAGCCCCTGGACTGACCCCACAGCCATCAGCAACGTCCAGACACCAGGCACTCATCACCAGAACATCAGCAGAACACCAGGTACTCGGGGGGCCGATGACTCCCCAGACCCGCTACCTGTGCTTGCCGCCACCACCAAGGCCCAGCGACCTCATTCCAGGCCGCAGGTCCCCTAGCCACAGGAAGGCGTGAGCAGGGGACAGCCGAGGCTGCACAAAGGATATGGGTTGCACACCATCTTGATGCACCAGTTCCGGGGGCTGGTGGTCTGCCGCAGGCAGAAGAAGGCAACGGGCGCCAGGTCCGGGTGTGGGACATCAGGATCAGCTCCATCCAGGGGCTCCTCCAGGCCTGGCGGGGAGGGCGGGGGGCTCTGGGCCCCGGGCTGCTCCGTGACCCCCGGCTCAGCAGCCGGGGCTGCCACAGACGAGGAGGGCGGCGAGGCACTCTCAGCCATGTCAGTGCTGAGCTGGGAGCCCTGGGGGAGACAGAGAGGGTGGCGCGTGGTGGGGGCAGCCTGGCACCCGCTGCCCAACGAGGGGACACGGCGGCTCTGGCAGCCCAGTCTCAGCCCTGCAGGCCCCACGTTAGGAAAGGGCTGAGGGCCCGGCCACAGCCAAGTCAGGAGCTGCTTCCAAGCTGGTGGTCACGGGCAGGCCCGGCCCACCTGGCCGAGCCTCAGTTTTGGCAAATGGAAAGAGTGGAGAGAATAAAACCTTTTAGAATGTAATTGTGATTTTTTTTTATAAGACTAGAGTTGTGTATATCCACAACTTGCATATTATCTATTCAAAGGCATAGAAAACTTGCAAAGAAAAAAAAAGGGTTATTGCAAAGACAGGCATTGTTGCCGGGACAGTGCGAGAAGTCGGGGTGCTACAAACGCAGATGCTGGGGGACCCCAGCAAGCCAGGAAAGAATCATGGTGGGCTTTCCTGAGGGGGTGACCCCCGAGCTGAGACCTGTAGCTGAGCCCTTGACCCAGGGACCTCCCACCCTCTGCCTCACGAGGCTGAGAACCCAGGGATCTTAGAGGCCAACCTCTTTGCTTTACAGGTGGAGAAACTGAGGCCCAGAGAAAGGACAAGACAGACATGCAGCCAAGTAACCGCAGAGACAGACTCCATTCGGCGCCAGCTTCCAGGTCTGTGGCCTGGGAAGCTGCACAGGGCCCCACGCTCAGCAGGGCCCTGCGCTTGCTTTAATGTTCTGCTGTCACTAACTTGAAATTCTTAATTTTTTAGCAATGGGCCCCACATTTTTACTTTGCACTGGGCCGTGTAAATCATATAGCTGGTTCTGGTCCCAGCTCAAGAGCCCTTCTACACCCTGATCTCATCTGATGCTCTCAACAACCTTGGGAAGATTATTGTACCCATTTGGCAGATGGGGAAACTGAGTCCCAGAGAAGGGCGTGGCTTGCCAAGGCTGCACTCTGAGCCAAGTGTAGCAACAGGGGGTGTTTAGCGGCCAGAATCCCAGCACCAGCCCTTTAGATCCACCCAGTGACAACTGACGGTGCCCTCACTGGCCAAGAGCTTCGACAGCAGGCCAGCAGCAGGCTGGGAAGAACAGCCACTCCCAGGGCCTGCCCCTCGCCACCTCACCCAGGAAGCTACTGATCCCTGTAGCTTTGTCCGCTGGGGTCCCCTGGGTCCTACAACACCAGCAGTGCCAGGCTGGGCAGTGGGAGTGGGAGATGAAGCCCAAATCCCTGGTGCCCACCGGCTGCTGCTGGCGGCTGCTGGGCTGGCGGCTAAGCTGCCCAGAGCTGATGCATTTGGACATTTGTCCAGCTCCCGGGGACAATGGGCGGGAGCTGGTGCCTCCTGCCACTTCCCTGGCTGGTCAGGGAGGCAGAGTTCTCTCCTGAGCTTGGGGATTTGCTCTTGGTTGCAGAAAAACAGCCACGGGCCTTACATAAGCTCCCAGACACCTTGGACTGCCACGTGTCAACCTCCCGGGCTGAAACACATCCTCGCTGGGACGGATCCTGGTCTGCCCACCGCTGCGCCAGCCTTGGAGCCCACCACTCCCTCCACTGGCCTCTTGCTCTGGCCAAATTGGACCTCCTAGGTCCTAAAGCAGGTGGGCTGCCTGTTCCCTCTCGTTGGAGCACCTCCCCTTCTTCTCCCCATGCCCTGTTCTTCCAAGCCCTGCTGATTCATTCATTTGTGCAATGAGCACCTACTATGCGCAGGCACTGCCGTGGGCTCTGGGGCTCTGCTGTTGAATGAGTCGGACTTGGCACCAGCCCCCATTCAGCCCACATTCCAGCAAGGGAGAGGGACACACCCATCGATCAATTTCTCTTTCTGCTTTTCCATAGCTTTTATCACCGTCAAACATAGTACATAATTTATGCATTTATATCTGTACGATTTGGTGTCTGTCACCTCAACCTAAAAGAAGGCTATTAAGAGAGCACGGACTGTGGTCTGTTTCATTCACTGCCATATCCCAAGCGCCTGGAACGGTGCCTGGAACATACTAGATGCTCAATAAATATTTGTTGACCAAATGAATAAAAAGTGCTGGGAAGTAAATAAACAAGGGAGAGAGGTGGGAGTGGAGAGAAACCACCGCCCTCTGTAAAGGAAGAGACATTTAAGCGAAAAACAAGAATCAGAAGGCACCAGCCATGACTGGTCTGTGGAAGGAACAGCATGTGCAAAGGCAGAGAGGCTAGAATCAACTCAGTGCATTTAAGGAACAGAAATGAGGCCAGTGTGGCTGAGCCCGGGGCAGGGACGAAACTGGAGAGTCTGGCAGGGCCCCGTGTGAGCACACAGGAGCCTAACTCTTATCCTGAGAGCAGCAGAAGCCATGGGAGGGTTTTAGACAGGAGAGTGGTATGCTCTGGTCTGCGTTTTTAAGCCATCCCTCTGGGACAGTGGGTAGAGGGGCAGGGGTGGAGCAGGGAGGGCCAAGAGGAGGCTGAGGAAATGGGCTGGCCTGGCCTCGGCTGTTGGTGTTGGTGGGAGAGGGGGGTGGGCTGAGCTATATGAGCACCAGGCCTTGCACGGGCCGCAATGGCCCACACCCCCCGTCCCCCGCCCGCCACACCCAGCACCGCCGAAATCCTCCTGCGACTGCACAGGTGGACAGATGGCCCTCACCTCTGGGACCGCACATCACCCCCCACCCCCGAGCTACATCTGCTTTGAATTTACCTGTTTTTGCTTCTCCCAACTCTGTTTAAAACTGTCACTGTTGCTATCCTCTGTTCTCACACCTCTCCCCCTCACTGTGGGGTTCCTAGAAACCATGACCCCAAAAGCTACCACCCCTAACCCACTCCCCAGTACCCACCCAGCCTCCGCCCTCTCACCGGCTCCCACTGCCTGCCCAGCCTCTGGTGCCCTTTGACCTCTCCTTAGCAGCTGCCTAGGCCAACACCCTTTGACCCACTTCCCACTCCCGAGGCCCCCAAATCAGCCCAGAAACTCCTTTTTCCTGCCCAGCTCCTACCCCAGCTGCCTATGTTCCCTTGGCTGGAAGCCCTTGGGGGCTGGCAGCTGGGCCCCCCAGGATCCAACCTGTCTACAGATGGAGCCTCATAGAGACGAGAGGACTTGTTTTAGGTGACGGCATTGGTAGACTCAAACACGGGTCCACTGGGCTCCAGAGTCTGAGCTGCCTCCATGTTCCCAAGTCTCTTCCCTCTAGATGCTCCCGGGGCCTAACCCTGACACTCCTTCCCCAGGGTGGTCTACCCAGCATTGGTGTGGCAACTGGACTGGCCTCCACGAGCAGGGGCAGGAGCAGAGGCCCACTGTGTCTGGAACACCTCCTCCCATTCCTGATTCCGTCAGCCTCTTGGAGCCTGAGTTCCCTCTCTGTAAAGTTCAGCCCTCTTCCTGCCTGCTTCAGCAGACCCTTGTGAAGAGGCCGTGGGAAGGCACCCTGGGACCCAGGAAGGCAGATGGCCAAGCATGCACGGGACCAGCTGCGCCATCCCCAGGGGCTGCTACTCTAGCCCTCCCTCTACCATCACCACCACCGCCACCATTATCACCATCACCACTATCACCATTACCACCACCACCACCATCACTACTACCACCACCATTATCACCACCACCACTACCACCATCATCACCACCACCACCATCATCACCATCACCACTATCACCATTACCACCACCACCACCATCACTACTACCACTACCATTATCACCACCACCACAACCACCATCATCATTATCACCATCACCACCACCACCACCACCGTCATCACCACCACCACCATCATCTCCACCATCACCACTATCACCATTACCACCACCACCACCATCACTACTACCACCACCATTATCATCACCACAACCACCATCATCATCACCATCACCACCACCACCATCATCTCCACCACCATCACCATCACCGCCATCACCACTATCACCATTACCACCACCACCACCACCATCATCACCATCACCACAACCACCATGACCACCATCACCATCATCATCACTATCACCATCACCACCATCAGAACCACCATCACCATCACCACTATCATTATCACCATCACCACTACCATCATCACCACCGCTATCATCATCACCACCACCACTACCATCATCACCACCATAGCCATCACCACTATTACCATCATTATGTCCAACACCATTGCCATCACCACCATCATCATCTTCACCACTATCACCATCACCACCACTATCATCATCACCACCATCATCACTATCACCATCACCACTATCACCATCACCATCATCACCACCATCATCATTACCACTATCACCAACACCATCACCATCACCACCACCATCATCAACATCACCATCACCACTACCATCACCATGACCCCATCAGGCAATGGCCAAAGGGTTTTCTATTCCTCATCTGTGTCAGTTCTCACCACAGCCCCATGACATACACACCATCCTCATTCTTACTTCATGGAGGAGGACACAGGGCCCCAGGGAAGTCCAGCAGTGCCCACAGTCACCCAGCTGGTACAGGACAGAGTCAGGGTCCCAGCTCAGATCTGCTCACTCCCAAGCCCAGGCACTGAACCACTACAGGCACCACCCTGGGACAGGGAATAGTGACCTGGAACTAGCCCTCCCCTCCCAGCTGAGTCACCAGGCAGTGGCAATACAGCTGCTGGTCCAGCCAAGACCCCCAAGTCTTCCCAAGGAGGTGGGGAAACCTGTCTCCCAGAATCTTCTGGCCAGCATTCAAAAGCCCTTCGAGTGTGGTGTGGGAAGCCTTGTGTCTGCAGAGCTCAGAGCCCTAGTAGAGGAAGACTTGAGGTCTGCCTGGTCGCCCCAGACCCCGTGTGTGTGTGTGTGTGTGTGTGTGTGCGTGTGCGTGCACCTGTGTGTGCATATGCATGTGTGTTTTCACACAGGCAGACAACTTGCTTATCCCTTTGTCAGTGATCACACACCAGCTAATGTCCCTGCTAGAACAAGCAACACGTTCACTCAGGGAACACTAGAATCCAGGAATCTCAGAATCAGAATATCTTAGAATCAGCCAGAACCTTGGAGGCCCAAAATAGTGTAGAGCTTCAGAGCATGGGCACTAGAGCCAGGACTCAAACACGGGTCTCTGCTCCAACCCACCCCGGCACACAACTCAGCCCCAGCTACCCTGTGCACAAAATGAGCAGGTGACCATCCTGGGGCGGGGCTGCCGTGCGGAGGAGCTGGGTAACAGAGTGGGGTCCCGGATGGCCTCCCATCTGTCAGCCACAGAGGTCTGGGCTCCTGGAACTTAGGAGCCCCAGAAACACAGTGTCTGGTTTAGAGTCTTATGGTCTCCAGATCCTCAAACAGGGATTCCCTGAAAATAACAGAACCCCTCAAGTGGCCTAATCCATCATAACACACACTCACAAGCACAAAGATCACAGTCACACTCATACAGACTCACACCCGTAATCACACACTCACCCACAGACACACACTCACATATACACAATCACACACGTAACAAACATAGCGACGCACATTCACACGTACACACACACACACCGACATGTGACATACACAATTACACACACAAACATACACTCACAAACACAATCACACACACGCAACCCAATGCAGAGCCTGCATCTGGTGATCTGCAGAAAAGCCTCTGTGAGGCTATGGGAAACCTGCCTCCCAGAATCTTCCAGCCGGCATCCCAGAGCCCTGGAACCCTCTGTCTGCTCCCTCTTCCGCATGACAGCCCTGCAGATGCATGACGACAGCCCGCCCACCCCTGAGCCTCATCTGCCCCAGGCCTCTTGTCACCAGCTCCCTCAACCATTCCTTGGGTGACAATTTCCAGATCGTCTTCCTCCCTGGGACCCCTCCCCAGTCATGCTCAGGTTTGCCCACTTTCCTCTGCATGGGCAGGACCAGATTCGCACCAAGCAACCCAGAGCAGAGCAGACAGGGCTGATTTTGCAGGTGGGGCCTCAGAGCCCAGCTGGCAATGCAGTCAGACCATAGCACCCATGGGCACGTGGTTCACCAGTCCCCTCAGATCTTCTTCAGGAAGCTGAGCCAAGCCAGGGCTCCTTGACCCAAAGAGGAAAGGCTGAAGTTTGACCCCCATTTGCATGACATGACACAAAACCTGCTCTGGTCTGGCCAGGTGAACCTGCCCACATCTTACACTCATCTTGGACCATCTAGCCCTCCCAGCTTTGCAGCGTACTCATTGGATCAGCAACCCCTGCGTGATGGCTAAGGAGAATCACAGCCAACATTATTGGTGAGCACTTACTATGGCCAGGCAACTCATTACAATCCAGAGAAGTGCTTTCACTCTCTCCACTTTATAGGTGAGGAAACTGAGGCACAGAGAGGTTAAGGGACTTTGCCAAGGTCTAGAGCTACTTAGTGAAAGAACTGAAATTTGGATCCGGGCAGTACGACTCCAGGGCACCAGTTAAAAGGTTGTCCTTTTAACCAGGAGGTTGCAGCCCACCTGCCTCCCTGCCCCCATACCTGCTCAATGTGTCACTAGGCATTGTCATTTGTTTGTTTTCAGCCAGTCTCGGCCTTATGACATGGGCCAGCACGTGAGGCTGAGGCTGTGTCTGAATCGTCTCCCAGCGCCTGCGGATCAGGTTTTGCTCACTCTGCGGTAATTAGGGCCTCGGGTCTCACTGCAGCTAACGCATCAGGGGGAACACGGTCCCTGCAGGGGCACAGGGTGCGGAGACCAGGGCCCGGGCTCGAGGACCAGCTCTGCCCTCACCGTGTCACACAGCTGGCCAAGCTCCATCTCCTCTCGTATAGAACACAGAAGACAGTGCCTTTTCTACCTCAAAAACAAGATAAGAAATGGGGGAAGAGATTAATGAAGGGGAAGCAGCTTCACTGGACCAGGCCCATGCTTGGCACTACAGAAACACTTCCAAGCCCCACAAGAGTCCTTTAAGGTAGCAGTATCATTCCAATTTTATAAGTAGCCAATGCTCCTGTGATGCTAAGTGACTTGCTCCTCTGGGCCATGGTCACAGGCCTGCTCATCTCTCCCCCGGCTGGGATGAGAGCCGAACAGTCCAGAGATGGGGCCTGAGTCCCTAGACCGACGGAGGGTGGGACGCAGCCCTCGTGCTCCGCAGGGCAGGAGGAAAGACCCCAAGGCTCTTCTCACAGTGCCCCATTAGCCAGATGGCTCCGGGAGTAGGGGCAGTTGGCAGAGGCAGAGCCTGGGAAATGAAGGCAGAAGGCGTGCCAGGCAGGGCCACGTCTGCACTGGACCTGGCCCCGAAGAGACCGTGGCCTCCACAGAACCTCCACCCGCAAGAAACCACCTCCTTCTCAGCCTCTCCCACTCAGGAAGCCCCCAGAGCTCCCAGCACCTGCTCAAGGGTGTCCAAACGCCACGTGCTAAGGCCTCAAGCTGCACCCTCACGAGTCAAACACAGCGTGGGTTCGCCACTCCCGGACCACGGGAGGAAACGAGGACTCGCCGCCATGTCCCCACAGAGCACCCGGCCAGGGGGCCCTGGCTGGACCTCTCCCACAGGCACAGACACTCCAAGAGGGCAATTTTGTCTGTTCCCTTCTGTTCACTGCTGTGTCCCCCAGTGACCAGAACACAGTAGATGCTGAATAAATATAAGCGAGAAAGAGAGAAAGGGAAATGAGAAAATCGGATTTGCTTTCTTCCCTCTGTAGACTGGCAGCAGCGAGAGGGGGAGAGGCTCGGCCCACGTTTTCCAGGCTATCGGGAGCCACAGGCCACAGACCTGAAGCCCCCATGGATCCACAGACGAAGGCCCCACGGATCCATGAGCCACTCATCCGGATTCAGCCACAGACGCCACACTCAGACATCCACGGAGATCCACAGACCACGCACCCACAGGACGCAGGGCACGGACAGCCTCTGGGCTCTCGGAGCCCCCAGTGCAGCCCCAGGACTCCTGGGGACACGAGCGTTGACTGGGGTATTAAGGCAGGGGCACATCCTGGGGACAAGTGTAAAGAAAACGTCCTGCAGAAAAGAACAGGAGGGAGGGAGGAATAAGAGGGAGGAGTCAGAGGGGGAGGGGCAGGGCAGGGCAGAGGAGGAGGAGGGGCAGGAGCCCTGCTTTCCCTGCTGCCCAGAGGGGTCTCTCCGGACCCCCATGCCCAGCCTGGCATTCCCTCTTTCCAGACAGTTTTTGAGCACCCTGAGCTGGGGGCTGGGGAATCAGAGAACAAGGCAGCCGAGGAGGAGACAGACGTGTTACCTTGGAAAGTGCTGGGAACTGCTGGAGGCGGGAGCCCCGGAGGGTGGGGGAGGGACAGTGGTGCCCAGAGACAGGCTGGCCTGGGAAGGGGGCCACACCTGGGGAGTGAGGTGAAGGTGGCAGAGAGGGCAGGGGAGCGGGGCCTGACGCAGGGGACGGGGGTGGAATGGGAGGGGTCCCAGGTGGGGACCCACAGGCTCAGGGTGGGGATCTGGGTCCCGCACCACAGGGCTCTGGATCGGCTGCAATCGCGGCGGTTCCGGAACCTGCTCCCAGCTTGGCTGCGGGCTCACCAGGGGCAGGCCGCCCGCAGCCAGCCAGGGAGGGTGGGAGAGGAGGGGGTTCTCGCAGCAACCTCTCCCCCCACTCCCCACCCAAGGTCAAGGGGAGTCAGCAGGGGCTGGAGGACTACCTGGCGCCCCCTAGTGGGCCTAGAAGATGCCCTCTCAGCCCCAGCCCTCCGGGAAGCGCCTGCTATGGGGTGGGGGAGGGGCGGGGCATGCCAGGTGGGTGGGCAGGAATCGGGAGAAGGGGACAGATGACCCTGGCCAAAGGGAAGGGGAGGGGATTTCAGTCAGCCCTGCAGCCCCTTCCCCAGCCTCCCACTGTGGTGCCTGGGCAGGCGTGGCAGCTCTAAGCAGCCAGGAATGCAGAGACCCGAGGACACGGTGTGGTGCCCGGACTCTCTAGGGGTGTGTGGGGAGGTTCATGGGTCTCGTGCCAGGTCAGCGCAACACCCCCAGGTTATGCTCTTCCCACTCCCTCCTCCTCCCCCAGCTGCAGCTCCAGACTTGGTCCCTGCCCAGTGTCACTGTCCTGTCCTGATCTGTCACCCACTGGCACCCTCCCTCCCACCTCAGTGATGGTGGTGGAGGCAGGGAGGGAACTGGGAGGTCTCTAGACTCCTGCCCAGTCCCCACCCCAGCCCCAGATCCTGGAGCCTGAGCAGAAAGTTTGTAGGAAAGGGTGGACAAGAGTTTCTGAAGCAAGTGCTTAGGGCCGAGGGAGCCGTTGATCCCAGAGGTGACTCAGTGTGAGCAGGGCCTGAGGATTGGCCGCGGGGAGGCAGGCCCAAATCCCTGGGCCAAATCCTTTCCCAGCCAGCCCACGACCCCGGCCTGTCTGCACAGCATCCCTCGCCCCTAGCGGTGCCAGTGGCAGTGAGAGACAGGACAGACTGACAGGCTGCTCCTGCCAAGCTGGGCGCTCCAGCCGAGGACACTCCTCACATGGCGTGTCAGACCCCATCACACCACACACGCACAGACACACGCAGGCCCACTCGAGTGTGCGCTCGCACGCTCTCTCTCTCTCTCTGACACACACACACACACACACACACACACACGCACACACCTGGCCCCAGAACACAGACTCCCAGGGCCATAATATGACTCTCAGGGTCTCATCAGACCCCAGTCTCATCTAAGGCTGGGGAGACCCCAGGACCATAACCGGGAAGAAAGACACAGCAGAGGGGCTGACTGATGCGTCAGCCTGGGCCTATTCAAGACCCCCCTCCCCAGGCACCATGATCTCCCTCCCCCAAAGGGGCCTTCCCATCCCCTGCCAAGCCCTCTTGGCCCCCACATCCCCCACACATACCATCCAGCAGACAATTAACACCCAATCATCATAAACACTCATTATATAACCATCTCCAGCTGCTGAGGGCTCCTTTTACCCCCTAGAGTCCCGGCTCCGACCCTGGCCTGGCTTCATGTCGCTTGGCCTTGGCCAGGGGCTTGGGGTACTGGCCAAGGGGGGGCCCTCTACCACCCGGGCCTCGAGGAAAGTTACACCCTGCCTGGGATTCCCCCATACAATGCCCCTGCTGCCGCCTCCCCCCGCCAACACTCCCGGCTCAGCCGCCGGACACTGGCTCCAGCTCTGGTCCCGCTGGCCGCCTGCAGAGCTGCAGCAGCAGAGGGGCAGCAGAACGGACGGACAGACAGCCAGCCTGGGCCCTGGCCGGCAGCCTGACTTGTTGAATAAATTTCTGCAGCGCTGGCTCAGCTGGCTTCAGTATTGGCACCGAGAGAACTTTCGTGGCCTTGGAGAGGGGACCGGTCAAAGTTTCCTGTCCTCCCTCCCATGGCATGGCCCGAAGGCATGGGATGGGGGGCCCACCTGCTGGGCGCGCGGGCGGGGGGACCGGTCCCCAGAAATAAATAAACGCCTCAGTAAAGAAAGAACCCAACGCGCCAAGAAACTGGCAAAGGGCTGAGCCCTCCCTCCCTCCCCCTGCACCCGCACCCCCACCTCCACCTACCTTGGCATGGACCGGGCCGGGCCGCGGGGGGTCGTCCAGGTTGGAGATGCGGGGGCGACGCGTCCCCCGAAGCCGGCAATCCGGAGGGACCCCCAGCCCCGCCAGCCGCGCCCCCGCCGGTTCAGGATCAGCTGAGCCCCTGGGGCGCGCGGGGCGGCGGGCGGTGGGCGGCGGGCCCGGGGGCCCGGGCCATGGCGGGAGGCGGCGGCGGGCGGGCGGCGAGGAGCGGGCAGCGCAGACGAGCCGCGGACCGAGCGGGAGTTGGAGCGCGCGGCGGGCGGCGGGCGGGCGCGCGGCGCTCCGGGGCCGGAGCCGGGCGGGGGCGGGGGTGCCGCGGGGACCGAGCGGCGGGGCGAGCGCCGGGGAGAGGACCGCCTCGGCGGGGGCCCGGGGCCGGGGCCGCGTCCCTCGGCCGCTCGCCCTCCGGCCGGGCTCGAGGAGCCGGGGCTGCGCGCGGCGGGGGCTGCGGAGGACCCGAGCGCCCGGCGGTGCGGGGACGTGCGGCGGCGGCGAGACCGAGCCGCGCCGCGTGCGAGGAAAAGCCGTCCTTATACTGACACCAAATGTCTTCGGGGAAAGCTGCAGGCGCGGGACGCTGGAGGGGGGAGGCGTGGAGGCGACAGACAGACTGACGGCGGCGGCTGGTGAGCCCCCACTCCTCCGCGCCCCAGTGGGCAGGAAGCCCCCCGCCTGGCGGTCGCCTCCTTAAAATTGAGAGTTATGCCTGGCGGAGGGTCCTGACCTTCAGCATGGGGGCTGCGTCACGCATAAAAATGGGGGGTCCCATTACTGATCACCCCCAAGTCCCAGGTGCCTGCCCGGCCACCTTACACTTTGGATTCTCACTGAGATGGGAGATGGGGGGTGTTTATCCCACTGCCCCAGCGAGGGGCCACTCGTCTAGGACAACCGGCTCTCCAATGGTGGAGCAGAGCTAGAACGAGATCCCAAAGGTCGCTCCACAGCCCATGCTGCTCCCCACTTCTCATTCACACCCCTGCTTCTTCCCATCCTTCAAAGCTGGGCTGAAAGACCACCTCCTCCAGGAAGGCTTCTAGGAGGGCCCCCAGGTAGAACAGATGCCTCGTTCTCCAGCAGCAAAGGCCTCAGCCTTGCTTTCCCTGACAGCCTGGGTCAGAGGACCTAAGAGGTCAGCCTTCTCCAGGAAACTGGAACCTCTCCTTGTGCTCTGGCAGAACCAGTTCCCCTAATTCCATGCCCCTCAACCCTTCCTCCCTTCCTCCCTCATCCAGGGGCTATGGATTGCGGGGAGAGGAGGGTCCAAGGTTATAATCCCCTTTTATTTGTTCGCTTGTATCCAGCCAAACAAATTAAAGGTATCTAGATCCTCCCAAATGCAGGTCACATTGACTACTCACTGTCCTGCAACTCAGGAAGCATTTAGTGACCTCCTACTATGTGCTGGGCACCTCTTTAAACCTCTTGGAGTTCCCCCCTTTTGCCCCCATTCTACTGATGAAGAAACTGAGGCCAGAGTTGAGCTGCCTGGCCAGGTACTCAGCTGGGAAGCAGCAGCCCCAGGTGTGAGTCTGGTGCTCCCAATCTCTGCCTGAGTGTCTCCACATGGGGCCAGCTAGCCAGCCCTCTCCATCTCCTTGGAGAACGTTCCGTGTGGGGCATAGCACTGGGGGCCTGGGGGCTGAGGCCTGCCCTGGGGCCCCCTTTTCCGGCAAACAGGCACAGCTTTGCAGGAAGGTGCAATCAGGTTGGATCTCAACTCTGCCACGTCCTGACTGAGGGTGGTGGGCAAGCCCCTTAACATCTCTGAGCCTCAGGTTCCTCCTCTGTGAAATGGGGATAAAACTTCACACTTTGCAGGATGCGAACAATCCATAAAGGACTTAGCACAATGCCTGGCACATAGTAGGTGCTCAATAAATATTCATCCCTTCCTAGCTTTTAATCTATCCTGGGAAACAAGACAAACCTTTGTAACCAGCACACGCACGAGGCTAGGAGGTGTCTTGTAGGTGTGAATTGAGCAGGCTAGACAGCATCCACGGGTGGGATGGGTTTGTTTCAGATCAGAGTGGGCTTCAGATCAGTAGTCTTCAGGGAATGCCTCATCAAAGGCAAGAGATTTGAACTGGGCCTTGAAAGCTCATGCAGGATTGAGATAAGAGGAGAGGGGGTGGGTGGAGAAATGGCAGCCAGGAGGGGGAAGGCGTGGAGGCAGGAGCAAGGCGTTGCAGCAGGCTCTCTGCGGCGCTGAACACACAGCTGGAAGGCCCCAGGCCTGGCAGGTGAAAGAAATCAGGCAGCAGGGCAGGGAGAAGACACCAACCATTGCTCACGTCCTCCCCATTCTCCTCTGGCAACATTGTCATAAAGTTCAGAATGTTCATCGGGACCTTGGGAAGCCACCAGATGGTGAAGTCTCAGGTCTGGGTCCCTTCACCTACAGCCTCCTGAAGTGGCCACCCTACCCCTGCTTGCATACCTGGGGTGCTGCAGATCTCACCACCTCTTGGGGCAGCTCCTTTGCTCTCTGGGCATCTCTGACCAAAATTCTTTTTATATTTGAGCAGAAATCTGCTCCCTCCTTGATCCTAGTTCCTTCCCTGTCCCAGCAGCACTAACACTCCCTGCCCAGCCTCCTTCAAGCATCCACACTGGCAGGAAGTCCTGCTTTATATCTAACCTAAATACTTTATGCTTCAACTAAAATCTTAGTTGTCTGCTCTGTCACTATTCCAGCCACCCCAGGCCGCCTCTAGGATAGGGGTAGGTTCTGTGGACATGGAGGATGCAGACAGACTAAAAGTCAAGAAAGAAGTGGGCTGAGGGGCAACCCTCAAACCTGCTGGGGGATGGGAGTGCGACACCAAGTCTCGGCAGAAAACAAGGCTGGGGAGGTCCCTTCTGGAGGCTCTGGCTGGCGGCAGGAGCTTCATTTATTCATTATTGCTATTTATATTGTGCCTGGTATTTGCAGAAGACTGCATCAGCCGCACACACTCATTAGGACCGCAATGTCCTGGGAGCAGGGGCTTGCCAGGGCCCTGCCAGGAGGTGGCCAAAGTGGACCCTGGCCTGGGGCCCCTCATGCACCCACCTGACAGCTGGGCCAAGCTCCCTGTCACCTCCCCACACCCCCCTCCCCTGCCCTCTCCCAGGGACAAAGCCCAACCAGGTCCTTGCTCATACTCCAGCAGCTGCTGGGCACAGGCTCACCCCACCCTCCGGAACTTTCTTGCACTTGTGGCTGAATAGATAGGAAGCATCCGTCAATGGGGATAAACAAGCCAGCGGGAGCTGAAGGAGGCTGGGCCAGGATTCCTGCCCTAGGACACGACATGAGGTTCCTTCCAGGCCTAGAGATCCTAAGAGCACAGAGACAAAGGTTCCAGTATCCTCAGAATCCTCACTGATTTATTTCTCAAATGTTCACACACCACTTATCTGTGTCAGGCCCCCGGCTAAGCCCTTGACAAGTAGTAACTACTTCATCCTTATCACAATCTTGTAAAATTGTTGCTACTCTTTTACAAACGAGGATACATTGGCACAGGGAAGTCAGGTAACTTGCTCAAGGTCACGCAGCTAATAAGTGGCAGCGTCTAGATTCTAAGACTCCAAAGCTGTCAGAGTTTCCAGGATTCCAAACTGACAGGGTGGCTCCGCCTACTAAAGGAGGCAGAGGCCCGGCCCAAGATACCCTCCCAGGGAGCACATTCCTCCAGGGCATGGAGAAGGACCTCTCTCCCCAGCGCTGGGGGTCCCAGTTCCCCAGTCATCCTCCAAGCAGCACTGTGGCCTCAATCCTGAGAACCAGGCCCAGACAGGAGCACTGGTCCCCACCTAGCGCTGCCCTGGGAGCAGCCAACCATGATAGGAGAAAACCAATGGCAGAAAGCAAATTTCAACATTCTAAAAGCATTTGTTGATCACCTACTGGGTACCAGGTCTGTGCCAGGGCTGAAGGACATTACCAGATGGAAAAGTCTGGAAGTGCTGACTGTGGGTGAAACAGGGAGGAGACTTGGAATGAGACCCAGAGAGAGGGTGGGCCAGACACTGGACTTCCCATACGTGATGGAGCAGCCTGAGCCCCAACACCGTGGGCACCTTGATGGGTCTGGAGCGGCCGAGGTGGCCCTAGAGCCCCGTGTGGTGGGTAGTGGCTGCATTGTTCTGCAGCGTAAAGGAAGAAGAACTGCAAGGTTTAGAGAGAGAAGAGACTGCAAGAAGGAGGAGGCCGGGGTCACACAGAGGGGGATGCACCTGGGCAGAATCCTCCAGAAGAGGCCAGGGGCGTTGATTTGAAGTCCTTTGCATGGCTGCAGTGTCAGTGCCCCTCCCTACCAAGTCCCCAGGAAAGCCTGCTGGACGTGCAGGAGTTTCCAGTGGTGGATGTTGAGAAAGGAGATGAGTCCCTCTCCGAGCTGACATGAGCAAGAACAGCCCTGGGCAGGTCAGCCAGTCCATCCCCCATCTGCATGGAGCCAGCAGAAGCAAAAGGTCAAAGCCAGAGGGCCCAGGAGGACATTGGCAGCCCCCCCCAAGGCTGCTGCATCCACGGGAATCCTGTCCAGGCAGGAGGGGTGGGAGTGCAGCCGGCTGACCCAGCTAAGGAACAGGGACCCCTCATGCCAGCTGGCAGGTGCCCACTTGCTCCATTAGCCCACTTGACCCTCCCAAGGTCCTCGGTGATTGGGTCACACACCTCCTCTTACCCAGGGGAGAACCAGAATCCGGAGAAATTAAGTAAATTGCCCAGGGTCACATAGCTGACAAGCGGCAGAAACAGGATTGTATGCCACAGTGAGTGTGTGCACATGTGTGGTGCATGTGTGCGCGTGTGTGTGTGTGCGCGTGTGTGTGTGCATGTGTGTGTGTGTGTGTGTGTGTGTGTGTGAGAGAGACAGAGAGAGAGCTCCCCCTCCCACCTGCCCAGGACAGAAGACTGGAAAGGGACAGAAAGCAGATGGGGACAGATCTCAGGAATCTCAGCTTCCTGCCAAGTGGGAGCCCCCTGACTCTCACCCAAAGGAGGTAACCGATGGCCTAGAAGCTTCCTGGATGGGGGATCAAGGAATCTAGTCTGGACGCATCCTGGAAGGGCTACAACTGGCTAGCGGGGGAAGGAGGTGTGAATGTCAGAGAGGAGAACCCCAGGGGGCAACTCCCCAGCCCCCCACCCCAGACAGAGACACCAGAGCCCTCACATCTGACTGGCGCGTGACAGGTGGCGCATCGTGTCCCTTGCCCGCCCAGCGTCCCAGGCCCCGGCATGCCTTAGGTGCTCGTGTTTGCTGAGTGCATTTCTTGAAAGCCCGAGTTCCAGGGCAGTCATTTTCAGACCCATTGTACTGATGAGCAGACTGTGATCAAGAGGGGTGATCTGAAATGCCCGCGGCCACTCCAGGTGGTCCCTCAGTGATATTGGTCAGGTGTTGGATATGCAGAGACTGATGACCCCAGCCCAGCGGGGTCAGCCACGTTTACACAACCTGGGTTTAAGCTCAGTAGAAGACAGCCGGAGCCCAGGAGGAACCGGGGTCTTTTCCTGGCGGGGGGCGGGGGGGGCGGGGGTCAAAGGAGGCTTCATCTGGAAGGCCTGGGAGGGGTGGCAGTGGCGGATGAAAGCGCTTTCCGGGCGGAGCATTGGAGGAAGGTCACCCTGTGGGGAAATAGCCTGAGGTAAAGACAGAGTGGAGCAGAGAGGTGAGGGCCCAGCCTGCTTCTCTCCCCGCTGTCTCTGCGTCTCTCGGCGTCTCTCTCCTTCCTGACTCTCCTGCCCGGCTCCCTGCCTCCTCGGCTCTTTCCCCGACTCTGGTCTCTCGGCTCGTCTCCGTCTATCCGCTCGTCTTCCTGCTCCGGTGTGTGAGCCTCACGCGTACTGTCCCTGCCGCTGCTGCCGCGTGGAGAGAGGATGATAGAGCGGACGACTCTCCCTTCCATCTTTGGCTGGACAAAGGCCGGCTCCCTGGCAGTCGGGCCCCCAGGAAGCCACCTTCAATGTCACCATCAAGGAGAGGTGAGGAGGGCTGTGCAGGTGGGAGCGGGCCTTGGGCCCGAGGGGCCTGCGGGGTTGGCCTGGTGGCCCTTGCTGTCCCTGGAAGCCTGGGCCGCTGCCCCGCAGCGTTTGGAGCTCTGATGGCTCAGGACAGCGTTAGAGGGAGAGGCAGGTGAGGGAGCATCTCCTCAGCCTCCCAGCGCCTGGAACTCCACCATCAGGGCTCCGTGCTTTCTTGCGAGGTTTTGATCTTTGTTAAAACTGGAACCCCTGGAGAGGATTATTCAGTCCAGTTCCCCAGCTCTGAAACCAGCTCTGTGCCTACGCTCACTCTGGGCTTTGGAGAATAATGCCCAGCCCTGCCCGCTGCTTGGCTGTGGTCCTATGGGGAAGAAAAGGCCCTAATCAAATGTTTCCACCTAGAGAGTGCCTTGGCATCCCTCGAGCCCAGCTCAGGAGCCACGTCCTCCAGGGTCACCCAGGGTCCCTCATCCACACCCCCACCGTGCCTCTCTGCCCTGCCCCTGCTGGACCCGGAGCCCTATGGAGCAGGGCCCATCTGTATAGAGCAGCGCTGGGCCCAGCGGGTGCTGGAGGGTTTGCTGAATGAATGAGTGTTCCTCACACACAGGGGTGACGGGGCAGCTCTGTCTTCAGTGGCTCCTCCCTGAGCCCCCAGTGTGTGTCAGGCACAATTCTAGGCCCTGGAGGTAGAGCAGTGGGCAAAACGAGGTCCTTGCTGCCCTCGTGGAACTTATATTTTAGTGGGGGAGTCAGAAAATATGTGAAATAAATAAGTCAAATATCTAGTATGTCAGATGATGATCAGCCTAGAGAGAAAAATAAAGCTGAAGAGACGGTTGGGAAGCGAGGACAGTGGGGCTTGTCATTTTAAATGAGGTGGTCAGGGACATGATCTGACTCAAATCCCAGCAAGCTCGCCCTGGCTGCCATATGGAACAGCCTGGGAGGGGCGGTGTCCCCCTGTGTCCACCCACACTAGGGCGCGAGGACATGCAGGCTCCTTGGGGCCCGAGGCAGAGGACCCTGACAGCGGGCCCACCTACCCGCTGAGGGCCCATTCTCCATTCCAGGTAAGTGGAGCCCTTCTCTCATCCTCTCCCGTCCACCTCTCATCTCTCACTCTTCCGCCGGCCCCGGCGCACGCTCACACACGCTCACACACGCTCACACACGCTCACACACGCTCACACGCTCACACACGCTCACACACGCTCACACGCTCACACACGCTCACACGCTCACACGCTCACACACGCTCACATGCTCACACGCTCACACGCTCACACACGCTCACACGCTCACACGCTCACACGCTCACACACGCTCACACGCACACACGCTCACACACGCTCACACGCTCACACGCTCACACGCTCACACACGCTCACACGCTCACACACGCTCACACACGCTCACACACGCACACACGCTCACACGCTCACACACGCTCACACACGCTCACACACTCACACACGCTCACACGCTCACACGCTCACACACGCTCACACGCTCACACGCTCACACACGCTCACACGCTCACACGCTCACACGCTCACACACGCTCACACGCTCACACGCTCCCTTTCGTGAAACCTTTCCAGGAATCCCATCTCGAGGGCAGGCTCAGACCGCGGAGTGATGTAAGAGGCCGTGGAGGGGGTGGAGGAGGCAGGTGCACACCCTGAGCAGGAGTCTCGGGAGGCTTCCTGCAGAGAGTGGCTTTCAAGAGGTGCCTTGAAGGTGGGAGTGGCTGTCCATAGAGAAGATGGGGGGCACTTCTAGTGGGGGGGCCTGGCCTCTCGTTTATTTGAAAGTCACCATAAATTATAAATAAATAGTTGGGGAAGCACCATGAGCCACCCCCAGTGAGGTACCCTGAGAGGCCTGAGGGTGTCCTAGTGATTAGCATGTCCTCACTACACATCCACCTGCGCCCCACACCCCTGAATTCCCTGACCTCCACCAAGCCCCAGCCTGGAGAGCTGAGCAGGGTGTTTATCACACTCCTCTGGCAGATGCAGAGGCAGAGACCAGAGAGGCCAAGAAACTGGCCCAAGGTCACACAGCAGCAAGTAGCAGAGCAGGGCCTGAAAGCTGAGCCTGTGTCCATCCACTGTCCCCAGCCCAGCTAGGTCCAGACAGCCTGGGGCCTGCAACCACCTTGCTTCTGGCCTGTGGAGCAGTCTGGGGTCCCCCTGCACGTTGACCCTCCAGAGAAAACTGAGGGGGGAAGGTCTCTGATGCTTAACTAAAGCATTCACTTCCCAGGCTCAGAGCTGCCCTGCCCCCCCAAATGGCAGAAGCAACACACAGAGACACTGACACACAATCCTCACACTCCCACGTGTGCACGCACCCAGACACACAAACTGACACATTCACACAGACCCACAAATGCCACAAACACCCTCACACATACACCCAAACAGATACCATTTTTATTAAATACACTCTCACACCAAGATACAAATTCACGCAGATGCGTTCACACTCCCTCTCAAGTACACACAGACACATGCATGTTATTATTATTAAGTTCACACTCACAAACACAGGCGCAAATATACCCTTTCCCAAATGCTCTCAGAAGGGGGAAGATGTCAGGGACAGAGGGAAAGGAAGGAGAGTAGGAAGAGCGGAAAAGCAGGGGAGAGAGGCAGAGGAAATCCACTGATAGGGGAGCGAGTTTGGAGCATCAAAGAGGAGAGAGATTTGGGGAGAAAGACGGGAGAGGAGAGGGAAAGAGGAGGAGAAACAGATAAGGCGATAGGAGGCAATAGGGGACTGGGAGAGATGAAGAGGAGGGAGAGAGCGCAGGGAGCCTGTGATTGGAGCCTAACTTTAGCTGCAGCAGCAGTGATGACTCACACTTCAGGGGGGGGCGTTGAGTCGGCTCCAGGTTTCTGTTTATATTCCTCGATGAGCTAAATATACAGGCAAGGGGTTCTTCTGTTCTGGTCCAGCAGCTCCTGTGTGTTCTTCCTCCCGCCCTCGACTCCCCCCCACACACACTCAGGGCCCCTGCCTCCCCCACCGCTCCCAGGCACACAGGACGCTGCAGGGGCCCTCCTGTGGCCGGCAGCACACGGCGTGCCCTTGCTCACCGCTCTCCCTCCGCGTCCGTGCCAGGACCTGACCACAGGCTTGGACTTCAGGCTCAGAAATAACATGGCTCACACTGCCCCTTTCTGAAGCCAGGAGCTCGAGTGGGGGGGGGCGATGCTTGCCCAAGGTCACCAGCATTCGAGTAGGTGATCCACACCATCGCCTGCGGTGGCTGGGGACCAAAACCTCCCCCAGGAGCTGGGGCTGAGGGCCTGGGGCAGCGAGGCCAGGGCTGGAGAAGGGACAGTAGAGGAGAGCCTAGGCCTGCAGACCAAGGAGGGAGTGGGACTGCGTGTGTGTGTGTGTGTGTGTGTGTGCACACGTGCGTGCAAACCTTGCGGAGGGAGGTGGGGGTGGTGATTAGGAGTCTTGGAAAGAAAAGAAGAGAGAGGATTTCATTGGCAAATTATCCCCAGACCCACAGGGAGCTCCTCTGACAGCATCACACACCCGACCTCCGACCTAGCTCCCTGCACCCGGACCTCTTCAGTCGGCGTTCAAGGCCCTTTGCTGTCCAACCAGCGGGCCACCAGCGCTGACCCCGCGCCCACGCTGCGCTGTCGCTGTCCGCGGTGCTGAATGTCCGCGTCGCTTCTCCCCTCCTGGAAAGGAGGCAATTCCCGCCCTGACCTCTCTGGGGGCCTCGGTGATCCAGGGAAGGGGCTGCCGTGGGAAGGAAGGGACAGGGACTGCGAGAAAGTCAGCCCTGTCCAGAGGTTTTCAGGGAGAGAGAGTGACTTCTTCTTTGACGTGGTGTTCAATGGCCACAGTGACCAGGGGAACCCCGCAAGCGAAGGTGGCTGAGAAATCAAGGCGCGGGAGGCGTCTGTGTGCCCGGCCCTGCGAAGCCGCGGGCGTCCACACTCAGGCGGTCCCGGCCCCAGGCCGGAACGTCTTCAGCCGGGTTGAAGCAAAGCACTCCTAGTTTGCTCATGTTTTTGTTCCTCATCTTGATGAAAAGGTTGTGAGTTTTCACACTGTCACAGAACAAACAGAGCCGCGACTTCTGTTTCCCAGTGTACGTGGCTGTTTCATGTACACCAGACAGCTCCGTCACATTTCTGACAGTTTGGAAATTTTTGTTTTCCTCTGGGAAAGTGGAGGAGCCCTATCCCCCCTTCCTCTGCCACACTCAGGGCCCAGGGGCCTCCTTCCCTGGCGCCCACCTGCCCCCACAATGGTCCAGTTACACGTTCCCATGCCCGCGCCGTCTCGTGCCTCAGGCCTTGGCACATGCTGTTCCCCCCGCCTGGTGCCTTCCCTCCTCCCTCTGTCTCCCCTGTCTCCCGCGCTGGGCAGGGAGCTTCTGCAGGAAGTACCATAACTCATGTCAGTACCTCCAGCAGCTAGCTCAGAGCCTGCCACGCCCACCCACTTATTTTCCTTTCCTTCTACAGGAGAAAAATACTAGGCTAAATGGCCTGGCATTGGGGCAGGGGTGCAAATTGACTTCTCAAGCAAGAAGGGCATTGCAGGTCTTCTGGGGAAAGAGGTCTTCACGTCTTCAGATAGAAACTTACTGCATAAAACAACCTCACAGGCAATTTAATAGAATCTTCCTTCCCCTTTTTTCTCATTTTGCAGATGAGAAAACCGAGGCCGGAGGAAGGGCCTTGTGCAAGATTGTCCCGGGCGACAGAGGGCACCTGGGACTGCGGCAAGGGTCCTCTGGGTGGGAGGAGGAGAGGTGGGGCTGCTCTCTCTCCTGGACCCCTGGGCTCCAGCCAGGCCACATGCACCTCTCAGAGGAGAATCGTGAGCCCCGGCAGGAGGATGGCCCCACCTCGCCTCTCCTCCACCCCACCTGCCACAGGCCTCCAGCCCTCAAATAATGAATGATTCCTGATTTAATTACATCTTTAATTCATTGGGTCTCTGAGGAGCAGTGAGCTGGAGTCTGAGACAATGCTCACAGTTCCCGAGGGGCAGGGAGGGTTTCCTTTCCTGTCTCAGGGAGGGGAGCAGGAGAGGCTAAAGGGTCCATCTTCCCTGGGCCGTGTGGACCGCCTGCCTTCCCACGAGAAACCCCTCTGCAGACCGGGGCTTTGGGCCGGAGGCGGCCGTGGGGGCAGCCGGGGGCCGAGGGGAAGCCTCCGGCTGGTGTGTGAAAGGCTCAGCGCTCGCACACGCAGCCGGGAAGGGGTCGTGGAGCGCCACAGCCACCGTGATCGTCTCTTAAGGGTCTTCTCCGTCAGGCACTTTATCCAGCTTAACTTGAAACCTCAGTGTCACCATCTACACATGCGAAGCCCGAGGCTCAAAGGAGAGGTTTGCCCAAGGCCGCGGGCAGGTAAGAGGCATGACCAGGACCCCAGAGCGCCCTTCTCGGCCCCCAAGCTCCACCTCCACAGGGGCCTGTCACACCCAGCGCATAGCACCTCTAACGTGGAGTC
The DNA here is from genome assembly GCF_020740605.2 of Lemur catta. NCBI lineage: Eukaryota > Metazoa > Chordata > Mammalia > Primates > Lemuridae > Lemur > Lemur catta. Next base: position 8,412,913 of record NC_059133.1, read on the forward strand.
CCAGGGGACATCTGATCCAGGAATGGCGACACTCCGGGGATGAGCCTCAGCAGGCCCACGAACCTCCTGGAAGTGTCTGGAAAATTTTGCTCATATGTGCAAATTGCACCAAATTGATAATAGTAATAATAATAATAGCAAACACATGGTATCTGTTGCATTGCAGGCACCGTGCTAGCACTGTCAGGTATTAACTCACTTCATCATCACAGCAGCCCTAGGGGTAGGGACAGCTGTTACCAACCTGTTGTACAGATGAGGAGCCTGAAGACCAGGGGGTGAGTCACCTGGGTAAACGTCCCACCCCCACGATGGGCTGGCATCTCAGAACGCTGCCAGGTGAGGCTTGTAATCCTGCATCTGAGATCAGGACCCCGACTGGGACAGAGGGGGCATCCCCCACAGGTGCACGGGAAATGGCCCAGCATAACTCACACCACACCTGACTCCCAGATCTCGACCCCCCCCCTGCACCGCGCAGGTGTGCGCCTCAATCTTTGCATCTGCCACGTGGGTCTGACGCAGTGCCGCAGATCACGTGTGCGGATGAGACCTTAACTGAGGCAGCACTTTGCAGGTGGATGGGCACTTACAAAAACAGGGTAGCTGCATTCATACAGCACTTAGAATGTGCTCATTTAATCCCCACAGCAACCTCCAGGGTAGGTATTATTGTTAAGCACAGTTTATAGATGAGGAAACTAAGGCACAGAAATTTAAATCATTTGTCCCAGGTCACACAGTGCATGGATGGTGGAGTCAGCAACCAGGCCTGGAAGGCCACAGGAGGAGGTCGTCCGGCAGAGAACAAGGGAGGGCCGAGGCAGAGGAGGGGGCGATTCTGGGACCAGGCTTGGGACGGGGGCACAGCTGAGCCCTCAGCACCCCGAGACTGATGGGTCCTGTCGGCCTATCTGTGCAGCAAACTGTGCCAAAGCTGTGGGGCCCCAGGCACAAATGATTTTCATGGGGGGGGGTTGCTAACCCAGGGGAAGGTAGATAAGACCACAGGCCCCAAAGGCCACGTGGGCCACCAAATGGGCAGGCAAAAGCTGCCAACCACTGCCTGCCCCCAGCTGGGCCTCCCAGAAGCTCCTGCCCTAAGGAGGCATCTGAAGGGGTGACCCTGGGGGCCAAGGGCAGGGGCTGTCTAGGAGTGGGCCGCTGGCCCCGGCTGGGGGTGGAGAGAAGGGAAGAGTCTGAAGGTTGGATCAACAGGCCCGGGTGAGTCCCCACATGTCGGGTTGGGGAGGAGGGGAGAATGGCACCCCGATTCCTGGCTGGGGTGAGACAGGAGAAGAGGGTCAGGTTTCAGGGAGGAGAATAAGCTCCATTTGGGACAACGTGAGGCTGAGAGGGCCGTGGGACACGCAGGAGGATGCGTCCAGGAGGCCATGGAGATGTGACTCTGGGGGCCCGGGGAGAGGTCTGAGCTTGCACGGACACCAAAGCCCTCAGCCCTGCTCGTGCCCACTTCTCAGGAGGCGAGTTGGGTAAAGCTGCTCAGGACCCTCTGGGGACATCTCCTGCCGGTGTCCACCATGCCAGGGCTCCCTCCTGGGCTGAGGCTGCCAAGACTTCGGCCTCCCCTCTGGGCAATTCCAGGGACGTGACCTCACCGAGCACAGAACTTGGCAGACACCGTGGGCACCAGGAGCTGACCTCATCCCACCTTCGGGGAGAACATCCCAAGTCTCAGGGCCATCCTGCCAGGGAACAGGCTGCCCACAAAGGGGTGATCTCCCCACAACCACAGCCACACCGCTGATGACTCTCCCGCCCCCCAACCAGCCGTCCCTCCACCCGCGCCTCGGTCTGCTGGCACTGCCTGTACGCAGCCCCTCGCGCTCCGTCCCCAGCGGTCCATGCACCCCAGGCACACACTAGGCGCCCGCATCTACCAGGCCCTACTAGGGGCTCTGCGGGTCCAGCAGGGCCAAGACAGATGGGAGCGCTGCGGAGCTCACGTACCCACTGGGGCAGACAATGAGCAAGGCTGAGCGGGGTGGTAATTGTGAGAACCCAGACCCACACCTGGGAAAGGGCCTGGGGGCTGGGGGAGGGGAAGGGGGTGTCAAAGGCAATTTAGACAGCTGTCGCCTGGGGAGTGATCCCTGCTGCAGGCCGGGCTAGAGGCTCTGCATCACCTGACCCTTGGGACAATGCTTTGAGGTGGGTGTTATTATTCTTTTCATTGTGCAGATGAGGAAACTGAGGCACAGGCAGGCAAGTTTCTGGCCCCTGCTCACAGACAGGTTCTGAACCAGGCCATATGGCTGCAGAGTCCCTGCTGGAAGACACCATGCTAATGGGACGGGGCGTGGGGTGTCTTAGAAAATGCCCAAGCTGAACCCCTCCAGAAGCCCCCATGTGCTCCTGGGCAGGGCGACTTCTCAGTTGCTCAGGGCCCGGCCTCAGGGGGCTCACACTTGGTTTCATGCTCTCCTCGTGCCACCTTTGGGAAATGTTTAATAATTTTTGAACAAGGGGCCCTGCATTTTTAGTGTGCAGTGGGCTCTGCAGATTATGTAGCCAGTCCCGCCCTCAGGGCAACAGCGCTTTGCCTGGTGTCCAGGCGCCAGCTGATTTCCCTCTCTACCTCCCCTCCCCTCCAGCCCTGGCCCCACTGTCCTTATCACACCAGGTCAGGAGTCCCTGCCGGCCCTCTCTCCCCCAGACCCCTTAGCAGCAGGGACACACAGTTGTCCTCTGTGTCTCCAAAGCCCAGCACAGGCGGGCGCAAAGCAGAGACTCAGGGAGTGCAGGCCACCTCGGATCAGATGGGGTGAGATGGGGCGAACCGGCCCCTAGTGGGGGTCCTTGGTGGAGCTGGTTGGTCCGATCTCCACCTCTCCTTTCTCTTCCGAGATCCTCTGCTTCCCCTCTGGCCTCATCTCGAGTCCTGGTCCAGGGCTCCTCGCACAGATGCACCCTCAGGACACACCCAGCCTGGAGCTCTGGGGTCCGGGGACGTCTCCACCACCCACCCAGCCTTTGTCCCCTGCACCCTTAGCTCCACCGTGTGGGATACACAGACTCACAACTTTTTGCACCTTCTCTGGGCTGGCAGAGGGCACGGGGTGGCCGACCTTCCTGGGCTGCTGACAAGGACATGGTGGGGGCCACATGAGATCCCCAGCCCCTGACTCTTGTTCCTCTCTAAGTCCCCCTCTAGGCCACCTCAGGACCCTCAGGTTTCCTCCTCTATGATTAAGGAAGCCCCCGGAGGCCTGGCCGAGGGCTCAGGACACCCATGAGGCCTCAAGCTCCAGTTCCTGGCCAGGGAGTGCAGGGCCGAGACACGGGCTTCTTAGCCTTTTGTGTTCTCGAAGGCTGAGCCTCTGGCAGGACTCTGGAGCAGTGACAAAGCCCTTCCTCCTTCTTCTGCCTCTGCACAGGCAACACAGGTCATCCCAGAGCCCCCACCTGCCTCCTGGAGGGGCTCCAGTGGGACTGTCGGGGGGAACCGGGAAGTGTATGAGCCTGTATATGTAAAGCTACGCTGCTACAACAGATAGGCCCTAAAATCTCAGAGCTTTATGCAATAATGGTTTATTGTATATATGTGTCACAGTCCAGCTGGGATGGGCAGCTGGCTCCCTGCCACCTACAGCACATGGCTCCAAGGCCATGGTAGCAAGGAAAATGAGCTAGCTGTTACAAGGGATGCTTTTAGGGACCAGAGCAGGCCTAGGGTGGCGCCATTCCCTCCACCGATATTCCATTAGCCAGAACTCAATCCGGGCCCCTCCTCATTGCAGAGGAAGCTGGGTGGAGGTAGAGGAGGCGGTGCAAGCACTGAGCAGCATCCTGCCGCCGTGACTGGTGAGGGAGCGAGATGCACACTCTCAGAAACCGAGACCCCATCTTGTTCAATAACAAGCTCCTCAGAGACCAGCCCGTTCAGCCCTCCCCTTGTGCCCGACGGAATGCATGCTCACCAGCTCAGCACTGAGAGCCAGAATCAACCGTCAGATGCATTTGCAGCCCTCATTCCCCCTCCACACCCCTCCTCCCCTCCTGGCACTTAGTACAAGATCACAATTACAGAGGCTTAGGGGCTGAAAGGTTTGCACAGAGTAGCCATGCTCACTTCCTCTCTGTGTTGTAATTGCTAATTTATAATTTATACTGTCAGCTATGTCTAAAGTGGATTGCTCTAAAACTAAAAGATCGGAAACCATTTAGGGATTAAGAGTGCACTAGATGTACTAGAAAGTCGAAATGAACATTTATTATAGTAGAATAATATAGTAATTTTAATACAATCATATAATAAATTACACTTATGACAGCTGAATAATAAATTTCAATCTGAGCTTCCTAGCTGCAGAGGCAAAAAGGGAAACAACTACTTCCTCCATTCTTTCCCACAAAAAGACCACCCTCATTTTTTAGATATCCATATACCCCTTACAAGGAAAGAACAGCATAAAGTTAAATGGCTACAGGGTTAGTATGAGGGAAGCTTCAGGCTAAAGAATTGAGCCTACACAGGCCTTGAAGGCCACTCCTACATCATCTTTTGGCTCCTCGTTCACAGATGGAGCAGAGGCTGGAACTCCAAGGCAGAAGACAGTCTTGGTCCCATACAGGGAGGGGTCAAGGCTGTGGCTTCAGTGAGTACCCCAGAACTGCATCTGGAAGGCAGGCTCCCTTTCCCGATGGCTCCTACATTAATTCAGTGAATCGCCAGGATGACCCTGCAAGAGAGGCCTTGCTATCTCCAATTTGCAGATGGGGAAACTGAGGCCAAGAAGGGGAAATGGTTTGTGCAAGGTTGCCCAGCTCCCTTTCCCTGAAGATCCAGCCTCAGGGCAGGAGCTCCCCAAGCTGTGGGTGAGATGCTCAGAGCTCTGAGTCAGGGAGGAGATGGGCTTCCAGGCAGGCCTCAGCTTGGTCCGGAAGGATCAGAAGATGGAGACTGGCTTTCCGCCCCCTCCAGTTGCCATGACAACAGAGCCTCCATTCTGGGGCGTTTGTTGGATATTTGCATTTTAATGGAGATGTAATTAGAATGAAAAGGCTGAGGCTGGAAGGGACAGAACTCTCCCCATTCCCACTCTACCCCTCTGGGAGCCAGAACCCCCCACTACAGAGCCCACTGAGGCCCCAGAACCAGCCCACTCCCGGCTCCCTCCCCACCAAAGTCCTGTAGTGACACCTGCTCCACCACAACACTCCAACCCCACCTGCATGATAGTGTCTGACCCCACTGCCCAGATGGAAATACTGAGGCCCAGGGCAGAGAGGAGACTTATTCAGGATCTCATGATGAGAGGCCAGGCATGGGCTCACGCCTGTAGTCCCAGCTACTCGGGAGGCTGAGGCAGGAGGATTGCTTGAGCCCAGGGGTTTGTTTGAGGTTGCTGTGAGCTATGAACATACCACTCACTCCAGCCCAGGAGACAGAGGAGCCCTGTCTCAAATAAATAAATAAATAAATAAATCTCACAATGAGGGCAAGTCCCCACAGCCTGGGCTCCATCCACTCTGCCTAAGGACCTGCCACCCGCCACCATCCCTACTGGTGGGTTCATCAGGTACAAGTTGGCTCGGGAGCAGGGTGTTTGCTTACCGGGTGCCCCCCCAGGATCTCCCCCAAGCCTTCCAAGCTCACTCCTTCCTCTCCCTGTAACTTCTCAACATCTCTGTGGCCCTGAGGGCCTGGCAGGACTGGGGACCTCCCCCATCTTACCCCAGAGAGGGGAAGGGATGTGCCCAAGGTCACACAGGAACTCGGTGGCAGAGCTGTGTCTTTGGCTGCTCAGGGTTGAGGCATTAAAAAGATCCCACCTTTGACCCCCACCCAAGGTCACTGTCTGACCCCAGATCTCCATGGAGAATTTCCAGCAACTTCTTCCTGTGTCTTTATTATGGAGAGAAGGAGGACACGGAGCAAAGGATGAGGAGATGAGGAGCCACGGAGACGGAAAGAAAGATGGAGAGAGAAAAGCAAAAGCAAATGACCACTCCAGGTGCCCCCAATGCACGGCTCAGAAAGACCACTCACGCCCTCACATGCACTCACACCTGCTCACACTTGCTCATGCTCACACTCACTCACACTCACACGCACTCACACTCTTGCTCGGGCCTTGGAGACCTGGGCTGTAGCGTGGACTCTGCCCTCGAAGCCAAGCATGGTGCGATCTTGCAGAAGGCCCCTCCCTCCCAGCTGGTGGGGAGGCTGGGAGCAGACAGGGCTGGTGTGGGAGGTGATGGTTCCTCTAAGGGGCCTAAGGCTGCCGCTGAGGGGCCAGGGGCAGGAGGGACCCATGCAGAAGCTGAGGCTCAGAGCAGCCCACGGTCATGCAACCAGGACAGGAAGCAGCCTGTGAGACCTCCTCACTTGCTCTCTCCCCAGGGACACAGGAGGAAGCTGCCCTCTTGGAACCTGACCGGTCAGGGGCCCAGAACAAGACTGGCAGGTCCCAGGTGTCCAAATGTGGGCTGTGGAGTGACCCACTTGGGCCCAACGGCGGCTGCCCCCCTGCTGACCTGTTCTGGCCCCGAGCGGGAGTACATAGAATGCCAGCACAGTGGACGTGTCTGCGACATTGTCTGCAGTCAATGGGCACCAACCCACCCAGGCCCTGTTCTAGGTGCTCTGTGAGTGTTAATTACTGGCTCCTCACGTGCGTCCTGCAAGGGAGCTACTGTACTACCAAGCCCCATTTAACAGATGAGGAAACTGAGGCATGCTGTTAAGGGATTGCCTAGGTTACACAACTCCCTGCAGCCTTCCCAACAGTGAGTGTCCAGTTGACATTTGCACACTTTCGGGAGGAGTCCTCACCTCCTCCTGGGCAGCCCAGCCTGATGGCTCTGCCTCAGTTTCCCCGCCCACTCGTCCAGGCCAGGCCAGGGAGGACTGTCTGGCCGTGGGCATGGAAGGCCGTGGGGCAGAGACAGCAGAGAGCAGGGGCCACGCGGTGCTGGCTGCCAGGAGCCAGCCGAGACCGTGGGGCGTCCAGACCGCACGCTCCCAACCCGCACCCCAAGCAGGGCGGCGACAGACGGGGCCGCGGAGCTGCAGCTCACGAGAAAGCTGTCCTGCGGCGCCACCTAGTGGCCGCCGGGTCGGCAGATTCCGTGATGGATCTCCCGGTCTACCGTGCCTCTGAGCGCCCGGCTCGGCAGGGGAGGCTGCAGGGATCCACCTGCTACGCGGGGAATTCCTCCACGCCGGGGACCCGGTGCTGCCCAGCCCAGAGCGGGAGAACGACAGAGCTTCGTCCTTTGCCCTCCCGAGGGCAGCCTAGCTGCACATCCCAACGTCTCGTGAGCCTCTCCACCTGGCTGCCCACTGGCGTCCGGAACTCAGCCTTCATCCATTCAATTCGTGCGTTCACGGGGCGCTTACTGTATGCCAAGCACTGTTCCAGGCGCTGGGATGTAACAGTGAACAAAACAAAGACCCCTGCCCTTGAGGAGCTTACCGTGGGGTGTGACTGGGGAAATAGACAAGAAACAATAAACATAATAAGTCAGGAAACAATCCGGCTGTTTCGGAAGCAGGGAAGAGGCGCGTGTCTGACCAGTCACTGGGCTCCAGGGCCCCCCACTGCCCTTAGCACAAAATCATGGAGTCGGAAGCCCTTGAGACCATCCCGCCCAGCATGGCATCCCTCACCTCTCCTCCGGGGGCCATTCCTGCGTCGCAGGGGAGAGGCCCTCACCACGGCGCCCTCCTACCTGGAACACTCCCACCTCCCCATACTGGTCAGCTCCTCCTCATCCTCCTGACCCCTGACTGGTCAGTCCCCGCTGGGCACCACAGCACTGCTGTCCTGGGCGGCTGCGGCAGGAACGCCCCGCAAATGCTGGGGCAGGCTGTCTTGACGCCCACCCCTGGCGCCACCTGTGTGACCTGGTCAGGTTCCTTACCCTCTCAGTGCCTCTGTGTCCTCATCTGTAAAATGGGGAAAACGGTTCCTACCCGTATTAGTAACTAAAACTGAGAAAAACTTTAAAATACTCATTAATTTACTTATAATAGCAATAACAAACTCATTGCTTGGTATCATAAATATTTTATTAAAAACAATTGTATTCTTCAAAAATACATTGTTTTGCATTTTTGCAAGTGTCTTTTCTTTCTGGCTGAACGGGAAGACAGCTGGCTTCTCACGCCGCACTCGATTTGTGCGATACGTTGCTCTGGCTGAAGTATATTTAAAAGACCCAGCCTCACATTTCCCTCTTTCGTAGAAATTGAGAATACCAACACTCCGCCGGGTTCCGGCCTCGCACACTGCGGAGAGGCGAGACCCGACAGGATGGACCAACCACACAGCTGGTCGTGGACGGCTTCCGGGAGAAGGCGGGGCCTGACTCGCAAGGCTCTGGTTGCGTTGGGATTGGACAACTAATGTGTCCTTCTACGCCTTGGCCCCGCCTCCAGTCTCCGCCCCTCCCCTCGCTCCACAGTAGACACCCCCCCTCACCATGCATGCGTCCTAAGGAAGGAGGGCACTTCCGCCCGCTCACTCCGGAACCCTCGGTTCCTGCTCAGGTTTCCGCCGAGGCGAAGAGAATGGCTCAAGCGGAAGTAGCGTGAGGCTCGTGGGCGGTGCGGAACACAGCCATGTCTGCGGCCCTGCTGCGGCGGGGCCTGGAGCTGCTCGCGGAGTCCGAGGGTAAGGAGTGCTGGTAGGGGAAGTCCGGTGCGGGCAGGAGGGTGGCGGTGGCTGCGGGCGGGATCCCCAGTGTGGGGAACGATCCAGGTAGGTCTTAACCCCAGTTGGATGGAAAGCGCGCCCTCTGACTCAGGCCCAGTCCTTTCTCTTCTCCAGCAGCCCCCCGGGCCGCGCCAGGCCAGCCCAAGCCCAGCAGGGCTCCGGTGAAGCGGACCCAGAAGGCGAAGGCGACACGGGCCCAGAAACTGCGGAACTCGGCCAAGGGAAAAGTGCCCAAGTCGGCTCTAGGTGAGTTCGGGAAGGAGCTGGAAGTGCTGCCTCTGGAGCTGGGGGCTGCGCCTGAATGGGGTGGTGCGTGGGGCAGGGCTTGAAACGTTCGCCAGGTATTGCTAGAATACGGGGTCCTGGACGTACAAGGTAAACGAAACACATGCCTCGGCCTCATGGGCTGCAGCCCTAGTGTGGAGAGACGCATCAAAGAATCTCAAACCCAGCATATAGTTGCGAAGTACATTGAAGCCTGTGAAGCAAAAGACTAGGGGACTCTGATGGGGCTTTAGAATAAAAGGCCAAATCAGCCTTCTCTGAGGAAACAACATTTAAGCCGAGAGGTGAAGGAAGTGTTAGAGTTAGCCAAGTGAAAAGTAGAAGAATATTCTAGGAATAACAGCATGTGCAGAGGTCCTGAGTCAGAAAGGAGCTCGTTGCCTTCGAGAATTTGAAAGAAAGAAGGCTGGTAAAGGTGACATGCAGTGAACACGGATCAGAGATGGAGCACTTAACAAAGAGCTTAATACCTGGATGCCCGGTGTTAATTTAATCCTTACAGCACCCCCATTCTCCAGGTGCAGAAACAGACACCTGCCCTGGTGGTACAGGTAAAAACCAGGCAGGATGTCTCCAGAGTCCTGCTGTTACCTACTCCATTCAAGTGGGAGCTGCTGTGGCCTGGGCAGTGGCTGTGGCAGGAGAGGTAACAGGTGGAGGATGCATGAAGGAGGGGCATCGACAGGCTGTAGTGGTGAATTGGCTGTGAAGATGGAGCTCAATCTCTAATGGAGTGTCTTGGGGAATGTGTTGTCACTTAACGAGGCATAAAGATGGTGCGCAGGTGTGGGCAGGAAGGTGATATTTGGACATGTGTCAGGACTTGGTGAGCTCCCTGTGTGTTTTAGTTTTTGCAGAGAGGAACAGGGTTTTGCTCTGTTGCCGAGGCTAGAGTGCAGTGGCGTCATCATAGCCACTGCAGTCTCAAATTCTTGGGCTCAAACCATCCTCCTGCCTCAGCCTCCCCAGTAGCCAGGACCACACCCAGCTCATTTTTTTATTTTTTGTAGAGATGGGGTCTCGCTATGTTGCCCAAGCTGGTCTGGAACTCCTGGCCTCAAGTGAGCCTCCCACCTTGGCCTCCCCAAAGCACTGAGATTATAGGCATGAGCCACCACACCTGGCCCTATTGTGTCTTTGAATTCCCAGGGCATAATGCCTAAAAGGTGTTCAGGTATTTGTTAAAAGAATTATGAATTCCAAGGGAGAAATACAGCATCAGCAAAAGCTTGGAGGCAGGAAAGTGGGACAGACACTTTTGAGTCCTAGTGATACTTGGAGTGAAGCAGGAGCATGGGATGCCAGAGGTCACTCCCATCTGTCCTAGCCCTTGTCTTGCCACCCTGTCTCTGGTGTTCACTTCACTGTCTCCCCTTTTGGACTGGGGGCAAGGCACAGACCTCCCTCGGGCTTGCCTGTGGCCATGGTATACAGCACAGGTTTTGGCACATGATGGATACACGAGAGCAATGGCAGGCCTCAGCCGCCAGTCTAGAGCATACCTCTGTGGCTGCCACCTTGGTCTAAGCTACATTGTCTCTAGCCTGGATTAGTGCAAAAGCCTAACTGGTCTTTGACTTGCCACACACCATCTCCCCTAGTAGTCTTGTTCTCAACAGCGGCTGAAGTGATCCTATAAAATTATAAGTCAGACCTTCTCTCTCTGCCTAGACCCTGCCGTGGCTCCTGTTGTCCCCAGTAAAAGCCAGAGTCTTACGATGCCTGAAGAGTCCCTCCGTGATCTGCCCCCACTCCAACTTCATCTGTTCCTGCTCTGCTCCTCACTCCAGCCATTTTCTGTTCTTCAAACACGTGTGTCACATTTCTGCTTCAGGGCTGTTGTGCTGGCTGTTCACTCTACCTGGACAGTCACACTTCCCTCAGATGTCCACAATGCTCTCCTTCCAGTCTTTGCTCAGATGTCATTTCAGTGAGACCTTCTTAGACCCTCTTTAAGATTGCAGCCTCCGCCTGGCATTCCCTTTCCTGTTTCCTATTCTGTTTTTCTTCATAAAATATATCACCCTCCAAAATACCATTTACCTTGTTTCCCATCGCCCTTCCCACCCGAATGTAAGCTCCAGGAGGGCAGGGATTTTTGCCTGTTCTGTTTCCTGCTGTGTGCCCAGTGCCTGACAGGCAGTGGTGCTCAGGACATACTTGTTGACTGAGTGCGTAAGTCACGCGGGCGACTGGGAGCCAGGGGGGCTTTGAGCAGGATCTGTATGGGGAGTGCATTTGACGGAGAAGAGCCCGGGCCTTTGCAGTAATCCAGGAAAGAGGCAGTGGGGCCTTTGGCAGGGCCATGAGCTGGGGACCCAGAAGTCTTCCAGGGAGTGAGTCTGAAATGACGATCCTTGCCTGCCACCCGCAGCTGAGTACCAGAAGCGAGAGTGTCGAGACCACCTCAGAGAAAACCTGAAGTTTATGACCAGTGCGAGAAATACAGTGGCTGAGTCTGTGACCCGGCAGGTTTGTTGCGGGGGTGGGGGCTGGCCCACGGGAAGGCAACTGCGGGGTGATAGCGGGCTTCCCTAGGACCCATCAGGGTCTCAGTGCTGAGCACAGGGTGGGAGTCCGGCCAGCTCCAGAAGGACAGAGTAGGAGTGGCGGGAGGCTGGCCCAGCCCTGCCCAGTGCCGTACTCCCTGGGTACTCCCCGGGACCGCGTGGGCCTGTTTGCTCTCCTGTCAGTGGAAATTATGTGCCCCCTCTCCTGTACCTCCCAGATTCTGCGCCAGAACCGGGGTCGCAAGGCCTGTGACCGGCCTGTGGCCAAGACTAAGAAGAAGAAGAAGGCCGAGGGCACCGTGTTCACCGAGGAAGACTTCCAGAAGTTCCAGCAGGAATACTTCGGCAGCTAGGCTCCCTGGAGGGCACAGTGCAAGGGCCCAGCGCCTCTGCCCTGGCTGCGGCTGCGTGCCCGGCCCCGCGTGCCATGCGCCACACGGCCAGCAGAGGGCGGTGCGGGGCCGGCCTGGCTCGAGGAGGCCCCGGAGCCGGGTGGAGGCTGGAGTGGAGCTGGCGAGGGGGACGTCCTGGGGAGGATTTCCACTCACACCGGACCGGAGCGGACTTGTGCAGGCTTTGGGGGAGCCATCTGCGCCTGCCAGAAAGGAACGTTTCTAACTGTTTTGTTTGCTTTTGCCCAGGTAGGGCCTCGGGGCTGTTTGCTGTGGAGCAAAGCCAGTCCCTGGGCCCTCGGGGGCCACACCTCCAGAAGCAGGAAGAAGGCTTCTGGGTGGTTTCCGGGTCCTAATAAATGTGGACCCAGGAGCTGTGTGTGTGCTGCTGCTCTGGCTGACGGTGTGTCTCCATCTCCTCTTGCCCCAAGGGCCACCCTCCCTGCCCCCATCTCCCGGCCCCAGCAGGTGGCCATCCACACAGCTGTCCACCCAGCCTCTGCTGACGTACCCCAAAGGTGCCTTCCTTCCCTGTGGGTGGCAGCCACAGCTGCGAAGGTGTCCCTTGAAGGAAAATTAGCACTGAGGGCTTTGTCCCAGGGAAGCAGACCCCAAGGTCTGGCGACAGTGGGGGTGGTACTGCTTCAGCCCTCCCCTGGGGAGCATGGGCTTGCCGCTGGCAGAGGTCTGGACAGTGGCGGGGCTCCTGAGCAGCCAGGTGAAGCCAAGTGCCTGTCACGTGGGGGGTGTTCCCATTCGGGTGTGTGCCAAGCCGAAAGGTGGTGGCGAGGGCTGTGGCTGCACCACCATGGGAGGCAGGCTAGGCCCTTCCCAGCAGGCACAGTGTGGGGAACGGAGCAGGTGAAGGACAGGTACGTGTGAGTGACTGCGTGAGTAAATGAACGGTGCAGACCGGAGTCGGTCTCCGGTGGGGAAGGGATGATGGTGGAAGCCCAGTGGTCTGCCCCTGGTCTCTAACCACGTTCCATCCGAAGTGGGGGCAGGAGGGGCCACAGAGCTCCTTGAGGCAGCGTTGGAGTCAGGGGCCCGTCCAGGTGGCCTCCCTTAGCATGGGAAGGGGAGTGTTCTGTGACCCCAAACTGTAGGGACCAGGACCTTCCTCAGACAGGCTGTTGAAGTTCTCTATGCTCCTCTTCTGCTGGGCTTTAATGACCCGCTGGGGAGAGACAGACTCGGATGTATCCTTGGAGACTCATTCCCTTCATCTTCTAAGCAGCTTAGCAAGAAGCCGACTCAGCCAAGGGCCCCACGGCCGCTTTCCAACAAGGACGCACCTGCTGCTACTAATCACCTACGTGTTCCTGCTACTCCCTGCTCAGGAGTTTTCCGGTAAATCTCACATTTGTGTCAAGTAACACTAGTGGGTGCGTGTCCGTGCCCCCTGTGTGTGACCGATTAGTGTTCACCCTTGGGGTTCTGGGCCAGTAGTCGGGCTCAGGGACCTATTTTAATGATCACCCTGGGCAATTCCGTTGCGTGTAGCTAGAAGGCAGTGGGAACCCGGGAGGCCGGCGCGGGCACTTGAGGGGAGGATGTGTCACTGTGGGTGGGGGAGGTGCTGACCATGAACACCAGGACCTCGTGACCAGCAGGGCCCAAATAAGAGGACACCGAGTTGTCATGTACAAGCCAGAGCTAAAAGAACACGGCAGGAGGAAGCCTTCCCCACTTAAGACATGGGTGGGCATGAACAGCACCTTGAAGCCTGTGTCTCAGGCGGTTTGGGGGAAGGGACAGATTTGGGCCCAGCTGAGCAGAGTTTGAGGAGCCTACACTGTGACCAAGATGAAGGGCCCAGCCAAGGCTTCTTGTGTCTTCCACAGTGGGATGGTCTGCTTGAGCCCCCTCTCCTCACCCAATCCCCATCCCTTTTTGTGACTGAAGGTGTTGGCCAAGGGGGCCGGGCAGGAGTGGGGCAGGACTGCCACCTGGGATCCCACTGGGGCCCAGCTGTAGGCTCCACTGCCAGGATGCCAGCCCTGCCAGAGCTTAATTCTAGTTCCAGCAGGAGGTGGGCAGGTCCCCATTAGATGACTTTCCAGCAGGTAAAGCCTTCTGGGACAGGCTGTGGAAGTGTGGCACTCAGGGCGTGTGCCCTGTTCTTTCCTGCTTGGCTGTCTTTCCTGGGGTGCTCTCCCCGTTCTCTCTACATCCACAGCTTTCCCCGCCGTCAAAGCCCAGCCAAGGGGCCCCATTTCCACTGAGGTGTCCGAGCCTTGGACAGTCCTGCCCCACTCCCCAGCCCCTGGTCACAGAATGTGAGCCCTGCCCCACTCTGAACTGGTCACCCTAGGCCAGGCTGGCCAGGTCCTGGCAGGGAACACAAGTTGTTACATGCAGGGTGGTGACTGGACATTGGTCTCCTCCCCACACCATCTTCCTGTATCCCTAACTCCATGCTGGGCCCTCAGGAACAGACATCCTGCGCTGCTGAGTACAGCCTGTCTGTCCAGGCCACTGTCACTGCCTGCGTCAGCTGTCCCTCGGGCAGCATCCACCCCTAGGCCAGGCATCCCATGGGAGGGCCTGAGCCTGGGCCTGAGCTGCGTCAGGAAAAAGCCCCTGCCGGCCTCCCGGGAGGATTCTGAGCTAATCGCTGGAAGCACTTAGAGCCTCAGAGCTCTGAGTACTGTTAGCTGTGGTTGCTGCTATTTGTCAGGCGCGGTTGCAGTCCTAGAGATACAGGAATGAACCACACAGCCAGTGTCTGCTGTCATAGCGCCACTGCAGTTGGAGAATGGAAGATAGAAAATAAACCTGCATACAAATAAGCTCAACTGGAGAAGTTATCAGGGCAAAGCAGCCTGGGACATTAGCTGGGTCATCTTGGAAGGCCTCTCTGGGTGACGTTAGACTGCACAGAAGGCAGCCAGCCGAGAGGAGGCTGTCAGGCAGAGGGAAGGGCAATCACGAAGCTCCTGGGGCGGGAACCAGCTTGGCAGAGAGGTGCTGGCCGCTGCAGCACAGTGAGGGGTGGGGAGAAGGGCAGAGGCTGAGTGCAGTGTGACCAGAGTGTTCTGCGTCTGGGAGGCCTCAGCTGCAGGGGCCGGGGAAGGGCACAACCCGCCATCCTGGCTCCATCAGGAGCCACTGGCCTGCACTGACCCCCCTCTTGTGCCTCAGTTTCCTCTCTGCAAACCAGGGGTGAACTGTCTCCAAGGGAGGCCCCACACTGCTACTGGGTGACTCTGGCGCTCTTAGCCACACCCTAGCACCTAGATAGTACAGGGATGTGGAGGGAGGTCCTGTGGCCTTTGTGGATTTCTAGAATCTTGGCAGCAAAGACTTCGAAGATCACCAAGTCCAAGGCCCAGGGGCAATGTTCTCCAGGGTTTATTCATTCTCAGGTCTCAAGCTCTGCTGGGCACTGAGAACGCAGGTTTGTGACCCTGAGATGCAGGCCCTTACAGGCCACTTGTTTCCAGGCTCAGGAAACAAAATAGAGAAGAGCCCAGACTCTGAAATCAAGAGCCCTGGGTTCACATCCAGCTCTATCCCCCACGTGCCCGTTTCCTGACCTGTTTGGATAGGGCCATTATGGCCCCTGCCTCACAGGCTTGTGGGGACTGGGTGAAACGCAGAGCAGAGGTTATTGCAGCACCCGGGCTGCACTCACCACCACTCTCTTCCCAGCCACTTCCCAGACATACTCCTGTGTCCATACCACCTTTCCCAGAGGACACATGGGAGAGGGGACCTGCCCAAGCTGGGCTGATTCTTGCACTCGACCATTCATCCACAACCCAAAAGGAATCGTCTGCCCCATCTTACAGGAAGTCACCCAGCAAAGAGGAAGTGCGCCACTGCAATGAAGTGGCACACCTCCTAGGTCCTGCTCCACCCAAGTATCTCGCAGATGTCAGGCCTTCCAGCTGGTCTAACTGGCGGACACATTCCGCACCCACCCCCCGGTAATTTCCGTTCAGGCCCAGCCCTGGCCAGAGCCTGCGCAGGCTAGGCTGTCGTCTTCCTACTCCAGAGGGGCCAACCAACACCTGGCAAGTCTCAAAAGCAGCCATTTTTCTCCTAGGACTCTACACAAACCACAAAGGCTTGTAAATAAAACCTAATCTCATGTGCCAAGCTCAAGGGCTCACCCAGTGACTTGCAGGACATATGTTGGCACAAAGCCATCTTGAGGGAACAGGTGGGGCCCAGGCTATTCCTCCCACCCAGCCACTCTTGGGCCCTCAGGCTCTCCAGCCTCCTCCCTACCCGAACCAGCTCTCAACTCCAGGCCCAACTGCCCCTCTCTTCAAATCCTAGGGAAGCCATCATGACCCACATCCCCGAGGGAGACTGAACAAAACCCACTCTGGGCTCAAATTTTCAGTGCTGAAATGCCCCCTCACATGGCAGGTCCAGCCGGAGAGTTCTCAGGTTCTTTACCAGAAGCAAGACACCACACACCAGATGTGAAGTTCTTCCACTACAAAATAATTTATTACAACACACAGCTTCAGCACGGGACACTCCTATGTACAAGCACGACTCTCCTGACTACCCTAACTAGGAGACCCTTTTTTTCCCCCTTGCCTTGCGGACCTCTTCAATCAAATCTTTCAGGTATTGGATCTCCTTGGCCAGGGCATCCGCCTTCTCTTTCAGAGACTCATTCTTCTTCTCCAGCTCTTTGCACTCGCCAGCAAGGGCTTCCTGCTCTGCCCTCTTCTTCTGGCGATATCTAGTGGCCGCAGTCTTGTTTTGCTCCATTTTTTTCAGCTTCTTATCCAGCTTCTCACCCTTTACTTTTGCTACTACCATCTTCTCTCCAGGACGATTGTACGGTTTGGGGCGGGCAGAGCCACAGAGGACACCTGGAGATGGCAGGCTGTTTGGAGAGCCACTGGCGGTAGAAGGGCTATGCTGGGGAGAGCCCAGATAGGACTCAGGGCTCATACAGACACCACTGTCATTATCTGAGGGGGTGTCTTCCTCCTTTACACACTGAGGAATCAGGGTAATGTAAGCACTGGAGTCTGACTTCCTATCTCCTTCAGAGATATCCACTTCACTGCCCAGCTCTAAACTAAAGGAATGATCTGGAGTGGAGGACAGGACCCCTGGGAGAAGGGGAAGAGGCTGCAGGAAGGTGAAAGGGGCAACCTGGTCAGCTTTTGTTAAACTTTCTGGGAGATGGCCAATTGGGTTCACTGTCTGGGGGGGCTCCTTATTAGTCTGCTGGACTAGGGGGGCAAAGAGATCACCCGTGTCATCCAACGTGGCCAAAAGCTCATCTGGCATGGTTTCCAGGTCATCTAAATTCAACAGGGCATCAAAGTCAAACTCCTTCAAATCCATTTTCTCCAACATCCAATCTGTCCCCGAGAAGGCATCCTCTGCAAAAGATTTCACAGTGATGGAACCAACTGAGTCAGATACACAAAGCAACCAACTCCTAATCCCGGACCCACACTGTCAGATGTGGTGGCCCACTCACCCTTGCCATTGTTGGAGGCACTGACCAACCCATCCACAGCCAGCCATCCGGAGGAGCCCGCCTTAGCCTTGTCGCTGGAGAACCCATGAGGTTTGAAGTGCTTGGCCACCTCCAGGTAATCATCTAAGAGATCTAGACTTTCTTCAGCCCCCAAACCCGACTGGTCGAAGGGGGACATCAAGTCCCCCCCCAACACCTCGCTGCTCAGGAAGCTCATCTCGGTCATGTTGCAAGGCTTTGCTGGATTCCAGGAATGTGCTTAATTCGAAGGTGTCTTTGTCGGTTACAGCAACGCTGCTGCTGGATGCTGTGAGAAGCCTGAAGAGGAATCAGAAGCCAAATCCCATTAGAGAATAACTGATTTAAGAATTTCATCTTTTTACCCGTCACGCAGGACGACCAAATCGAACTGCACTTAGTTGCAGAGAACCGGGGGCACGTGGCCCCAGGGTCATTGTTATCAACTTTCCGTGCTTCCGGCTCAGGTTGCACAAAATGGACGCCCACGGAGACCCGGCCATCCCTTAACCAGCGACCAAGAGGAAGGCGCTCCGTCCCCGTGGCCAAATACGGCCAGGCCGCCGCGCCCCGCCCACCGCCCGCCGTGACTCACGCCCCCGCTGCCGCAGCCACCGCCCCATCGCCGCCATCTTGGCTCCTGCCACGTTTCGGGGGCGACAGCTCGGACCCCCGGCGGGGCTGGGGCCCAGGGGGCGACGAGCCCCCGGGGAAGGAGCCCCTGGCGCCGGCTACGCTCCACCGGCCCGGGAGCGCCCGCGTCTCATGGACACAAAGAAAGAGGCCCCGCGTCCCGGGCGCTCGTAAAACCGCTTCCCCCTCGTTGACATGCCCGGCCCCAGGACGCGCCCAACCAAGCCGAAACCCCCCCTGCCGGCCCACCGCTCACGGCCGGCGCGACCCGGCCCCGGTACTCACGCCATGGCTTAAGCCGCTGGGGGTTGCCGCTGCAGAGCCTGGTGCTGCTGCCGCCGCTGCAAAGGCCAACGCTGCCGCAGGCACTGCTGCCTCTAGTACGCCATGGTGGCCCCGGACCCTGCGGGAGGGGAGGAGGGAAGACACGCACTGCGGAGGAAACTACATCTACAAGCGGGCGGAGCAGAAATGGCCGCGCCGCGCCGTCCGCGGGACCTTTATAGACTCCTCCTCCATTGGGACGCACCACTGAAAGCATCCTTCCGCCGCGGCCACGTGACCCTCGCCTCCCGCCCTCGCGTTTTCCTCTCTGACGCCCCCACCGTTTATGTGCCGGGCGACCAGTAACCACCTGTCGGGGTATAGCTGTGATGAGAAAAGGAGTTTGTTTTCAAGGCCTCAGGGAAGGAAAATGGTGCACTACTTTTCAAGACTGCAAAGATCAAAGAGTCACGCTCTTCTCTCCGCCGCCCGGGAGCGCGGAAGGATCTGCCGTAAACGCCTCGCTTCCGGCGCGAGGTTAGACCGCGGGGGGAGAGAAGGCGCTTCCCAAGGAAGGTTTTTATTGTGAAGACCGAGGCCGCCAGGTTATCGCGCGAGGTGCTGGCGGGGAGCGCGCTTCGAGCTTATTGGTCCAGGCACAGTGAGTCATATATGCTTTGAGCTCCTATTGGTTCAGTACCCTCGGCGGGTGGGCCACTCGGGAGAGAGCCCAGGGTCTGCGCGGGAAGGGGCGGGGCCGTCAGGAGTTTCCCGCCGTGGGGCTCAAGTCTGCGGCCGCTTGTTGGAGGTGCCCGGGCTGCAGTGGCTTCCTTTTTTTTTTTTTTTTTTTTTTTTTTTTTTTTTGAGACAGAGTCTCACTTTGTTGCCCAGGCTAGAGTGAGTGCCGTGGCATCAGCCTAGCTCACAGCAACCTCAGACTCCTGGGCTTAAGCGATCCTACTGCCTCAGCCTCCCGAGTAGCTGGGACTACAGGCATGAGCCACCATGCCCGGCTAATTTTTTTTTGTATATATATTTTTAGTTGGCCAGATAATTTCTTTCTATTTTTGGTAGAGACGGGGTCTCACTCTTGCTCAGGCTGGTCTCGAACTCCTGACCTCGAGCGATCCACCCGCCTCGGCCTCCCAGAGCTAGGATTACAGGCGTGAGCCACCGCGCCCGGCCTGCAGTGGCTTCCTTAGTCCGGTCCGCTCCCTGCGCGGCCAGGAGCGCGCCGACTCCTGTCCACGGGCAACTCTAGCCCGGCGCGCCCCAAATAGTGATGTCAGGGCCGAGACTCTGCGGTCCCTTACTGTCGTCCTCAGTGAAACTTCGTACTGGCGACCAGAACTTCCAGGCCCCAGTTCCTCTGCCCCTCCCTCGTGTGCCCTCCCTTCAGTACCGGTTATGTTGACTTCCGACCTGAGAAGGCCCTCGGAAGTCACCTGGTCCAAGCCTTCGTTTTTTAGGGCGGACACTCCGCAAGCAGCTGGCTTGGTCCCCCGGAAACACCATAAGTAGCGAACACAGAACTGCCTCCTCCCCGCCCCCCCCCCCCGGACCGTAGATGGAAGGGGAGACTGGGAGGGCACCTGATCCCTGCCCACCTACCAGTAAAGGCCAGCTCTGTCTGCATCCTTTTCTGAACTCCGTTTAGTCGAAAGTTAAAGATGCACAGTCCTATTGCCCAACCTGTATTTTTATAATACACATTCTGCTAAAATACAAGCTTGCTGTTCTATTCAAATGCAGTCTATCATAAGGGAACTTCTTTTGGCTTATGTAGGTTCAGTTTGCCAAAAGAACAAGATTTTATTCAACTGGCATCTCTCTAGGGTAGTTTGGATTAACTCCCAATTCTGTAACTCCAGGTCTAACCAACATCCCAGCAAGTCATCCTAATGGCCCTGTGAGGTGACTTCGATGCTTGGGAACCCACGTCCACTTGCTGGAGGTGGGCGTGCCTGGAAGCGGTAGTCCTGGTCAGGGCCAGCTCTTCAACATAGCAGGAGTTCGAGAACTCTTCATCATCACAGTCCCCCCTCCAATGTCAGACCCTGTAAAGGTAGAAACCTTGGTGTTTCCACCTCCATTTGAGTGGGCCACACCAATATCATTTCTAAGGGCTGTGATATCAGTCAAAAAACTGGGAAAGCACTGCTCTCGGCAACTGTAGACCTTTAGTTGACTTGATGCAATCTAGCCCAACAATCTTACAATGGTAACCCAGGCCCAATGGGATGAGGTGTTTTGCTCAAAGTCAGGTAGCTCCCAGTGGAGGCAGTATAGGGTAGGAATTAGAAGACAAATTTTGGGAGAAAACCCAAAAGAATCCTGGCTTTATTAGCTGGGACACTTGGGCTAAGTGACCTATCCTCTCTGAGCCTCAGTTTCCTCATCTGTAAAATGAGCCTAATGATGAGTATCCTTGACCTAAGAATGAAGTGAGATCATATATGCAAAGCACTTAGCACAGTGCCAGGAAAATGTGCCCAGTAAATGGTTGCCATTGTTACTATTATTAGAACTCAGGTCTTCTGACCCTGACCTCCCAATCCCCCTGCCCTCCTAATCCCCCTGCCCTTATCTCCATTACATCATCCTGTTTCCTCAGAGCACTCTTCACTATTTACTGAGATGAAACCAACAACTATAAAATAACTGGTTACCAAGAAGAGGAAGCCTGGGGAAAAAAAAAAAAAAAACGAATAAAATAAAATAATTGGTATACACAAGGCATACTGGATGCCAGAATAAAAGTCTTGTTTTTCTTTCCCCTTGAGAAATCATGAGTGTTGAGATATACACAAGTTGTCTAGACTTTCAGAACAAAGGCAGTAAGAATCCCTGAGCCATTATCCATGGCAGTGGAGTAACTAGGGACCCATGGGACATGTCCTCCTTTTGCTCTATCAAGAGACTTGTCCATGTGCTTGGCAGATGACCATGTAAATGGTTGAGCATTAAAGAAAGCAACACTGCCCTAGTTCTGACACTGAAGAGGTCATAGAAGAATGACTCCAGTGGCAACTTGTCCCATCCATTCTTTTATGGAGACCTAGGTCAAACACTTCAAAGGTTTCCCTAGCTGAAAGGGAGACCCAGTACCACTCCTGTAGGAAAATGTTTCATACCACACACACAGTCAAAGCTGTTGGAAAGGAAATTTTTATTTTCTTCCCATGCTGTGGAAGGACATCGTGTTCCCCAGTTTTATTTCCTCCCTTTAGGAGAAAAAGAATAGCAGTTATCTGGGTCTCAGGGCTAAACTGCTCTTTTATGGACATAGCCAAGACAGAACAGAAAGACTGGTGACTGATTCCAAAGCTACCAGCTAACACATCAACCACCACTGAAGGGCAGCCAAGTGACTAGAAGGCAAGTTGTGGACTTGGCCACAGGGACCAAGAATTTAAAGACTACGAGGTGATCAAAGTGAAGGTGAACGACACCCAGGATGCAGTTGACCACAGACCCTCGGATCTCTGGTATTTTGGCCACTTATAGAAAGCAGAATCTAAAAGGGCTGCACCTTCTGGCCTGGAACAGGGGTCAGCTCTAATCCTAAGTGTCTCTTATCATTCTCCTTGGCCCAGGCAAAAGGGCAGAGTTCTAACAAATCCTCCCAGCGCAGAACTTCTCAGCTAAGTCACAGCACGAAGGAAGTGCCATGGCAGAGAGCTTGGGACACATGCAGGGACTCCTATGTACAGAACCCCCTCAGGGCCTCTCCAGGATCCTGAGCTGATTCTTCACCAAAACCACTTGAGCTCTCAACTTGAGTGGAACACATGGGAGCAAAGTCGGCTAATGTGGCGTGTGAACAGGTGGGCTACCAGGGGCTGAGACCTAGGAGACTTTTCAGTACAGCTTTTCCAAACATGAGCTTCAACATTTTGTTAATTTTTTTTTCTTTTCACAACCAAGCATTTAAAGTGAAATACTGTTGTCCTGAACTCATTTTTCAGAAAGGGGCAACAGGAAGGAACCAAAATAAATTCTGGAATTTATTAGGCTTAAGATGGATAAGTGTGGGCTGGGCGTGGTGGCTGACGCCTGTAATCCTAGCCCTCTGGGAGGCCGAGGCGGGTGGATCACTCAAGGTCAGGAGTTCGAGACCAGCCTGAGCAAGAGTGAGACCCCGTCTCTACCAAAAATAGAAAGAAATTATCTGGCCAACTAAAAATGTATACATAAAAAAAAAAAACAAACTAGCTGGGCATGGTGGCACATGCCTGTAGTCCCAGCTACTCGGGAGGCTGAGGCAGTAGGATTGCTTGAGCCCAGGAGTTTGAGGCTGCTGTGAGCTAGGCTGACAGCCCAGGCAACAGAGCAAGAGTCTGTCTCAAAAAAAAAAAAAAAGTGTATTTTTTACACATTAAGCTAAGTATGTGGTTTGCTAACCTTGATGGGGCAAGACAATCTCCAGACAGGAGCAGATGCTATTACTCCAAGCAAAAGTGGGTGTGTTACTCAACAGGAGGCAGAACGGTGGAGAAAGCCACTGCATCTTTCCCCAAAGATTAAAAAAATGGGTGTGTATGTGTGCAGAATATTGCCCCCTTCCACTCAAGAATCTCAAATCTCAAAGCACCTGGCTACTGGCTACCTTCCAGATTTTATGAAGAAAATGGCAGCAAAAAGAATGGCTTGCTCAGTCCTGGTCAGCAAACCCCCTCAGAACCAGGGCTGAGAATTCCCACGGCTTCTCATTCTCAGGACTTCTAAGAGGTTCTTGCTTATAAAATGGCAAAGTTACAGTTTTGGTTTTATGAAACATTGTTAAAAAGTCAGAGATGCTCTTAGGAAGATGCTCTTTAAGAGAGGAGATGAACTCATTTCCCTTCCTAAAATCAATTACACTTGGCTTAAATAACTTAGGACTCTCTAAGGAGTCCTTAAAATCTTTTCTTTTTTGAGCTTTCCTTCTAACATTTTATTAGTATGTGGAATTTTGTCAGAGATGCCAGCTTGGGAAAATTGTAAGTTTTATAATACTCATGGCAGGGAAACCAAATCCCTTATCTCAATGAATAATATATCCTTTTGCAACATTCTATGAATCCTCTCCTCTCCCTTCCCGCTAACGGACACCAGGTGGGTACATCGGAACCCTCAATGTTGGGCTGCACCCCATACCCTGGATACAATTCATCAGGGTAGTAACTCAGGCATATATTAATAGGTTTTTGAATTTCCATTTGATTCTGATGAACAGCCAAGCTAGAGAATCTCTCTGAAGGTTCTCAGCATTATCTTTTTCCTTCCCTCTCAACACCTTTATACAAATGAAACAACTAAACCACATTAAGGAATCCTTGCATATATGTGTGTGTGAGAGAAAAGGCAGAAAAATCTCTAAATGTAGTCAGGGTTAACCCACGTTCTCAGCCTAATCTATGACAAAAGGGGGGGCAGGAATCTCTACCCTAAATTCAGAGGGCTGCTGAGGTGGCAATGCTATTTAAAGAGTCATTTCCTGACACTGTCATTGGGAAGGAATGAGGCAGCTGCAGAGAGCTTCACCAAAATCCCACTGATGGAGAGGTAGTAAGAATAGAAACATAAGATGACTTGATGTGAGGAGAACAAAATACTGGATGGGCAGATGAGAAACAGAATTATCATCAGCCTCTTGCCACAAACAGAAAAAAAAAACACAAAACAAGAAGACACACTGACATGGTGTATTAAACAATTCCTCCCCACCTTCAGGGTATGTTTACACTGCAATAGTGCAATTTTAGCAGCAGGAAACAAGAAGGAACATAGGAAGTAGCCACCTCCCTCTCATTATGTTTTATCCATGTGCTCTCTCTTCCTAGGTAGCACCGATCTCCCCAGGTGCTGGGTGAGAGGACAAGGGGAAGAGGTCTGTGCATGTCCACTTGCCCTCTGGCCTCTGGCAGTGCCTGAAGAGCTCAGTAAGCACCCCTGTCTCACTCCTACGGCAGACACTGGCGGATGAAGGGCTGCCCACCGGGCCTGTTCTTGCTCTAGTACAACATCCTAGAAAAGCAGGACCTGTCAAGGGAGAAAACATGGTCACCAAGCCCCAACTAGTGACTAGATTCTCCAGTTGACATTAAGCCTTCAGGTGACCTCCTTCAACCTCTACTGCTAAGCCTGTGTTCCTTCCAAGGCCTTGTCCTAATTGGCAATAAAGCAAGGAAAGGGATGAACACCAGCATTTCTGGTGAGGTGCTGCCGTGCAGCCCCCATCCCTTCCTTGTCTGTCCAACCCCGGCAGCTACAGATGAGGTGTGGACACTGGGCACACAAACCTGCCACCAGCCCCTTAACCAGCTCTGGTTCCCCTACTGTGCACTGTCGCTGACGGGCACTAAGAAACACGAGCTTCAGATAACTTTGCATCCAGTTTATCCTGTGAGTCAGTAAGTGTTCCCATGAGAGACATTCTCAGCACTTACGAGAGTTGGTCAGGAGACGGGGGGAATGGACTTCTTTTCCAGGAACCAGGGTCAAAGGCCAGCTCTTCTGCCAGCCTGATCCCTAGAAACCCTAAATACTGTCTCAACACTCACTCTGCAGAGTTCAGCTGAGCAACATGCAGTCATAGCTCTTCAGTGACATTCAACAAAAAGGCAACATCTTAATTAGGCAGATATGCTCCAAGGACAAAAGCAAAACAGAAGGCATGAACAAGAGAGAAAAAGACAGAAAAGACACTGAATAGGAACAGGCAAAAGGGCAGGGCAGACCAGACAGAAGCAGGAAACCTGGGCCAAAACACAAAACACTGAGTGGTCTCATCCGCTCAGACCAGCACTCCACCTTCTCAATTCATTGCAGAAAAATTAACCTGGAGCAAGGGGGGCAAGTAGGGAGCACAGTGTTTGGTAACAAAAATAGAAAGTGTTGGGTGAGAAAATAGGAGACTAAGAGATGTCATTCTAATCAGCACGAAGTGACCAGGGTGATGACCAGCAAGATAGGAGGCACCTAGGGACCCTGTGAGGCACCAACTATGTAGCCAAGAATGTCTAACGGAGAATTCAGGGCCTGACCACCCGACACCTGCTTTGGCCTTCACCTGCCCTACATCTGCAGCAGCACCTCCGGCTCAGACAATGAGCAATAGAGAGTGTAGCCCAATTCATCTATTTCTTCAGGGGTGAGCTCTGCAAATAAGTTCACCTTGGGGTTTAGGGCACTGGGCAGGACTCCAGCCTCTAAGTAGCTGATGAGTCCCCTCAGGGCCTGCAGGAAACGGTCAGCCAGCATATCTGGAGACCAGTCAGCCTCCTCCTGGGCCAAGTGGAGGATGACATTGGTGAGCTGGCTGGCAGTGAGGTGGCCCAGGGCTGGACGAGATTTGCATATGGCCTTGAGGATCTTGAGGCATAGAGATCGGCAGCCCGAGTCGGCCTGGTCCAAAGCCCGCAGACGTGCCGTCTCGGCAGGACGCAGGCTCAGCCGCCACAGGTTGTCATACTGGGCTAGCCGGTGTGGTCTGGCCACCAAGACTGTGTCACCAAGGGTCACCGATGGCAAGAAGTCAATGACGAGATGCTTGTCACGCTCATACTGCACCTCTAATGTCAGGGCCTCTGGGGATGGTGCTGGTCGGATCACATAGTCCAAGAGGGACCCGATGGCTGGCCAATTGATGGAGCCAGCCACTACCTTCTCAAATGTGTCTGCCACTGTCTTTGGGGAGAGGTAGCCCCCTACTACACATCGGTCCCAGTAACTGCTACCACGAGGAAAGTACTCTGGATTTTCACGACGAACCAGGAAGAAGCCAGGGATGTTCATGATAGTGTCCTCACCAGGGATGCAAGACCATAGGTTCTGCTCCAACACAAGGGGCACAATCAGTTGAATGTGGTCAGCCGTCACCACCTGTTGGAGCAGAATTAAAAAGATTTTGAGGGGTTCACTCCGCTCAAGAGAAGTGCTTCCCCAAACACAGGTCCCACCATCTTGCACTCCCCCAACAAGAATGGAAATTAAGAATTCTTTCATGGCACCGTATCAATCTACACAGAGTGAGAAAACTAGAGATGGGGACAAGAATATAACAGCTTCTTAAAAGTTGTTAAGTATGACTAAAAAATGAGAAAGGATTGAAGATGATACAGGAACAAAGAATAACAAGTATGGATCTCTAAATGCTGCACACTTTGGAAACCAAGACCTTAGTCATTCTGGCAAGCCTGGGACACTGATCTTCTGTACCAATGACACTAGTGAGAAGCATGTGGTCAGTCCCCAACCTCTCCCTTCACAGGAACCACCTTGTTACCTGCAGGTCGTCATACAGGCTGCCACTCAAGTACATGTCCCGAAGTGGCATGTCAGGCAACTTGGCCCGCAGGAAGCTCCGCAGCTCGGCACATATGTCCACAGCAGCTTGCTTGGCCCGAGCCTGCTCTCCAGCAGGGATGGCTGCCCGGTTCCGGTAGTAAGTAAGAAGTTTCTCCTGCAGGGACATGCGGAGTCGTGACTTCTTCAAGTCTACCTGGCCCTTCCTGGCCAATGGCTTGGGCCGGGGAGGGCAGAATGTATCTGCCAAGGCAAGAGAGAGAGGCATGTGAGCTCTTCCCATGCTTGCTCAGTCCACAGCTGCCTCAGCCCCCAAGGGAGAAGGGCTTGGCACAAAGGGCAAGTGCTGGTACAGTGGCTCAAGAAATGTTTGCTGAATGCAGGAGTACTGAAAGTCCAGAGGAAGTCCCAGGAGGGTAATCAACAGCCTTTCTTACCTGTTTCAAAGGCCGAGGAGTCTGTGGGAAGGGTCTGAAGGGACCGGCTTAGGCCTGTTTTCATGTCCTTGTTCAGCAGTCGTGGGGAGCCCATCCAGTTTGGTTCTTCCCAGCTCCTCTTCCCTGAATGGCTCAGGCGGGTGGGGCTGGTCGGGGCACTGATTGCCCGGTCGTACATCTGGAATAGCAGAGAGGACACAGGACATATACCTGCCTGTCTTGCTCTATTTCCTTCCAATTCTCCTCCCCACACCCCAAAGCTTTGCCCTAGTAAGTTCAACTACTATTTTGTAATAATTTTGTTTTTATTCTAGATTATTGAATTTTTTGTTCCACGCAGAAAACCTCAGGAAATATAAGAAATAGATTAATCCATGATGTCACAACCCAGAGAAAACTGTTAATATTTGGTATATTTTTCTAAAAATATATATTTATGTAATTTGGATCACATTTTATACATACTTTTAAAACCTGATTTTTTCACTTACCTTCATTCTGATCACTCCCTCCCATCCCTACGAATGCATCAACATTTTGTAACTATACTATACTGTACCTATGAATATACCACAATATTGAACGTGGATTCATTTATTTAACAAATAGTTACTGAGTGGCTACTACGTGCTAGGCATTGGTCTTGGTGCAAACCAAAGAGAACCAAACACCTGCCCTTGTGGCGTTTTCAGTCTGCTAGGGCTGCAGTCCCCAACCCCCGGGCTGCAGCCCAGTACTGGTCCGTGGCCTGTTAGGGGATGCCGCGCATCACCGCCTGAGCTCGGCACCACCACCCCCCACCACAACACCCCAACACCCAACCCCAGTCGGTGGAAAAATTGTCTTCCATGAAAACGGTCCCCAAAAGGTTGGGGACTGCTATACTGGGGAGATACGGACATGATAAACAAGATAAATCTAAAGTACACAGATAGAGATAAATGTGAAGAAAAGGTAGGAAAGGGAAATAGGAAGTATATGTGTGGTTGAGTGTTGCCATTTTAAACAAGGTAGTCAAGAAAGGATATTTTGGTTATTTGCAAATTTTTACTTGGAGGGATGAATTTATTTGTATCTCCAGTGATTCCTTTAGGGCAGAGTCCTAGAAGTAGATTTACTAAATCAACTTAAGGTCTCACCTAATAATGCCAAATTGCAGTTACACTTCCATTAGCACTATCAATGTCTTGTTCCAGGTGAGCTCCACTTCGTAGAGACTGCCTGACTACATCCCATCCCTGGCCCTGGCTGCATCCACTTACCCGCTTAACCGCCAGCGTGGCGATGCCCAACATGGCTGCTCCACCCACCCCCAGCACCAGCCGGGCATTGGAAAGCACAAAGTCAATGGCTGTGCCAATGCCATTGTCATCCTTCTTGCCCTTGCGCTCACCAGCGCCTGCCATTGCTCACCTGAGAATGAAGACAGAACACAGCCATTATGACTTTGGGACCTCCAGAACTGTCCCTCCCCCTTCCTCCCCTATCAGGCCAATCCCCAACAGGTACAGGACACTCTGTGAGTTCCAGCAACCCAAATCCTCTTGCAGTGTGGTGCAGATCTGCATACCGCTCTAAACATTGCTAGTGTCTTCTACATCCGGTGTCCTCTACACCAGGAATCACATAAGGAAAAACAAAGCGTCCCAGAATGGGAGGATATCGAGAGACAGGCTCACCGAGTATGCTCCAGTATAAATAACATTCCTTCTAATACCCTATCACAACTGGGTATTGTAGTTTCACATCTCATGCCCCTACCTCTATCTCCCCACCTCCCCCAAAAAGAAACAAATTATTCCTGACTGTACTTATTCTAGCAATTAAGTTAACTAAGAGTCACTGCCAAGGCCAAAAATATTTTTTCCCCAATTAGAGTTCACACCTGGGGGACACTTTCCTTTTCTCCACCATTTACAGTCAATAGAAGCGTCAGCTTTAGGGACATAATGAGAGAATACTTGGCCAAATGAAGTATGTTCCTTCCTACTTGAAATGCACAGAGCATGCAAGGCCAAGAGGAGTTAAACTTTGTATTTGCAGGCAGGGTCAGGCAAGAACATTAGCCATCCTCCTTCCGGGGGCCACTGAGACAGAGATGGGACATATCAAACTCAGCTGAGGTAGAGAACCCAATCAGGAAAAAGGCAGAATACTACACATTTCTCTGCACATAATAAGTCTCCTGTTTTATCTTTTAAAAAGTAAGAACCTTACTGCTGTATTTATTATAATAGGGAGAACCACTAGATGCAAGCACTCTCTAAATGATCCATGACTGTGTTGCAGCAGGACTAGAACGGCACCTCCTCCCTCCAAGCAGAAGCCAGCAGGGGCCTCCACGGGCCATTTAGTCCTTGCCCCTTCTGATGACTGGTAAGAACAAGGTGGTGGTGTAGCATAATAGAAGACAGCATGGGTTTGAGTTGGAATTCCTGAGATTAGGTACTTGCCTTATACCCTGACTTATTAGCTGGGTGATATCAAATGAGTTACTTAAGACCTCAGCTATAAAAAGAGGATAATGATCCATGCATGGCCCAAATCATAGGGTTATAGTGACGAAAAATGTCTAAAATACTGTGTATGAACACTTTATAAACTGTAAATATGCTGTACAAATATGGGCTATCACTAAATCTTTTAAGATTTCCATCCACAGGACAAAAGATCAGCTTCCAGAAGGCAGGCAGCAATCTGGAATATCCTCTGAGTGACATTCCACCTTTTGATTTCTCACTCTGTTGCCCAGACTAGAGTGCAGTGGCATCATCATAGATCACTGCAACCTCAAAATCCTGGGCTCAAGTGATCCTCCTGCCTCAGCCTCCTGAGTAGCTGGGACTACAGGCACATGTCACCACACCTAGCTAATTTATTTATTTTTTGTAGAGACAGGGTCTTGCTCTGTTGCCCAGGCTGATCTCACAACTCCTGGCCTCAAGCAATCCTCTTGCTTTGGCTTCCCAAAGTTCTAGGATTACAGGCATGAGCCGCTGCACCCAGCCACATTCCACCTTTTGAAACTAAGCTAAAATGGTCTCATACTGATGCTATCCTGGGCTTGAGATCAAAACTATTAAGTTGAGCAGGCTTGTTAAAGGCTTTTCCTATGCCGGTGCAACATGCACCATGCCACCCACCCCAGTGCAAGGACCAGGTGATATCATAGACCTGATGACCTGGAAGAGGAGAGATCATCCACAAGCTCAACAAGACACACAGTCCTTATTCTAACTGTTAATTCAACTTGTTCCAGTTGAAACTGCTTCTCCATGATATGTCCTCCACTCACGTTCTGCTGTGTTATTAGCTTGCGGCCTACTAGGAGGCAAGAACTGCACTTGGCAAGAGGGAGGGACCTGGCTCCTCAGGAGAATTGAGAGAGAACACTGTTTTTTGGAGGGCATAGAATTTCAGATCTGTAAGATGAAAAAACTTCTGGGATCTGTTACACAACAACGTGGATGTACTTAATACTACTGAACTGTATACTCAACACATTGACTGCCACGCTAGAAAAAAAATGTTTTCCTTGGGGTTAGTGTTGTATTATGAAAATAGAACAAAAACTTCAAAAACAAAACAATACTTTCTAATTTAGTGAAAAATTTGTTATTTTTTTAGTTTTCTATGTGTGAGTTATGTGCAACTTGAAAAACAGTGCACGCAGCTCTCAAGGTGAAGAGATGTGAGTTACATATGCTTCACGAGGCCCTGGACACAAAACTAATGAGTTAAATACAACTTGCATGGCAATTAATGTATTAAAAATGGTTAAGATGGGCCAGACATAGTGTCTCACGCCTGTAATCCTAGCACTCTGGGAGGCCGAGGCGGGAGGATTGCTGGAGGTCCAAAGTTCAAGACCAGCCTGAGCAAGAGTGAGACCCCATCTCTACTAAAAATAGAAAAAATTAGCCGGGCATCCTGGCAAGTGCCTATAGTCCCAGCTACTCCGGAGGCTGAGGCAGGAGGATCACTTGAGCTCAGGAGTTTGAGGTTGCTGTAAGCTAGGCTGACACCACAGCACTCTAGCCTGGGCAACAGAGCAAGACTGTCTCTAAAAAAAAAAAAAAAAAAAAAAGGGTTAAGATGGCTAAAACAAAAAAACAGAGGCCAGGTATAGCAGCTCATGCCTATAATCCTAGCACTGTGGAGGCCGAGGCAGGAGGACTCCTTGAGACCAGGAGTTCAAGACCAGCCTGAGCAACACAGGGAGAGCCCTTCTCTACAAAAAATACAAAAATCAGCCAGGCATGGTGGTGCATACCTATAATCCCAGCTACCCACGAGGCTGAGACAGGAAGATGGCCTGAGCCCAGGAATTTGAGGCTGCAGTGAGGTATGATGACACTACACTCTAGCCAGGGCAACAGAGCAAGACCCTGTCTCATAACTAGCTAGCTAACTAAATAAGATTTTAAAAAATAAAAAAATTTAGCCAGGCATGGTGGCACACACCTGTAGTCCTAGCTACTTGGGAGGCTGAGGTGGGAGGATCCTTTGAGCCCAGAAGTTCAAGGCTACAATGAGCTAGTATTGTGCTACTGCACTCTAACGTGGGAGACAGTAGGATCCTGTCTCTAAAATAAATAAGACAAAGAAGGAACTACAGATCTGGAAGGCAGGACTGGGAAGGGAGAATGAGAGCTCTGCCAACATTTCAGGGAAGTTATTTAACCTGTCTCCTGAGATACAAAAATGGGAATAGAAATACCCATTACCTCAATCTAGTAAGGATGATGAACAATGCACGCCTTGTAGCTTCCTGGGATGACAGCACAAAATTA
Organism: Lemur catta; assembly: GCF_020740605.2. Lineage (NCBI taxonomy): Eukaryota > Metazoa > Chordata > Mammalia > Primates > Lemuridae > Lemur > Lemur catta. The sequence goes on from NC_059133.1 coordinate 8,444,679, forward strand.
TGAAAATTTTAACTTATCTTACTTGAAAAAGTCATAGGCTTTTTCATAAACATGTCTTACTTGAGTACATATGAGAACAGCTAACATATATTGAGTTTGTGCTATGTGCTGGGCATTTTACACATACTAATTCCCTTAATCCTCACAACAATCCCATGAGGTAATACTATTATTTTCAATTTACAGATGAAGAAACCAAGGCAGAAGTTAAGTAACTGGGTCCAAGGTCACTGTGCCATAAGTTGTGTGGCCACAATTTGAACCTATAACTCATGCTGCTGGGGAGAACTAATCTATCAGGGTCCCAAGTAGCCTGCAACCCCACCTTGTTCACATCTCCTCTCTATTAACTGCTAGACCATAAGCTTCTTGGGGACATTTTGGCTCATTCATTGCTATATCCCCAAGGTGTGCAGTGTTTTATGCATAGTAAATATCTGTTGCATGAATGATATTCACTATTAACGCTACAGCATTTTGTTGGGTTTTTTTTAGGGGTGGTGATGGCAACATGTAGCCCAACTACAAAGAATAGGGATCAAAGATTCCAAGTAGCTCACTAACTCCCTTCTGGATCTATCTCCGCGCCCCCCGCCGCCCCGTGCAGGCTCCATGGGCATCACCCCACCTCTGGCGCTGTACTGCCAAAGGCAGGTCTGCCAACCGTAAGTGGCTGAGAAGAATCAAAAGCCATTACATAAGGCTCCTCCTCCTGCCTTCCCTATCCCAGTTCAAAACACCACCTTCCACTCAGCTGGCAGGCCTTACACTGTGGTGCTGGCCTTTCTCCTCCTGCCTCAGCCAACTGGGCACCAAGTCCTGCTGTTGTACACACTGTACACACCGTATTTGTGTGTGGCCACCCCCACCACCTCGGTCCCTCAATCTCACCTGGCCAGATCTGCTGCCTCTACCATCTCTCACCAGAGTATTCTCCACAGTACCACCGGCATGCTCATCCAAGGCACAAAAGTAGCTATGTCCTTCCCTGCTTACAAAGCTGTGATGGTCTGCCCATAATTAGATACTATAATCTCCTTAAGTGGGACTCAGTGTCCTTCTAGACCTGGCCCAGCCTCAACTCCAGCCATTTGCCCTACAGGGGTGCCATTCTAGCCACACCAGACTCAAGTTCCAGACTACAAAATGGAGTTTCTGCTTCCAGGCATTTGCTTATTCTTCTTCCCCCTTGCCTGGAAAGCTTCTATTTCTCATTTGAGGCACAACTCAAATATCTTCTTTTCTATAGCCACCTGTGATCCCCTGCCATGACCCTACCCAAGGCAGAGTTAAGTCTTTGTCACGGTCTCCACAGCTATTTACACAATTCCCTAGTATAGAGCTGCTCGTGCTGAAATTAATTCCTGCTGATCTCCTCATTAGCTGAGTTCTTCGATGAACCATAACATTCATCCCTATCCAGAGCTGACCAGAACGCCAGGGCTATATAAGGTCCTCTGGGAAGGTTGCTGAATTAAATATAATCATGTTACAGTGGGACTTTCTGATGACACTGGCATTGAGAGTAAACAGAGCTAACATACCACTCACCAAGTACCATTCCAAGTGCTGGGTGTGTACTGTCTTATTTAATTCTCATACTAACCTGAAGAGGTATTTCTCTCTTACAGATGAGGAAATGGAGGCCTGGAAGGTTCAGCGACTTGCCTCAAATCCCACAGCTATTATTAGCAGTGCCAGGATTTGAACCCAAGCACTTTAATTCTTAAGTCTGTATACTAGGCTTGCTTTATAGACTGTTGTAACAGAATATAGCTACGTTTTAGGGAATGTAGTCTGACCCACAGTATAACTGAATCCACTCAAGAATAAGTTGGCTTGGAAGTGAACTCTAATGGTTTTAATCAATGTCTTCTCTAACATTTTCACATGTAAAGTGTCCTATAATATAAAATGGTGACAGCAATTCTGTTCTGGTGGAGCTTGAAACTCAGGACCTATTTTTTTCTCAGTAAGAGAACTCACTTCTGTTAACATATCTGTATTTCCTCCATTGATTTCCTTTTTTAGAGAGAAGCCTCTCAAGTAGCCGAGACTACAGATGCTGCCACCACGCCAGCTCTCCATCGATTTCTAATGACTAAAGGAAAGACTCTGATTACCGAAAAGGAAGGTTCTCCCTTTCCTGGTCCCCTGCATCAGAAAAAATGAAACCTATAGAAACAAGGGTCTATGTACCTGAGGCTTCTTAATGCATCTGTAGGGGGGGGATGGAAAAGAGGAGTGTCGGCGGAAGGCACCTCTGTCCTCCTTCCCTTGGAATTAAGGTAGGAGGGAAAATGAGAAGATCCTAAATAATCCCCCCTAGTTTGCTGTGGAGGAAGACCAGGCCCTTCTCCAGCTGTCTCTCCCGGGCCTCAGGATCCTCTAGCTTCTGATTTTTCCGGAACTCACGGCGGATGGAAGAAAGGTAGAAGTCTCGATCAGTGTAGCGAAGCTCTCGGCCCTGGCGTAACAGAGCCCGGTAGAGACTCAGCACCGCCTCTCGGCTCCACGGGGCCATGGGGGACTTGCAGGCACTAGGCGTCACGCTATAAACAGACAGGGAGACACAGAAGCCTAGTATCAGAATTAATGACAGAAGGGCCTGTAGACTATGTAGGTCAGGGAGTCTTAATCTAAGTTTCAGAGATTCCCCCCAGGTCACACTATGACTTAGTGGCAGGGCCAGAACTAGACCCCAGCCTTCAGACACCCCCTGCTGGGAAAGTACAGGTGATGATTCACCAGGGCTCATAAGATCATCAAAACATCAGCTTGCTCATTTATAAAATGGAGATAATGGTGACATTATGGTAACAGTACCTACCACATAGGGCAATTTTGAGAATTGCGTGTAAAGCATCTGTAATAGAACTCTGCTACAAGGGGTGGTCTACAGTGGTTGAAGAGAAGGACTCAGCTATACTTGAATCCTGGCACCACCATTTAGGAGCTGCATTACCTTGGGTAAGTTTCCTAACCTCTCTGTGCTTGTCTCAGTTCCTCTTCTGTAAAGTGAGAATAAATATCTTACTGCCACTGCCTTCCTTCCAGAACAATAAACGCTTACACAAGCACAGTGCGTTATCATTTATAAAATGCTTTGTTATCCATTATCACATTTGAACTAAGAACCTACGAAGTGGCCAGGGTTCATAATCACAGTGAACATTTGTTGAGGGCTTACTATACACCATGCATGTTCTAAGCATGTCCACATAACAACTCATCTCATTCTATCAACAACCCCAGTGTCATCGTTATTCTCACTTTTCTTTTTTTTTGAGACAGAGTCTCACTTTGTTGCCCGGGCTAGAGTGAGTGCCGTGGGGTCTGCCTAGCTCACAGCAACCTCAAATTCCTGGGCTTAAGCGATCCCACTGCCTCAGCCTCCCGAGTAGCTGGGACTACAGGCATGCGCCACCATACCTGGCTAATTTTTTCTATATATATTTTTAGTTGTCCAGATAATTTATTTCTATTTTTAGTAGAGACGGGGTCTCGCTCAGGCTGGTCTCAAACACCTGACCTCGGGCGATCCACCCACCTCTGCCTCCCAGAGGGCTAGGATTACAGGCGTGAGCCACCGCGCCCGGCCTATTCTCACTTTAAATGGAGAGAATGGAATCTCCCAGAGAGAAGTAACTTGTCCACAGGTGAACAACTGTAAAGGGGAGGGCTGGACTCCCGACCCCAACTCTGCCTGTCTCTATAATGACCGTTACCATTTGCTGGGGCCACCATATGTACAGCACTCTGGGTGCTCCATGAACTTTCCCAGCAGTGTCTGGCACATAGCAGGGGCTCAAAAATATGCTGAATGATAGAATTTTCACAACGTCCCTATGTCGCAGAAAAGATCACCTTCATTTCAGAAATAAAGAAATGATACCGAATGGGGGAGATATTTGACTAGAAAAAAAGATCTGGACTTTGGGCCCAAAGTCAGCTAGCCATGAACCTCCGGCCTTACTAACTTCCAGCGCGAGCTTGAGCAAGGTCCCATCCCTGTCCCTTTTTCCTTAACTGTTGAAGCGATCCCCTCGACCCTACGCGCCTCCCACAGTGGAAGAGATGCAGAAAATCCACAAGAGAAGTGCTTGATAAGATAGAAGGCAACTGTCACAGCGAGGGCTGTTACTACAAGGTCGCTTGGTGAGTGGGCGGCTGAGCCCTCACCAGTCCATACTTTCTGCCCCGACCCTAGGGGGCCGAGCCGGGGTGCAGAGACCCCGAGGCTAGGGTAGGCCGCCTTGGGGACCTGGGAGGGCTCCAGAGGCTGGGGCGGGGCGAAAACACCGACGGGCCTCCCAGGGGAAAGCCCAGACTGGGCTGGGGCGAGACCCTGGGTGGCAGGCCGGTAGCCTGGGCCACAGCCGGATGGGGGGCGCCGGCAGCAACCCTGACAGGAAGCGCGGCAGCCCTCGACCGCCTGGCCGCCGCCGGTCCTCACTCCTTCCCTCACTCACCCGCGGGCGCGCGCGCTATCACTCCTCTGGACTCGGTTCTCGCCCGGCACCTCTCTCGGGGTCACCCACCAACATGGCCCCTTCACTTCCGGGACACGACCTTGCGCACAGAGCGGCGGAAGGGCTGAAGGGAGCTCGAGGGCGGGAGGAGGCGGAAGGACTTCCGGTCTTCTTCTCGGCGCTCTCTCAAGCCCCGCCCCCTCGCTCAGGGCTCCGCCCCACAACGCCAAGCCCCGCCTCCGTGTGTGATGTCTGGTAGGGCCGGGCCTGCCCCCGGAGACCCGCGGTGCTGCTTTCGCGCTGTAGGCGCCGCTGTGATCCGAGAGGGCAGAGGGTGAGAAAGCAGGAGGTGGCCTCGCCCTCCGACGTGGCTGCGCCGCGGGGCAGGCCCCCCAACTGCTGCCAGTCTTGTGGCCGGTTAGAGGGCCTGGCCAGCCCTTGCACTTTGTGCTGATCTCGGGCTGATCTGGGGTCCCAGGATACCCGAGGGAATTCCGACACCACTGTTCAGAGCTCTTCCAAAGCCAGTTTCTCAGATCGCCTTCTTTTCATCCCTCCCTGCTGTTCCCGCTCTCCAGGACCTTTGGCTCCTGGCAAACTCCTGCCCCTCCTCGCCCCTCCTCTGACACACTTAGACGGACACACTGAGACGCCGCCTTTGGGCCCCACAGAAATGTCTGCACGTCATTAACCCGTTCAACAACAAAACATTTCTTGGCGCCTGTTATTTGCCAGGCACTGTTCTTAGATTTATCTATGTGCTTCTCTCTCTCACTAGATTTGAGGATAGAGACCATGTCTCTGTGGAATCCGTAAGCCCCTCCCCCAAAGTGCCTCCCAGAGCCTGGCTCAGACCAGCCTAGGGGTGGGGCTTTGCAGTCAGGCCTCCAGCTCCCAGTTCCAGCCCTACCACTTGGGAGCAGCTGCCCTCTGGCAGTTTTGTAACCTCTCCCAGCCTCTGGGCTGTAGTGAGGATTAAAAGGTGGTATCTAGGCTGGCTCAGTGGCTCAAGCCCGTAATCCTAGCACTCTGGGAGGGTCACTTGAGGTCAGGAGTTGGAGACCAGCCTGAGCAAGAGCAAGACCCTATCTCTACCAAAAATAGAAAAATTAGCCTAAGCAAGAGAGAAACCCCGTCCTACTCGGAAGGCTGAAGCAGAAGGATTGTTTGAGCCCAGGAGTTCGAGGTTGCAGTGAGCTGTGATGATGCCACTGCACTCTAACTAGGGTGACAGAGTGAGACCCTGTCTCAAAAAAAAAAAAAAAAAAAAGGTGGTATCTAACAGGAAGGGGTTGGGCAGTGGCTTGCTCATTCTTTCATTAATGCCACAGCTCCAGGTGGGGGCCTGTAATGTGCTAGGCACAGTGCTACAGGGAACACAGGGTTTGTCTTCTGGGGGGCTGATAAGAGGTGATAGGGGCCAGGAGGACTAACTCCCTCCGGAGAGGATGGCAATGTTGCAGGAGGGAGGGGTTACATTCTTTACTTGGATTGTTGCAGGAAGGCCTGTCTGATAAGGGGACAAGGATAGGGCAAGAACATTCCAGGGGAGTGTCCCAGGTCCACCCTCAGGTGGGCCCTTAAACCTGGCATGTACTAGGAGCAGCAGGGAAGGGGCCAGTGCTTCTGGAGGGGAGGCCCTACAGGGCCAGGGGAGAGGAGGGGAGACGGTGTGTGCAAGGGAGCCATAGCAGATTTGGAGCAAAGGAGCAGTGGGACCTGACTCCGTTTTAACAGGATCAGTCTGGCTTGAGAATCACTGAAGGGAGCAAGGCCGAAGCAGGGAGAGCAATCAAGAGGCTGTCACAAAACCCCTGGGAAGAGAGGAGGGGGGCTCAGACCAGGAAGGTGACAGTGGAGGGGGAGATGTAGTCAGATCTGGGGTGCATTTGGAGGTAGAGCGGCTGGATTTGCAGATGTGGGGTTTGAGAAGGAAGGGTCAATGATGGCTGCTGGTTTCTGTCTCTGGCTCCCACCTGTTTAGGAGCATGTTCCAGGTTTCCCAGATCACTAGACGAAGGCTGCTTTCCAGGACGTGGGGAATCCCAGCAGCACTGGGGAGACCGAACTGCTGGGGCCTCTGGGGAAGACTTAGGACTTAGAAGCAATAGTGGCTGTGGACTCCAGGGCTGGCTTGGGAACAAGGACGAAGCTCAGCAATTATCTCCGTGCCGCCACTCACACTGAGGCAGCACCAACATCTGGAGTCACCTTCATTAAGCACCTACTGCCGGACACTGGACTTGGTACTTTACAAATGTATTCTGTCTAATCCCAGCATCCCTGTTTGTTAGGCATCATTATCCCAATTTTATAGATGGGAAAACCAAGACAGAGATTTCATAATCTCTCTAAGACACTGAGCGAGGCTGCGGAGGAGTTCACAGTGGAACCCAAGTCCGCCTTACTCTGAAACATGTGTTCTTGCCACTTTCAGACTGCCCTACTTTGCTTTTTAAAGAAACGATTTTGTGACCCAAATAAATCTAATTGGTGACATATCTAGCTGGCAGACCAGGTGACCTTTTCATATCTCTCCTGACCTTCGTATTCTATGGAATATTATTTTTAGGAGGTAGGAACAGAGGGAGATCCTTTGGAGGGGTCTGCCCTTCAGATCAGCCCCGCCAGAATGCCTCTTGCCCTTGGGGGTCTTCTCTACTTCCAGACTGACAAGGCCCCTCCCTGCCCCAGTGCTCCTGTGGCAATGGAGGGTGGATAGTGAGATGTCATCTGGCATCCAAAGGTATCTATGGGGACTCTGTAGACCAGAGGCCCACAGCAGGGGGCACTCACCCAAATCTCAGGGCTCCACCAGGTTTCGCAGGACGAGAGGCATTCTGGGCTGTCTTGGATTAATGCTGCAGGGTTGACATACCCCCTGCTCTCACATCTGGATGATGGCAACAGCCTCTTGTGAGGCTGGAGGGCGAGAGGGGAGCACGTGTTCACCCCGAACAGTGACCCACACATGGTAGGCATTTAATTGTTGAAGGGATAAACGAACATTTTCCAGAAAGACAGAGGTATGGTTTCACCTGTGTCAGGACGGCCAAGTCTGACTAATTTGGGAGGGGCCTACAGGTTGGTGGTGAGTGTGGCGCAAGGGAATTAAGCAGTGGTTTCCTGGTCTGTGAGTTGGAGACGAGGACGACAGGACTACCCCGGAGGGCTGCCAAAGGTTGGACAAGAGAGGGCGCGTAGGCGTGGCAGCAGCAGTGACGGGTGCCTGGCTTTATTATCGAATGTTGCCAATCTCGCTTATGCAGGCGGGTGTGTGGGAATATAGGCCCCTACGCAGACTTTGGATGCCCAGGACACCAGACCCGGGGCAGGACCTTGGGGGAGTCTCAGGCTGTCCAGGATCTGGGCCCCAGGGGGCTGAGGCGGGATGCTGGGACAAAACCAACAAAACGTTTTTGCCAACTGACCCATGGCCACCAACACTGTTGTTGCCAATGTGTTAACCAAATAATCACTCATTCAGCAGTTCCTGAGCACCTAATAGGAACCGGACTAGAGGCAGGAATGTAGAAATAAGGTGTGCACTTCCTGTCCCCACACACAAGCAGGTGCTGTGGACATTCAGAAGAGCCTGTCAGCACAAAAGCTGGGGGTGGGCGCCGACTGAGCAGAGCACAGGGTGGTAAGATGGGGTGGGACATCAGCTCGGACATGGAGCAGCAGCCTGAGTCTTGGATACCTGCCTGGCCTGAGGCTGTCCTGAGAGGAGGTGACAGCCAGCAAGGCGTGCTGCAGGCTGTCCCACCTGCACCACTGGTCTGCAATCAGCCTTGGATTTAAACCCCGCCACCTGACAACTAGGCGACTTCAGCAAGGTTCTCAATGTCCCTGGGCCTTGATTTCCATGCCCATACGCAGGTAATTAGACCTTGAAATTGGCTCATGCTAACTAAGATGGAGGCAGGTCATGTGGGCTGTTTGCAGTGAGAATTCTCAGTGTCCCTGAGATCTTAGGGAGTCCCCCGGGCTGGTGCCGGGGGCAAGAGAAGTCCAGGCAGAAGACAGGGTTAGGGCCCAGTGGAGAACTCAAGGACTGCAGCCCAGAGAATTCAGGAAAGAGAGGCACATGGGGACACTGAAGAGGAAGGCAGGGGCCGACCGGGCAGGCCCTGCAGGCCACCGCCAGGAATCTGGCCCTGCTCCTGACAGCAGTGGGAAGTCCAGGCCACGATCAGAGTCACATCGGGGAAGGGTCAGCCTGGCTGCTTTGTGGGGACCCGACTGGCGGGCCAAGACCTGCTGGGGATCAGTCCCCAGGCCACTGAGGTGCTCACTTGAGACTTTCATCAGCCAGGAGCCAGAGTTAACACTTAGGAAGCTCTTCCTGTGTGTCAGCGCTTATGCGCACCAGGTCCCCGTCCTCAGCACAGGTCTGTAGGGGAAGAACTGGCATTGCGAGCGGGAAGATGCCATGTCAAGACACACACGGAGGCACAGAGGGTGAATACCATTTGATGCTGGAGGCGGAAATGAGAGGGATGCATCTGTAACTAAGGCACTCCAAGGATTGCCTGCAACCACCTGAAGCTAGGAGGAGGCAAAGAAAGGCTGGAGCCTTCAGAGAGAGCATGGCCCTGCTGATACCTTGATCTTGGATTTCTAACCTCCAGAACTGCAAAAGACTAAATTTCTGTTATTTTAAGCCAAAAAATAAGAACTGTCATTGCCCCAGTGATGTCCAAGGAAATGGGATCCTAAAGAGCCCTCAGTGGCAGGACTAGGGTCTGAACTCAGGTCTGGAGCTCTGAACCATCCATGGGACAAATGAAGTCATGCAGGACCAGGGTGAATAAAAAGGACAAGGCTTGGGGTGTGGCCTGGGGACACCACAATCTAAGGAAGGGGGAGCAAAGGACACTGGGCAGGAACCGTCAGACAACCGGGTTTCTCCTCCTGTCTTGGAGGCCTGGGAGGGGAGGAGGGAGCGGCCACAAAGGAAGGAGGGCGTGGTCACAAAGGCCAGTGCCCCAACAGATACCATCTGTCCTTCCTGGTGTAGGAGCCGGTCCAGCGGGAGGTGGGGGCGGAAGCCCCAGGGCTGAGGAGTACATGGGAAGTAAAAGGGAGCCGGGATTTTGCAGGATGAAAGGAACTAGAGGAAACAAAAGCCAATTGTATGTGTTGAGTCTGGGTTGGTTGGTTCGGGAACTGGCTGGTACTTATTCTAGCCTTGATAGGGGAGGGACAAGGGGCCAGTAGAGGGAGAGAAGTTGAAAAAGCCAGAGAGAGGTGCCCTCAGTGGGGTGTCACAGAGGAGCGTGAGAGAGCAGGCCACGTGCCCCTTACCTGCAGGGGTGGCAGCTGACAGGCAGCCCAGGCTTCCCGACAATGGGGCAGAGAAGTCTTGTCTCACCGGTCTCATTCCCCTTACTTTGCCCAGCTCAGTCCAGCCCGACCCTGCCTCCCCACCCCCTCCCAGGGGACCACCCAGGCTGCTGGGGGAATGGAGGAGTTGGCTGTAACCAGATCAGCGAAGCTCTGGGCTGTGAGCCAGCCAGGAATCTGGAAATCACTGTCAAACAGAGCCGCCTGCCTCCTAATGGTGTTTGCTGTCATCGGGTGTCACCAATCCTATATTCACCAGACTAGAACCTGATATCCCTGGACAGGACAGAGGGTCCCCTGTTCACCTGTGAAACCTCTGCTGCCCACATTGTGCCAGGCAGTGTTGAAAAGGGCAAAGGAATGTAAGCTTGTTCACTGAACACCCCCGTTTGCGGGGGGAGAGGCTGCCTTTGAGTGGGCTATTCCAGTCCGAGGGGATGAGACAAGGTAGCATGAGAGGGTAGCAGGGACCCCACGCAGCAAGAGTCAGGGGCCCCTGCTGGTGGAGGCGCAGGGTCTAAGCCCAGCCCCCAGCTCCTCCCTCTCCCACCTGAGCGAGGTCTGTGAGTCTTGGGACTCAGGAGAAGGTTGGAAGACGGTACCGTGCTCGGCCTGGAACAATCGCTCAATGGATGGTAGTTGGATTTCCTTTATGTACTTTATCCAGCTGACCTCCCACTACAGTCCTCTGAGTGCTGAGTATCAATGTACTCATTTTCCAGACCAGGTGGCACCACCCAGGCTGATTATAGCTCTATCTCCTCAAGAGGCAAACTGGAGGCCTGCATGCAGGACTGGACCAAGAAGTGCTCTGCTTACTCCACAAAGAGCTTTGCAAGACCCAGAAAACGATCAAAGGCGGCTTTCCAGGTTCACGTAGATAATCACAAGATCTGGCGACCCTGGACCCCCCACCTTGCTGAGGAGCAGCCTCCACCGTGGACAGAGCGCGAGCTCCCAGCTCACCCCCCCCACCTGTCACGCCCTGTGGTCTCCTCCGTGGGTGCTCGCTTGTTTATATCACCCACTGAGCGGCTGTGGCCTGCTGACTCTGCCAGGGCGTCGCTAGGGTTTCCTTCCACGCTGGCAGGAAAAGGGATCAGACAGCAGCCCGACTGCCCACCTGCCTCACGGCGAGTACGTGCTCTGACACGGCTTCCCAGCTCCAAGCACAAAGCAGTGAATCTTAAAATAAGGACTGGCTGAATTGTTCCTTCAAAAAGAGTCTGTTCCTTCGGTGCACTCACCTGGAATTCACTCTGATATAAGGAGTGCGGTAGGGATTATAGTTAGTCTTTTCTCTAAATGGCTGTCAGATATTTATGAAATATCAGAATATTGTGACTGCTTCGACTTTGCTGATTCCTGAGTCAGGGTGGCCTCTCCCAAGCACAGCTCTGGTAGGGCTACTTTGAGTTGGTGGATCAGAGCTCCACTCAGGCTGCTCAGGTGGGGTTTGTCCCAAGGAGCCACCAGATCCACACGCTGGAGCTGGGCTCTCTAGCGGCTGCTTCTGCTTGCACCTGCTCCATCCCCCATCTCCAGGCAGCTTCCTCTGCTTCCTCCGATTGGCCTTGCTCCCCTCTTCAAACCACCATGCCCTGGGCAGTGCTACCTGGCCTGCAGGTGCAGTGGCTGCCTTTGGATCAGCTATCTACTCCAGTCCAAGGGGATGAGACAAGGTAGCACGAAAGGGTAGCAGGGACTCCCTGGAAGCTCTATCAGGAGCTTTGACTTGGCACTGTCGTGATGGGGAGCTATAGACTATTTTAAAGTTGGGGGAGGTGATAGAATCAGATCTAAAACTTAGAGGCAGGGCCGCTGGACGTGGTGGTTCATGTTACACACTGCACAAGAGTACCACATCCAAGGAGCACCTTTCACATCAGAGACCCTGTAGAAGTGTACCTTTCTCGTGACATTTCTTTGGCAGAAGGCAGTGTATCAGTCTAACAAAATCAGTATATTATGGCAATTTTTCAGTAGACGGAAGTAAAATGTTTGGAGGAAGGAATGCCCGTCCCGATTGCACGGAGGCCCATCTGGGCTGCTGTTGGCTTGTGTGGAGAATGGACTGGTCAAGCCTGGGGGAGGGAGAAGGGAAAGCAGGGGATGATTGCTGCGTCCCCAGCTCAGGGCCTGGGGAGGACGCAGCAGCAGGGATTGAGGTGAAATATATGCCAGAGGAAGAACAGAGCTTGGAAAGACCCTGAGTGTGATTTAGGTGTGATGCGTTGTGATGTTTGTACATGCTCTTGGTCCTGTGACTCCTAGAACTTGACTTCCTGGTGCCCTCACACTTAGTTGCTGGCAGAACAGCCTTTCCTTCCTGGGGTGGCTCAGCGATCCCACAGGCCTGCTGAAGGCTGGAAAACGGCGAGATGCCTCTCCAAACCCATCCGGCTCCACGACGGAAAAGCCACGCTCGAGGTCGTCTCACTCAGACTGTCGGAGGAAGAGAGTCTGCCTGGTCAGAGGAGCGGGGAGCAGCCTGAGGCCCCTCTTATCTGATCAGCGAGGCAAAACCTGCGACCATCCCTGCACTGTGAGCAGTGACGTCTAAGGGTGTTGACAACGCTGCTGGGGGCAAAGCCTCCCACTGACACATGCTTTGGTGGCCTCTGTCCTCAGAGAGGCAGATGGGGACAAGTGAATCCCAACAAAAGGGGATGGCTGCCTGGGGTCTGCAAGGGTGCAGGGGTCCTTGGGGCTGACTGGGGACAAGCCAGTGGGGCAGATATCGACAGGTACTACTGATAATAATGGGAGTTAGGAGCCTGGGAGACAGGTCACCAACCCCAACCCTAACCCTTAACCCTAACCCTAACCCCTAACCCCAACCCCAAAATCATCAAGGAAGGGTGAGCTATGATGGGTACGTCATGACAGTACATTCAGTGTGGATTTAGTAACTGTTGTCGGGCCCTGGCCAGGGTGGAGGAAGACATGGCCACTCCTGTCGTGGAGGGAAGACAAGTGTTCCAGAGCTGCCCTCCATTAGTGATCATCCTCAAAGCTCAGCCACCTGCTGTGCAAGCTCTGGGACCTTCATTTCCTCGTCTGAAAAGGGAGAGAAGAGGACATGCCCTTTCCTTCTGCACGCCTCCAGCACTTTAGTGTTCCCCTAGCACTGCCTGTTTCATTTTGTGTTATTTCCTAGGTGTGGTTTTCTTTCATATTTATAGTGTTCTAGGTTCTAATTTTTTTTTCTTTTTGAGACAGGGTTTCTCTGTCGCCCAGGCTGGAGTGCAGTGGCTGGGTCATAGCTCATTGCAACCTTGAACTCCTGGGCTCAAGTGATCCTCCTGCCTCAGCTTCCCAAGTAGCTGGGACTACAGGTGCAACCACGCCTAGCTAATTTTTCTATTTTTTGTAGAGATGGGGTCTCACTCTGTTGCTCAGGTTGGTCTCAAATGCCTGGCCTCAAGCGATCCTCCTGCCTTGGCCTTCCAAAGCACTGGGATTACAGGTGTGAGCCACTGCAGCAGGCTACGTGATTCTACTGTTTATATATTTGCTTTTCCATTGTGTGCTATGTATTTGCATAAACTGCTTTGAGTCCTTTATGGTGTAGGTGTGGAGTGAGAAGAAAGGCAGGAGGAGCAAGCCCGCCCTCGCGCCCCCACTAGGAGGCAGTGCAGCACAACGAGAGGGGTTCAGAGCCGTGGTCCTGAATCCCGGTGAGGAGCTGCACGCCTTTGAGCAACTCATGGCATTGATCTCCCTAAATCCTGGTTCCTCACCTCCAACCTCACAGGATGGAGAATGGAAGGGCCCCTTGCAGATGTCACCCAGCTCCCCAGGAGAAAAGCTGACACTGCAGTGACACTAGCAGCTACCACATAGGATTGCATGAGGATGTGTGTGCAAAGTGCCTGCTGCGGACACACTAGGCACTCGGCAACTGTCTGCTTCCCACTCCGGTGATTTTGCACCCCAGGGACTATTTAGCAGTGTCTGGAGACATTTCTGAGTGTCACACTTCGGGGGCACGGGTGCTACTGGCAGCACTAGTGGCTAGAGGCCAGGGATGCTGTTAAACACCCTAAGTGCATAGGACAGACAGACCCACAACAAAGAGTGACCTGGCCCACGGTGTCAGTAGTGCCAAGGTCGGCGAACTCCGGCCACTCTCACGTGATCTTGATCTCCTCCAGGGAAGAGAATGCATCTTGCTCGTTTCTGCCTTCCTCAGGGCCTGCCACATGGCAACAGTCAGAAATTGAGCGCAGGATGGAGTTGAAAGGCGAGTGGCCACAAAGCAGGTGACACGGGATGGTTGCTGGGATTGGGGGGTATCAGAACCAGAGGGACAAATTGCCACAGAGTCAGTGTGGTGTGTCTAACTACTGGCACACTGGTGTGGGGACTTCCTGATAGTGGAAGCGATTTGCAGAAACAAAAATCCTTCCTCAGCATCCTGTTGGGGCTGCTTTCAGTGCTAGAGACAAAGCTGGCCCCTTAGGAGATTCACAGGACCGAGCGCCCTCTTCTGAGGCCCTGCCCGGGGAGTGGTCACGATAAACTGGAACCGTTGAATTAGCAAATTCTCTGCCTCTGCAAACCTCAGGACGGTGATGTCTTCTTCCTCCCACCCCCAACCTGTGCCCTAGGCCTTGGCCACTGTCTGTAGAACCAAATGGCTGATAGCAGGAAAAACCTCAAACTCTGTAAAATAATTGAAAGAGGTTTATTCTGAACCAAATATGAATGACCACTGGTCCGGGGACGTATCTCAAGAGGTCCTGAGGTGCCTGAGATGCCAGAGGTCGTTGGCTGCAGTTTGGTTTTACACATTTTAGGGAGACGGGAATTGCAGGCAAAATCACGAATCAATACATGGAAGATATACATTTGTTTGGCCCGAAAAGGTGGGACATCTCAAAGTAGGGGCTTACGTACTGTAGGTGGGTTCAGAGATATTTTGATTTGTAATTGGTTAAAGAAATAAAGCTTTGTCTAAAGACCTGGAGTCAGTAGAAAGGAAAATTTGAGTTAAGATAAGGGGGTCTGCTAATCAGGATGGAGTGGAGGTTTCATTACAGCATGGGGGCTGCTCCTGTCTGATACTCAACAACAGAGGCAAGTCTGGGCCAGGTCGGGCCACAAACTGGGGAGGTGGGGGGCACCCAGTCCTGTGGGCAAGGCCTTGCAGAGGAGGCAGCATGGGCCATAGAAAACCTAGTGCCTTCAGGTGGCAAGTAGGTTGTACGTGACAGAAGCCCAGCCTGGAGGCTGACAGATTGGGGTTTTTAGGCAGCAGAGTACCAGGGAAGTCTGGGCGCTAGGCAGCATTGGAGACAGCCCTGGGTTCAAATCCCAGCACCTCTACTCATTAGTCGTGTTCATATTTTTGGTCATCCATCCCACAAATAGCTATCAGACGAAATCGGGCATGTTCAGGGTGGTATGGCCGTAGACAACAAATAGCTATCAAGCGGTGCCAGGAGCCGTTTTGCTCCCAAGAGGGAGACAGATAGGAAAGCGGGCAGTTAGACGACGTGCGGGAAGGGCAATCCTGGAGACACTGGAGGTCTAACGGGATCCCAGAGGATCAGCACCTAAGCGCTGTGGGGAGGACGAGGGCGTGCCCAGCAGGGCTCCTGCCTCCCGGGGAACCTGCCACCTGAGCAGAGCCTTAGAGAGAGTGAGAGTTAGGTGCAAAATGTTCCAGGCCGAGGGAACACAGCACAAACGAATTCACCGAGGAAAGTTTACATTAGATAAATTAGAATGCTTTGGGTTGTAAACAGCAGAAAACCCAACCCAAAGTGTCTTTAACCGAAAGGAACTTATGGGGTCATAAATTTTTAAGGGAAGCTGAGTTCCATTTTGGCCCTATGGTATCTGAGGTGACCTTGATACCTTGGGGGGCTCATCCATCAGGCAGCCAGATCCCCAGGCTGGGTGCTCAGGAGGGAGGACTCCCAGGAGAGGTGGAGCCAGCCCCACCTTTGTGAGCGTTGGGAACTGCAGGCAGAGTGGTGGGTCTTGGGAAGCCTTATCAAAGGGGTGCAGGGGGAGAAAGGAACCCAGGAAGACAACCAGGAAGGAATGTCTTAGAGGGAGGAGGAAGAGCAGAGCCATGAGGAAAACGAGTCACAGAGGCTGAGGGAGGAAGTCTCAAGAAAGGCTGCATGACCTGTGTGTCACATGCGCCAGGTGGAGGCAGACAGAGGGTGAGGATGGGCCACCATGGCTGTTGCTCACACTCATGGAGCTGTCACCACACTCCAGGCTCTGAGCCTCCTTGCCAGCACCTCTGGTCTGCCCTGTGACGATGCCCATGTTACAGGTGAGGACCCAGGAAAGGGAGGTGACTGTGGGCTGGTGGCTGATGAGAGGCCTATTGCAGACAGCTGAAGTTGTGGCAAGTGTGAGATCCGTGGCCCAGAGTTCTTTTGGGGAACCACCCTCCCTCCTCCTCAGCCAGTATAGATTGGGCTTTGATTGATCTAAGCTAATCAGCAGACTCCGTCCAACCCCTCTAGTCTCAGTGGTCCCTTCTGGGATACTAACATGACTTAATTCAAATCAGTGACACCCAGGCCCAGGGCATTTAGGGAGAGGAGCTTTATTTCTTCTGTGCTGAGTATGAGCTGAGATGGTGTGATGCCTGGAGCTCCAGTAGCCATCTTGCAGGCATGAGGGGTAACCCTATCTGAGAATAGGGACAACACATTGGAAAGTAGAGCTGAACTCAGCCACAGAGAGCTGGGTGAACATGTGATGATGAGTTCTGCCTCAAGCTGTACCTGAAGCCATTTTTATCCCTGAACTTTACCATCAGCAAACCAATAAATTCCTTGTCTGCCTTACTAGTTTGCTTGGCTTTTCTGTCATTAACTGAAAGCAAACTGTGTCAGTTATCTACAGCCACACTTAAGCTGTGTAAGGAACCACCCTATAGCTCATAGTGGCTTAAAGAATTGAGCTCATGAGGCTGGATCAATGTTTAGACTGGACTTGACTGGGCAGTTCTGTTCTTGGCTGGGATGAGTGGGCCACACACTGAGGTCACAGTGACAAAGATTCGTGTCACTATTGATGTCTTGTCTAGAAGCTCTCAGCCATCTAGGAGAGATGGAAAGTGGTTTATGATACTGATGCAGGGTTGGGCTTTTTCTGCCAATGCTGCAGAAGGACAGAAGTGCAAGAAATTAGGGGCTCATCTGAAGGAAGCCAGGTTTTGCAGCTTGTCCGTCAATTTGGGTTTGTGTGAGGTTTCCTTGGGATTAGATTCAGGTGGCACATTTTTGGCAGCAGACCTCACAGGTGATGTGGGGCCCTTTTCAGAGCCTCATGGCAGTGGGTTCATGAGGTTGGAGGGATCCTGCTTGGGGTGGTGTCCCTCCTATCTCATGGCAGTCACTAACTGGCTGACAGGCTCGTTCCTTTGTCATCCACCCAGCAATCCAGGTCAGACCCAAGCGGGCGAGTGTGTCCAGGCAGCAGCTGCCCACCTGCTGCGGGGCAGAAGAACCGGACAGCGGGGTCCAGCCCAAACTTTACAACTGCGAGTAAATAAATTGTTTTAATCTACCAAGGTTCAGGGTGGTTTGTTTTGCAGCAATAAATAATAAACTAAAACAAGTTATTAATTTAAAGGAATTAGTTTCCAGCTATAACCGAGTCTCTGGGAATTTACTAGAGCAAGAAAGTGGCCAAGGATGCTGGCCAGAGGGCTGGCCCTGGGCAGGGCCTTTCACTTCCTTGAGCTTTAACTAGAGATCGGCAGATGCTCCATGATTTGGGGTGCATCGAAGGGGGCTTCTGTTGAACTGGGGGCGATGGGCCATCAGGCTTTCGGGGTTTTGCCTGCCCACAGCTCAAGCCCCATCTGGAAAGCAACCTGGGCGTTTAATGGTAGATGTCAACATCGTTGTCACCCCTGCCCTCATCTCTCCCATGTGGATGAGGCTTTACAGGCTGCAAAGTAGTTCCCTTTATTTCATTTTATTTTCTAGGTGTAGTAAAGCTGTCTATGGGCCCTGTTTATAGACAAGTTGACAGTCTGGAAGAGCATATGCACCCCCTCCAAGGTCACGAGCCTGTCAGTGCCCCCACACCCACCTGGCCGGCCAGCCGGGGGAGACAGTTGTAAACTGACACTCGCAGATAGCACAATGCGTCTCCTGGGCCGAGATAACTTTGCACCAGCCTCCCCTGGCCGTTCTGAGCTGGTGCTTACCTGTGCTCCCCACGGACTGTGATCCTCCCGAGAGCAGAAAGAGCCCTGTCTCCGTGCTCCCTGAGCAGGCACTGCACCCGCTTGTTCAGGAGCTTGGACGATGATCTTTGAACATTAGCACTGCCTTTGCCACCATCCTCTCTGCCTCCCTCCCTTCCTCTGCCCCGTCCCCATCCTCTTCCTCCCCCAGTGGCCAATGACAGAGGGAGTGCAGTTCGGCAGCTTCTGGTGTTAAGCAAACTGACTCTGCCATTCACTGCCTTAGTTAAGGTGTCAAAGCCTCACTTTCCACACCTGTACAGTGGGAATAATGGGGAGGGAGACCTTTTGGCCAAGAGTTTGCACAAAATAGGCACTTAATTAATAAGTAAAATCTGCAAATATTTATGATGATGGCCGTGCACCCTAGGACATGATTTAAGGGTTGTAAACTTGATCTTTACCATCAGTGGGTCACTATCGCCCTCTTCTGGCCGGGGGTGGTGTCTACATCTCCACTCCCTCCGTGCTGGGGAACTGAGCCCCCACCCCATCACCAGGCCAAGCACCTGCAGCAAGTGTCTTCCTGGGCCTTGGGAGTGTGGCCAGGAGTCCAGCCGTCCTGGCCCTCGGGTGTCAGATTCGCATGGTTGGCACCTTGTGGGTGCTCAGGAGACATTAGCCCTGCTCTGGCCACCAACACTGCTTTCACTCCCCCGTCATCTCTGGGCCTCAGCCTCCCCGCCTGACATGGATGTTGCACAGCCGCCCACAGGGGACCAAGGCAGAGCTCAGAGTGTCTGTTCCTACCATTTTGGAGAGTCTCACCTGGGGGCCCCCAGGACAATACCAGCACCCACCCGGTCCAGAGGAAGTCCCCAGAAAGCCCCCACATTCCAAGCCTCCAAGTGCTGTCACAGCACAAGTCGAAGATCAGCTCCCTAGGAAGGGGATGAATGCTCCTGGAGGGGAGGTTGCCATCCTGACCCGCCGCCAGAGGGCTGGTACTGGGAACTCAGGTCCGGAATCTAAGGGACTGTGTGACCTTGGCCGAGGCATTTAAAGCCCCTGACTGACATAGGGAAGAAAACCACTGAGGCAGGAGCACTTGTTTCGACGCCCCAGAGCAGAATTGTGGGAGAATCGTCCCCTCCCTGCCTTGGCACCAAAGCCTGCATCCAGATCCCAAAAGGGGTCCCCGCCCACCACAGGAGGGTGGGTGCCGCCAGGCCTAGGATCTAGGCTCGCTTCTGCTTCCTTCTGCCAGACCTCTGCCCAGCATCTTCCACTCCCAAGCTCTTTCCACCTGTGCCTGGGGGGTAACTGCATCCCTAAGTGAAGGTGCTCCGTCATCTGCCCTTGTCCCCGCCAGCCACGCAGTCCTTGGCCTCACACCTCACTGGTTCAGACTTGACAACAGCAGGGCATCTTCAGCAAGAGCAGGGCCTGCTGCTCCCATCCCTCCCTGCCCCACAGCACCCACAAACTGGCCACACACGCATACCCTTTGGACTTTGTAGCTGTTTTTATTATTAATATTATCTTCTCCTTTTAAGCATCCCTTTAAGGGTGAAATGAAATCCAACCATTTACAGAGAAAATGATTTCAGAATGTACATATTGATTTTCCCTTACAAAAAAAATAATACTATTATTATTGGTGTCCTTAAATTATACATTTCCCAGTGCCCTGCCTTCTGCTCGGGCAAGTCCCATTGGTCTCCCCACCCCTCTCCCCTCGGGCCCCACAGCTCTCTCGTGCTGCCCCTGGGAACCGACATGACCCATGAGTGGACAGGGCCAGCCGAGCTCCCTGGATGCTTGGCACAGACGAGCCTACTTGGGTCTAGGGGTCATGGGGCTAGTGGTTTCCGGGGAGAGGGATCTGGCTACACCAACAGGACAGCAGTGTGCCAGCGTTCACATTTAGTTTGGTTTCCCTTCACGTTGGGGGAGTGGCCCTGGGCCCCCCCAAATTCCCAGTGTATGCAGTGATGGTATGTGAAGCTCTTCAACCCCACGTCCTGGCCCCCCAGCCCCTGACAGCTGTCCTCTCCACCCACTGCCAGGTCTGCACCCGCGCTGCTGTGAACAGGCCCCTGCCCCACTGGATTGGGAAGACGGGGCCTGGCAGGTCTGAGCTTCTCCCCCTTTCCTCCACCTGCCCCTGAGCACCGGAGGCCAAGGACCCCTGAAAGCCTGGGGAGGCACCAGGAGGTGGGGTGAGGAAGCCATCAAGGAGGGAGGCCCTGGGCTGGGGCTCAGGCATGATTCAGAGGCCCCCAGAGACTGCCTGTCCACAGAGCACAGAGAGGCTGCTCGGGAGAGTGGCCTGGCCTGGACTGACCCAGAGCCACAGGGATGCCCTGACTTCTCGAGCCACCTCTCAGCTCCAAGTGGAACCAGAGAGGAAGGCTGCTGTGACTTCAAAGGAGGGGTTCACTCGGGGGATCCCTTAGACAGGAGTAAGAGTAGAGCCACACAGCCCCTCAGCCTGCTGCATGCCTGCCCACCAGAGGCTGCTCCGAGGCCGGCTCCCCACACCACACCTGCGCCAGGCACTCCCCCCAGGTGGAGCGGTGGCATAGGACAGCCTCCTGTCCAAACCATCAGGAATTCCCAATAAGACATCCAGAAAAAGCCTCACTGGAGGTGTGGGGTGGGGACCGAGAGGGGCTGGGGAGGTAGTGGGCTCTCAGCTGCATGGCCCTCAGGTCGGGAGGGTTCCCATTCCTCAGACTGAAAGACAGACAGACAGACCCTGCATCTCCTTTAGCCTTGCTTTCTGGGCTCCCCAAGGGCTTAATGCCTCAGTCATTTTGGGGAGCTGCAGGAGGTGTGGCCACAGGCCCCAGGTCCTGGGGAAGAGGACACCTGGGCCTGGGCTCCCACGTCCCCACACAAACTTATAGTTACAGGGACACAGCGATACAGACATGTACAAATACACACCAAGCATGCACCCATGCCCATAAATATACACACACACCCACAGACATGTACCATTCCACAGGCAGACCCCGCACATTGCGTCACCGGGTAACGCGTGAGCGGGCGGGGGAGAGGGAGTTCCCTTCCCACACAGCTGCAGCTCCCACTGCACCCCGGCCCTGGGCTGGCACAGCGAGAGGAACAGGAGCAGGTGTTCCAGCTCCGACGAGAGCAGGATCCAACGGCTGAAACAGTCATTCCTCCACCTCCCCTCCCCCTCCCCCAGGGATGCTACTTGTCTCCTGGATCCATTCTCTTCTCCCCTGTTAATAAGAGGACTCCCAGGTTGAGGCTGGCACATGGCAGCCCAGCTGGACTACACTTCCCAGTCTCCCTTGCAGCTGCTTGTGGCCATGTGACTGAGGCCTGGCCAATGAGATGCTATCAGAGTGACAGTGCCATTTCTGGTTCATGCCCTTAATAGGAAAGGGGTGCGCCTTCCTTGCCTATCTCTGCTTCCCGCGGGGTTGGATGCACACAGGATGGTGGGAGGTGGAGTGGCCACTCTGTCCAGAATTCAAGGTGTGTATGAAGGAAAGCAGAGCTGCCCTACTAGCTCTGCACCATCTTCCTCTAGACAATTTAATTAGAAATAAGCTTCTGTCTTGCATAAACCACTGTATTTCAGGGTCTCTTAATTACAGCAGCTTAGACCCTACTCCAACAAATACACCCCCACCCAAGGCAAACTATGAGGAATGGTATGACATACAACTGGCCTTAATGTCCCTTCTTGGGCCCTGGACAGCCTTGAGGGCCCTTTCAGGCCTCTAGCCATTCTCAAGGAGGGGCACAAGAGTGATCCCACTTGGGAGGGTGGAGAGCTGGGGCTGTGGGTGCCAGCAGGAAGGGGTGATGGGGAGGAAGGGGTGGATCGATGCAGGGGCCTTCTGTCAGTTTCCCCCTTTCTCCCCCCCCCCAGGTGCCACCTACACCTGCACTCCTGGCCCTGTAAGGACTGAATGGGCTCTCACAAGACAGCAATATAAAAAGAAGGAATGTCAAGGCCAGTTTTGGAACCCAAAGGAAGACTCTCCAGGGTTCCCCAGGCCCTGTGCTATGTCAGTTCCTAAGGGCCAGGAGCACAGAGACAGACTCAGGCATCAGCCTCCCAGTGCAGCTGTGTCGTGTCCTTTGGGGCAGGGTGTGCCCCAAGGCTCTCCTCTCCCTCCAGCCCAGCACCTCTGATAACACTGCACAGCATCCACCAGCACTTCCTCTCAGTTGGATGTCATTTGTCATCCTTCCTTCCTAGGTGTCCCCTCTTGCTCCTGGACCCAAATGCATCTATTTACAGAGCCCCTAGCCCTCCTGGCATGCCCTTCCCCCCCTGCAGGTCCAAAGCCCCAGGATACCAATGGTGGGCTCCTCCCCGGGCAGGCCACGCCCCCATGGGCGCTCTGGAGAGTTCCTGCAGGATCCCTTCCCCCACCCTTCTGCCCCGCGACCACGGTGCACTCCCCAGCAGCACCTTCCGGCCACGGCACTCTTGGCGGGCAAGAGGGCTGAGCAGGTGTCTCAGCCTGTCCCACTCCGCGTTTTGCGCTCAAAGGCCTGACCCTCCATTCACAAGGGCTTGAGCAGGGGACGCCCCATCCACCCACCCACCCACTCCTGGTCCTCTCAAGAACCACCAAGCCCAGCCGGCAGAAGGAGACAGGGAGATAATTCTAGGGGTGGCCACCACCCCGCACCCTGCCACGGGGCCTGTAAATCACGCAGCCTTAGCCTTCAACCTCGTCCGATTTGCCGCGGGCGGGTGGCCTTCCCTCCGGAAGCCCGTGGCGCCGCGCGCCCTGCGCCGTGCTCCTGGGCTGCAGGTAGGGGTTGTCCAGCAGGTAGCGGAACTGGTCGTAGTTCTTGAGCAGGTACTTGGGGGCGTACATGTGCTCGCTGGGGTCGGCGGGCGGGTACTCCTGCCGCGTGCCGTCAAACCAGCCGCCCGTGCGGATCAAGCTCCGGATGTAATTGAGGTCCCGCTTGTCCTCGTAGTCGCCCCAGCGGGGGAAGTCGCCGTTCTGGGCGGACACGAGCTTGAAGTAGATGCCCTCGGGCGTGAAGCACCAGGAGCAGTGCCAGCCCGCGAAGTGCAGGGGGCTGCCAAGCGACCACTGCACCAGGATATGGCCCGTGCGGTTCTCGTACTGGCGGAAGGCGGGCATGGTGTAGTACTGGCGGCGGCGCAGGCGGATGCCGTCCAGCCCGTACACGGCGCGCAGCATGTCCACCGTGCAGCCCGACACCACCTCCAGCGTGCCCGGCTGCTTCCAGAAGAAGCCGTAGAGTGACTTGCGCATGTGGAAGGCGAAGGGCTCGGTCCAGCCGTCGTAGAGCTTGAGGAAGAGGACGCCGTCGCGCGCCGGGATCTCGTCGGCGTCGTCGATGATGAAGACGTCGTCGGGCCGCAGGTTGCGCAGCCGCGAGACGCCGTCCTGGGTGAGGAAGGTGCGCAGGTAGTCGTCGGCGATCCAGCCGTCCTGCCGGCCGCCGGGCGGGAAGTGGTCCAGGAAGACGTAGAGCACCTTGTGGCGGATGTACTCGAAGGTGCCGTTGGTCAGCATCTCTCGGAACTTGAGCGGCCGCGGCTCCCCGTAGGCCGTGAAGTTGGACTCGCACACCACGAAGGCGTCCACCACGTCGCCCAGCTCGTGGAAGCGCACGTCCAGCAGGTCGAACTCGTGGTTGATGTTGATGGCGTTGATGACCCGGCGCGGCACCTCGCGGGGCACCAGCCGCTCTTTGGTGGGCAGGTTGGAGTACTGCACCACGGTGGGCACGCCGCAGCTGGGCCCGTGCCAGCCCGGCAGGCACACGCACTCCACCCACTTGCGCCGCGCGCCCCGGGCCCCCGCGCGCTCGCGGGCACTTAGCAGGTACCGGGGCGGGCGCCGGGCCGAGGAGCCATTGGCCGCTTCGGGCCTCTCCTCCGGCCGCCCCGGCGGCGGCTTCTCCAGCATCTTGGTGCCTGGTTTGAAGCAGACGCCCCCGGCTTTCGTGCGCACGAAATACTCGGTGGTGTCCTCGGGCAGCACGAAGTCCACCCTGTGGAGCTCCTCGGTGGCCTTGCTTGGTGACAGCGGCTGCAGCAGGGGTGAGTGGGAGTAGAGGGGGGTCCGCAGCAGGTCTGGGCCCCCCGGCTCGGGGCTGGCCTGGGGCGTGACGGGGGCATTGTTCCAGAAGAAGCTGGACACGAGGTTAGGGCTGAGGGAGGCCAGTTCTCGGGGGAAGGTGACATAGGACAGGGTCTTAAAGAAGTGCAGGAAGGAGATGAGGCACAGGCCGGCCATACAGAACATGAGAAAGAGCTTGTAGCGTCTCATCTTCATCCTGCGGGAAAGAGGGACAGAGCAGACAGGTTAGGGCCACCTGACACTCTTCTAGGAAGAGTCCCCTAGGAAGGGGACCTGAGGAGGCCTCAGCTGTCGCCATGTTTGAGAATGTCCTGGCCAGAGCCCGGTGCCCCTGCATGAGTCACCTCCTGCCTCCAAGGCCCCTGGAAGCCCCAGCATCAAGGAAACTACTCCTGCTCCCGCAGCCCTTCCCCTCAGAGACCACCGGACCACCACAGTTTGCCTCTGCAACCTGCCCCAGCCTGACCGTACCAGCTGCATGGCCAGCTGGCTCCAGGAGCAAATGCATCCTGGGAAAAGCTCAACCTCACGGAGCGCGCCCTGCCCGGGGCTCACAGGCCCCAAGGGAGGGCAGGTGGCAGGCTGCCCACATGACGCTGTCCCTATAGGCTGCTGTGCCAGTCTCTCCTTCCTTTCACCCTCCCTCCTTTCCCAGCTATCTTTTTTGTGGACATATTGACAAACCTGTTGAATACTTTTTCACCGAAAAAATTCACGGTCCCAAGGGAACCCACTTAATTCTAACAAATTTAAAGAATAAAATTAAGTAAAAGTTTCCCTTCATAACCCCACATCCTGTATTGGATGCTCAGGCAGAAAAAAATCTGAGGCATGTTGCTGGTTTTATATGTAATTTTTCTGTTCTTGATTTAATATTTTTCATAAATATTATCATATTGGACACTAAGTCTAACCAAGTTGTTTTCCTCAATCAATGATAGATTTAAAAGATTTTCATATCAGTAGAAATAAATCTACCAGTTCCTTTTAAATCCCACATAATATTACGTGGTTATTTTGAATGAATCATTCTCTATTCATGAGTGATTCATGATATAACTATTTGCTATTCATTTATAGCTTAATTTATCAATTAGTTTATGACTGTAGAATGGAGATGTTTGTATCTCCATATTAAATAAGCTTTTAATTTTAGAATATTTATCAGAAAAGTTGCCAAGATAGTACACAGAGTTCTTCACACACCTCACCTGTTATTAGTATCTTACACCACTATGGTACGTTTGTCACAACTAGGAAACTGACATTGGCATGTCACCATTAACCAAATCCCACACTTTATTTGGACATCTTACTTCATGAAAGAGCTTGAACAGTGACAGAGCACTTCTGACTGCCACCATCCAGCTCACTTGGTCCTTGAACCCAGGCAGGTGGGCAGGTGGGCCAGGAAGTTATACCCATTTGACCAATGAAAATGCCAAGTGGGCCCAAGTGGGACCAGAGTCTTGCGTGGGGGGACCCACCGAGGCACAGAAGAGATTAGGACAGCAACCTTGTCTTTGGCAACTTGCACTGTCCTTCCACCCAGAACATTCTTTCCCTTAAAATGTTCTTCTCTGTGGCTTCTCCTGACTTCTCTGGTTTTCCCTCTGGTTAGCTGAGTGCCATCCTACCATCCTCTCCCCCTCACTTCCTAACTCTGAGGACAGCAAGGGAGAGAGGGAAAGAGACACTTGGCTCCAAACTCCTGTGACCTTAGTAAGGCTCCTCACCAGGCTGAACCTGCGTCTTGACGTCTACGAAGTGGGGGCAGAGTTCCTGGTGTGCAGAAGGAGCTCAAGGAGCTTCCGCTGCTTTCCATGCTCAAGGCTGGAAGCCCCCAGCGTAATTTTCCCTAAGCTACATGGTCGTAGGGCACAGAATTGTCAACTGTGTGATCTAGAAAACAAATTTTAAGGACCATCTCCTCCAACTCTTTCACCTTATAGAGGCAAAAACCAGGACCTAGGGGCCTCAGGGACCTGCTCAAAGTTTTGAAGCTGAGGTGTGAGCCCAGGTGCCTGGGATCCCGAACCACACACCCCTCAAGGCCTCACCTGAGCAAGCGGGTGGGGAGCAGCCAAGTTGCTAATCCCAGTGGTCAGGGCAGTAAGTGCACTGTTAGATCTGAGCTCTCCACCTTCTCTAGTTTAAATGCCTGACCCCTGGAGCCGCACACGGGCACAGCTGACTAGGGGCAGGTAGGATAATCGGGGTTGGGGGCCTGACCTCCGCTAAATGTCAGCTGTCCCAGGGCAGAGGTGGGCTGCTCACCACTGGCTTGTGGAAGGAGGGGAGGGAGGGGCTGCTCCTTGGCAACATTTTGAAGTGGGTCTTCTGGGCCTGTCTCCACACTGGAGCCTAGCCCAGAGAGTGACCCACCCAAGGCATTTCAGGACCTAGCAAGGCAGCCCTGCTCCTTCTGGTGGGTTATTTTTCTCTGTGTGGGACCTGCCTCTGTGAGGCACACCCAAGTTAGGCTAAACTGGCCCGTGAGATGTGGAGGGCAGGGTCTGGGGCTGCCATCTGGACTGAATCCCCTGGCAGCATCGAACGAAGGCCTTAGCAAGGTGAGAGAAACTCGGAGAGGCAAGTGAATGCCCTGCTTGAGCGTAAAGGGCCTCTGTGGACCTGCCGAGGGCAGACTGACCCAGCTGGCCTTTGGCTTCCTGGATCCAGTTACACCAGCCAGCTGTGCTCTTCTGAGGACAGACTCACCAGTACCTGGGGGCTCTCCTCTGAGTCACTGGGGCCTTCAGGGCAGACCCCCTAGATAAGGCCTCAGTCTGGCTTGCTGCAAAGAATCATGGAACTGAGCATGTTTCCCTTATCACTCAGGCTGCTAGGAGGCTCAGAAGTGTACAGTAGTAGTGGGCCCAGAGCACGTCAACAGCATTCACAGATGACATTTTCTGGGACTCTTTCACATGCAACTGTCTGTATTTTTTCAACCCTTATTCTCAGCCTGATTCCTTTTTATCTTCACATTTTTTAACAAGGCAGCATAAAAATAAAATGGAATAAATAAGCACTGGCACTCAGGGTCTCAGGTGCGTCTCTCAGACACCCTGGGAGGTCATCGTACCCACCCTGTTTTAACAGATGGGGAAACTGAGACTCAGAAAGATGGCAAGATCTTCCCCAAAAGACATTAAGAAGTTGGCTGAGTCAGGACTTGAGCACAAGTCCGGGTTCCCCAGCCAGCGCCTCTCTTCCTCACTACGTTGCAGTCCACCGGAGCCCCCTGTAGCTCAGGTGGCCCTGCTAGGGGCTAAAGCCATGGAACCAAAATGGGCCCCAGCTGGTGGCATTTCTGCTTCCACTGCAAACCACCAGGTGCAACAATGAAACTGACACTGATGCTTACACGCCAGCCACTGTCCCGAGCACGTTACACGCGTGACCTCACTGAGTCCTCCCAACGTGAAGCAGGTTGTCATTCCCACTTGACAGGTGAGGAAACTAAAGCCAGGGAGATGATGTAACTTGCAGCGTCACACGGTAAGGGTCACACGCAATTCCCTACGATCAGTCACAGGATTTCTCCCAGCCCCAAAGCTGTCCCGAGCCCCTTCCATGCGCCAAGTTCAGCCCAAGTGAGGTGACAGGGGCCCCCTGCGGAGTCCCCCCATGACCAACCCAGTGGATGGAGCAGCCACATCACTTCAGGTCCACACAACACCCCAGAAAGTGCTCAGCTAACCCACACCTCACTCTGCACTACTATGGAGAGCCCACCCTGCGCCCGGCACCGCGCCAGACCCTGGGAACATGGGGCAGATGAGATGGACCAAAACCTCTTCCGTCATGGAGCTTGCACAGGGCTGGGCAGGGTAAGGAGACTGCAATAAGCTCAAAATAAATGAGTCAGATAATAGGATTGCACGTTAAAAAGTCATGCTCTGGAGAAAGGCAAAGCGGGGTACAGGGCGGGGGAGCAGGTCCACTGAGAAGTGGTGGTCAGGCAGGCTCGCTGAGGTCACCGGTGAACAGACTCCACGCGGGTAAGGGCACTGGGGAAGAATGTTCCAGGCGGAAGGAACAGCCGGTGCTCAGGCAGGAGTGCGTGCTCGTGAGGGAGGAACAGCGAGCAGGGTGGGATGGAGGGGGCCGGGGGACACTGGGGCTGAGGGGCTGGAAAGGTGGCTTTCACTGGAGGATTCAGAGCAGAGGAGGGCTGTGGCCTGAGCTGGGTTTGAACAACTCGCTTTGGCTGCTCTATGGAGAACAGACTGTCGCCCCAAGGGCAGCGCAGGGAGAGCCGGGAGCAGCCACTGCACTGTCCAGGCGAGAGTCAGGGTGGCTTTGACCCAGGGCGGTGGGTGCAGAGCGTGGTCAGATTCTGCAGATGAGCCGGGTGGGAACGCTTGGCCCCAGGCACTGTAAGGAGGACTAGCCTTTGCCTGGGGTGGAGGAGCCAGCCCTAAACCGCCTTTGCGGAGCCGGGAAATGGCAGGGCTGGGGCTGCAGCCAGCGTCTGTCTCTGCAGGGCCTTGCTCTCACCGCTGCTTCTCCTCAGACGCCGACACTGAGGCTGAGCAGGAAGGACACAGCCAAGGTCACACAGCTGGCTACGGCAGAGACTGGCGCTAACCTTGGTCTCTGGATCCAAATCTCAGGTCCCTTCTGCAGCATGCTCTGCCTTGGAGCTTCACAGGATGGACGGGCGTGAGGTGGGCCCGGGCAGTAGGAGTTGGGGTGGGGGACATTGTCCAGCCCACGGCCCCACTCCCACCTCGCTTCCCAGGATGCACTTGGCATGAGCCCCTCCAGGAACTCAGGACCCCAGGAGGGGCTCACTGCGCAGGAGCTGCCCAGAGAACAAGCTTAGCTGAGGAAGGACTTGGGGACTCCCGTGGGCTGGGCCGCTGCGAACAAAACCCCTCTCCAAGTCCTCCCTACTGCTGAAGCTGCTCTCTGGGAGCTCAAGGCCACACTTTGGCCCTTACTCAGTTCAATAAAATTCACCTAGCATTTCTTAGAGGCCTGCTCCGTGCCAAGGTTGGCCTGGAACCCAAGCACCTCTGTCCCAAGCCAGAGCCCACCCTGAGCTCTCTGGCTCTTCAGAGAGAGCAAGGAGCCACCTCTGGGTTCTGTGGCCACTGTGAACCAGAGCAGGTCACTCGGCCTCGCTCAGCCTCAGCTCCAAAGGGATCCATCTCTCAAAGGGTATCATTTTCCCTGCCTGCCCACTTCGCGTGAGGATCGGAAAGACCAGCCCAGCCCCTGGCCCTGCCCTTCCAACACTCGCTACCAGCTCGTCTCCCCGGGACATCTGCCTTCCCAGCTGGAATACAAGCTCCCTGGAGCAGGGAAATGTACACGGCAGGTGCTCAACGACACTGCCCTGCGATGCTCTAGACCTCCTCGATGTGCTCTCCATCACGTCCATATGCTCGCACTGCCCGGGTCAAACCCCAGCTCTGCCATTCCTGTCCACGTGGCCTTGGGCAGCTCAATCACTTTCTGAACCTTTGTTTTCTCATCGATAAAGTGAGGGCTAGATAAAAATCCACATTAAGTACCTAGCACACAGCAAGGACTCAATAAGTGCTAGCTCTTCTTATCCCCGTTATTATTCCCCAGCCTGGCAGAGGAGGGAGAGCCTTCGGGCGGGGCACCGCAGCAGCAAGAGTTCCAGGTGGGCCCCTGGCAGGGCCTCAGTCCCCTCTCAGAGCAGCAGGGACGGAGCCTGGGCCGAACCTGAGCCTGCCAGGGGAGGGGGCGTGGGCTGGGAAACCACGCTGCCTGGGGCCCCAGGAAAAGGAGGCTTGAGACCCCCTGGGAGACCCCCTGGAAGGACACCCACACCCACCCCACTGCCAGACACCCTGTGAGCTGCACCCAGCTCCCGGGCCCTGGGTCTCCTCTGAGTGGGAAATGGTGGTGGGGACGGGGTGGGGAGCAGGTGCTTTCTGGTAGCCAGGTAATCCTGGCCCGAGGAGGCTGAGTGTGACCCACGATGGCAGCAGGACTCAAGCCTGTGGCCATGGCCTGGAAGGTTCAAGCTGTGCAGATTTTCTTCCTTCTTTTCCTCTTCCCACTTTGCCCTTCTCCGTGTGCCCTTTGTCTCTGGGCTCTGCTTGGAAGGCTGATGGGGTAAGGGAGGGACAACCAATGAGCCCAAACCCTTCAGAGCCAGGGCTCTCAGGCTCAGCCCAGCCGGGGGCTCCTGCCCATAGAGAAGAGAGATGCTCCCTGGAGGCCACAGGCTGTGACTGCAGGGCTGGCCACGCGGCAGCAGCCTCCAAGGTGCAGACATACACTGACAGCTGTCACCAGGGTGATGGGAGGTTCCGTGGAACTCTCCGTGGTCCTGAGCTGGCTTGCGCTGACCAGGGTCCTAACTTGGCCCTGGGGGTGCCCTTGGCTGGCCTCACCCCGGCCCCTGCCAGCCTCCTCCGTGGTTCAGACAGCTCATGTCCTAGCGGCCACTTCCCTTGTCCACCCCCTCCAGACCCCTTCCCTGCCTGCCTCTCAACACCTGATGTCTGCTGTCCTCAGCTCTGGGACAGCCATCAGGCACTCAACTCCCCCAGCTGGGAGACAGGGCCAGCCATCGTCTGTGTGTCTGGGAGAGGGCAGGCCCAACCCCTAGCGGGTGCTCGCAATGTCCATGAGGGGATTTTGGAGTTCACCCAGAGCACTCTCAGTCTCCGCTCCCGGGCAGGAACTTGCCCATCCACAACCCCCAGGCCGGGAACACCTGCGGGGATAGATCCTCGCCACCTCCCTGTGCCCACCTTCTGCCCCAACCCAGTCCTGCCCTGCACGACCTGGGAGGAGGGCGGAAGGTGCATCTTGGCAGCCTGCCATGTCCAGCAGCTCCTGAAGCACAGGGTAGCCCGGGGGCTATGACCGCCAGATCTGAACACTGCCTGTGACCTTGGCAAGTTACTCCACTTCCCTATGCCTCAGTTCCCCCTCTCCATAAAACACAGGTATAACGGTCCATCTCATAGGGCTATTGTGAGAATCCAAGGAGTTAATCCATGCAAAGGGCTGGGAAACACACCTAGGCACACAACAGATGCTCGGTGAGTAAGAGCAGGCCTCCACCATTACTGAAAGTCTGGAGGATTTAGTTTGGATCCCCAAGCTGTGACTTACTTGCTGTGTGCCCTCAGGCAAGTTACTTAGCCTCTCTGATCCTCAGCCTTTTGAGATGTAAAAGGCAGCTGTCATCCCCTCATTTGCAGTCCTGTGGGAGACCTGGATGAGCCACAGTGTCAAAGCATTCTGCATGGAGCTGGCACTTGGTAGATGCTGTATAAATGCCTGTTGTTTTTTTTTTTTCCTTCCTTCCATTTGGGTTTCCTGCCAGACGACCAAATACAGATGACCCCACCGAACAGGCCAGGCCTTTCTCCTGGCCAGCTTTGTTACCTTCAGTAATGACAACAAAGGCACCTTTGTTAAGGTACAAAGGTAGCTGGGCCAACTAGGGGGCTGCTTACCCCTGACGGGCACCCACCTCCCCATGGGGCATTTCTCAGCAACTCCTCAGGCTGCCAGGACCTAAACCAGACCCCAGGGAATCTGGAGCCCACCGACGTTTCCAGACTCCTCTCTCGGCCCAAAGGCCCTCAAAAAAGAACACTGTCCAAGCCTTCAGCCCAGGCCAGTGCCCCTGCCAAGTGACATCTGGCCTCTGCTTGTCCAGTTCTTAGTGGGGCCCATTCCAAGTCCCCTGGGCTGCTAGAAATTCTTCCTCCTGCCCTTCATCAGCTTCCGTGGAACTTCCGCGACTGGTTCCAGTTCCTTCCTGGGATAAGGCAGAGAAGATAGTGACCTGGTCTCTGGGGCTAAATAAGGGTCCTTCCAGCTGGAGGTTTCATGACCCCATATGGGGTGACAGGCAGAGGAGGTGCCATGGAACACAACAGATCCCAGAGTTCTAGCAAAATTCAAGAAACAACTGACGCTGTGCTTGTTTCTTCCGCTCTCATCATTTGATTGATTCTTCTGATGAACATCATCAGGTGGGGCTCCACCAGGGGCAGGCCCACACACGGCGGTCCCTCTACAGCCAGCGTACCTCCCAGGCTACCGGTACGCATGCCGAGACCCTGCCGTGTGCCAGGCACTGCCGCTGCAAGTGCCGGAGAGAAGTCAGAGTTTGACTCGTGGGCCCCCCTTGGAGGTAGGTGTGTGTGTCTCCATTTTGCAGGTGAGGAGATGGAGGCCTTAAGAGGCTGAGCTACTCCCTCAGTGAACACAGCTGACGGGAGGGAAACAGGTGGCAACAGAGACTCCCCAAGCATCCCACCCCTGCTGACAGCAGGACCCGAGGCCCAGAGGGGCTGCAGACTGAGGGGCCTGGCTGAGGGAGGGTCTGGTGCACCACGACTCCCAGCCCAGGAGTTCTGCGCGTCCCCCGGCACGCCCAGAGGGAGTGGTCTGCTCTCAGCGCCAGGCCTGGTCAAGGACTCCATCTTCGTTGGGTGGCCAGAGAGTCCTTGCAAATCCTGCTCACCGTGGGCAGGTGGGACAGCTGCTGCTGGGCCCATCCATGGGTGCAGAAACCAAGGCCCTAAGGGAGAGCCAGAGCTACAGTGGAGCAGTTCTTGCACCAGCCAGGCAGCATTCACGGAAGACAGGGTGCCCAGGCCACCGGATACCCAACTTCCCTGGGCACGAGAGTCTGGGCCCCACAGAGGCAGCCCTGCTCTCCCTGTTGGCTCAGCTCCAGGGTGGGGGCCTTGCCAAAGGCTCTCAGTCCAACACCCACCCCAGGCCTCCCTTCCATGGCAAAGCCTGGCCCTCCCCCATGCCAGTTCCCGTGCACCCTGGCCCGCCCCCCCTCTCCAAACCCATCCCTGTTTAGCCTGATCCCAGACCCCTGCGGGCTGCCTGAGAACTTTCCCACAGAGTGGCTGGCAAGTGCCTGGGAAAGTTGGTTCCCAAAGCTGGGACCTGCCCCTGCTTGGACTCTGCCCCTCCCTGCATGTCAGCTTCTAGTTCCCAGAGACCCCTGGGCAGCATAGAGATGGAATGTCTCCACCATCCCGGAATGTTCTACTGGATAGCCCTGGAGGCTAAACACATTAATCATCCTCAGGCGTCCTCCAACAGGGTGGCTGTGCTCAGAAGCCTTTCGAGGCTCCCACCACCCAGCAATGAGGTTCATGGCCATCGAACCCCCGCCTTGCCTTATTCACACTGACTATGATGGCCACCACTCACCGCAGGCTTAACACGTGCCAGGCGTCAGCTGGGGGCTTTACGTGGACTTTACCATCCTTGGAGGTAGGAATTATTGTCCCCATTGTGCAGATGAGGAAACTGAGGTTCTGAGGGTAAAGCAACCTGTATGTAGACTGTTCCTCTGCTCACCTGTGCAAACCTACTGCTCTCTAGAGTTTCTACCTAAGTGGGGGCTGGGGGTGGAGCAGAGGCAGGCCTCAGCCCCAGGCCCCTAAAGGCTCTCAGCACAGGGAGCCCCGTCAGCCTGAGCCAATCTGCTCAGCCTTCAGCATTGTCCCTTGCACTTTCGGTCATGGTGGGAATGTTCTAGGCCTGCGCCATGCTGCATGGTAGCCGTAGCCATATGTGTCTATTGAGCACTTGAAATTGATGGCGGCAACTGACGAACTAATTTATAATTTAAATAGCCACATGCTCTAGTGGCTACTGCGCTGGACCGTGCAGGTTTAGACGGAACTGGGGAGAACGGGAGGCAGGGAGCCGGGTGCCGGAGGCCGTAGATGGGCTGAGGGGAGCATGTCTAGGGAGCAGCCCAGGGACGTCCCCTGTCCACACCTTGGCAGATGGGGCAGGGGGTGGGAGGGAGGTGAGCTGAGGACATGGCCCCAGCAGAGAGGGCTTGTTAAACACTGGGTGACCATGGGAGGGAGGGTGCAGCTCTGGGGGCAGCTGGACACCCCAGGCTGGAGGCGTTAGCAGGTGACTGGCAGAGAAAGCCGGGCACTCCCAAGCTTGGGAAGGGAGGCGGGGCCAAAGGCAGGACCTGGGAACGCCCAGGGAGAGGAAGAGGAGAAAGAGGCGCCAGATGGTCAGCAGCGTCCGTGCACATCGAGCCCTGGCAGGGGGCCTGTGCAAGCAGCTAGGGGCCAGCGGTGACAGGAGGAGACAGGCGGGGTGGGGCTCCCCCATCTCGGATCTTCAGCCTCCACCCAGGCAGAGAAGGAACCTCGTGAACACCAGGCGGCAGATGACAGATGCCCCACCCTGGGCTGGGGACCATGTGCACAGCTCAGAGGGGCCCTCAAGACTCTGGCTGCCCCCTACACAGGGTGCCCGGAGTGGAGAGGTGCAGACCTGGCCTGTGGGGACAGCCAGGCCAGGAGTGGGAAGTGGCCCTTGGCAGCCCAGAGGGCAGGTGGCCCGGCCTAGAGCAGACACTCGGTGAACGTTTGGGATAAGCCAGAGGAAGAAGTGTGCATGGTGGGACTTCAGGCACAGGCCTCTCTCTCTCTCAGGGACACAGCTATCCCTCATGAGGACAGCCCCCTCCAGCAGGGCCACACACAACTGTACACTTGCCTGATGCAGAACTGAGAGCCGTGCGGGTCGGGGCAGGGTGCAGGGAAGGTGCCCCGGGGCTGCGGGAGGGTCTAGGGGGACAGGATGACTGCAGTGGGACAGTGGTGCTTCTGCCTGTCCTGGGTGGGTGGAGAGAGCAGGTCGGCCTCTGGGCTTGGTGCTGGGGTACAGCCAGAACAGGCCGGGTGGACAAGTCCCTCAGAGAGCTCAGTTCAGAGAAGGGGACAGAGAACAAGCCAGAAAACCAGCCAACAGAGGATGCCAGGTGTCAGGGGACCTCCTGAGGGAAGGGCAGTTAAGCCAAGACCGCAGGTCGAGAGAGAGCCACTGCGCAGAGTGGGCTACAGCACCAAGGCCGGCATGTCGGGGCCCTGGGGTCCACGCGGGGGCTGCATGGAGGGTGCATGGCAGGAGGGTGTGGGCTGAGTCTGGTGAGCGGCAACGTGGGCCTCGAGGGGGTGGGGAGGACACTCCCCCGCACTTCAGGGAAGGTTTGGGCAGGAACCTGGGCACCCCCTTCTCAGTCACCACCCCATGCAGCTAACCCTCTAACCAGGCGGGGTGGGCAGGTTTGGGGAGCAGTGGGCCCAGAACATTCCTCCCAGGAGACGGTGCCTCCCCCATCCGCCCCTTCTCTGTGGCGCTGGCACTTACTGGGTGCCCTCTGGTGCCAGCCGCTGTGCTCCTGGCCTCACTTCTTCCATCCTCTCAGGCACAGAGGGCTGAGGGACCTGCCGGAGACTCAGCTGGCGAATGGCAGCAGCAGGAGTCACGCCAGCCGGTGCCCGGGGCTCCTCACTCAGGATTTTGGGGACAAGGTCTAGGCTGCCACCTTTAGCCTTGCCCAAGGTGAGGGCCCCTGTGAGGGCCATCAGGAGCCCATGGGCCTGCCATTTTCAGGTCACATGTCTTCCTGGCAGGTGAGCAGACCAGCCACAAGAGCCTGGTGTCCAGGAGAGGTGCACCCACCCGCCTGAGGCCCCTCACCAGCCTGTAACAGTGCGAGCGTCTGCCAGGGGCTGCAGCGAGTTCGCTCACAGTTTTAGGGCTCATGCTCTAAAAAGTCAGCAAACCTCCAAGGTGTGGCCTGGACTTCAGGAGCCCCCGGGAGACCTGGCTCCTGCCCCGCTCTGCAGACCCCCGCCCTGCCCTGCCCCGGAGCTCACAGCCTCACAGTCCATCTGCCCCCTGCCCCGCCATGCCCGCCCACCCCCTCCTCCCCCGCAACCCCTATCCCCCTCCCTCTCATCATCTTCCTCAGCCCTGATCAGCAGAGGCTCAGAGAGCAGGGACGGGTCCCGAGCCAAATGCCCCACCGTCTACGCAGGGGGTTCTGTTTGTAGCTAGCCTGGCTTGGCCACAGGCCGGGGGTGCCCAAAGCCCTGTGCCCACAGCTTCCCCTCACCGGCCTGCAATCATATGCTGGTGCTCTGGTCTGAATGTGTCCCCAAAAGTTCATGTGTTGGCAACTTAATCCGCAAGGCAGGGGTGTTGAGAGGTGGACCCTTCAAGAGGTGATTAAGCCAAGAGGGCTCTGCCCATGCCTGCATTGACGCCCTTATCTCCGATGAAAACAGGAGCTGGGCCCCTTCCCTCTGTCCCGAGCGCCCTTCTGCCCTTCTGCCCTGGGGTGACACAGCACAAAGGCCCTCCACAAATGCTCGTCCCTCCATCTTGGGCTTCCCAGCCTCTGGAACCGTGCGAGAGACATTTCTGTTCTTTATAAAGGGCCCAGTCTCGGGAATTCCGTGGTAGCAGCACAAACAGGACTAAGGTGGGGGAGAGAGGGAGGACATCTGAGACCCCCCCACCCCACGCTGCCCTCTGGCAGGGCCGCGCTGAGGCTTTAGCTGTTCTCTAACTCTGCCCTGGCATCAACCCCCATTGCTATTTTACAGATGGGGAAACCAAGGTTCAGAGAGTCAAAATGACAAGCCCGTATGTGGCCATGCACTGCCCCTACCCTGTGGCCTGCACTCCCCACCACTCCACCCTGCACCAGGCCACCGCCCGGCCCCTCCCTGGGCCCCTGCAGACCACTGCTGCCATCCTCCCCTCCCCTGGCCCATACCTGCCTCTGGACCCTTTGCTGGCACCACCACAGGGGAGGCACAGAGTCTAGTCACGCTACTGCAGCGTGTTCCCAACTGTGTGCCTGGCTTTATGGCTTTATAGCAGCCGTTTCTTCCCTAGAGACTGTCCCCGCCCCCAGAGGCTGAGCACAGGTGTCAGGGGATACATGGCCAGTTGACCTGCTGCCCAGGTGCCAGCCCCACCCTTCATCTGGGCTGGTTCCTGGCCCCACCTCTTCCAGCAGGGTCCCTTCACCTCTTGGTCTCCTCATTTGTAAAACAGGTAGCCAAGCAGCGGTGAGTGGCAGCCCCGCCCTCCTGGAGCCACTCATGGGTGCCAGGTGCGGGGGAGGTGGGAGCACCTGCGGTTTCACAGGTGAGGAGCCTGCTGGGGCCAGGCTGGCGGTAAACTGCGGGTCCATCTCCTCTTGACCCTGCCCTCCTCCCTCTCTGGGAGGGGGGTCCCCCCGAACATTGCCCCGACTCCCAGGGGGCTGCTGGACATTCTCAGTGGGACATGGATGGGACACCCAGGAGTGTGATACACATGTGATACCCACGGAAGGGCTCGGAAATAAACTCTGCGTGGTGGGACCCAGCGTCTCCCACAAAGCGGGGCGAGCCCACGCTGCCTCCCCTGCGAGTGGGCCCAGTGCTCGCAGCCCCACGGGGGTGGCATGAGTTAGGGGCTCTCCCTAAGTGGGAGCAGAGGCTGCACTCTGTGTGGCTGGCCATGGAGGAGAAATGGGGAGGGTCCAGGAGATACCCCCAAACAGCTATTGTACTGCCTGGCTCCAAGCCCAGAGTCCACCCTTAGCAAGACATTCATTCCTGTGTTAAGAGTCACCCTCGCAGGGCTCCTGGGAGGGTGAAGACATAAATCAGGCCCTGGCCTGGAAGGCTGAGCCCGGCGCTCCTGAGCCTTCCTGCTGCCGGGAGGGGAGACGGCGCCACGCCGGGGCCTTGGCACATGGTGCCCACGCTCCAGTGCCCACATTCTGGGAACTCCTCCCCTCCTTCACGCCTCAGCTTGGCCCTGGTCTCCCCTGGAGGTCTGCCCTCAAACCCGAGTCTGCTCAGGAACCCCTGGACGTCCCCCTGCCCACTGTCCCCATAAGCCTGGAGAGAAATTTCCCGTCTGCTGGTCTGCCTCCCCCAGGCTGTGGGTGCCCAAGCCCTGCTCCTGGGGGCTCCGTGCAGGGACCAGCGTGCAGTGAGCATCCGTGAGCGGATGAGTGAATGAATGTGTGTCCGTGGGCTCCTCTGCCCCTCCGTGCCTCAGTGGGTCCATCTGTCAGATGGGACAGTGCCTACCCACGAGCGTTGCCAAGAGGCCTGAGTGGGAAGGAGAGTTGAGAGGACGCTCAGTGTGTGTTGGGGCTGGGGGCTCCCCAAGGGCACGGGGGTCCTGGCAGCTCTGCAGAGGGAGGGTGGCAGAGGCAGGGGGGCTGCAGGGTGCCAGGAGGGCGAAGGAGGGAGGAACAGAAAGGAGGCTGAGGGGCCAGGGCAGTGGGGTGGGGTGCTGCCCGAGCCCATAATTAAGTGGGCAGATGATTAATTATTAACAGCTTCTGGTTAGAAGAGGGAAAGAGCACACAGCTTCTTCTAACTCATCAGCAGGCCCTGCGGCCGGTCCCTCACCAGTGCTGACTTGGCCCCTCCACCCGGGCTCACAGCCCCCGTCCCTACGGAACCCACTGAGGCCAGAGGGGATGAACCCCCAGGGACCCCTGTGTCTCGGGCCTCGGCTCCCCGCCCACCTCCCCAGTGCCCTGCGCTGCCTGGACAGGAGCACGGACGGAGACCAGCTCTGCCCGGCCGCAGCGTCCACACCTGTGAGTTCTCCAAGGTGTGGGGTGAGAACGCCCACACCTCCAGGGCTCTCGGGGGGACTGGCCACCTCCCCGGCAGAGCCAGCAGCACTTTTGGTCTGAGAGGGGGTGGCCACGGCCCACTTACGAAGGAGGCGAAGGAAAGTGAGGCAGAGGGGCCAGGGCTGAGCGCCTCCCGTGCAAGACACTCGCCTCTGCCCCCTGGGCCCTGCGCTGCCCCCCAACTCTGACAGCACGGGGTGGGGGGTGCTGCCTTGGGGACGCTGCTTCCTGCAGTCTGGAGTCAAAAGGAGCTGGATTCAAATCCTGCCCTTTCCCATCCCCGCTGTGTGATCTTGGACAGGACACTTAATATCCCTGGACCTTGGTGGCCTGGTCTGCAGTGTGAGGCCACCCAGCCCTGCATCCCGTGAGGATTAAACGGGATCACAGACAGTCCTCCGAGCTGAGCTGGGTGCCGCATGCTCTCTTCATGTGGCCTGTGAGGCCTGCTGCCACCTCCCCCACAAACGCTCCCTCTTTGCCTCCTCTGCTGCCCCCAGGTGCTCTTCACTGGCCGCCCTCCTGCCTCTGCTGCAGCCAGGACCACCTCAAGGTCCCCATCGGGCCACATCTGCCCTCCTGTGGCCCCTTCACACTCAGAATGAAACCCCACCTCCTCTGGGTGCCCACAGGCCCTGCCCCTCTGGTCCCTGCGTCTTCGCCGATCTCACCTCCCTTGTCCACTGGGCTCCAGCCACGCTCCCCGCCTTCTGTCCCCCCAGCGTCCTCGCACTGGCTGATCCCGCCGCCTAGAACGCTCTCCCCTCGGATCTCTGCGTGCTGGCTGCCTCCCTTCCTTCCAAAGCCACTGGTCAGACAGGCCCTCCTGACCCGCCAGCTAAAGTGGCCGCCCCCGCCCCCACCACGCAGCCCCCTCCAGGTGTCGTCCCCACACACGGATCACTGCAGAGGCGATCTCGTGTCCTTGTTTACGTCTCCCCGCCTCAGCCCGCTTGCTCAGAATGTCAACTGCAGGGTCACCGTGGGCCTCGGCCACTGCTGTTAAGCCTGGCCCACAGCAGGTACTCCACAAACAGCTGCTGGGTGACAGCAGAACAGTCCAAAGACACAGGGAACCCCAATGAGAAGCGATGACAGACTGAGGGACAAGTATCGCCTGGTTTGGGGGCACCTGGGGTGTAGGCCCAGCCAGTGAGCTCCACACCTAATGGGGTGCTCCGCTGCCCCCGTGGCCAGAGAAAGCCCCCACCCCACGCCACCCCCAGAGATCAACTCTGTGCTGCCCCGGCAGTGCCAGCCCCTCCTGCTCACCAGCCCCTAGGGACAATGTACAAAGGGCCACTTCAGCACAGAGCGGCGCCTTGGCTCTATCTCCAGCCCAGAGAGCAAGCCCCACCCCTCCCTGCCCTCTTGGGGCCTTCTCTAGCATCGGGGACTTTGTCCGAGGCGCCGTCCCCAGGGCGGGTGGGGGTGGCACCATGCACAGGCGGCCAGGCAGAGGTCCGGTCCGGTAGTGCCTATGAGTGGGTGATGCTCCCACCGGCACCTGCCCGTGTGCACAGGGGGCAGGTGGCGGGTACACCTGCACGCCCGAGAGGCCTGAGTGCCCGCTGGAGTGAGGCACAGGGAGGTGCAGACCCCGAAGGAATGACGAGGCCAGACAGCAAGGTGGGCGATGGGCACGGGCTTGGGCCACACCGGGCCTGGTCCCAGTCCTGCCCCGGCAGCTCACTTGGCCCTCAGAGACCTTCTGCTGCAAACAAGGCGCAAAGAACTCTCTCAAACAGTCATTCCGACAACCTGAGCTGATAACCTGTGACCCAAGCCTCCAAGGGACACTCCAAAAACGCTGGCATTCCCAGCATTCTTCCTTCTGGGCCAGTCAGTGATGTGACTGTCCACCCAGTGGCTCATGCCAGGAACCCAGGACCCACACTCAGTCCCTCCCTCTCCACAACCTGCCCACCTCTCACCAGACCCTGTTGGTCCCACCGCCCGGCTGCCTGACACTTCACATCTCCGCCTTCTCCTTGAGCCCACT
This sequence comes from Lemur catta, assembly GCF_020740605.2. Classification (NCBI taxonomy): domain Eukaryota; kingdom Metazoa; phylum Chordata; class Mammalia; order Primates; family Lemuridae; genus Lemur; species Lemur catta. Next base: position 8,485,249 of record NC_059133.1, read on the forward strand.
GTCCCAGGCTGGTCGAGCCACCATCAGTGCTCACCTGGCCAATGGCAGCAGCTTCCTTTCAGGGCTCCCGACCTGGTCCCCATTAGCCAAGCAAAAGCCACATTGGCTGCTGCTCCCAGCTTGGAGCCACTGCCCTCAGGATAAAGTCCAAGGCTTCTAAGGAGGCTGGAAGTTTCCCTGTAATCTCGCCCTCGGCAGCCCCGTGCCTGCCCTGGAGGGTTCAGTGCAGCTGCACTTCCTCCAGGCTGCTTGCCCCGGCTGCCCCCAGACCCCTCAGCCCACACGGGCTGACACCCTGGGTCCTGAGCCCTGAGCACAGAGCCTGACACAAAAGAGGTGCTTGACTTCCATTTGTTGAATGAATAAACGATTTTCCCCAAATCCACATACCTGCACCTTTCAGTGAGTGCTGCCGGGCTCTCAGGCCTCGTCTGGTGCCCACAAAAGTGGCCAGGGTCCTAGTCCTGCCTGCTGGGCCACCCTGAGCTGCCATGCCCACACCAGTGAGGCCGTTCAGCTCTGTGAATTCTAAGGCTCCCTTCCAAAGGGATGGTGGTGGCAGAGGGGGGAGATGCTGCAAATGACACCAGCCTTTGGAGTGTCCAGTGAGCCACACGGCAGCTGGGAGGAGCCACAGGAAGGAAGAAGGTGGCAAAGGAAGAGCCGCCCTTGGCGGTGAGGATCCTCCCCCAGCACCACGCCTGGCGCTGCAGGTGCTGCTGCTGAACCCTGGCTCTGCCGCGGAGGACGACGTGGGGAGGCGACAAGCCCGCACCTGGCCCAGAGCCTGAGCTCCTCGGTGGGAGGGTGGCAGCGGTCCTCCTGCCACTCTGGGAATCTGAGCACCGCAATTATCTTCCTGCTGGGAGTGGTCCCGACGGGCAAGTGCACAGCTGGCTGCCTCTGGGGCTGCAGACGCCTGAACAATGAGCCTTTCTCTCTTCCCCTCCCGTTACTGGCACCCACCCCAGCCTGCCTGGGGCATTTCTGCTCTGCTCTGTGCCCCTGGGGCTCCAGCGGAGCAGAGTCTAGGCCCTAAGCCACCTCGGGGTCATCTTTGCTTTGAGGTTCGGTTTGTTTTTCTGGGGGTGGGGTGAGAGGCCCCACCTGCTCTCGCCCCCAACAGCATCAGCCCCAAGGATGGGCTCAGTTACACCCCAGCCACACGACACCCCCCTTCAGAGTCTCTGGGGGTGACGGTGAGGGTCCCGAGGCAACAGGGTGCCCATCTCCTTAGTTTTCGGAGGACATTTTCAGGCAGCGGTGAGGACGGAGGCGGCTGCACTATGGCAGGGAAGGGCTGGAGTCTTCTGTGGCAAGGGGCCCAGCCCTCTTGTGTCAGGACTGTCTCCACTGGGGACACGCAGGAGGCCCTCACCAATGGCAGGGACCCCACGCAGGGCTGCAGGTGCTGGGCCCACTGCTCCTTGGCATGATGGGCCCACTGATCTGTTCTTGCCCCGTTAATGACTTGACTTTCCCACCTGGCAGGTCCAGAAAGTGCTGTGACACAGGCAAGCAAGTGCTCAAGTGTCCCACTGACTTCGCTGACTTCGGGGAATGAGAGAAAAAAATGAAACAACAGCAACAAGCCATCAGCACAAGGTGAGAGGACCATTCCGGGTGTCAGGGGGCCAGGGACTGGTCTCAGAGACACCACTTAACCTCCTGGTGACCCTGGGCTCCCAAGTGACCTGCACCATCTCGCTTCATCCTCTCAACCCATTTCACAGATGAGGAAACTGAGACTTGAAGAGAGGACAGGACTTGACTAAGGTCAGGCCCCCAGCAAGCTGTGGGGAGGGTTCTCGCCCCGGCCGGGCCGGCCGAGCCTGCGTGTGGTGTGCCCGCTGCTGCTCACAAGGGCTCACGAGTTCCCTGCCCCCTCTGACCTCAGTTTCCCCACTGCTACTGAGGGCCTGGCCAACCTCAGAGTGCCATGTTCCGGAAGACCCACATTCTAGGTTTGCTACTCCACATTTCCCCTCTAAGTTCCGTATTCCGGCTCCTCCGTCTGGATCTAGAGGTTCTACTTTCCAGCGCCGTGTCCTGTAGGTGCGGTGTTCTAGTTGCTGGCCCCTGCGCTCTCCTCTCATAGAGAGCTGTGCACCACGGCCCTCTCGCCTGACCCTGGTCTCGCGTCCTCCAGTCCACGCGCCCAGTTCTGTCTTTCGGGCCCACTCCTCCTGTCCAGCCCCATCCCCCTTCAGGGCGCTTAAGAGCCGCGAACCAGAGGAAGGGGGTCCCAGGACCCCCATCCCGGCAGGAATGCCCTGCCCCGCCCTTTTCCCTGTCTCCAGGACACCATCCCTGACCCCACACCTGCTGCCCCCTGCACCAGCCCTCAATGCAATGGCCCAAGGGGAGAGACCTCGTGTCATTCGTCTCCTGGGTCCGGGCCTGGCACCCGTGGGCGCGAATTCACAGGCACACCCAGGTACCTGCAAGATCACACTGCGGAGGCTGCCCACAGGCGGTGGCCCCAGAATCAGACCAAGGGGAAGCTGGCTGTCTTCGAGGCACCTTTTCTTCCCTCTCGCCTTAGAATAGAACCTCATTTTTCTGGTTATAAAGGTTTCTCATACATTCTAGAAAATCTGGAAAGCAGAGCAAAAGAAACAGGGCAACATCACCCACCATCCTGCCACCCCCGGCTGACATTTTCGCCTAATTTCTTACAGCCTTCCCCCCACCCTACCCCGCGCACCTGTGTGCTGGAATGAACGGTCAGTGTGGATTTCCTGCCGGCTCTGGGGCAAGACCCAGACGCTCTATCGCGCTTCGTCCTCCACACAGAGGACACACAGAGGACCCTGGGGACTCTGCTCTCCTCGGCTCCTTTTCACCCACCCCCGGCCCCGACCTGGATCCCCCTCCGGCTTGGGGACAGGGGAAGAGGGTGTCAGTGCCCTCCTACACCGACAGGGACCAGGGACTCTCAGCCTCTCTCCCTGGCACTCTGGGCAAGTCCCAAGGGCCCCAGGCCTCAATGTTCCCTCTGCAAAATGGGCAGGTTCAGCTGGCCATGTGGCCTCTCTGGGCTGATGTGACCATCACCTGGGCTCTGCTGCACCTTGTGGACACCTGTGCTGGGAGACCTGCGACCTTCCCCACAAATCTCTCCCTGTGGCATCTAGACATGAGGAACAGCCGAGCGAGCCCGCTGCCGGGTTAGGGACCTCCATCCCGAGCCCCCCACCCCCCACCCCTGCGTCCAGTCCTCTCTGTGTGCTCTGCTGGCGCGTCCCACCAGGCCCTGCTTACAGTGAGGCCCTCGCAGACCTGCCACCGGGGCAGACAGACAGAAGTCACCCCGCAATGAGGACCAGCCTCGCCACTCTTGGGTAGGGTGGGAATGGCTTCCTGGAGGGGTCTTAAGAAATGAACCAGCACGAGCCAGGATGAGGAGGGGAAGGGCGTCCGCATAGGTGGCGGCACCCGCATTTCGGGGGGTGTGGAGGGGAGCTGGGGCCACCACCCTGAGGGAATGGGGCACATGCAAGCCGGTGACATGCCCAGACCAGCCTTAGTAGACCTGATCCCTAGATACCCCGTGGCTGCCCTCTGGGGCATGCCTCGGCTGGCCGGTCCTCCCGCTGTTATCACTGTGCGTGACTCTAACGGCAGTCATTCTGCACAGCCACGCCCACCCTGCCAGCCGGCCTGTGGCCCCCTGTCTCTGGGCCTCTGCTTCAAGACTGAAGGCCGTCTTGGGCTATTGCAAGGACCAAGTGAATAATAAACGTTCCAGACGGGTCCAGACCATGCAGCAGCTCAGCACCAGGCCCAGCTCAGGCCTGGCTCTGCCCCACTCACCACTGGGCTCCCAACAGCTGCTGTGCGCCCGAGCCCTGGACGCACATCCCCTGGCAGCCTGGACGCCTGCCCCACACAGACACAGCGCACCCCTCAGGTGGTTCTCTGAGCCCAGGATGCGGGCACGAGGGAAAAGCAGAGCCATAACCCTCCGACCCACCTGAGCATCAGTGCAAAGGCGTGTGTGAGATGCTCCGCACACTGCAGACTGCCGCAGGGACCCTTCCGGGCGCTCGCCCGCCGGGCAGGCTGCAGACCCCAGAACCTCCTCCTGCCTGAGTGATGGAACAAGTCACCTCCCCTGCCTGGGACTCAGTCTCCATACGGTGAAATCAGGATTATTTTGGCACCACAGCCCAGGGGTCCTGAGTATTGAAATGAGATCATGCAAGAAAAACTCCAGCCTGTCTCTTCCGTTGGTGCCACAAACACGAGTGACGACCATTGGTATTCACCGTCCTGGGCGATGCTCAGGAAGGCACCTTCTCAATGTTTCCCTAAACCAGCCCATCTGTGCTGTTTCCGGAAGTGGCCCTCACCTGCCACGCATGCAGTCACCATCCAACACATTTTTAGGAAATATTTATCGAAAGGCTTTCACGTGCCAGGCCCCGTGCCAGGCCCAAGTGCATGCCCAAGTGCTGGCCCCGGAGCTCAGCCCATCCCCTGTCATCTGCAGCTCTCCCTGGGCCCCTCCCCCGAGGCAGCCACCATCACTCACCCCCACGATGCGCCTTGACCAACCACGTGCCAGCCCCAGGGAGAAAGAGGACGGACCAGGCAGCGGCAGCAGGTGCTGGGATAAAAGCAATGTTGGGGGCATCGGGGAGCATGGTAGGTGAACAGCTGGGGGTGCCAGGGAGCAGAGGCTGAGACCACGGATGGGGGCTGGGCCACAGGATCTGGGTCACAGGGGTTGGGGGATCTCGTAGCTTGGGGGCGGGGAGAGGGGGGTGGGCCATGGGGCCGGGCAGTGGTTCCTGGAGTGCTCAGGCCTCTGCATCTCCTGGGCGGGCGGCATTTCTAAAACTGGATTTCCAGTCCCCCCGTGGCAGGATTCTGACTCAGCAGGGCTGGCTGGGGCCTGGGGAAACGTACTGGGAAACAAGCCAGCCAGGTGAGGCTGCGCAGGCCTTCCAGAGGCGGGGCCCAGGAGGGTGGCGGAGACTGGGGTGCTGTCCTAGGGGTGCAAGCCTCAGAGATCAGGCATCGTGGGGAGCCCATGAAAGGGAAGCGGCAGGTCTGGGTGGCTGAGAGGGCCTGCTCTCAGGGGTCCTCCAGGCTGGACACAATCCCAGTCCCACCACTTCCTGGCTGTGAGCCCCGACTCTGGGCACCCTCAAACGGCCAAAGGGGTATGACAATTGTACCTACCTCTCAGGAAGTTATGAAGCATCATTGGGATAATGCAATGAAGTGCTTGGCCTTGTGCTTAGTACATAGTAAGTGCTCAATAAACAGCAAGTTATGATGACTCGGAGGTCGAGGTGGGGAGGACAACCTTGAATATCATCATCATGGGTCCCTGCCAGCCAGAATCCCGAAGTCCACCCTGGCTGCCCTCCCTTGCTCAGACCCCTGGCTGTTGCTTCTGGGAAGTTCCTGGCCTGCCTGGAGAGTGCACCGAAGGGTAGGCCCCGAGGAGGCCCCGTGTCTGCACAGGCTAGGGACCCTATCTCAGTCCTCCCCTCCCCTCCCCTCCCAGGGGATTCCCATTTCAGTGGGAACCAAAGTTTTGAGCAAAATAAGCTCTCAGTTCACAAAACAACAGAGTAATTAGGTGTGTGAATGATTTCTATTGTTCTAATTTTATTTTTATAGAAAAGATGAAAATAAGTGAGCCAACAAAAATTTCCACTTCAGGCAGTAAAAGTATTTTAGGACCCCGTTAACTTTCTGGATTATGGGCAAGGCCTTGGGTCTCCTTGTCATCCCCATTCTAGACAACAGGAGGGCGTTCCCAGGCCTCCCACCAGGCCTGCTTCCAGCCATGGGCAGTTCCACTGCCTCCCAGAGCCTCACTGTCCCCTTCAGGAGGGGGGACGGCAACCCCTCCCAAGCAGGCCCCTGTGACCCTCCGTCCATCCTCTGAGGCTGTCCTCTGGAGGGCCGGTCCCCTTCATCAGGGAGGGAGAAGGGGGAGGAAAGGGTGGGGCAGAGAGCTGCTCGCCTGGGCTAACAATCACTCATTCATTCCTTCATTCATTCATCTGCATTTTTACCAAGGGCCTCAGTACATCTGTCACTGAAAGTCTATCTGGACACGTAACAACAAACACACCAAGGAAACGGGCACAGTGCTCTGGGGCCTGTGGCAAGGAGACCAGGACTCGCATGGGCTTCCCTGAGCCAGTGATGCACCAGCTAAGATGTAAGGTCAGTGCCAACATGAAACTGCGCCTCAGCTTCTCCACCTGTAGATGGGGTAATCATGGCACCTGTGTCCTGAGCTACTGCAGGGACATAATACATATTAGCTATTGATATTGTCACGGGCAGGCACGTGCACATCTGAGGAGCTGCACGGCCAGGGGCAACAGCGGCAGGGGAGAAGGATCTGATTCAGGGCAGAGAGCTGGTGACACCGAGGAAGAGGCGCACGAGGAAGCTTTTGATGGGTGATGGAGTTTCAGCGGACAGAGGAAGGGGTGGAATAGACAAGTATTCAAGCAGAGGGGACAGCACAAGCAAAAGAATAGAAATTGAGGTCTGCAACCCGTTTGGACCACATCTCGAGCTCTGTTAGGCTAAAGCTCGGGTCCAGCGGGGCCATTCCCTGCAGAACGCCGAGGCCAGGCTGAGGTGGAGGGGAGCCTCTGGGGAGGGGCCAGAGCAGGAATGAGGCAGGGCCAGGGGTACAGAGGGTCTCAGGACAGGACGCCATGAGCTCTCTGTTCCCTCTAGCCTCATCTGCGGCTGGTGAAGGGTGGCCTCTCGCCTCCAGCCCGCAGGCCTATCCACACTGCCCTGCAGGCCCTTCTCACCCGCAGCATGGCTGTCAGTTCCCCAAGGCTATCAGACCGCACTCTCTGGGCCTTTCCTCCTGTTCAACCATCATTTATTAAGCACCCACTGAATGCCTGGGTGCTAAAACTGGTGCATACCAGCTCCAGTTATGACACTCCTGTTAAGCCATTGGTGGCTTAAAGTTGGCCATGGTAGGAGGATTTACACCATGAGAATCGGTGAGCATCACTCATCAGGGATTTTATTTTCCCAGAGAGCCAGTTGCCAGCCTCCAACTGCCCCCCACCTGAGCAATGGATACAGATAGGCAGGCCCCTGACTCATACTCAGAGGAGAAGACATCAGGGAGGGGCACAATGCATGTACTGGGCCAGGCTGTGTAGTCTCCAAAGAGGCAGGGGTGGATCAGGAGACGCATTCTAGAAGTGGGGCAGTAAACACCCACTGAAAACTACGCCAAGCTGTTCAAATAGTAATAGTGTGCATGTCTACGGCCATACCACCCTGAACGTGCCCAGTCTCATCTGCTCTTGGAAGCTAAGCAGGGTTGGGCCTGGTTAGTACTTGGATGGGAGTAATAGTGTGCATCACCCCCATTTTAGACACGAGGAAACTGAGGCACAGAGATGCAAGGTCAGCAATCCACAGTCAGTCACACAGTAAGTTGCAGGCCAGGATGTGAACCGGGCCACAGGATCTGGAATCCCCACTTTTATCAACTCTCCCCTTACCCCTAAGCAGCCAGCACAGGGCTAGGCAGACAGTAGGTGCCCCATGGCATCTGTGGCCCAAAGGAATTCTAATCTCCTGAGGGCAAGGCCTGTGTGCTCTCTACCCAGCACGGTACTCCTCCACTGAGGACATCGTGTTTCTTGACCTGAATGTCTGAAGAAACATCTGGAAAAGAGCCCCGGTCCCTGTGTGCAGGGCTAGGAGTGGCTGGGAGGAGGGGGTGCATCACGCAGCATGGGCAACAAAGGGGCTGTGGCCTTGGGGAGCACAGGAGATGCCCTGAGAGCCTGGCTGGGTAGCGGTGCCCACAGGGGCAAAAGGGTCTGCCTCTGCAGACCACCCTACCTCTGGCCACTCACCACTTATCTCATCTCCCAGCACCACACACGACACGCAGCTTCCAGCCCTCGGCTCCCTCTGGTTCACATCCAGCCCTCACATGACCCTCACCGTGGCCCGCCAGCTGGCATCAGTGTCCTCATTTTACAGGTAATCATACCAACACAGCAGCCAGCGATTTCCCAAGAGCTTCTCAGGTGCCAGGCACCCTACACACATCATCTCATTCAAACCTCTCCATAATCCATCCATTCCACAATCAAATTCTCCCCATTGGACAGATATGGAAACTGAGGCTAAGAAAGCTGACTTCCTGAGGGTGAGGTGGCCCAGCTACTTGCAGGGGAAGGGATCACCAGCGTGCATCAAGCAGCCCGGACCACACAAGGGTCACGCGCAGACCCTCAGAAGGTGGGGGGCTGACCCGGCCAGCATCACTCCCAGCCCTGTCTTGGCTCCCTGCTGTCCTGAGAAGTAAGTGCCAGCTCCCTGGTGTGGTCCACCACCTGGCCTCCACCTGGCCCTCCCTCCCTTCAGCCTCTCCCCCTCTCTTGATCTCACTTGTCACAGTGGTCACCCATTGTGCCTGACCATCTCCCGCCCTCACCTCTCAACACACGCCAGGCACTCCCGCCTCCCAGCCTGTGCCCACAGTGCCCTTCCCACCTTTCTCTACCCCAGAGCTCTCCCAGCTTCCTGTGATCATCTCTTCCAGTAAGTTCTCTCTCCTCCTTGGGCTGGGACCCCTCTTTCAAACTTTCCTAGGACCCCGTGCCCAACCCCTCAGCGCTGTGCAGCAGGAATACCCTACAGAGTGGCAGCTCCTGGGGAGGAGGCCGGCCTGGCTCTCCTCTCCACCCTCATGCCTGGCCCTGTGCCTAGAGCCTCAGTAACTGCGGCCCACTCCCCAAGTGACACACCAGTGCCCACAAGTCCCCCACCAAGGCATATCTGGACTGGCGTCCCAGGAGGTAAGCGGGGACCACGGAGGAATCCCACGGGGGTAGGGTGGACGTCCTGCCCACGCCCTTTCAGAGGCGTCTTCCGGGGCTGGGAGAGTCATCCGACCTCGGACCCCCAGGCCGGCTGAGCCGCATCCCTTCTTGCTGCACCCCAGCCCAGGCACCCCCGTGCGCACACACCCAGGCGCGCTGCCCTCCCCACCCCCGGTTCCAGAACTCACTATTTGCAGATATTTATAGCGCCCTCCCTCAGCCGGGTTCCCTCCCCCGCCCTGGGCAGTGCGGTGCAAAGAGCTGGACCCCCCCTCCCCGTGAAGGTTGGGGGCTCTCGCCCCACTCGTCTCTGCCTGGTCCCCAGGGGCAGCTACTGCCCCGGCCGGCACCCGCCCCGCACCCGCCTGCGCCTGGGCCTCCGCCGTCGCCGCAGCCCGGGGTCGGGGACGGGGGAGGCGGGCGCTGAGGCCTCCCACCCCCAGCCCCGCGCCGCGCGGGAGGATGGGGGGGCGCAGCGCACAAAGCAGGACTGGAGCCCTGCGCCTCGGGGACGCCCCTCGCCCAGCTGGGGGAGGGCGTCGCAGCGCCGAGGCTCTGCCCTCCGGCCCGGGAGAGCTCCGCGGAGCCGCCGGGTTGGGGGAGGGGGCAGCGGAGCGGAGCGGCTTCCCTGCATCCCGCCCCCGCCGGGCCCCGGCGCCCCCGCCCCCAAAAGTCACGCTCGGGGAGGGGGCCGCGGACCCGTGCGGGGGGCGCCGCGAGCGCGGAGCTGGAGGCTGGGGGCCGCGAGCGCGGGATGGAGGGCTGCGGCGCGGGCCCCCCAGGACGCCGGGGTCAACTCACCCATCGCCCGCTGGGTCTCAGCAGCGGCGGCAGCAGCGGCGGCGGCGGCTCCGCGGCCCCCGGGGCCGCCGGCAGGGAGATGCTGGCATCCGCCGCAGCCTCTCGCCCCATCCCGGGCTCCGGCGGCGGCGGCTGCGGCTGCGGCGGGCGCCCGGCATCGCAGGCGGCGCGGCCCCGGCCCGGCCAGATCCCCGCCCCCCACCCCACCTCCGCCCGTCCCGGGCCTGGCGCGGCCGCTCGGCTGCACCCCGGGGCGGCGGCGGGGCCCGCGGCGGGCGCGCGGGGTGCGGCGGCGAGGCCGAGCGCCGCGCGGAGGTGCCCACTCCCGCCGGCTCCGGCAGCTCTGGCCCCCGCCCCGCCCCAACCGCAGCCCCCTCCCCTCCCCCGCCCGCCGGGCTCCGCCGGCCGCGCCGCTCCGGGCCGGGGCGCCTCGCACCGCGGACTCCGGCCGCCGCCGCCGCCGCCGCGCCTCCCGCGTGTGCTCGGATCAGAGGTGTGTGCGAGGGAGAGTGCGCGCTCCGCCGCCTGCGACCGTGCGTGCGGCGGCCCACGGCCCGGGGCGGCCTGTGCGGGGGTGTGTGCGACGGGAGGCGGGGCGGGCCGAGTGTGTGTCTGGTGCGCGCATGGGGCGGCGTGTCGGGTCGTGTTTGTGCGTGGACGTGTGTGTGTCTGTGTTCCGCAGCGTGCTTGGGTCCGTGTGACTCGGCTGTGTCCCCGGGTCCGTGCCCGTGTGTGCATGGACTTGCAGAGCCGGGTTGTGGCGTGGATCCGCGCGGCTGTGCCGGCTCATACCTGGACCCTGACTGAGTGCACGCATTTGTGAGCGTGTGCAGAGGCCTGGTCCTGTGGTGTGTGCACGGCGTCGGGCCTGTTGCCGTGTCTGTCCCGATCTCTGTGTCTGGTTCGGGTGTGGGTGGCCGCTCTACATCGGCCTGTGTCCTTCCGACCTCCTCCGTCCACTCTTACGCCCAAAGCCACCTGCGCACTCTCTCCGGGTGACTCCAGGGGTGGACCTCCTCTCCCATGCCTCCCTCGAAGGGCACCTGAGGCCTGGCCAGCCCTACCTACCTCTTGAGCCTCCTCTCCTGCCACGGGGCCACCATTTCGCACCGTGGACCCTCATGCCGCTACTGTGGGTCGTTCCTCTCGGGGCTTGGAGTGCCTCCATGTGCTTCCAGCCCTTCCGCTCTGGGGCCTGTAGAGCAGTCACTTCCCCCTGTGTGTGCGGGGCACCCTGGGTATGCCGCGGGCACCATTCCACAGGCAATCAGCAAAGGTGTGCCCAAAGGGCAGGGAGACACTGCCAACCCTGCACATGGGCTCAAGGTTGGTCCACAGGCCTTTGCTGATCCATTGACACTGCCTGGGGCTGGTCTTCCTGCTCCAGGTGCCACCATGCCCAGCTTCATTGGTCCTTCTCCAGCAGGCATCTGAGCAGGTCGCCTCTGACCTCAACCCTCCCACCTGCCTGCAGCTTAAGTTCAGTGCCTTGGCCCGGCCCCTTCTTCAGCATCCCCCCGTACTGCTCCCCCCACCCCAGGCTCCCCTCAAGCCAACGGTGGGCAAAATATTTCCTGTAAGAGCCTGATTGTAAATATTTTAGACTTTGCCAACTGTACAGTCTCTGTCCCAACTACTCAACTCTGCCATCGTAGCATAAAATCAACCCTAGACAGTATGTAAAAGAATGAGCATGGCTGTGTTCCAATAAAACTTTATTTATGGACACCAAAATTTGTTTTTCACATCATTTTCACATGTCCTGAAACATTATTCTTCTTTTGATTTTTCCCCCACCATTTGAAAATGTAAAAACTGTTCCTAGTCCACACTGCTCTGAGCACATGCCTTTATGACATCTCTATAACACCTGCCCACAGCACCGCCACTCCCCCCAGATCCAATCTATTCTCCCCTCCCAGAATGTCAGCCTCCTCCTCGCCCACCTGCCTGTCCAGCCGACTCTGCCCCTGCTCTGTCTACCAGCCACAGAACCCTCACTCCTGCTCATGCGTGCTCGCCCTCCCTCCACCCCATGCCATCGCTCTCCTGCACCCTCTGCCTGGAACTCCTGCCCCTCTGGAAAGGGCCATCTCTCAGACACTTTCTTTCCCCAGAAGAATCTCCTCTCCCTCCCCTGGCCTGCTGCAGCAACTTTGGGCATCCCTCAGCCCATGAGAGAAGTGCTGTGTGTGGGCACTGCTGTGTGTGGGCACAAAATATCACATCCCTCCATTTCCGGAGGAAGCGAAAGGACCTGCCCAAGGAAACCAGGCTGGGAAGCCCTGGGGCCAGGCTCGACCCCGTCCTTGGCCAGGATGCCCACAGTGGGTGGGCTCTTTCTCCCCCTGAGGAGAGCTCTGCTCCCCATAAAACTGTGAGCCCCACAGGTCTGGAACAAGACCCAAGCCACACATGTGACTTTCTGTTCTTTAATTTTTTAATGAGTTTAGGTGAACCGATGACAGCAGCATGAAGTGCACATGGGAAAATTACGCAAGGGTGTCCGGTGGAAAGTCAGCCCGGGCCACGGCCCCGACAGCCTGTTTCCCTCTCAGTAAGTATCTTACCCTCACGACATGGTTCTTGACGCAGCTCTTTTGATGTGAAGCCATTTTGTGTGACCTAAAAACCAGTCAGTCTGTCACACTCACAGCTTGACTCCCTTATGAGTTTTTTGATAAGGTGCAAAACAGACATACTTACCTATCTGGGAGCCCCCAGCCCCCAGGGGAGTTGCTGGGCCCAGAGCTGGCAGGGTCAGGGACTCTGGGGCGGCTGGCTTGCTCTCCATCCTCCCACCGCTTGGGTCTTTGTTCTCCCGAACTTTCCAGATTCCCAAGCTTCTTGGGAGGCCAAAGAGGAGTCAGCCTTGGTCGGGGCCATTCCAAAGTCCACATCCATCTCCTCCAGTGTGTTGGGGGCTGTGTGGCAAGTACATGTCCCCAGCTCATGAGAGATGACAGGTGACTTGCTCAGTCACACCCAACCAGCCCCTGGCAGAGCCCGGCACACCAGGTCCCACCCGCCACCCTCCCAGCTCAGGCCCTGTGGGGCCAGAGGGGGAAACAACTCCCAATTCCTTCCTCCCGCGTGTCCCCGTCACTCCTTTCCCCTCCCCCGTTTCCAGAGGCCCGGCACACACCGCCGCGCAGTAGGTGCTCAGCAGCGGAGGCTGAATGCCAGGTGATTAAGAGTTGGCTTCTAGTCCAGCTCCGCCAAGTGTCCCAGTGATTTCAGTGCCCTAAGCCTCAGTTTCCTCATGTGCAGAATGTGACTGATCACTGCCCTGACACCACGTGGACGTCAGTGGAATCTGGATCTCTCCATCCTCTCCCTCCCCCTTGCTCACTTCCTGTTCTACCTCCAAGCCTTCCACCACCACTGGAGACTTGGGGCCCTCCTGCCCCGCCCCTCCTCTGGGGGCTGGGCTGCCTGACTAGGAGGTTGTGCAAGCCCAGATACAAGATTAGCCAGCTCTAGGCGGTGTCGACTTACAGCCCTACCGTCCCCTTTCACCTGGGGCCGATTTGGCTCTGGGAACAATTGCGAGATCTGTTATCCTTTCAGCAGCTGCTGCCTGGCCCCACCAGGGAGCTGCATTCCGCCTTCCCTGGGTCATCTCACTCTTGGCCCTGGGTCTCCAGGTAGGGCATCTCCTGACCCATGCCACGAAGGCCAGGCACCACCTGCCAGGCCCCGGTGGGCAGGGAGCTGGCGGGGCAGTGGGCAGAGAGAGCCGGCTCCAGTCCCGGCCCTAGCAGCTGGGCCAGGGCTCTGCGCTCAAAGTCTTAGCTTGTTCGTCTGTAGAGTTGGCACGAAGGAGGCTGCCTGAGAGTGTGTGGTGAGGGCACAGCACCAGGTGGGCTCCAGAGATATTCTATAAATATTCCTTGCCTTCCTTCCCCATCACCTGCTAGGTGAAGTCATCGGACCTGTCCCCTTCCTAACCCCACCACATGCACTCCATTCATTCATCTATTCATTCACTGCTGAGCTGCTCCTGAGGGTGCACAGCAGGCAGCCCTCTGAAACGCTTGCAGTTTCTTCCACCTTTTTATCTTTGTACCTGGCATATATAGTCCTTCCCAGAAAGCCTTTCTGGAAAAACTCCTATTCATCCTTTAAGACCCAGCCCAGATGTTCCCTCTCCACTGAAGACTTCTGGTTCCCAGGGCCCTGCTCATGCTCCATGTGGAGAGTTCCCACCTCAAAGCCTTTGCTGCTGCTGGGGTCCACCTGGAATGCCCCTCCCAGCCTGTCTCTTAGTGTTCATTCCCCAATCCCAGCCTCCAGGATGCAGCTCAGATGCCCCTCTCCACAGAGTCCCCTCTCACTTCCTCTCAGGACCTGAGCACCTGCCGCCTGGTGTCCTGGGCTCCCTGCCTGGCCTTGCTGTGGGTTCCTTGGGCATTAAGATGAGAGATGTTTCCCCAGGTGCCTAGCTGGTGCCGGGGACCGAGGGTCCTAAGGCAGGGGCCCCTGATGCTCCAGGTTGGGTGTCTGAGCTAAGCCCTGCTAGTCAGGGCCTCTCTGCCTGGGTGGCCTTGAACAAGTCCCTTTTTCTCTGCAAGCCTCAGTTTCCACACTTGTCAAGTAAGGGCAGAGGATTATACTGGGATCCATTTGTTACTTGTGAGAAATAAAAATAAAATTCTAACCCCTCAACCAACTGAATGGGCCTCTTCTTGGCCAAGGGTACCCCAGAGAAACCTCAAAAACTGAAATCCCAGCCATGGCGGGATGGGAGGTTGGAAATGCCTCATTAGATGCCCACCCTCTTTAACTGCCATTGGGTTTTCCTCCCTAAGGATTAAACAGAAAGCAGCCCTTTGGAAAGACTAGCTCACCGCTGATTTCAACCAGCCACCTACTGTCACTCACTCCTCCCTTTTGGGGTTTCCACACAATATCCCACCAAATTCCTTCCAGGTAAGAGACCACTGACCATGGAGTGGTTCTGACCAGTCTACAGAAGCTACGCACAGAAGGCTGTCCTCTGCTTTACCCTTTTCCATTTTTTTTTAAGAGACAAGGTCTCACTCTGCTGCCCAGGCTAGAGTGCAGCGGCACGACCACAGCTCACTGCAGCTTCAAACTCCTGGGCTCAAGCAAGCAATCCTCCTGCCTCTGCCTCCCAAGTAGCTGGGACTACAGGCACATGCCACCAAGCCAGGCTAATTTTTTGTAGAGAGGAGTTCTCACTATGTTGCCCAAGGCTGGTCACAAATTCCTGGCTTCAGGCGATCCTCCTGCCTTGGCCTCCTGGAGTGCTGGAATTACAGGCATGAGCCACCGCACCCCGGCCTCTTTCACCTTTTGATGTCAGAGGGCTGAAAACTCCTCCCTTGCCAACTACCATTTTTTTGTACATGCAACTCGTGAAGGGGCATGAAGCTCAACTGCACATGGGCATGTTTCTCCTTTCGTAAGTATTCGTGACTCCTCCTGTAGCTTATTCAATATGTGCAGTCAGCCACCCTGCTCAGCGTCAATTCCTGTTCCCTCAAAGCGCTCGCTCTCTTTTCCTGCCTGAGGCTATACTTCCCAGCCTTCAAGATGGTCGCCTGCAGTCTCCAACCCTTTATGAAAAATAAAGCTCTCCTTTCCAAATTTATGAACCTTGTCATTCTTCAGTTGATACTTGGAGGGTCAGGGAGTCCAGGAATCTCCTTCAATTCCCGGTAGCATGGCGTGTGTTTGTGAGCACGTGTGCGTGTGCATGTGCATGTATGAACATGGGTTCAGTGTACATGTGTGGATGCATGTGTGCATGCACATGAACATGGGTGTGTGCTGTGCCCGTTTGTGTGCGTGTATGTGTACTGCATGTGCAAGTACATGTTTTACTGGGGAAGGGTCCAAGGGTGTTTGTTATCAGATTCTCAAAGGGCAGCCCCAGGTGAGGCATCCTGTGCTCTCAGCACCTGTGGTCCCCACGGGAGGGGCTCCTGCGGGCTCTAGGTGCGCCCAGCCTGTTCTCACCCTGCCAGTGCCCTCACCTGGCCCACATTCTTGCCGCAGCCTCCCCACTGGTGTTCCCACAGAGCAGCCAGGGATCCAGGAAAGCACAGTCAGCTCACCTCCCTCCTCTGCTCAAACCCTGCTGTGGCTCCCATCTCACCTGGAGTGAGGCCAGGGTCCTTCTGAGGCCCCCCAAGGTCTGTCTGATCTAGCCCAGGGGCCTCCCTGCTCTCCTCCCTTCTGCTGGCCCATCGGCGCCCTGGCTTGCTTTGCAACTGCTACTCCCTCCCCACTCCCCGGAATGCTCTTGTCCTAGGCACCCTCATGGGGCCTCCTCCTTCAAGGCTGAGCCTCCACCCTGGGCCTCCCTGACCACCCTATTTAAGTGCAGGTCCCTGGTCCCTGTGCTTGTTGTCTCTCTTCCTTAGCACTTTTCCCTTTCCAGCTTACTAGGTAATTTAGTCAATATTATGTTTCTTGACTTTTTTTGGCCCTCCCCAACTAGAACAAAATTGCTCCGAGGCAGGGATCTGTGTCCATCCCGTTTCCTGCTGCTGTGTCTCTAGCACCTGGCACAGCCTGACACATCATAGGTGCTCAGTAAACACCGCGCCGTGGGAAGGTAGCCACAGACGGCACCTTGCCCGGCCTCCGTGTGTGCCTTTGAGGGGACACCCCAAGTGTCTACTGCTGAGGTCCTGAGGGCTGCCCAGAGAGAGAAGTGCCAGCCCTCCAGGCGAGGGGGACCTTAACACTGGACTTGCCCCATGCGGGCCAGGGTTGCCATGTGGGACAGATGGGTGTGACCCAGGACAAATTGACTTTTGTTTGTACCATGAACTGCACATGTGGCTGGGCTGTGGCAACCATGCCTAGGGGACTCAGGAGCCTGCCCTATCGCCAGCCCCCGCTGTGCTGTGCGGGCCCTTCTGCCTTCCCCGGGCAGCCCCTACAGCCCCACTTGCTGGAGCCCCCAGGAGAGGAAACTGAGGCACAGCAAGAAGAAACTGACTGAGCCCACTCAATGGCCGAGTGGCAGAACCAGGACTCGGACCCAGGTCTGGGACTCCAGAGCCAGTGCTTGGCCACCAGAGGCCAGGCCCCCTCGGAGCTCCCTGCCGGTGGGTCCTCTCTCCCACTGGGCTGACCCCGCTGACCCCGCAGAGAGAGAGGGAGGCGGCGCCTGGGGGCGAGGCTAGAGCCCCGTGCGTGCTGAGCCTGGCTGTCTGCCGGCCCTGGGCTCCAGGCCGTCGCAGGGATGGAGGAAAGCCTGGGCCGGTGGGGGTGGCAGAGAGGCAGAGGCACGGCCCACCCCGGCAGGTGGGCAGCATCTCAGCCAGGCCCGGAAGGTTGGGGCAGATTCGGGCATACAGCGAAAGAGGGGACAGAACAGCATAAGCAAAGGTAGGGGGGCGGGGAGAGCCCGAAGGGGGGTTGGGCGCAGCCAGAAAGTGTGCGGGGTCGGGGTCGGGGGAGGTTATGGTGGGAAGTACTTCAGGCCGAGGACCCCTGCAAGCTCCGAGGATGCCCCAGATGCTCAGAATTGGACTGCGTCACCAGGTGGAAGCTGCGCAAGTGGCAGCCCCTGCAGCCCGTGGCGGCCCAGGAGGCTGGAGGCCGGAGGGGAACGGGCTGAGTCACACCAGTCGCCCCAACTGGTTTCTTCTTGCCTCGGGGCCCTTGGAGAGAAGTAGACACCCCCACACCGAGTGCACATGCACAGAGCAGGCCCCCGTCTTCCCGCACATGTGCCCCACGGGGAGGCTGCTCACCCCAGTGTCACGCAGGCACACGCACTCGCACAGCCTTGTGCTCACGGACACACCCCTCGCGCACACAGGGCACACCCCTGAACCCACAAAGCCCTGCTGGGCACTCCCCACAGACTCACATGACAACATTCCACAGGGTCACCACAGGGAGGACAGGGCAGGGAACGGTGAGACTCAGACAGGGGTGGTGCCCCTCCTGCCTCCCGGCCCTGCTCCAAGCCACCTGCCTCGGTGAAGCCACCTGCCTTGAGCCGCAGAGGTGGGGCTCCAGCCTGGCCGTGCTGGCTCTCGGGTGACAGTGAGGTTCAGGTTCCGTCCTCATGGACCCTGGACCAAGTCCTCACTTGGCAGCCACTTGGCCACAGGGAGGTGGGCAGGGGCCGGGCCCAGCTGGCGACTTCGGGAACATCCAGTCTATCTTTACTTTTCTGAGCCTGGAAACCACAGGCCCAGAGGTGGCCTGCTCGGGACCAGCAGTTTCCTCTCATCCTTTAGATGACCAGAAACTTAAATAAACCAGGGTGCTGCTGGGAGCCCTGGTTAGAGGTCCAAGCTGTGCAGCTGGACCCAGGCCGGTGGGGAGAAGTGGAAGAGAGAAATTCACCCAAGAAATCAGGGGTCCACTGCAGGGTCTCCACCAGGGGCCTGAGCTGGCGGCAGAGGCTCCGCCACTGGCCTTTAACCCCTGCGCACTCTGAGGCTGTTGAGCTGCCAAATGTGGCTCACTTGGGCCTCACACCTGTGCATTGGACAGGGGGCTCGGGGGCCTCAAGGTCATCTCCTCCAGTCCCCGTCCCAGGCCACTCCGCTTACACGCCTCCCGTGACGTGGCACTCACTCTCTCACAAGTCAACTCTATTGTGGGGGGTGGTGCTTTGGCTGTCACAGATGCTGGAATCTACTGTCTGGAACTGGTCAGAGCAAGTCCGTGTCTTCATTGCACCACAGTCCTTCAGAGACTTGGCAAGAGCCCTCCCACCACTCCTCCTATGACGTGGTTTCCAGACCTTTCCATCCCAGCCACTCTCCCATTCGCCCCCAGCCCCAGACAGGGCCTGGCCCCCACACAGAGGGCCTCTCACCCCCACCCCCCCGGCTGGCCCGTGCTCCAGGTAACACAGCCTGCTTCTGCCGCAGGCTTCTGCTGTCACTCGCTTCCTGCCAGCTCCCCATGAAGTGCGGGGCTGGGGGCTGGCACTGGGGACGGCTCAGGTGCTCAGAAACATTCTGGTTTAAAAACGCCTCAGCCACATGATGGTATAGGTTTGTGGATAAGAACATGGATTAAGAATGGGGCCTGGCACAGAGTGCTCATGCTTGTCCATCCTTTGTCTCCATTTTCTAGATGAGGAAACTGAGGCACAGAGCAGTGAAGTAACTTTCCCAAGATCATGCAGCTAATGAGCGGCAGAGCCTGTGCGGGTGGCCGCTGTGACTTCCTGAGGCCTCTGTGGGGTGGGGAAGGACCCACCCCGGGAAGCATCACCGTGGGGACGTTTTCTCAGACCTGTGAGGCAGGGTGGGGCCTCAGGGAAGTCCAGGCAGGGCCCGCAGAGCGTTGCCACCGACAGGAGGAGCAGGCCCAGCCTCATTCCCCACCGGGGCCTGGGGAAACACCCTTCGGCTCAGGGGCAGAGCTGCTGCGGGCCTAGGGAGGGCAGGGCTCTGAGGCTCAGCCTTCTAGTCCCTTCCAGCTGGGCCCCGAGCCCCCTGGGCTTCCCTCCTCAGCATTCTCGGGGGTCAGCTCCCCCGCCGCCTGTCACACGGGAGGCTGTCCAAGAGCCAGGGTCCTCGGGTGGGACAGTGTCTGCCAACAAACCTTCCTGGGCCACACGTCCACCATCTCCCCTTTCTGGAATCTGGGCTGGCCTGAGACTCGCTTTGACCAACAGGCCGAGGCCTCAGGAGGCCTGGCAATGTCCATTCTCTCCAGCTTGGAGGCCAGAGGCCATGGAAGAAAATCCGAGAGAGGCCACCAGGAGAGAGAAGCCCTGAGACCACAGAGGGAGCAGAGAGGCCAGGCTGCCCCCCACCCCCCATCCCAGCCACCCACTGCTGGAGCGCCAGATCTGTGAGGCAGGCTGGTCCGGCCACCCCAAAGACATGACAGTCGGGTCAGGGTCAAGTACTGCTCCCACTGGGCGGCCTGGGCAGGGGACGCAGGCGCAGGGTGAGCAGAGGTTTCCACCCACTGGCAGGGGGGGATAGTGCTAGGAGAACGGGGGTCCTTCTCCTCCCCTCCTCAGGGAAGTCGCCAGGCTCCTGCAGTTTGGGTCTTTAGAATGAAAAAGTTCTCCAGGACTGAATCAGGTGGCCACTGGGGCCGGCAAGGGAGGGGCTGTTTCTAAATCAGGTAGGGCTGTGAGTCACTCCTTCCTTGCTGGGCCACCCCGTCCAGCCTCGGGGCCAGGGGTTGGACCTGGGGCCCCGCTCCTGTTCCTGCCCACCAGGCCCAAGCCCATCCTACAGGTGGACAAGCTGAGGCTCAGAACTGGAGAGTGACCTGCGCAAGATCGCACAGCCATGCCTTGCAGTGAGGCGACCAAGTGAGGCCAGAGGCCTAGGCCAAGGCCAGCCTGGCAAGGTGCAGACCCGCAGCCCACGCCAGGTCTGAGGAGGCCAGAGGGAGGGGCTGGAGCCACGGCCCTGGGGGCCCAGGAAAGGTGTCACTAGGACTTCTTCCCCATTCCTTTTGTCTCATCCTGGTGTGCTTTGCGGCTTGCTGTTTCCTTGTTCGTCTCTCTCCACTGGGTGGGGCCTGGGTTCCTAATCAGGGCTGGGCACGTCCTAGGCGCTCAGTGCTGTTCACTGGATGCAGGGGTGATGCCTGCTGGTCTCAGATCCATCGGACGGGTGAGACTGGCAGCAGGGAGACCCACTGGAGACACCGGGACATGGGCAAGAGAGGGTGGTGGCTGGGGCGGAGGTGGCACTGGAGAGAGATGAGACCCCAGGACTAGGTGCTGCGTGGGATGGGGTGAGGGGGTGTGGGGCAGACTCGCAGGGGTCTGCTGGGGACAGCTGCCCACTCCTGACAGCCGGGCTCAGAGGCTGAGTTCCAGCTGTCACATGGCCAGGCACAGCCGGGGTGCCCTCAACACCTCTTGCCCTGAGACACCCATCCCACTCCGTCTCCTACTCCTGGAACTCTTGCTCCCACTTCCAGGCCCAGGACGCACAGGCCTCTTCTTGGCAGCCTGCCCTGCTTCTTCTGCTCCCCTCCCCCGCCACAGTGCGTTTCTCCTCCTCTACCCTTGCATCCATGCACTCACTCACTCAGGAAACAACTCTGGGACTGGCCCTGGACGCTAGCCCCGTGGGGACATGGAGATGACCCAGCTTTAAGGGAGACAGACCCAGGAGCCAAACCACAGCATTAATCAAATCCGAGCAACGCATGAACACTCTTTTAAAGAAAACATTTCTCACGGATCCTGGGGTTGTCTTCAATCATTTTTATTATAGTGTTTCTTCAAGTGCACAGACGCCAAGCCAGGTATAAAGCTCTCATGTTTACATCTGCCTTACAGAGCAAATTTGCAAATAAACATAAAGAATATAACAGAACCAATAAAAATTCAAATTGACAACGGCAAGGGGCCTCACTGGCTCTCACCAGACAGGGCAGTCAGTGGTCGAGGTGCCCAAGGAGCAGCTGATTCCCTAGAGCCACGTGGCCCTGACCACGGTGTGGGGCCCAGCCAGGCCCACCTCTCCCTGCCTGCCCTGAGAGTGGGCAATGCCTGGACGGCACCCGGCCGGGGTCTCCACGTACCCTTCTCATTAGCCGCCAGTGACTACACAGTGTCAACACCCTGGTCAACACAAACCCAAACTCGTTGGGTAGGAGGGTGTTTTTTTAGTTCTGGTAAAATATACACAACATAAAATGTACCACTTTAACCACTTTTAAGTGTACAGTTCAGTGGCATCAGGTACATACCCGTTGGTGAGGTACCATCACCACCCTCCATCTCTAGACTCTTTATCTTGCAAAACCGAGACTCTGTACCCATCAAACACTGGCTCCCCTTTCCCACCCTCCCCAGCCCTGGCAACCCCACTCTACTTTCTCTGAACTTGACCACTTTAGGGACCTCCCATGAGTGACACCATGAAGCATTTGTCCTTCTGTGACTGGCTTATGCCCTCGACGTAATGCCCTCAGGATTCATCCATGTTGTAGCCAGTGTCATGAGTTGTGCCTTTTTAAGGCTGAGTAATATTGCATAGCGTACAGATACAGCACGTTGTGTTTATCCACATCTGTGGGTGGACACTGGGTAGCTTTCACCTTCTGGCCATCGTGAGCACCGCTGCTATGAACGTGGGTGTGCAGCTATCTGGTTGAGTCTCTGCTTTCCATTATTTGGGGTGTATACCCAGAAGTGGAATTGCTGGGTCATATCGTAATTCTATGTTTAATCTAGGACTTATTTTTAAGGCAGTGGTTAGATGCTCCTAAACTGGATTACAGCCAGTTTGTTTTCAGTTCATAGACTCAGAGCCGCTAAAATCTAACCCTCTCATCTTCTTCAGATTGTGTCCAGGCACTCCAGCCTGAAATAGTCTAGAACGGCACGATCCAGTGGGGTGACCTTGAGCTATGGCCAAGAAACCCTGGAATGTGCTGGCCTGCACAGAGATGTCCTGTGCTGGTAAAACACACCTGGATTTCAAAGACTTAGTAAGAAAGAGAATGTAAAATAGCTCATTAGTAATACATCTACACATATGTACACACACACACACACACACACACACACACACGACACATGTGTTGAGTGAGACAGAGTCTCGCTCTGTTGCTGAACTGGAGTGCAGTGGTGTCATCAGAGCTCACTGCAACCTCAAACTCCTGGGCTCAAGCAATCTTCCCGCCTCAGCTCCTGAATAGCTGGGACTACAGCCATGTGCCATCACACTAGGCTGATGTTTCTATTCTTTTGTAGAGACGGGGTCTTGCTATGTTACTCAGGCTGGTCTCAAACTCCTGGCCTCAAGCGATCCTCCTGCCTCGGCCTCCCAAAGTGCTAGGATTACAGGTGTGAGCCACTATGCCCAGCCTAATTTTTATATTGATTGTGGGCTGAAATAATATTTTGGCTACATTGGGTTAAAGAAGCTATAGCAGTTAAATCAGTCTCACTTGTTTCTTTTACCTTTTCAAATGTGATGACTAGAACATCTAAAATGACATGTGGCGCTCAAATTATCTCTCTGTTGGACTGTTAACCCCAGAGTGTAATGCAGGTGCTTTCTGGGCCTAGAGGAGCCACCTACAGCTCTTCTTTCTAAGAGGAGGAAGCCTTGGGATTTTTTAATTGAGGTGAAATTCACATAACATGCAATTGACCACGTGCAAGAGAGCAGTTGGCACCAGTGCATTCTCCACCACCTCTTGCATGTGGCGCAACTACCAGCTCACTCCAGTTTCGAACTTGCTCATCACCGGGAAAAACACTGCGGATCAGCAATCTCTCCCACTCCCCCTTCCCTCAGCCTCTGGCAAGCACTAAGCAGCTCTCTGTCTCCATGGATTTGTCCATCGTGGACATCTCATTTAAGAGGGATCTTTTTGGGCCTTTTGTGACTGGCTTCTTTCACTTAGCATGGTGTTTTCGAGGGTCTTGCATGCTGCAGCGCGTCAGCACTTCATTCCTCCAGCATTTGCTCACCGTCCATCTATGGATGGTCATTTGGGTCGTTTCCACCTTTTGGCTGTTATGAGTAATGCTGCTGGGAACATTCGTGTACCGTTTCTGTACGGATACATGTTTTCATCTCCTAGGAGTAGAATCGCTGGGTAATAGGGAAATGGCTGGTTCCTTCTGTCTCTAAATATTCACTTTACTTTTGAAAAGTTTTGGCTATACATTGTCAGAGCCAACTGGCTGCTAAGGGTGTGGCAGGACAGACACTTGACTTCACTGAAGGGAGGTGTGGGGAGCACTTGTTAGCCCCTGCCCCACCGGTCAGTATTTTCAGGACTTTGTTCTCAGGAGGATCAGATCCTTTAGCAAGGATGCCTCCTGGTCCTGCCTGGAGGCGGAGGCCTGGCTGCCCGCTGGGAGCAGAGCAAGGGCAAGGGCTGGGCCCAGCACCCTCCACACCTCTGTGCCAGGTGAATAACCCAGCCCCTCCACACCTCTGCCAGCCCAGCCCCACTCTCCCTGTTAAAAGCCTGCAGTCTCCCCAGGCCTCGGGAAGAGGATGTCGGGACCTCTACAGCCTCCCCAGCCCCGTTGCCTGTCACCCCACAGTCCCCTTACCCCACTCCTGTGTCCGTGCCTTTTCTTCCCTTACCCAGCTGACTCCCACTTTCCTCTCAAGATGCTCCCTCCAGGCAACCTTCCAGGAACCCCCAAGTCTTGGTGGGGGTATGCCCCCAGGCTGCGAGCTCCTCTAGGACAGGGCTGGGCCTGACTCCTGCGGGCCTGAAATTGAGGGGCAGGGCCCAGTGGTGCCCCTGCCCCCAATCCCAGTGGACAAGTCAGACCAGGTGACAAAACCCAGGATGATCTCAGCTAAGGGACCCTTGGTGCGAAAGCTTCCTTCCTACACTGGCGAAGTGAGGATGTCCCAGCGGTGAAACTGGCATTGAGACTGCTGGCAAGTCCCCTTGCAGGCCTGGGAGGGCCTTTGAAAACCAGGAGGAAACTTCACGGCACATAAAGAGACCAGAGTTCAAATCCATGCTCCCGTGTGATCTTGGGCAACGTGCTTAACCCCATGGGGCTTAGTTTCTTCATCTCTATAATGGGGTCATTGATACCTACTCCTTGCTGGGATGTTACCTGTCAACTACATGCCTAGAACAGTTGAAATTCATTAGTTTTTTTGAGGTTTCTTTTTTTTTTTTAAATAAAAAACAGTTGTAGATCTTCATTTGGAGATGAGATGAGGATTAGAGAGATTTATGGGCCTTCTCCAAGGGGCACCCAGAAGCAGGACTTAACAGAAGCATCGAATCAGGAAGGGTCATGTGGTCTTGGCGGTGGGAGCCCCTTAGTCCACCTCCAGGCAAAAACCTGAGATTCCGGATCTGTGGGCCTCCCTCTGGAGGCTGATTTGAGAACCCAGGGGAGGGCCCAGGAGTCTGTTTTTAGCAGCCAGCCCCTCTTCACTGCCGAAGGACTGCTGTGCAGCTGCTTACACCTGGGATGATGGGGGGCTCCCCACCTCCCACAGGGAGCCCCTTCCTAGGTCCAACAATTCAAAGGCTTAGAAAGTTCTTTCTGAAGCGGAGGTGAAGTCTGGTCTCCTGATCACTCTGCCCAAGCCCAACCTGTCTGTGTCTTCTTTCCTCAATGCAAAACGGGTGCCAGCAACAGGACCCAGGGAAGCTTCAGGCACAAACCCCTGCCCCGTGGTTCAGGCTGCACGGGCTCCCAGCAGGCCCCTGGAACTACGTCTCATTAGGGTCACCTGGGCCCCTCAGCCTGGGGCCTGCTGGGGTTCCCTGTGATGTGGGGTCTGTAAACCTGTAGGATTGACATGGTGCTCTTCTGGAAGCATCACTTTACTTGATAATGAGTAATTTTTAAATGTTATTTTTGAAAAAAATTAAGGCTACTTGTGTACTAAAATGAGCACAGGGATATTATGGATTTGACTACAAAACTCACTTACTCAAAATAATGACTAGACATCTAATTTCTTACAAACCCCAAAACTCTGGGGGTACTGGGGTGGGGGCAGTAGCTTTCTGTAGGGTAATGACACAACCTGCAACAAAGTTCCAGAAGCTCTGCCCTGGGAAATTTGTCTATTCGTTCATTCATGCTCACCTGACCCTCCTTAACCACTTCCCAGGGCTGGCCCGGGCCACTGAGAGGCCTGGAGGAGGGTCCAGGCAGGGGTGAGGGGGCACACCAGTGACTCCCATGCAGTGCCCGCAGGGAGGAGGCTGGAGCCACGGAGGACTCCTGAGCTCAGCGCCACCATGCAGGAGCTTAATCACAGCGCATGTGGAAACCAGCCATGGGGCTCTGAGGCCCACCCCTGCCCCTGGCTGGGCCCTCTGTGACTCGGGAGGACCAGAACAAGAAGGGGCTGGATTAGCCAACCAGCCCACATGGCTTGGAGTCCTCTGACCCCGCTGGGGGTCTCTGAAGGTAGGAATGGAGTCATGACTGCTGTCCGTATTTCTCAAAGCCAGCTGCCAGACACTGGGTCTGTCCCTGAGGAGGCCGCCCAGGCCTGTGGAAATGTCAAGTGCCTGTCTCTGCTCTGGGCTGACATCACCTCTGTGTGGGAACAAAGCGTGTGCTCATGCCGAGCCCGTCAGGACTGGCAGATCTGCATCCTTGTGTGGTTTCAAAACAGAGGCCCAGAAGGAAGATCATGAAAGATGCCCTTGTCGGAGGGAATGTTTGGGAGCCTCTGCGCCATGGGACCCATGGCCTCTGTCTGCGCTTCGGCTGAGAAGAGGCAAGAACCACACCCACTGCCCAACATCTGGGTTCTAGAAGCTATAGGTACCACTGACCTAGCACCTGCTCACGCCAGGGCCCAGGCTGGGCCTTCACCGTCCGTGACTTCTCGGTGTGTGTGTGCTGCGGAGTGGACGTCTCAGCTAATGCTCCTGTAACCCGTCCCGTCCCAGCCTCCCCGTCGCCAGAGCAGGGCTGGTTTTCACTTCTCACAGCTGTGGCGACCCAGATGCGTCAGGCAACCTCACTGAGAGGTGGGTCGTGTCCTCGCCTTGTCATGGAGGAATCAAGGCCCAGCCCAAGTAACTCACCCAAGGTCAACGGCTATTTCCTCATTCGTTCACTCATTTAACACCTGCGAGGCACCACTATGCACCTGGCACTGACCGTGGGGCCGGGACCCAGTGGAACGAGAGAGACCAAGCCCCGCTCTCACACAGCGGGTGAGAGAATCGACTCAGATAAAGGAGCAGGAAACATCAGACAGTCGAGTTTCCGTGCAGAAAACTCAACAGGGAGGGGGCAGCAGGTCGCCAGGGCAGGCTTCTCTGGAGGTAGTGTTTGTGCTGAGACCTGAAGGACAAGAAGGAACCAGCTGTGCCAGGAACACACTTACATGTTCTTCCCACCCGAGTGACAATGGAGTCCTTTAGACAGGTCTTGCTGCCACCACCAGCACTGCTGGGGACGCCCTGACAAGGGTGTTTTGGGCAGCCTGCTTTGTGGCCCTGTAACACGAGATTAGAGGACCAGACCAGGACAGACCTGGGACAGGCAGGTGCATGAGGGCCAGGCCCTCGGTCCAGCCTGCGGCAGAATCCTGTGCTGGGAGGGACCAGATGGCTTCTGGGGCCGAGGGGCACAGGGAGCAGGTGGGTGGCGGGGCTCTCTGGTTCTGCCTGGTCTGCCTCAGGGGAACCGAGTGCCTTCCCCACCGAGGCGGCAGGAGCTGGACAGGGCTGGAGAGGGCCCTCAGCCCTGCGCTGGCAGCCTGCCCACCTGCGCCAGACACCACCGCAGAAATGGGTGGGGACAGTGATCCGCCCCGGGCCACACAGCTCCACCTGGCTGCACTGGCTCTTTTTCCTTGTTTTGATCCTTGGCCCCTAAGGCCTCAAACTGCCCCCCCAGCTACCCTGAAGGGAACCAGGGGCTGAAATAGTGTCTCTTTCATCTCCATTTGCCCCCAGGACACAGACTTAAGTGCAGCTAAATGACACCAAGTCCAGGGACAGGGGACAAGGCCAACAGGGCAGGGCTCTAGCACTACACCTAGGGCAGAACAGGTGCTGGGAGAGGCCTGGGGTTGGACGGTGGCCACATGACCAGGACCATGCCTGAGCCTGTCCGTGCCTCAGCTAGTCACCATGTCTCTCAGGTGGCTGGGCTGACACCGAGGCTTCAGGATGTTCAAGGGCCATGGTGGTCATCAGGACCCCGGAAGAGACGGCTGGGGAAGCCGAGGGAACAGATCCTGAAAGGAAGCTCTGCAGGCAGAGCCTTCTGCCTAGAGCCCCACCCAGCAGGGAGTGGAGGGGCATCTGGGACCCTCAGACCGCACAGACAGAGCTTGGCTTTGTTCCTAGGCAGATGCAGTTTCAGTTTCTGTCACAGATGCTCTTCTTAGAGGATGAGTTCCTAAGTCCCAGAAAGCAGGAAGAGGTACTCTATGGACTAGTATTTATAGAATATCCTTCACCAAAACAAAACCAAATAAAGCAAACTAGCCGGCAAGAAGGCAAGACCTCTGCCCTGGTGACCTGAGCACTGGGTGGCCACAGCACCACTCATGCCAAGACCCTGGACTTGCGCTCAGGAAGAGCGGGGGCAGCACAACCGCCCTGCCACTGCCACGGCTGGAGGACCTGGGCTGCAGCGGGAAAGCTGCCACCCATGCAGACGGGCACGGAGCTGGGTGAGCAGGGACCAGGGGGACGCTAGGTAAGCCGTGTGCCCCCTGGCTGCGAGGGCGGCAGTGTGGAACGCAGCCAGGGGGCTTGGGTTCAAGTCCCAGCCCTGCCGCTTCGCAGCCTGGTGCGCCGTTCTTTAACCTGCAGGGCAGTGAGCTGGGGAGTTACAGGAGACATGAGCAACAGCACTACTAACACTACAACGTGTAATGCCACCATTTATTACTTTTTTATTGCATTAAGAAAGTGATTCTATTTCTAGAGACGGAACAGCATCATAGAGACATTCTCAGGAGAGAATTCCCTTTGTTCCCAAGCCTCCTTTGTGACCGACTTTAAACTTGCTCACCTGCAGATAGCCTCAAAGTGGAGGGGGAGTCAGGGCCCTCCACTGAGATCCGTGTGTCCCTCGCCTATGCTGTGGCTTCCCCGCCTCCCCCTGGCACTGCACCGGGCTACAGGGAAACGGACCCCTGCACCACAGACTGAGCAGGCGGCTTTGGGACGGGCCTTTGACTTTTCAGAGGCCATGCACACTGCCGTCCCTGGGGAGCTCCACAGGGACCCGGTGGGGCAGGGAGGCTGGGGGTGGGAGGGCAGAATCCAGCAGGGCCCTGGATACTGACAAAATGGCCACAGCTTTGAGCTCTGGCTCCACCACTGTGTGACCTGCGCAAGGTGCACGTCTCTGGGCCTGCTTCCTCCTCTGAAAAGAGAAATGGCAATCCCAGCAGACAACCCTGGGGGCACCCCTCCCCAAAGCGGAGAACACGTGTGAAATAGTCTAACTCAGGCCTTGGGCCGGTCTGACCCTTCCCGTGTCTGCAGAAGCAGGGCACTCCCCCAAAGCCCTCGGGCCTTCCAGAGTGCTGGGTCTCAAAGAACTTCTGCCCTCTTGGAGCCACTTCCCACTCTCCTCTCTTTGGAGCGAGTGCCCACTGTCTGACTTGGGAGCCCTGCTTGCTACCCAGCAGCCAGCAGAGCCCCATCACCGTTGGAAAGGCTGTCCACTTCAGCCACCCCCCCACCCCCACCCCGGTCCTCCCCGGCACCAGCACGGAAACACAAGGCCGACACTGGCTCACCCGACTCAGGGCCTGACAAGAGCAGCCACCACGGCAGCCCAACCACGCCCCACGCCCCCATCACCTGCGTGCCCACCTCTGGGGAGGCCCAGGTGCCCAGCCCACTCTCCTTTGGAAGCTCCAGGACCAGTGCTTCTCCTAGACCAGCTCCCTCGGTTCCCTGCCACCTGCCCCGCACCCTGTGGTCGTCCCAGACCCCCGATGCTCCCCTGGTCTTCCTGAACCCTCACCACTGACAACTAGGGCAGGTCCAGGAATGGGGCCCAGGGTTCTACTCTGGATCTAGGAACACAGGGCTGAGAGGCTGGAGAAGGGGAGAAGCCACCACCCAGAGGTGAGGCACTTGTAGCAGCCACAGGCTACTCCAGGGCAGGCAGGGGCAAGAGGAGGGGTGGCCTGAGAGCATTGTCCGTTGGGCCTGGGACAGTCGGGGTTCACGGGATCCTTCTTCCCGTTCCGCCGCGCACTGCTGCAGGAACCCTCGGCGGGGCTTGCAGGCTAGCCACAGCTGCACACTTGGGCCCTTTGTTCTGAGCAACAGTGACAGTCCTGGCTGAGGCTGCCAGGGAGAGAGTGGCCTCCAGCCCGCTGTGCAAGGTGCAGAACACAGGTCCAGTCTGCATTCACATCCGCGACAGCCCCGAGAGCTGCGGGATAAAGTTGATGCAGGCTGAGGACAGGACACCCACTGGCCACCATGGCCCAGGCAAGTATTGGGAAAAGGCTAATCCCTGTCCTGCCCCAGCACTGGACCCCTCATCCCCACGCCAGGCCCTGCTTGGGCTGCACCTCCCGGCTGCACTATGGTGCCGTCATCACGCTCTGCTCGCCATGGTCCACGCTCCAGAGACGGTAAAACTCTGCAAAGTCCACGTAGGGCTCCACGCGGCCGTCCTCGCCAGGCGGGAGAGAGTGGGCGGGCCGGGAGCGGAAGAGGCCCCCGTCGGAGCTGGAGCTGCTGCTCTGGGTGTGTGTGTTGGTGGACTGCAGGGTCAGGGTCGGGCTCTGGCTGCGGGACCACAGGAGGGGGACAGTCAGGGGCAGCTAGGTCAAGCGGGCCTTGGCTTCCAGGTGGGGACAGCCCCGCCTCTACCAGCCCCTCAGGCTGCAGGCCATTCTGGGAGAGGTGACCGTAAGAGCAGGCCTGGCCAGATGCTCTTAGAGACAGATAAAAAGTCTAATGTATTTTTAAAGCACTAGCTGCACGTGGCTACTTAAATTAACTAAAGTTAAATAAAATGGAACACTTGGTTCCAATGCTTAGCAGCCATGTGTGGCCAGCGGCTACTGTGTGGCCAGCACAGACAGGGAACATTCCCACCGTCAGAGGACGTTCCGCAGCGCAGCGCCGAGCCACCGAGCGTCCATTCCAACCTCCGCCACCCGTCCTGCACTCATCACAGGCCGGCGGGCCGTCTGCCCCCAGGAAACCTTCCTCTGCCCCCTCCCTTCACTGCCCGCCATGGGCTGGCCGGGCTGCTGCGCAGACGCTGGAGGGAGGCAAGAGGCTGACTGGGGCCAGGGCTTAGAGGCAGAGGAGGAGGGCGCGTGTCCCGCCTCATCTGTGGCCACAGCAATCACACTCTACCCTGTGGACGCAGTGGGAGGCCAACCCTCCTGCACCCAAGATGCCCACTGCGCGGCAGGCCCGGCCAGGCCGGTGGCAGCTGTGCTGTTAGCAGCAGCAACACGGGGGCAGGCGGCAAGGAAGGCGCTGGGTGAGGCAGAGGCCAACAGGGCCACTCCCTCCCCAGGGCCTTCTAATTGGCCCGCTCAGCTCCATCCTCACCGTGCTCAGCGTGGGCTGGGTGTGGCATCTCTATTATTCCATGCAGGGCTGGAATGTGGAAACCAGATCCTGGTCCCTGGTGTGGGGGGTGTGGGGGTATGGGGGGTGCATTCCACGGAAGTGAAGGGGTGGGGCAGACTCCAGACCTGTCAGGCAGGTCTGCAGCTGGGGTCCTGCCCACACCCCTCACCCTAGGCTGCTGCCACCGCCTCTCCCCTGACCCCCACCCAGGCCTTAACCTAAACTCACTTCTAAGCTAAATTGGACACTGTAGTCAGAGAGCACAGGACAAGCCAGTACAGGCCAAAACGGCCCCGGAGCACGGATACACAGGAAGGGCCCTACATCACATACTCCAAAATGGGAGAAAAGGACAAGAGAGCCTTCATGTTGAATGAAAACTAGTTATGGGGCCCACAAGAAAACACAAGCAGTAGGTTGTCACCACCAGCTACCTGACTGGACACCCGGCCTGTCCCAACCCTGCCTCCAAACCTCCAGCCCATCCCAGGCCCAGATCCAACAGCGGCTGACCAGTAAGGCTGTGCCTCCTGCTCAGCTTCCAGGGAGACCTCCCTCCCTGGAATGGAGCTGGGGGACTCGGGAGACACAGGACCCCAGGGCATCTCCCCCTCGGATACTCAGCCAAGGGACTTGGCTCTGTGGCCATTTCTGCCCAGGTAACCTGGGCTGTTCCCAGGACATGCCGTGAGGCGCAGGCCTCCTGGCGGGGGGAGGCATGGGGCTTACTTGGTGAGGGTCGGGGTGGCTTCGTCCAGGGTGGGTACGCTGGGGGCCCCGTTGACCATCTGGCCCTGGGAGGGCATGACGAGGGAGAGGGTCACGCTGGTCTTGCTGGTGCTCTGGGCGCTCGAATAAGGCACGGACACGGGGTACACGCGGCCCCCTGCAGCTTTGGGAGGAAGACAGCAGTGGGCACAGGCAGCAGCTGAGGAGGGAAGCCGGGCTAGTGGGGGCAGAGCTGCCCCAAGGCCTGGCAGGGGTGGTCTGAGGTCTGAGGGCTAAAAGCGTGGGTGGTGGCCATGCCTGGCCCCCCATGGCTCCCCAAGCCCCAGTGTGACCCCACCCCCAGCCCTTGGGACAGCTTAGGAGGAGTGTTCCTTGGCAGACACTCTTCCAGCCAGGCCAAGACCTCCTTTCAGCAGGAAAGCCTGCTGCTGCTCAAAGCAGGAACAAAATCGAGTGCTTGAGCTGCCTCAGTGAAAGGGTTACTGCCCGGCTTCCCACGGACACTTTAATCCAAAGGATAAGTTTGCTCCTAGTGGAGGCTGACCCAATAAAAATACGGTTGCAACAACAACAAGCCAGAGGAACTCCAGCAACCCTGGCGTCCATGGGAGAACAAACCCATCTGTGGACGCCTGGGCTCTAAGGTTTGCTTGTTTAAAAAAGGAAAAGAAATGCAGGCCTCAGGAACTGAAGGTCTTAACACTAAGCAGCTCTGGGAGGGAGCACAAGAAAAGAACAATCACCTCTTTTCCCAGGAGACTTGGTTTAAGAATTAAAATGGCAGAAAGTCTGTTTGTGAGTTGTACAGTAAAGGAAAAAAAAAAAAAAGGAACAAAGTAAAATGTCATCCCTCTATCCCCGAGTTCCTACAATGTGGCCCAGGGACAGACCCGGCTTTGGGGCCTGACCATCTGTCCACATGCCCAACCTCAACTAGGCCCGTTCTTTCTTAAGCCTCAGTTTCCGCTTCTAAAAAATGGGTGTGCCATCTGTGTCTGGGGTTGCTAATGAGGACTAAAGGAAATAACAGATAATGCACCTGGCACATAGTAGGCCCTCAACCAGTGGCAGCCCTCATCTCTACTACACGGCCTTATGACTCTGCAAATTGCTTGTTCATACACTCAGGTCTTCAGGAGGGAGCCAGGGCAGGTGGTATTATCCTCATTTTACAGACAAAAGGCAAAAATCAGCACACAGCTCAGAAAGGCGGAAAGTCAGGGAGTGTGGACTAGAACGACACTAAGCCAGGCCTCCCACTCCATTTCCATGCCAAGCAGCAAGGCCACTGCCTCAGCTGCTCCGCACCCACCTCCAGCCCCCCATGGTGTCCGCAGGCACGGCCAGTCCACACAGCACACCTACCTGGGGCCGGGGTGGGTGTGGGCTGGCTCATTTCGCCCAGTGGGTAGCCGAAGTTCCTCACCAGCAGGGTCATGTCCTCGTGCCGTGGACAGAACTTGGCACGCTCCCCACCACTGGCGAAGGTGTCTCCGTGGATGCGCTTCACCCGGTCAACCACAGCCTGGGCCACTGCGTCCAGGGAGGTCTGCTTGGCAAACTCAGTGTCAATCATCGCAGCAATCTCCTGGAGGACGGAGGAGCAAGAACCTGGTGAGGAACAACGGGTGGCCCAGGACTGGGGCCGTAACTCCAGAGCTCTGAGTCAGGAGACTCGAGAGTCACTGGCCCCACAGGTGGAGGAAGTCCCTGTCAGCCAAGCTTGCAATCTGGGATTTTCAAGGTATTCAGGATAATCTTTCCAGAACTTTCTCATTAGAAAAGGCATATGAACCTGCAATCTCTGATTATTGGTTTCCACACCTCTAAAATGGGGATAATATGCACCTCACTGAGTTACTATGAGGACTGGACAACACAATGGATGCAGGAGCACTCTGCAGACTATTAAAAGGCCCGGTGTAGACTGTCGTTATTGCCAAGCTTTCTTTCCTGGAACAAACTCATTGTAGGCTGGGATATGCCAGGCATTTTGTCAGGATTCATTCTGGGGATACAGGATGCAGACACGGTCCCTGACCTCAAGAGAAGTCACAGTCTAGTGTAAAGATGTTTCTGGACTTAGGACGAGGCTACGTCCTG
The DNA here is from genome assembly GCF_020740605.2 of Lemur catta. NCBI lineage: Eukaryota > Metazoa > Chordata > Mammalia > Primates > Lemuridae > Lemur > Lemur catta. Next base: position 8,518,707 of record NC_059133.1, read on the forward strand.
ATAAACCCATCAAGTTGAAAATGGCATAAGTTGAAAAATGCATTTAATACACCTAACCTACTGAACAGCACAGCTTCGCCTAGCCTGCACTCAGCACTTACATTAGCCTGCAGTTGGGCAAAATCACCTAATACAAAACCTATTTTATAATGAAGTATTGATTATCTCACGTAATTTACTGAATACTGTACTGAAAGTGAAAAACAATGATTGTATGGGTACTTGAAGTACAGTTTCTACCAAATACATATCACTTTCACACCATCATAAAGTGGAAAAATCCTAAGTTGAACTATCACAAGTCACGGACTATCTGTATTCTAGAACCTAGTAAGTAGAAGCCACTGGATAATTCCATTATGAAACCAAAAAGAAAAAAAACAAAAAAAGGAAGAAAAAAATCACATCAACAGATCAGAAACACAAACAAACAATGCTCTGTATGATGGCTGGCCTAGTCTCTTAGAGGTACGAGGGCAGAAGCAGGTGACAGGAAATGACTTGGACATGGCTGGGGGGGTTGGGGTGAGGGCTTAGTTCCATCGCTAACCAGCTATGTCACCTCAGGCAAAACCCTGAATCCCATGGGCCCCAAGTCCACAGCTCCACGTGGGAGGAAGCCCCTGCCCTCTGTGTTACAGGCTGCTGGAAGGAATGATAAGATATAATGGGTGAAAAATGCAACACAGGGATCAGGGCATAGTTAGGCACTTAAAACTTTTCCTTCCTGATTTTTAATTAAAAAGGACAAAGCAGAAAAGGTTATCTTCCTATAAGAATCACAGACAAGGCCGGGCGCGGTGGCTCACGCCTGTAATCCTAGCACTCTGGGAGGCCGAGGCAGGTGGATCGCTCGAGGTCAGGAGTTCGAAACCAACCTGAGCAAGACCGAAACCCTGTCTCTACTAAAAATAGAAAGAAATTATCTGGCCAACTAAAAATATACATATAGCAAAAATTAGCCGGGCATGGTGCCACATGTCTGTAGTCCCAGCTACTTGGGAGGCTGAGGCAGAAGGATTGCTTAAGCCCAGGAGTTTGAGGTTGCTGTGAGCTAGGCTGATGCCACGGCACTCACTCTAGCCAGGACAACAGAGTGAGACTTTGTCTCAAAAGAAAAAAAAGAATCACAGACAGAAGAAAGAATACAACAGGAACTTTTCTTAGCCACCCGGCAATCCAAGGTTAGACACAGGCAGCTTCCCTTCAAAATCACCCCTGTAGTGACTGCCTCAAGGTCATGCTTGGGTGACAACGGTCTGCTGTGTATACTCCAAGGTGCAGGAAAAATAAGCAGCTTCCTCTGGCCGAGGATGTCCGTTTACCACACCTGACCCTACCACACTCCCACAAATGCAGATGTTACCACCCCACTGCGGAGATGAGGAATGGTCGGCAAATCACCTGCTGCCCAGAGAGGGGAGCGAAGCCCCAGGGCAGGATGTGATGGACTGCTGCCATGCAGCAGACCACACCCCTTTCTGGGCTCTCCTCCTAGACCAGGCCTCTTTCCAAGGGGCCCAGAGCAATGCCGTGCCCGTGGAAATTCACTTCCACCTCACCCTCTTCCCTGAAGACCTCACTCAGGCCCTGGGGACCAACATTGCTTCAAGCCTAGAATAAGCAAAGCTTTTGAGTAAGTGGGTGTTTTCAGAGCTCTAGGCTTTTCCTTCTCCCAGCCTTTTTTATTTTTTGTAGAGACAGGATCTCACTGTGTTGCCTAGGCTGGTCTTGGACTCCTGGCTTTAAGCAATCCTCCTGACTTAGCCTCCCAAACTGTGGGATTACAGGTGTGGGCCACCACTTTGAACCCAGAGACAGAACTTGAGAATCAGAGCTCCCAGTGGCCAGGGAGCCTGCAGGTCAGCCATGCTCCGCAGCCGCTGGCTCACCCAGACCCAGCTCACCTGGTTCGCCTGTCCAGGCCCGTGGGCTGCCTCCAGGGCCTTGTACAGCCCCTCGGACATCAGCACCAGGAAGCCGGTCACCCCATCCAGTGGCTGTGCACCGTGGATTTCTGGCTCTGCAATGATTGGTTTGGACTTGGCAGCACTATGGGGAGAGAGTGGAGGGAAGAGCTTTGCTTGGAATGGCCCCAGGTAGATGCTGATTCTGCTGAGGGGAGGAATCTATACCCAGAATGTAAAATAAAACACACAACCTGATGAGAGGAAAAGAAATAGAAGAAAGAGAAAATCAGAAAACACACTTGTCTTCTTACAGCAGCTAATAAAACAAAACCCAGAGGAGCCAGAAAAATTGGCAGGCAGCTGAGGTCATGAGGGCAAAGGTCAAATGCCTCATTCTGGCCAGTTCTGTACCTCCTGTCCACAGAACCTGGGCAGTGGCAGGGCAGGGCATGGGCTAGCAAGAGGGAGAGGTTACTTTTTAAAAGACTGTTCGTCTTGCTATCACTTAGTCTCCTCCAAAACAGGTGTCCAAGCCAACTAAGACCCCAAACACACTCTCTGCCTGCACAGGAATCATTATTTGCTGATGTGGTATCAGAGTTATTGAATGTCAAAAAGTTCCAACATGTGTAAGTACACAGGGAGGCGAGTATACAAGGAGTTCCTGGCAACAATGCTCAGAAGAGTAAAGTCTGAAAACATCCTGAGGGTCTGTCAGTAGGAGCCGGAATCCTACCGACAATTGCAAAGAATGATGTCGCCCGGTTGTAAGATGTGCAGGAACAGAGGGATGGGCATCTTTTTTTTTAATTTTTATTTTTTAAAGATGAGGTCTCACTCATCTCACACTTGCCCAGGCTGGAGTACAGTGGTGTGATCTTGGCTCACTGCAGCCTCAAACCCCTGGGCTCAAGTGATCCTCCCCCCTCAGCCTCCAGAGTAGCTGTGACTACAGGTGCACACCACCATGTTCCACTAATTCCTAAATTTTTTATAGAGATGGGGTCTCTCTGTGTTGCCCAGGCTGGCCTCAAGCAATCCTCCTGCCTTGGCCTCCCAAAGTGCTGGGATTACAGGAGTGAGCCACCACACCTGGCCAGGGATAGGCATCTTTACTGACAACAGTGAGGTGTGTATAAACATATCCCCAACTCATCAAGTTGTATGTATTAAATATGGCAACTTTGTGTATGTCAGTCATATCCCAAAGTTTAAAAAAAAAAGAAAATAGCTCTTACTTCACATGCCAATGGAAAAAAAAAAGAAAAGAGGGAGGGGCAGGACACCGGGCAGGGAGTGGAGCATCTGTGGGTGTCCTGAAGAGGATGCCTGTGCCTGAGACCCCATGAAACACACGCATGTGTGCATATGTGCATGTGCACAGAGATCAGAGGGCAGGATACACAGAAACTAGCAGCCCCTGGGGAGGGAGTCCTGGCGTGGGTTGGGAAGAAGACTCCCTCTCTCTGTATAGATCGCAGCACTGTTTGAAGCATTTTAAACCACAGATGACTTTCCAATAAAGCAAACAGAACCCCACAAAATAGGGATAAAAGTTCCCAGCTCAGTTCTCTAAATCTTGGGAGGGTAAGGAGTTTTAACATGTGCTTTCTAAGCCACAAGGCCTGGCCTTTGCTGATGGGGTCTTTGGCATGATTCCTCCAGGGCTCTGGCCATGACATTAAATGCCACAACTGGCATCACGCAAGTATACACTCGCATCTCCCAACCAGCATTTCACACACAGGCTAGCCGGCGGTTAAGGACACAGGCTCCAAATTCAGGCCGCCCGCCTTCGCGTCTGCCTCGGTCCATTACTGGCCCTCTGATCAGGGCAGGCTACCTTAGGTCTCCATGCCTCAGTTTCCTCTCATGAAAACGCCTTTGGGGTGGTGATGGTAACTACCTCGTGGGTCTGAGTAAGGAATGAATAACAGAATGTACGTATGGAACTGTGACCAGGCTTGGTACAATAAAAACTCGTAATTATCATTACTGTCCATTTTGCTGCTGCAAGCACTTGAGTGATACCCAGAATGGAAGTGTCCTTGGAGGGAAGTTACAATTTGTCTCACACCCTTGCCCTAGCCCCAACCATGGGCAGCACCGACCAACAGGCCTCTGGTCCGTCCATCCCTGTCCATGCCAGGCACCTCTTGCCAACCCTGGCTACTCCTGCCAGGCCTTATGGCACTGTTGCTGCCCCTGGCTTTGGCCCAGCTCCCCAACTGGACCCCTTGCCAGCCCAGCTCTGTAGGATCCCAGCTCCTGGCCTGCTGGGCCCAGGGCCCACCCCACACCAACCTCCCTGGGAGGAAGAAAGAGTTGCCTTGGGCTCTGAATTACTTCAATTGCACCTCTGTTGCTGGACCCTAAAATCTGCTTCTGCCCTGGGCCTCTGATCTTACAAATGAACGGGGGACAGCTGGGCTGGCACCTACCTGAGCAGGTCAATGTCTGTGTAGCCGTATTTGACCTTGTAGTCCCCGATGCGCCTGGTGCTCTCCTGCCCACAGATGATCCCCACTTGCTTGATCTTTCCTGCGTCCAAACCTGTCAGAGGAACGACGCAACAATCCCATTCCTTGTTCATAAAGAACAAAAAGAAGGGGACAGGGACATATCCGTGAAAACCAGGCAGTGAGGACCCAATGAATAAGAAAGGAAGACAACACCAGGGCACCTTGGAAAGCAGCTAACCCAAGTCCCCAAGGTCCTCAGTCCCCATCCTCATCAGGACATCTCCACCCAGAGCCCAGAGCCCCCTCCAGCACCCAGCACCGCCCTGGGTCTGCCTCTGCCCCCATGGGCCCCTAGAAGAGAGGGAGAGGCTACTGCAGCAGCTGGAATCGCAGGACTTCTTTGGCCTTTCTTGGTCTCCACCAATAACCGTGAGTAACTGCTATGTGCCAGGTACTCTAGGAAGCATTTTACATGAACCAACTCTTTTAATCCTCACAACACCTTGAGGTAGGTTATTATTATCCTCACTACACAGATGAGGAAATTAAGGCACAGAAAACTTCAGTAAGTTCCAGTCACCAACTGGTAAGCAGCAGAGCTAGGATCCAACCCAGGCAGGCTGGTCCCGGAGCCAAGGTCACAGCCCCTCCACTACCCGCCCCTGTCTACCCGGACAACAAAGGAAGGGCGAGGGCGAGCCCACGAGGGCCGGGCCCACTCCCACCGACCCCCACCAGGCATTCTCCCCACTCACCCAGCTGGGAGAGGCGGAAGAGCTCATCCTCGTTCTCTGTGGTGTGGTCCACGTTCAGCTGTGTCACCTGCAACCCGTCCACCGTAGATTTGCATAAGAGTGCACGGTTCGTACCTGCAGCAGAATTTGAGCAGCTAAGCAAAGACCAAGGATAGGGAAAAATAGGACACATTCGAAAGAGAGAGAAAAAGCAGGCATCTCACACAGGGAAACACAACAAAAGAGCAAAAGAGCCAAAGAACACTGGGGACAGTCACCAGTCAGGGGCAGCTGATGATATTAAGGAATTAGGTTAAATTTTTGCAGCCTAATCCTAGGATTATGATTTTAATAAAAAAGACCTTTTCTCTAGAGGTATATACTGAAATATTTACAGATAACATGACAGTGTCTGAGGTTTGCTTCAAAATAATGTGGGGACAAAGGGCTACAGATGAAACCAGATTGGCTATGAGCTGATAACTGGGGCTGGGGATTGGCATGTGGAAGTTCATTAAATACTACTCACTCCATTTTTTGATATTTTGGAAGTTTTTCCACACTGAAATCTTAAGGAAAGGAGGAAGAGTAGGAGGGACCTCACCAGTGGGGTCTCCACAGAGTTCCTGTGGTAACCCTCACCCTGCAGCCTTCTCTGCTTCCCAGACAGCCCCTCCTTTGCCCACAAATCCTGACATCCGTGTCACAGCCCCACCCCACAGCAGCTCATGGGGATGCCAACTGGGTCTTCCACAGCCAGGTAGCCTTTTCCAGAAGCAGCAGCCACTGAGGCCACCCAGAGATGGGACACAATTTGCCCAAGGCCACAGTCAGTTAGACGCAGAGTGGGGACTAAAACCAGGACACCTGCCTCCCATGGTCTCCTTTCTCCCTTCCAGCTGGGGCTGAGACATTAATATGGAGTGAGGAGGAAACATACCCAACGGCCTCAGGAGACTCTGGGTCTAAAGCATCTGAGTGTCTGGAAAGCACATCGCCAAATAACACACCAACCCCTACGGCTGACCTCCTCTCCCCCAGCCCTCACTGCCCGCCCCGGGACAGAAGGGCAGCTCACCGACATTGGCGACGTAGAGTTTATTGTTGAGAAGAACCGCCACGACGGCCATGGCCCCACCTGAAATCTCCCTCTCCAACACCTTGAGTCTCTCAAGGATCTTCTGGTACTGAGGAGGCAACTGGTGCTGAAGGACACCCTAGAACCCATCATCAGAGAGGTCAGAGCACATGGGGCCTCGGGACCATCTCACAAACCCTCCCCTCCCTTAAGAGCCAGGCTGAAGCCCGTGCTGCAGCTCCAGGGCAGGTTTTTCCAGGAGAGCCGGAAACAACCTAACTCGGAGAACCGGAACGCAGAGGCCGGCTCTGCAAGTGCTGGTGGGTGATGTGAGCAGGTGAGGGAACAGGCTGTGGACCGATTCAAGTCGAAGGCCCTGGAAAGGTGTCCACCTATCACGGCCCACCCAATGCTGAGCCTCAGGGTGAAGCTGCCCACAGAAGGCCAGGAAGGCCCCTCAAGTGGAAACCTATTGCCACTCGCCAGCGTCCCCCATCAGGAACTGTTCCCATAACTCCTGCTGCTCTGGCCCAGTTACGTCAATGGCCTGCAAGTGACAAGGCAGATGAGTCCTTGCTCCCAGCAAAAGCAAAACCAGGCCTTGACTTGCTTCTCCCGGGGTGCAGGCTGGGGACATTACCTCCGGCAGCTGGGACTGGAGGCTCGCCTTCTCAGCCAGGGCATCATCGATGGACTCCAGGAAGCTCCTCTCCACCACATCAAAGGCCTGGGGGGTGGGAGGGAGCAGAGGACAGGGCAAAGGCTGGTTCAAAACACCAGTGTCACCTGATGCTAAAATACTATTAATAGAACAGCAACAAAGTCACCGTATTCCCTGCAGGGCCTCATGTGATGGGGGCTTTACACACAGCACTTCTGCCCCCGGCCGGGCACTGCAAAGCACCTGCTGCTTCCTGCAGACCAAGGTCTTCGACAAAGACCTTCCGCCCCACAGGGTGGGCACACTGCACAGGTGGCACTGCAGAGGGAGCAGAGGCAGAAGACCGCACAGAGGCCACGAGCACAGTCTTGGAACAGACCACCTGGTGTGAACTCCAGCTCTGCCGCCTCAGCCTCATCTATGCGACGGAGATAAGTGTTGTTCTGAGGGCAAAGTAAGTTAACCCATCCTTAGCACAGCAGCTGGCTCAGAGAAGCTGCCAGATCAATGACAGCTCGTGGTAACTACAACCTCTTCCTGAGAGGCTGCTGTCACATCCTGCTGGCCCCTGGACCCTGGTGACACTGACACCTTTCCCTGGGTGTGGGATCTGCTGAGCATCACTGGCACAGGAGCACAGAGGCCATAAGGGTAGGAAGAGGCTGAGATCACTGTTCTTGAGGACCAGGAATCCATCCTCTCAACTAAAACAAAGTGCTTCCAGACATGCTTTTAAAAGGGGATGCCAGGAGGAAAACCCCCAAACTGGAGCAAGCAGAAAGGCAGAACTGGCCAACGAGGGCAGCAGCCAATCAGAGGTAGGGAGGCAAGGTCTCTTCCCCAATGCCCAGGGATGCTTTCAGCCCCTAGAGGCTGAGCACCAGACCACATCCAAATGAAAGGGATGGCTCTAAATGACCCCATTTCTACCAGGCCCTGCCCTGCCCCCACTGCACACCTCCGTCCAAACTCACATCCCTAAACTCCCCTTCCTCCAGCAGTACCCCCTGCAGAGCCAACCCTGCCAGCAGTGGAAGGCCTGCTACTTGCCGCCTGCTCCTGGACTCCTGGGGAGGGCAGCCCCTGCCCCTGGAAGCTGCTCCCAGAGCTGTTCCTCTGCAGGGGTGAAGATGCCAGCAGGATCTTCAGACTAACCCTGGCAACATTTTATAGTTGCAGGGCCTGAGCTCCAGGAGAATGGCAGGGGAGACACGGTTCGGCTGGGTCCCTGCTAGCCCCCCAGCACCATTACCTGCAGCAGCACACGTCGCACATCGGCCTCAGTGTGCTCAGCGTTAAGCTGGCCCAGCAGGAGCTCTGCAGACAGCCGCTGGGCCACAAAGTTGGTCACTCGGTTGCCATCATAGCCATTGAAGACCCCATAGAGGAAGCAGTTGTTCTCACTCCTAGCAGAGGCAAAGGGCAGGAGACCTGAGGCTCAGAGGTGGAGGGAGAGGAATTCGGGGAGACTGAAGATACAGCAGCTGTGGCTTCAGGTGCCCACCTGGTCCCCCCACTTCACTCTGGCTATGACCTTTTGGATGCTTCTTCCACATCCCCCATTGTAGCAGACCCTCAGCTGGTCTGAAGTCCAGCTGTGGAAGGGACAACAAGGGAGGCCACCTCCCACGGTCCACATCTCACCGGCAAGCCCCATATAAGACAGCAACAAGATGGGTGCCTTTCCTTGGTTGCAAACCAACTTTCTGTGCCCAGGAGAGCAAGACTGGCACGCACACCTGAACTTGAGCCAGTTGTCCTCTGGCGGGTGGCTCTCAGTTCCCTTCCCATCAGCAGAGTAGCTGCGGTTGGAGGCTGAGCCAACCCCAGAGAGGTGGCAGAGCGGCAGGTCGTCCGTCCAGCTTGGCTGCTGCTCCTGGAGAAGGACACCAGAAACTGTCAGCCACCACCTCTTCCCCAGGGCAGACCCCACCTCACCTTTTTCTTCACCAACAAAAACCTAGCAGGCCCGGGGCCCCACACAGAGGGTTCCACTTCCTTCTGGAAAAACATGATGCTTGTATGAATAGACACCTGCAGAAGGGTTTGCTATTTTTTGGCTAGTCCACAAACTGGTTCCCCAGGAAACCTGAAAAAGACAACAGCGTTCCCAAATGCAAGGCTCGGCAATGGTTTCCAGGAGTGAGCTATGTTAGGAAACACCAGTGAAAACATACACACAAATGAAGCAAACTCTTAGTAGGAAGCTGTTTGGTGGCTTCACTTCCCATCACAGGGGCTCTGACTGTACAGTGCAAAGGAATCCCTTGGACACTGGTTAAAACTGCAGGCCCCAGCCGCAGAATGCCTGGTGCGGACGGAGCCCAGGCCCCAGCCGCAGAACACCTGGTGTGGATGGAGCCCAGGCCCCAGCCGCAGAACACCTGGTGTGGATGGAGCCCAGGCCCCAGCCGCAGAACACCTGGTGTGGATGGAGCCCAGGCCCCAGCTGCAGAATGCCTGGTGCAGACGGAGCCCAGGCCCCAGCCGCAGAACGCCTGGTGTGGATGGAGCCCAGGCCCCAGCCGCAGAACGCCTGGTGTGGATGGAGCCCAGGCCCCAGCCGCAGAACACCTGGTGTGGATGGAGCCCAGGCCCCAGCCGCAGAACACCTGGTGTGGATGGAGCCCAGGCCCCAGCTGCAGAATGCCTGGTGCAGACGGAGCCCAGGCCCCAGCCGCAGAACGCCTGGTGTGGATGGAGCCCAGGCCCCAGCCGCAGAACGCCTGGTGTGGATGGAGCCCAGAACATCTGCACTGTAGGCAGCTCTTCACAGGTGATTCTCATTCAGGTGGCCACGAACCTGGCCTTGAGAAATCAGACTTAAAAGCTAGTCTCACTCCCTCTCCCTGCTATGGGGCCTCCACCTGTTCTTCACTCTGCCCTGGAGCCCTCTCCCGTCTCCCCTACCAGTCCCAAATGCTTGCAGCCCAGTCCACAGCCTCCTCCTTCTTGTCTGTGATTCTCCATGTCCTTCAGGACTCTGGCTCAGGAGTCACCACCTCTAGGAGTCACCCCTCTCGTGTCCCCCTCCTGCACCTCAGTTCCATCACCCCTGCCTGCCGGTGTCTGACTCCCATTCCACCCATGGGATCTAACAGGCTGTTGAGCACAATCACTTCAGAGCTGTAAACGCACACAGACACAGCTGTCCAGGCCCTGGCCCAAACACACTGACTCTGAATTTACTAAATCTCCTCGGGGTACACCCTGAGCATCTATTTTTTAAGCCCCAGAAATGACAATGCCAAAAGGCTCAGGTGCAACGCCCTGCTTCTCACTGAAAGCTTGCCCCACCTTGAGCCTCCCACCTGAGAATAAGGCCTCGTTCACAAGGGCACTCCCAGAACCACCAGGTTGTACTGGAGCAAACTAAAATAATTGGGAGGACCAAAGTCCAATTTCAAGGAAAATAATGAGAATTTGTATTAAAAGCTTTATTGAAATATTAAACAAAGATACTTTGTGCAACTTCTTACCAGTTAGTGGTAAGTTTTCAAAATATGATGTAAAAGCCACTTCAACAGGCTTTTGCAATCAGATATGTAAAAAGCCTATGGTTAGCTTCTGTGGCAAACTTCTTCTGCTGTTTACTTACATACTGACAGGGAGTGGACTTTATGAATTTTTTTCATTTTAGTTGTTTTTATGCTGCATTTATCTATTTTAAGGCTTTAGTTCTATACTTTGCACCTTGGAGCAACTTCTGCAGGGTATGAGAGTTTGTTTTATTTTCAAGTTAACATGTAGTAAAACTTCTTTGGGTGTGCAGTTTTATGAATGTTACCACATGTAAAGATCTGTGTAACTACCGCCACACTCTGGATACAGAATGGCCCCATCACCCCAAAACATTCCCGCATGCTGCCCCTTTGGAGTCACTCTCTCCCCTAACCCCCGGCGACCAATGACCTGCTCTCCACCACTATGGTTTTGTCTTTTCAAGAATGTCTATAAATGAAATTTTGTATATTAATATATAACCTCTTGAGACTGGCTTCTCTTACTTAGCATTATGCCTTTAAGATTCATCCAAGTCGCTGCTTGAGTGCATCGATAGTTTGTCCCTCTTTATTGCAGAACAGTATCCCATTGTATGGATGGAGCACAGTTTGTTTATTCATCCACTGAAGGACATTTGGGCTGTTTCCAGTTTTTTACAATTATGAAGAGAGCTGCTATAAACATTCATGTTTTTGCGTGAATGTAACTTTTCATTTCTCTAGGGTAAATACCTAAGAGTGAGATTGCTGGGTCATATGCTAAGTATGTTTAACTTTGTAAGAAACTGCCAAACCGTTTTCCAGAGTGGTCATACCATTTGCATTCCCACCAGTGATGCAGGGGAGTTCTAGTTGTTCCTCGTCCTTACCACCACGTGGTATTGTCTTTTAGTTTCTTTGAATTTATATATTCTAAGAGGTGTGTAGGGATATCTCATCGCAGCTTTAATTCGCACCTATCTAATGGCTAAAGATGCTGAGCATCTTTTCATGTGCTTATTTGCCATCCATATATCCTCTTTGGTGAGGTGTCTCTTTAAATCTTAAAATTTTAAATTGCATTATTTTCTTAAAAATTGTGTTCTAAGAGTTCTTTATGTATTTTGGATAAAAATCCTTTGTTGGATATGTGATTTGCAAATATTTTCCCCCATCTGTAGTTTGGCATTTCATTCACTGAGCGTCTTTTGTAAAGCAAAAGCTTTTAAATTTTGATGAAGTCCATTTTATCCATTTTGTTTTTTCACGGTTTATGGTTTTGGAATCATGTTTTTGGTTTTTTGTGGGGTTTTTTGAGACAGGGTCTCACTCTGTTGCCCAGGCTGGAGTGCAGTGGTGACCACAGCTCACTGCAGCCTCGAACTCTTGGGCTCAAGCGATCTGGAGTAGCTGGGACTACAGGTGTGTGCCACCATGCCTGGCTATTTTTTTTTTCTTTAGAGACAGGATCTCACTATGTTACCCAGGCTGGTCTTGAACTTCTGGTCTCAAGCAATCCTCCCACTTTGGCCTCCCAAAGTCCTGGGATTACAGGCGTGAGCCACTGCACCTGGCCTGGAATCATGTTTAAGAACTCTTTATCCAGACTCAAGTCACAAAGATTTCCTGTATTTCCTCCTAAAAGTTTTATAGTTTTACATTTAGATCTGTGATCCATTTTGAATTAGTTTCTGTATAAGGCAGGAGATGTCGATCAATTTTTCTTTGTTTTTGTATACAGATGTCCAATTGTCCCAACATCATTTGTTAAAAAGACCAGCCTTTGCACTTTTGTCAAAAATTAACCAGTCATATTGTATAGGTCTATTTTCAGACTCTATTCTGTTTCATTGATCTATATGTCTATCCCTCCACTAATATCACACTCTTGATTACTGTAGCTCTATAGTATTGGCTAGTGTGATTCTTCTAACTTAATTCTTTTCAAAATTGTTCTGGCTATTTGCGTTCCTTTGCCTTTCCATATACATTTTAAAATCAGCTTGTCTATATCTACAAAAAGTCTTGTTGGGATTTTAATTAGAACTGTTTCAACTTTGGGGAGAATGGACATCTTCACTATGTTGAGTCTCCCAATCCATCAACATGGTATGTCTCTACACTTATTTGTATCTTTTTGAGAGGACTTTTATTTATTTATTTTTATTCACACAATTTCATCACAAGGTCTGAAAATGCCTTCTAACAGTCTTTGAAAACAGCAAATATGACTAAAATCTACTAATGGAAAAGAAATGGCAGCAAGAGCTGAAATTCTGCTCCGCTCCTGATGACACCAGGCATTGAAAGCTTTCAGGTCAAGAAACACCAAAAGAAAAACTTCTTCATAGTAATACAAAATAGTTTCTAGTCTAATCTTGACTTATTTTAAAGCTAAATAAATGTTTCTCTTAACATAAATGGGAACTTAAAGTCTTTGGAACCCACATGTGATTACAGTATATTCATTTAATACATACACTCATTCAACAATATTTGCTGAGCATTTGCAAAAGGTGGCATTATTGTAGGTATTGTGGACACAGCAGAGAAAACAACAGAGGGGCTCCTTGTTTGAAGCCACCCTTCCAGGGGGAGAGAGGCTTCAAACGTGCAATACAATAAATAAATAAGGTAATTTGAGACAGGGATATGCGGTATGGAGAAAACACCAGGGTACAGGACAGAGAGTGATGGGGGAGGGCTCTTTGAGATGAGGTGGTAAGAGAAGCAGACCTCTCCAGAAAGGTGAACTCTGAGCCAGACCTGAATAATTATGGGGCAGTGGCTGTTCTAGAAAGTGGGAAAGAAGCCTACCAGGCAGAGGGAAGGGCATGTGCAAAGACCCTCAGGTGGAAAAAAAGGGTGTTAGGCTTGAGAAAGTACAAGAATGCCAGTGTGGTCTCTGTAGTGACCACAGCTCGAGGCCATGTTTGCATGTATGTATGCCTACGTGGGAGGGCAGTCCAAGGCTTCTGGGCCGTGGTAAGGAGTTAACTGACAGGGAATTAATTATTTTTTCAAGGAACTGATTTGTTGCCAATCATCCCCTATGTCTCAGATCTGATTAGTATCTCTCCATTGCCAAGGAGCTCACAAAGGTCTCAGATAATCTGGCAAATATACTTCCAAAAGGAAGCTCCTTCTCTAGGGTCTGTCTCCCATCTCCAGTGGGAATGAAATTAAACAAAAGATGAAGCAGAAGCACAAACGCATCTCCTCAGTCAGGAGTACCCCATGTCCTCCAACTGAAAAGAGGGGCCAAGAAGTCAATAATCAGCACCCGAAGGTGCCACAGGTGTTTTAAAGCATAGGAAGAAAAGATAGAACAATACAACTGTGTTGCCCAAGATGCAAAACTTGTCATGGAAGCTGCAATCACAGTACCACCTCTGCCATTATCTAACTCCCACAGGGGCAGATACAGGCTTTCAGGGACTTAAATCTTTCCAAGTGTACTTTCCAAACACAAATAAATATCACCCAAGCAACTTAGGGGCCCATTCAACATTGGAGATACACTACTAAAAAGGCCAGTGAAACTGTCTTGCACAAGAAGGACACAAACTCAGGTGACTGAGGAACTTGCCATGTGAATGTGCTGTGGCACAGGAGCAACTCATCTAGAGCATTTCACAATGGGAGCCCAGGACGCTGCTATCAAGAGTGCGCTGATGCCGTTATGACTCCTGGACACTGCAGCCATATTTGGCTGACATGGGAATGACAAATTCTCTCAAATTAGAAAACCTGTGTGTATGACAGAGGTCAATATACTTAGCAAGTGCCTTATTCTTCAGTAAGTATTTATGACTAGTATCTGGACACTTCTACACTATTATGTACTTTTTTGGGAAATCTTTTTTTTCATAATGTTGAGCTAGTTAATATTTTAGAAATCTATTATTTTACAAACTGGCAAATGGTATGTGGGTCAACGGGTATAGACTCCATGGACAACCTTTGTCCATTTTTTATATAAACACAGAAGAGAACACAACATGCTATTACATGTATACTGAACATGCTATTACATGTATATGTCAATCAATCCTAATGCTAGCAACTGTCTTAGTGGGGAAACACAAAGAAGAGACATTCCCATTATGATTAGGGCCACAGCAAGGATGCCTACTCTCTCTATTACTTCATACTACACTAGAGATGTTAGTCCAGGCAATTAGACAAGAGAAAAGAATGAGAGCATAACAACTGGGAAAGAAGTAAAGCTATCTCTATTTGCAGAATGATATGAAAGTATACCTGGAAACCCTAAAGAATCAATGTCGGCCAGGCATGGTGGCTCACACCTGTAATCCTAGTACTTTGGGAGACTAAGGCGGGAGGATTGCTTGAGGCCAGGAATTTGAGACCAGCCTGAGCAAGAGTGAGACTCTTTCAAAAAAAAAAAAAAAAAAAAAAAAACAACGAAAAACTAACTCAAACAATAGAAGAAATCAGTTAGGTAGCAGGATAGAAAATCAACGCACAAAAACAATAGTCTTTATATAGCTAAATACAAGGCGGGCATCTAGTCTCTACATGAAAACTCCTACTTGCTGTGAACTGAAATAACAAAGTCTCTTTCCTGTGAGGTTCTACCATGTCAGTCTCCCCCAAACAAACTCTCGCAGAAGATTTTTTTTTAAAAAACCTAAATTTATATCAGTTGGATTATATCTTAATGCTTTCATCCCAGCCTTCCAGACTGTTGACATAGTTTTGAATCTCACCCTTTGACAGATTAACAATCTAACTCAGCTGTCTATCTCATAAAGATAAGACTTTCTACACAGTGTTCCAAATGACTTCTAAAAAACTGTGACCAGAACAAAAAGCATGGGAAGCTAACCCACTTTTGGCAGGAGGTAGGTGTCTGCACCAAACACAGGAGGGAAGTAACACCTCACCAAATGTCTGCCCTACTTAAAAAGCCAAATGTATTGTGGAAGCCTCAAATGAAGAGCCTGCTGACCCCAGAGGTACAGTCACACAGACAAGCACACATTTTACAACAAACCAACTATTTATATACATGCACCTTGCTGAGCAAAGTTCTATCCATTTTACCTTGGCACTTTTTAAACATTAAGTTCCTAGCCAATCTGTCTTGTCCCTCTATTAAAATAAAGAAAGGAGAAATAAGAAGAAAATTACCCAAAGAGTTTACTTAAAAGTATCCATGGTTAGGCAGGCCTGCCCTTTTCTGTCTTCCCAAGTCCTACCCATCCCCAAAGGCCCTGCTCAAATCCAACTGGTGCCAGAGGCTCGTGTTTCCCAAACCTCAGTCATCCACTCACCGTCTTCAAGAAATTATCCATTTCTTATTTTATCTTTAAATTGCCACATTTTCTTTTGCTCAAATGATTTCATTTTGAATGTAAACTTCTCTAGTATTATAAAGCGGAAGACCAGTATTACTTGCCATATCTAGAGGATAATAAAAAGCAAAAACAAAACAAGGTTATTCAATTCTAGCTGAACCTATTACCTGTTATAGACTCTGAGCTACAGCCTTATTTTATGTTATCAGAAAAGGGAGATTAGCAAGTACCAGAAAGGCATTAAGGAAATACTAGGATCAAACCAAGTCTTTCTCTTGATATTATGATATTAGAAAGTTGAAAGATACTTGAAAAGTACATGACTACCTCAATTTGTACCTGAGACATCCCAAACTACCTCCTTGTGTCTCAGACTCTGGGAAAACACTGCCCAAGGTCATGGAGCACCTTCCCTGAGAAATATATCCCAGTGGCCTCACCCCGTGTTTGCTTGGCACCCTACTCACTGGCCATTAACCATGTGGCCTTGTGGCAACCCTCCTGCTGTAGCCTGGTATTGTTAATTAGACATCTTATTTCACTGATTCGAAAATCTACATTTTCCACATTTTAATATCTCTGGAGTTGGTATGTTACAAATTAATTAGCAGTGCACTTTCTTTCTGAGCAGGATACAAAATACTAATGTGTCCTTAAAATAACAGCATCTTAGATCCAATGACTCATGGGCAGTTTCTCATATAATCTGGGTGCTCCTTCAGTGGAAGGCCCTGCCTGGAAAGTAGTCCCCACAGCATTTCAGACACTGATTCAATAACAAATGGCCAGAGAATTCCAGGTTTTACCCATGTGAGAGTACTTGGTCCCCTCTGATTTTACCAGTGGACCTGAATCACTCTGGCACTGCTGTGGCTGGGTGAGCTTTGATCATATTCTCCCACCTTGTTCCACCTCCATGTGGGATTATCCATACCAAGTATCCACTGCTGATTCTATTAAAACCAACCAGACTGCCAAGTCTCTCGCTTCCTTCCTCCACATTTCTGAACAATTTTCGGAAAGGTCATGCATTTTCTATTCACACAAACCACCTACCTCTCCACCCCTGCACACACTGATGCATACTTTCTCCCACGCCCCCAAATGCCAGGCCTGCCAACACCAGCAGTGAGTGGTGCTTGAGCACAGGGTGAGTGAGTCTGCGAGAAGCTGAGAAGGGGGCGTCTCACACTCAGCACAGCCTCATTGCGGAGCCGTTTAAACACACACAACAGTGAACACAGAGGACTTTAACTCTTCCATGTCTTAGAAATTAATTGCTCAAGAGAAATGCAACAGAAAATCTGGTAAGAAAGAAGGCTGTTTCAAAAGGCCTAATTTCAGCTGGGCGAGGTGGTTCACGCCTGTCATCCCAGCACTTTGGGAGGATCGCTTGAGCCCAGGAGTTTGAGGTTGCGGTGAGCTATGATGATGCCACTGCACTCTAATCCGGGTAACAGAGTGAGACCTGCCTCAAAACAAATAAACAAACAAAAATAACCATCTAATTTCCAAAATTCGTGTCTTGGTACAAAAAGCTTCTATAGTGATCCAATTGTATTTAACCCATTAAGGGCTTTACAAATGCATTGTGCACATATATTTAAGCATTAGCTCCTGAAATACATACGTGTCCATGTCACATAAAAATAGTTCATCAAAGTCCTTGCACAGACTCACCTCAAACTCCTGGGCAGCAGAAGTGGACAAAGTATGGTTCCAAGTTCAGGTTACAGCTTGAATTATCAAATTATGGTATGAAAAGGCTGAGTGTTTTTGTGGTAAAAGCACCCAAATTCCTTAGAAGTGAAAAGGAAGCTCAGAATGTGAGAACGATGCCCCCAGGAAGATGGCTCAGGGTGGGAGACAACAGTTCTTTCTCTCCAAAAAGTTCACAAGGCCCCATGCTTCCTGCCATCTCTGACCTTCTGGATGACCCATGGCTCTGAGACCAACAGCACTCCTGGGCCCCACCTCTCCCACTAGGGTTTTCATCAAAGGTTCTCTGTGCCATCATCACAAACAGAGTTCCTAATTCATTCTCAAAGTGGCTACTAACAATTGTGGGCACTTCCTGTGTGCTAGAGCAGCAGCTGAGTGGACGACATGGGTATAGGTGATGGTCTAATGTGGGGTGGGGGGGAACCTGCGGCCTTAAGGCCACACGTGGACTTTGAGGTGTCTAAGTGGCCTTTTGACTGAGTCCAAATTTTACAAAACAAATCCTTTTATTTTTATTAACATATTTGTGTTTGTCTTTTATATTTTTATTTTTAAAATGAATGTATTTAAAATACCAAAGAATAAAATAAGTTTCAACAAAATAATCCTCCCAGACTGACTGGCACAATTAGAACATTAGTAAGCCACAGGCTCAATTGATGGCTGCTACGCTCCTGATTTAGTTCTAACTTTCCCCGACTGACTGGCACCACTACCACACAAGGCTGGTTGGCCAGAGTTTATGGGGGTCAAGTACGCCAGTCTGTTATCAGCTTTTGACAACAGTGCACTGTGTTTCTGTTTGAAGTGGAATTTGTGAATAGTTGCACAGCTCGACAGTATTTTTTAATTCTATCTGCTGAACAGCCCATCATGTCAAAGAAGACCAAAAGAATGCTGAAGGAAACAGAAAACAGATTTTTTAATGAGGATTGGGAATTGCAATATTACCCTGTTTCTGCTAAAGATGATTTGCTTGCTTTGTGATACTGCAGTATCAACATTAAAGAAATTCAACGCTCATCACTATAACACTCATAAGGACCACAAATATTTTAAATTAGAGGGAGAAGCGCAAAAGATTGTATTGTAGAAATTAAAAGATGAAAAGCAAAAGCCAAGACAATTCTTTTAAGCAGCAATAAGACCACGAAATAATGCCACTGAAACAACTTATAAAGTAGCTTATATACTCAGGAAAAAAGGGAAGCCATTCAATCATGTAGAAATTGTGAAAGAATGCATTGTTGAAGTTGTAGGATGCTTAGACCCCAATAATGTTTCAAAGTATAAACAACTGCCTCTTTCAAAGAGAACCATAACTGATCGGCAAGATGAATTAGCCTTCAACTTAATGGAACAACTTCATGCAATACTTCAAAAGGAAAATATATATTATTCAATTGCTTTGGATGAATCAACTGATACTACTGACTTGGTGCAGGTTTTATACTTCATTCAGGTCATAAAGATTTTCTTTGCTATAAAGAGTTACTTGCTTTGGGCACTCTTGGGAACAGAACATGGGGAATAGATATCTTCAACAACTTTCAAGATAAATGTCGTGAAGTTGGACTGAATTTGGTAAATTTAGTGAGTGTGTGTACAGACAGTGCACCTTTCATGACAGGAAAACATGAAGAGTTCATTGCACAGACGAAAAAAAAGCATTAACAGATCCAGATGCTCTCATTTCGTTTCACTGTATCTTGCATAAGCAAAATCTCTGTGCTAAAGCTCCTATTTAAAGTGACACTTTGCAACAAGTTATAAGTATTTCTAACTATATTTGTGCAAATGCAACATGGCATCATCAATTTTGTAACACGCTAAAGTTGAACGATGAGGTATTCATATTTGCCCTATCATTCTAGAGTGCATTGGCTAATTACAGGGACAGGTGTTAGCCAAAATTTTACCTCTACAAGAACAGATAAATTTTATGAAGAACAGAATCAGCAATATGAATTATTTAAAGATTTCTATAGGAATGCAGCATTTCCATGTGATAAGTCAAATCAAAAGGACCTGAATATTTCTTTGCAAGGTAAAACTAAGTCTATATATGATATGTGGCAAAAAATTCAAGCATTTTGAAAAAAGCTATCTTTTTTCAAAACACCTCTTTAAAAGGAAATTTTGGATGAACATTTTCCCCAGTTAGGAAAGTTCATTGATGAGTAGGATGATATATGCAGATCATTGAACAATACACAGCTATTACAGATCTATTAATTGGAGAATACAATGAAAGGTTCACTGACTTTGAGAATCACGACATCACATTAAAATTAGCGTTTCAGCCTCACCTAGTTATCACCAAGATACCTAAACAACTACAGATGGCATTGATTGAGCTCTCAGTAGATGACTATTCATTCATTCATTCGAGACAGCTCTATTGCTAGGGCTAGCGTGCCATGCAATCAGCTTAGCTCACAGCAACCTTGAACTCCTGGGCTCAAGAGATCCTTCTGCCTTCAGCCTCCCCAGCAACTCGGACTACAGGCATGTGCCACATTGCCTGGCTAATTTTTTATATTTTTAGTTGCCCAGCTAATTTCCTTCTATTTTTAATAGAGACAGGGTCTCGCTCTTGCTCAGGCTGGTCTTGAACTCCTGACCTCAAGTGATCCTCCTGCCTTGGCCTCCCAGATTGCTAGGATTACAGGCATGACTACCACGGCTGGCCATAGATGACATTTTAAAGTCATTGTTTGATGCTAAGAAAGATCCAACTGAAATATGGAAAAATGCAGTCGAATACCCACACCTTCAGCAACATGTCTGAAAAACGCTTTCTTGCTTTTCAACCACTTATTGCTATGAAGCTACATTCTCCCACCTAACCCAAATCAAGATGCCCTTAAGGTCACAAATGACTGAAACCCATCTAGAGGATCAAATGAAACTGAGGACCTCCATGCTGCAAACAAATATTCAAACGCTTTCCAATAGAAAGCAGACACAACAAAATCATTAAAAAACGCTAGTTAACTTTAACAAATAGTTTTCAATTTTTGAAATTATTAAGTACATAGTTAGATTTTTACAAAATAATGTATATTATTAAGTATATCTAATTGAAGTTTCTTGAATGCAGTCTTATTTGATTACAGCTGAAATTAATGTGGCCTTCCAACATGAAAAGGTTCCCCACCCCTGCCTCACACCCATCTGTTGAATGCACGTGTCCAAGCTACTCTCACCAGCAAGCCTCACACACTGCATAGACATTCCGACACCCCATGAGCAGGGATGTCCTAAGTCCTCATGAGGGCAGGCGGGGCCTTGTGTAGACATTCCTGCCTTCCCCTTGCTTTGCATCAAGACGCTATATGTTTAAAGCTAACTATTTTTTTTCTCCCTCAAGTGATCCTCCTGCCTCAGCTTCCCAAGCAGCTGGGACCACAGGCATGCATCATGCCTAGTTAATTTTTTTATTTTTTGTAGAGACAGGGTCTTGCTATGTTGCCCAGGCTGGTCTCGAACTCCTAGCCTCAAGGGATTCTCTCACTTTGGCCACCCAAAGTGCTAAGACTTCAGGCATGAGCCACCATGCCTAGCTGTTATTTTACAAATATTTATTGAGTGCCCAGCACATAGTGGTGGTGGATGCTGTAGACACAATGGTATGCAAGACATCACAGTCCCTGTGAGTTTACTTTCTAGCACAGGAGGCACACAAGTCCAAACGCAATTCTAACAGAGTGCCACCAGGGGGGAGGACCCAGGGGATCAGCACCCTACACTGGCAGGTCACAGTAGGCCATAGTGCCAACATGTGTGGGCATCTATGTGCACATGCATGTCAGGAGGGTGTAGGGGCTGGAAGACAGCGTCAAACCCATGAGGGTCCAGACTGGGGGTAGGGGTGAGCCTCAAGACAATCCTCCCACTCCCTGCTCTCACCTTAGGAGAAGGCAACTGAGGCTGAAAGAGACATAATGAGATAGAGGCAGGACTAGAACCCAGAGGCCACCACTCCTTATTCCTTCAGTATAGCCCAGAGGTTAAGGAGAGTCCTGAAATCAGACTGCCTGATTTTAACCCTGCCTCTGACACTCACCAGTTGTGTGGCCTTGGGCAAATGACCACCTCTCAGCGCCTCAGTTTGTAAAAATTCAATAACTATACTATATCTCATGGGGCTGCTATGAAAATTAAATTTACAAATGTAAAGCAATTAGTACAATGCCTGGGATACAGTAAGCGGTACACAAGTGGATGTTGCCATTATTATTATCATTGCACGACTGCTCGGTCCCGCGGTGGGCTTGCAACCCTGGCTGGCTCCGCTGCCGCGCCACGTTCCCTTCTGGCTGCAGGAAGCTCCCACCCTCAGCGCCAGCCCGGAAGCCAGCGGCCCCGGCCCCCTCGACCCCCTGGGGGCCGGGCCGGCAGCGCGCACGCGCGGGCCCACGGGGCCAACGCCGCCGCGAGTCTCGTGCGCGCCAAGCGCCCCGACCTCGGGGATGAAGGGCTAGTCCAAGAGGGGAGGGTGGAGGTCACACCCCGCCATGGAGAAGGAGGCGGTCCAAAAGCGGAGAGAGAGCCGTTCCTGCACCCGACAGCCACCCCGCCAGGTTCCCGACCCCTAGCCCGGAGCGCGGGCCGGTTCCTCACACTCTGCAGCAGGCTCCTCCTCTGCGCCGCCATCTTGGAGGGACCCCTGCGGGCGCGCCCGCCTCCCGACAGAGCAGCGAAAAGGGCGGCTAGAGCGGCCTGAAGGAGGCGTGGAGGACCGCGGGCCGGGGAGCATGCGCCCAACGCCACCCCTCAGCCGGAGAGGGATGGGGCCGTAGCGGAACGTGTGCGCAGGCGCGCTCGTCTACCATTCTCTAGTCGGACTGAGAAGAAAGGTGCAAAGCGCTTTCATGGTCCTGACCTGACAGCCCCTCGCCCATCTTTGTGCACTTTCTCCAGCCTGCCTTTCAGATGGGGCTCGTAAGTCCCCTCGATTAGCGTTCTCTGTAAACACAGCTGGGGCAGGGGAGGGCGAATTATTCATTCACTCAGCAAATGCTCATTGGCCCTATAGTGGGTGCTACAGCAAGAAAAACGGGCCTTCCAAAAGCTAACATTTTAACTGGGGAGGACAGCATTTACACACATAGGGCATTCCAAGTGGTTCTAAACGCTAGGAATAGAAGTTTATGGATGGAAGCATGAGAGTGTTGCCTTCACTGGCAACAGGGTAGAGCAGGCCAGGTGGAGGGGACAGTAATGTGGAAGGCCCAAGGAAGGGAGCCTGCGGGTTCAAGAAGCATGCATGTCAGAGAAGGCGCTGGCGCCGGAACAGGCATGGAGAAAGGGAGAGATGAAAGGGGCGTAGGAGCAGGCCCTGACTAAGTGGGCCCCGGACTACGGTTTGGCGGTTCATCTGGAGGACAGTGGGAAGATGTTGACTTCTAGGCAAGCCATTGACAGGGTCCCATTGGGAAAATGGTCCTTTTGATTACTGTGAACAAAAACATTTTTAGAGGCATGGGAGTGGAAACAGGAAGAGCAATTAAGGGACTGTTGTAATAGTTCTAGGCAAGAGGTGAATGATGACAGTAGGTAGATTTCATTCAGGAGATGAAATTGTCAAGGCTTGGTCATGGCTTGGTTGTGAGTGGTGATGGGGAGAGATGTGTCAAAGATTCTCCCAGATTTATTGGCAAGAATAGCTAGGTTTCGGCGGAGGTAGATGGGAATGACCATGAATGAGTTCAGTTTGGACATGTTGAGTTTGAGGTGTTTTTGAGACATGCAAGGAGAGAAATTGAGTCCATCATTAGATAGAGGGGACTGGAGCTCAGAGCAGAGGCTGAGACTGCAAAGACAACAGAGAATGAGTGGCTGGAGCACGAGGCGGCACAGAACCCAAGGCGAGGAGTGTTTAAAGAGGGCATGGGCAAAGTGTGAGATGGTTTCAGAGGTCTAGTTAGAAGATAGCTGAAGAAAGTCCGTTAGACGTAGAGGCCTGGTGGCCATTGGCCCAGGCAATTAAGGTGGACTGTGGAATGGCAGAACAGAAGAAGACCTCCAGAAAAAGTGGTCCTTCCCAGTTGGTGGGCTCTAAGAGACAGAGAGGGGCACATGGGATTGAGGGTTTTTTCTTTTAGGTTGGGAGAATCTTGAGCCTTTGTCAATACTGAAGGAAGGCTTTCTTTCTTTCTTTTTTTTTTTTTTTTGAGACAGGGTCTCACTGTGTTGCCCAGGCTGGTCTTGAACTCCTGGGCTCAAGCAATCCTCCCACCTTAGCCTCCCAAGTTGCTAGGATTACAGGCATAAGCCACTGCACCCTCAAGAAGGGAAAGCTTAATAGAGAAGAGCTGATGATTCAAAGGAGAATGGGGGAGTCAGTCTAAGTCTCACCATCTTGCTACCCTACCAAAATAGCTTCACATGGCCCAAGATGACTGCCTGGGCTCTAGCTACTCTGTCCAAGTTCAGCCAGCTGGAAAGAGGAAGGTAGGAAGATGATACTTCTCTTCCCACCCCCTCACCACCTTTTAAAAAATTAAATGAACAATTATTTCCAAACAACCTCCCTTCCCTTTTAAGGAGACCTCCAGAAGTTCCACGTGACACTTTTGCTTACATGTCATTGGCTGTAACCTAGCCCCATGGCCACATCTAGCTGCAAGGGAGGTCTGGAAATGTGGGCTTTAGATTGAGCTATAGTGTGTCCAACTATAAATGGGTTTTGTTGCTAAAGAAAGGTTGGAAAATGGATACCAGGAAGCTGTGAGCAGTCTCTGCCATGAAGGGGCTGGGAGGGGCCAGATGGTTTGTCCGTTGAGAGACTGGAAAGAAGACTGGAAGACCAACCCACCTCCTCCTAAGCCCAGCTGCATGTCCTGTCACCTTTGTGACCTTGGACAAGCCAGTTCCCCTCCTTGAGCCTCAATGTCCTTCCCTGTAAGGGGGGGGATAACAAGCTGCTTAGCAGATGGCTGCAAAGATTACATGAGAATAGTGGAAAGATCTAAGCTGTGGGAGGCACTGATGTTTGTTACATTCAGACTACAATTTAAGTTTTTTTAAGGTAATAAACACAAGTAGAGCACCTGCTATATATCAGGCACTTGCTGGATGCTTTTTCATCCATACGCTTATTTATTTCTCACTCTAACCTTGTGAGGTAGGTATCCTAGTCATCCTTCTGTTATAAAGCAGGAAATTCCAATTCAGCAAGTCACCCAACAAATAGATGTCAAGGCTTGAACAGGGTGCCTGCCCTGGCACCCCTGTGAGGTAAGCAGACCCACCACATCCCTTCACAGCTCGGCCTCCAGGTAACTACTTGCAGTTTCCCGAACAGCCTCCTGCCTCCACCTTTGGACAAGTTGTTCCCTCTGGCTGAAGGCTTTCCCACACTTGATTACCCCGTGAACTTTCACTCAGTCTTTAAGGCTCCTATCTAACACAATCCCTTCTCAGGAGATTTTCTTGATTCTCACCTCAAGAATGACTCCCTTAGTCACTTTTCATCATTTAAAACCATTCATATCATTCACAGCGAACTTCCCAAGAGCAGAATCTATGGCAATTCAGCTCTGGGTTTCCACACAGGCTCCAAAGAAGCTGCTCAGCAAATATTTGCAACATCAGATTGGTTAAAGAGTCAGACAGAGAATAATGGACACATTGGTAAATGAGGAAACTGAGGCACAGCCATACAAGGTCCCCAAGCAATTTAGAGGGGAGCTGGAACAAAAACCTGTGGCTTCTGGCCTCCCTCACCCCTCTTTCCACACCAAACTTCCTAAACAGTGCACTATGGCAGGCTCTCCCTCCAAAATTCCAGGGTGTCTGGTTTTCCAGGGAGGAAGAAGGGAACACTAGGCTTAGCACAGCGCTTGGGAGAACAAGCACTACGTCAGTGCCTTCTGTTTGCAGGGCGCTGAGCTCCCAGGGGCAGGAGGATGGATAAAAGGATGTCTGCTGTGCACAGGCCCCATCTCCTCTCGGGTCTGTGTGCCTGGAACCCAAGCTGCAAAATGGATCCTGTTTTCCCCTGGACAACCGTCTGTGTCACATCAGGGTTTGCAATCAATTCAAGATATGCTTCTGTCAGAGGAACAAAGATGCTGCAACTACTGACCTTGATAACGTTTAAACAGCCTGAGCCAGCTTCAGACTGTATCACATGCACACAGATGGCGGTGTCGCCTGGCATGGACAAGAGTCCCTGATGTACTGTGAAATGCACACGTGACCCAGAACCTCAGATAACTGCACCATGGCCTTTCCAGACCCCAGACACCAGACAGAATAAACAGCCACGCAGTGCTTTGGGCCACCTTTTGAGAACTGAGAAGGGCATTGCGTTGAAACCTCCTTTGTCATAAGGTCTGCAGTGAGGCTGCCCGCTCCCACGCCTCCCCCAGCTCCCCACACAGTCGGGAGATTCTGATCAATCCTTTGTTTGCCCTCGCAAATAGCCACTGCAGCAAGTCAGGTTTGCAGATACCAGGGTGACAAGATGATGTAAGGACACTGAAGACTGTTGTGAAGGGAGAAACAGATATTTATGCATCATCCTTCATCCTCATCCTCACCTCCCATTTTGCCCTCTCTGTTCTGGTGGGGGACCCAGGTAGATGTGTTGGCCAGGTTGCCAAATGAGAGTGCAGGGACCAGCTCAGACCCGGCTCTTTCCTTCTCTGTTTTTTTCTTGATCACAAGCATTTGCCTTGTGGCTGGTTTTAATGGACACATCATAATCCTTTGACCGGCTATAACATCATTTTCAGGTGGTTAGTTAGTAAACTTGCTTTCAGCTGGGAGCCATTATAAACAGCTCTGCAATGAAGAGTCATTCATGCATTTAAAAACTATTGAATTTCGGAGGGTGTGGTGGCTCACACCTGTAATCCTAGCACTCTGGAGGCCAAGGTGGGAAGATCACTTAAGGGCAGGAGACCAGCCTGATTAAGAGCAAGACCCCGCCCCCGCCCCCGCCATCTCTACTGAAAATAGAAAAAAGTAGCTGGCCAACTAAAAATAGAAACAAAAAAATTTAGCCAGGCATGGTGGTGAACGCCTGTAGTCCCAGAACTTTGGGAGGCTGAGGCAGAGTTTGAGAGCCCATCCCTAAAGAAAACCCCAAAAAGCGATTAAAAAATTTAAAACTTTTAACGTGGTTTTATGTCTTATAAAATTTATATATGTTTAATGCAGAAAATGAAAAGAGAAGAGCAGGGAAAAATACTAAATCACCCTTAATCCACAACCACCTACATGTAACTATCTTTAACAATTTGGCAAATATCCAAATTTTTGGTATATGTGTAATATATGTAATTTATATGTATAATCCATACTTTCTTTTATAAAAATTGGATATCATTGTAAATATTATTTTTAACCTGTTTTTTTACACTGAATATTATAATTTAGACTTTCTTTTTTTTTTTTTGAGACAGGGTCTTGTTCTGTCACCTGGGCTAGAGTGCACTGGCGTCATCATAGCTCACTGCAACCTCAAACTCCTGGGCTCAACTAATCCTTCCCCACAGCTGCCTGACCAGAAGGGCCCACCGAGGTGGCCTTTTTCTAGAACAAAGGGAGTGTCTTCTCTGAAAACAAATTCCTTCTCCTGCCCTCGAATATAAAAGCTGCCTATAAACTTCAAAATGGCAGTTTCCAGCTTTGGTGACTTTAAGGTGCATTCTCAGCCTGTAATCCTAGCACTCCGGGAGGCCGAGGCAGGTGGATCGCTCGAGGTCAGGAGTTCCAGACCAGCCTGAGCAAGAGCAAGACCCTGTCGCTACTAAAAATAGAAAGAAATTATATGCACAACTAAAAATATATAGAAAAATTTAGCCAGGCATGGTGGCACATGCCTGTAGTCCCAGCTACTTGGGAGGCTGAGGCAGGAGGATCGCTGGAGCCCAGGAGTTTGAGGTTACTGTGAGCTAGGCTGATGCCACGGCACTCTAGCCTGGGCAACAGAGTGAGACTCTGCCTCAAAAAAATAAAATAAAATAAATAAAGTGGTTCCTCAATTCAATTTAATTCACATTTCTCTGGTTACCAGGGAAATTGAACTTTTTTGGATACATATATTGGCCCACTTATATTTCTTCCTATGGGAGCTGTCTGTTTCCATGATGAGTCTATATTTCTGTCTGCTAACATGTTGGAAATATTTTCCCCAGTTTTTACTTTTATTTCCACTTTATTTTATGAACACATTAAACATTAAAAAATTTTTTTCAGAGATGGAGTCTTACTGTGTTACTCAGGCTGGACTTGAACTCTTGGATTCAAGGGATCCTCCCACCTCAGTCTCCTCTTGGTATTTTCCTTTATGGTCTATGCCTTCTGTGTTATGCTGAGAAAGGCCTCCCCTGCCCCAAATTCGTATTAATATTCATTCAGTGATCTTCAGTGATAATCTTTACTGCAGGTGGTATTTTCATACAGTGTAAAGAATCCAACTTGATAGTTTCCAAAATACATAGCCAATCCTGTATTAAATTCATTTATTGAATAATCTCTTCTTTCCCTCACTGTTTTGAAATGCTACCTTTACTGGTTTTGTAAATCTTATACACCAGTGTCATTATTTTTAAAATCCCTACCTCCCAGGGATGTTTTGAGGATTTAATAAGGTAACACATTCAAAGCCTTTAGCACAGGAACATAGGACATGCTTCAAATATGTGGGTTTCTCTTCCCTTCCCCAGACCTGTTTCCCCCTCCTCGTGCCATATGCTTCTACCGTTTGACTTTGGGTTGCTGGCAACAGTTCCAGATACACAGAAGGTGCTTTCAAAGGCCTCCCTGTTAGGTCCCCAAACTGCTTTTGGGCCATTATTGTCGTAGCTAAGGTGTCCTTGCTCAGCAGGGCTGGGATAAACTGGGTGGAGCCAGGAGAACAGGCTTGGGGGTAGGGGGGCAACTAATTCTTCTGGGGGACTCAGGGGAGACTTCATGGGGGAGGTGGCCTTCCAGCTGGGTCTAGGAGGGGAGAGGAATGAGCAGGCAGAGAAGGTAGAAAGGGCATCCCAGGCCAAGGGAACAGCATGACCAGCGCATGGGGGGCTGGGCAATGGCAGAAGTTGAGTGTGGCAGGAGCTGGGGACAACAAGCTAGGGAGGGACACTGGTGTACCAGCAGGAACTGGCTTTATCTTGCAAGGGTAGGGATTCATTAAGTGGGGGAGTCATGTGATCATGTGTTTTAGAAAGATCACCCTGGGCCAGATGGAGGCAGGGAGACCAGTCTTAGGAGGGTGTTGAAATAACCCAGGTAAGAGGGGCTGGTGGCCATGAGAATGGAAGGAAATGAACAATTTTCAAAAATATCCAAATAGGTCAAGTAGAAAGACTCTGGCAGCAGATTGGAAGTGGAAGAGAGGGGAGCTGAGGATCACTCCCAGGCTCTGGACTCAGGCCAGGGTCGATGGGGGAGGATCTGCTGAGACGGGGCACTAGAGCAGGGCCAGGTCTGGGCCTGGGGTAGGGGAGGGGGAGGGGACACTGAGACGTTCAAAATGTGCAGAATGCAGCATATTATCGTGTGTATCCCAGGCATCTGCTGTGGAAAGGGAGAACCCAGGCAGGAGCAAAAGGGATGGCAGGAAGCGGATGGTTTGGAAAATACTTAGGAAGTTGAGTCAACAAGATGTGGTAGATGCTTGGATTTTTGAAGAGAGGGACAAATCTAGGATAATACCCTAGGAGAATGCCCCCGGGGGATGACGGTGCCTTTTCCTGAGATGGTGAACACAGGGAAAGGAGGAGGTTTGGTGGGAAGGTTCATTCATTAATTCAACAATCCTCAGTTAAGAATTTACCATATGCCAGGTGCTTTTGCATTTGTGATAGAGCAGTGACAAAATCCCTGCCATCATAAGACTTACATATTCTGTGACGAGAGACAGACAATAAAGAAATCAACAAGTAAATATAGGTCAGGCAGTGACAAGTGCTAGGGAGGAACATAAAGTGGGGTGGGGCTGCATTTTTTTAAAACCACAACCAGAGATGGTCCCTTGCAAAGGTCTCAGGTCTCTGCAAGAGACCTGGGCAAGGAGGGAACAGGGAGAACATTCCAGGCAGGGGCTGTAACAAGTGCAAAGGCCCTGAGGCAGGAATGTGCTAGGTGTGTTCTAGAAACAGCAAGGAAGCCAGTGTGGCTGGAGCAAGAGGGAGAGTGGCAGGACAAAGGTGGGAGAAGCAGACGCTTGGGGCCTTGTTAAATGGGAAATTTCGGCCAGATGTCTCACAGTAAAGGCAGTTGGATATACGACTGGCCCAAGCTGGGGTGTACACAGCATATTTAAAGCCGTGAGACTAGATCAGCTACCAAGCAAGCAAGTGTGGATGGAGGAGGTCCAAGGATGGGCCTGGGAGTCCACCATGTTGACACTGAGGGCTCAGCCCATGCCAATCCCAGTGGATGCAACTTTTGAAAATCCTGCAGACTTTGGAAAGGTTTGAGGAAGGCAGGTGTGGTGGTGCACACCTGTAGTCCCAGTTACTGGGGAGGCTGTTGTAGGAGGATCGCTTGAGCCCAGGAGTTCAGGGCTGCAGTGAGCTATGACCACACCACTGCATTCCAGCTTGGGTGACAGAGACTCTGTCTCTTAAAAAAAAAATCCTTGAGGAAAAGAGCTCGTTCAGTTTTGTCTGAGATCTTTCAAACATTTGAAGTAGCATTTCTAGGTCACATAATTGGGACAGGGTTTGGGAAGACCCCAGTGCTGGGTGAGCACAAAGGAGAACAGATGGGTAACCAAAGCCGAAACCTTTGCACATTCGGAAACTTGCACAGCTGGGGGACTTTTCACATAAAAAATAGGCTTTAAGGATGTGTGAATTACCGAAAATGTATAAAAATAGTTTAACAAAAGGCTGCAAAGTGGCTAAGCGCATGGGTTTTAAAGCTGGACACACTACAGTTCAAGTCAGACCCTGCCCCAGGGTGCCCTGCTGTGCCACTTCTCGTCTCTGGCCCAGCTCCTCACCTGTAAAATGGGAGCTTCTCTGTGCCCCGTCACAGGTGATCAAAGAAGTGAACTAGACGGTGTTTTACAAAGTGCTCAGCATAGCTCTGGCCCACAGTCAAGTGCATCCACCTAATTGACAAGGAGACTCAAAGGAGAAGAAAAGATTCAGAATAGAACAAAGGGGAAGTGGAGAGGGGCTGCGATTGGTGTTCTGAGTGGGGGGCTGCACTCATGGGTGGGTGACCGTGCAGTCCCACAGAGCCCACTCTCAGAATAGGCCCAGCACTTGGTTTAATGCCCTGCCTTCATTGTCTTGAAATTCTCTATAATTTTATTTTTGAACTTGGGTTTTGTAAGAGAAGTCCAGTGAGATAATGAAGTATGTGCACAAGCAGAGAAGATACACCAGGTGGCTGCGAGCTGGCTCAGGCCAGCAAGGATGGCAAGCATTGGGCAGCATGGTTACCTAGCAATTGGCCTGGCCACCCTGTGTGCACCCACATGGCTGGGCAGTCTGGAACACTATGGGCCTGCAAAGGGGACAGCAGGGGCCGGGATCTGTGCCCAGATTGGCAACAGTAGCAGAAGAAACTGATGGCAGCAGCACGGTGCCATGGCATCACCGAGGACATGGAGAGGGAAAAGACTCCACTTGGAAGAGCTCATCCGTGTAGCATCTGCACAAATATAGTCCCCCTAAGAGCTGGGACAGGTACTGCCAGTACTCAGGCAGTAAACTTTGTCCATAAATTATTATGATATGAAAACATGCACACAGACATTGCAATAAAGCATGTCAAGGGGTTGTTAGGATTCTTCAAAGAGTTTAGAACCTCTTGTTTTGAAAACTGCTGCAATATTGCAAATATCCACAGGTTTAGAAATAGAAATTAAATGTAAAGTGCACAGAAATAATTCTATTTTCATGTGAAACTTCATTATTAATGACAAAGGCAATTTAAAAGTTAATTTTTCCTTGTAATTGAAGATATAGAAATCAAATACATAAACAAATTACTAAAATGATATAGAAATGGCTGAATGTGAAAGTGGCTGAATTGTTCACACCTGTAATCCCAGCACTTTGGGAGACCACGACAGCAGGGATCGCTTGAGGCCAGGAGTTTGAGACCAGCCTAGGCAGTGTAGCAAGACCACATCTCTACAAATATATTTTTTTTTTTTTTGAGACAGAATCTCACTCTCTTGCCTAGGCTAGAGTGCTGTGGCGTCAGCCTAGCTCACAGCAACCTCAAACTCCTGGGCTCAAGCAATCCTCCTACCTCAGCCTGCTGAGTAGCTGGGACTACAGGCACACGCCACTGTGCCCAGCTAATTTTTTCTATTTTTAGTTGTTTGGCCAATTTGTTTCTATTTATAGTAGAGACAGGTTCTTGCTCTTGCTCAGGCTGGTCTCGAACTCCTGAGCTGAAGCAATCCTCCCGCCTTGGCCTCCCAGAGTGCTAGGATTACAGGTGTGAGCCACCGCGCCAGGCCCTCTACAAAATTTTTTTTAAAAAATTAGGTGGGGCCAGGCGCTGTGGCTCACACCTGTAATCCTAGCACTCTGGGAGGCCGAGGCGGGAGGATTGCTTCAGCTCAGGAGTTCGAGACCAGCCTGAGCAAGATGCCGTCTCTACAAACAATAGAAAAATTAGCCAGGGGCGGTGGCAGGTGCCTGTAGTTCCAGCTACTCAGGAAGCTGAGGCAGGTGGATCACTTGAGCTCAGGAGTTGGAGGCTGCAGTAAGCTATGATGGTGCCACTGCACTCCAGCCTGGGTGACAGAGCAAGACCCTGTCTCTAAATAAATAAAAATAAATAATAAAATAAATGTTAAAAAAGTAAAACGCTTTATATGTAATTAAAAAATTTTTTTTTAAATAGAGACAGGATGTTGCTATGTTGCTCAGGCTGGTCTCCAACTCCTGGTCTCAAGTGATCCTCCCACATCAGTGTCCCAAAGTGCTGGGATTACAGGTGTGAGCCACCATACCTGGCCTATGTGTCCCTTTAACTGCACTTTTTTTTGAAAACTGCCATTTGAACAAGAGGCCTTGCATTTTCACTTAGCCCTGGGCCCTGCAGATTACTCAGCAGCCGAGATTCTGAAAACTAATATTTCTTTGGAAGGTTTACATATTTCCCCAAATTGTCCTGACTTGGTTAAAACCCTTTCAGGGTTTAATGACTTCCCTCACAACCAATGAATGAAGATCCCACTATCAGTTTTTAAAAACCACATTACAGTGTGCACGACTGGTCCCTGTGACAGGCTGACATGCTCCTCCGTGGCTCCAAACTTCCCAAGTTGTCCTCCTTAACCCTTCTGGGGAGCTATCTTTTGCACCTGAGACTCATCCTTTTGAATCGCCCCACAAGGGGCAGAGGGGAGCCCTTTGGCAGGTAATTTATGTGACAGTGCTTCAGTAACTGTAAGGAGTGGAGCGAATCCCTGAATAATGATGACGAGGAAAAGAAGTGCAAATGGAGGCCGGTGTGACCATTAAGTAGTATCAGTAACTCCGCACACGTGTCCTGCTGTCTGACGGATCCCAATTCCATTTCATCTGGAAGGCCCGGGTGGAGGGTGGGGCAGGGGGCGGCAGGTGAGGGGCTGTCACGTGTGAGGGCCGGGGATTAAGCAGGGTGGGTGGCCTGACCAGACTGGGACCGGTCGAAGCCCGGCCCCCGCTGTATCCCAGGGGCCTGCTCTCCTTGTGGGCGGGCAGCAGCCCCAGGGTCGGCCTTTCAAGGGCGCTCGGGCTCCTGCGACTGCAGGGACTGGCAGCCCTCCGGTCTACCTGAGAGGCGAAGGGGGTGAGAACCCGGGTCCATTGCCTCCACCCGGGCGCCCCAGCGCCTGTCGCGCTCGGCTTCCCCTCCGACCCCGCCGCGCCGCGAGGCTCCTCCCGCCTCCGCCCACTCCCGGCTGGCAGCAATCCGATTGGCCTCGAATAGCCCCGCCCTCTCAGGGGTGTGGACGTGACCAGCAGTGATTGGCGGCCCTACAGAGGCCCCGCCCGTTGCCCGTCCCACCTGGCGGGAGTTCCCACCCCTCTGCTGGTGGGGAGTGGTTCTCACACCAGCCTCTCTCTCGCTTTGCAGATCGGCTCCTTCCAATACATCTTGACTTCTTCCATTCTTCCACTGTGACGGCGACCTTGCGGCCTCCTGACTGCCATCTCACCAGCGGAGTGGTGTTTTGAGAGCACACACCAGTGTGGTCACCCACCCTTGAGTGGCTTCCCATATCACTCAGAACGAACTGCCCCCTACGGAGGCCTTCTGGTCCTGCGCAGTGGGATCCACAGTGTCCACTGCCTGTCCCGGACTCCTCGTTCTCCTCTCCCCTCTATGCGTCCACTGCACCTGCTCTCCGCCACTCCAAGCTCTTCCCCAGCCGGGACCTCCGCGTCCCAGGACTCACCAGTATGCCCCCCACCCCGCCTTGCCGGAACCCTGCTCCTCTAAGAGCGCTAGCTCACCTGCTCAAAGGGGTGGTCCAAATTGCACCTTCTGACATTCTTTCCAACACCACCCCAGCACTTAGCACAATTTATAAGTTTGCTTGCATGTTTATTTAACGTCCATCTCCCCCACTATATATCCAACTCTGTATAGGGACTGTCTACCTGGTGCAATGTCCAACTCCCAGGGCTTAGCACAATGGCTGGTACTCTGTAGGCTCTGGGTAAATGTTGTGTCAACTCAAGGCCACGTCCTGTACACATATGTGTATGTAAAAGCATGGAAATGGTCCGGTAGGAATGAGGCCAAGCTCCTAATCTTGGTTACCTATGGGAGTTACGGAAAGGACCGGGATAGGGAATGTGATGGGGTGTGTGTGTATACATGTACACATGTAAGGTGGGGGACTTTGGCTTCAACTGTAAGGATTTCACTTCTTAAAAGGGCACTAGGCCATGCACAGTGGCTCACACCTGTAATCCCAGCACCTTGGGAGGCCAAGGCAGGAGGATAGCTTAAGGCCAGGAGTCCAAGACTGGATGGGGCAATATAGTGAGACCCCATGGCTACAAATAATAAAAATAAATTAAAAATTAGCTGGGCGTGGTGATGTAGGCCTGTAGTCCCAGCTACTCGGAAGGCTGAAGCAGGAGAATCACTAGAGCCCAGGAGTTCAAGTTTGCAGTGCGCTATGATCTCACCACTGCATTCCAGCCTGGGCAAGAAAGCAAGACCCTGTCTCTAAAAAATAAGTAAACAAATAAAAGGCAAATATATTCATAGGTTCATTCTATAATTAAATAAATAATAATAAACAAATAAGACACGGCTGGGGTCGGGGAGGCAGAGGGGATGGGCAACCCTAAGCCACAGGCACGAAGAACAAAGAAACACCAGTACACACTTGCAGTCTGCTGGTGGGTTCTGAGTCTTCACTTTATTACTATGTCACCAGAAGTCACCACCTTCACTTGGTTCACCACAAATGGATGGATGTCATAAAGGAGGGTGCCACAGGGCCACTGGATTCACTCTTGAGACTTAACCAGGTGTTGGGGGTTCTGGAGTGGGGGCCTAGGATGGGGACTGCCCTTCACCGCACACACGCACACACACACAGATATATTTGTGGAGCCTTATATTATACATTTTATATATAGAAAATATATATATTTATACTATACACAGGCAGTAACGCTGCGGGAGGGGCCAGGGTACCCAAACAAGGGCTGCGGGCACCAGGGGATGGGGAGATCAGGTCGGGGCAGCACTGGGAGATGGCTGGACCAGCTCGTCCTCCCATAAATTCTTGGGAGGGCACTTCCCTTCGTGCTCCTTAGGAATCAAAGGGGTCTCAGGCCAAGGTTGGGGGTCCCCCAGGGCTAACAGGGGAGGGTTCTTGGTTACATGAGGGAACCTGGGACCCCCAAGAGTCTTTGAAGATCAAGAATCACCA
The DNA here is from genome assembly GCF_020740605.2 of Lemur catta. Classification (NCBI taxonomy): domain Eukaryota; kingdom Metazoa; phylum Chordata; class Mammalia; order Primates; family Lemuridae; genus Lemur; species Lemur catta. Next base: position 8,553,958 of record NC_059133.1, read on the forward strand.
GGGAAGGATGGGTGGGGAACCGATGCCAGTCCCCTGGGAATTAGCCCCTCAATTTTTACACCCCCAGGTGGTTTGGGGACACCCAGGCAAGACAGTCTGTGATTGCACAGGATAAGTGTCAACTCAGAAAGCAGAAGACCTGGCTCCCGAACTTCTCACTTTGTGCTTGACCTTGGACAAGTCACTGTCTGCCTGCCCCAGACTTTACCATCTCCAAGCGTCTTTGCAGCTCTAAACTTGCGTGGAAAACCCAGTTTCCTGGGCCCTTTCTTGTGCTTGATGGGGAGGGAGCCCAAACTCTGCAAGGTCAGGCTGAAGGGGGGCCCTTTTGTAAGGAAAGGTTTGGGAGCAAGGGAGACACAGAGAAGGCAGCAGAGAGGGGGAAGGGGATACTGGATAGTGTTGACCTGTGGGCCTGGGCCCCCCAGGGGGCTGTCCTCACAACAGGAGTGGGCTTCCCCATTAACCTCCCAGTGGCAGAGGCAGGAGCCCTGGGTCTCATCCAAATCCTGCCCTGGGACATCTCCCACCCTGTCTGTTTCTCATCTCCACCATGGGCAGGTCCCTGGCAGAGCCCAGCCTGGTGGTGGGATTGTACCTGGGGTGCACTTCTGGGCCGCACACTGGGCAGTGAGGTGACTCAGCACCCCCCATTCCTGCTAGAGCCTTGCAAACTTTCCTAGCCTGGGTTGGTGGGGAGGGTCTATAATAAACACCTAGGATTGGGCAAAGCTTATCAGGTACCTGCCCTGTGACCCACGATCACCAGCAGCTGGTTGGTGCCCAGGAAGAAATGGGTCCCACCCTAGGGTCTCCTAGTGCCCATTAGCAGGGGAGGCTCTTGGTGGGAGTGGGCAAGGGGCAGCACCTCTCACAGCCTCCTGCAGTGGGTACCGAACTTCACTCTGCCAGAAACACTCCTGCACCCACCCTCACCTTTGGCCTGGTGAAGGTTTCACTGCTCAGGCCAGCAGATAACCTGTCCTCAATCTGTCCCCACTTGGGCCACCTGGGGGGGACCACAGACAGAACCCCTTTCCCAGATGTGGAAAATGAAAGTCAACAACCAGCTGCCACTCAACTGTCTGGGGTCCTCTTCCATTACTGCTGTCCCTTGAGCGGACTGGGACAAACCGGAGTTCAGATCTGTGCCCCACTGCTAACTTGCTTATGCTTACAGAGCCTCAGTTTCTCCTTCTGTTAAATGAGGACGATGTTGCTACTTTTCTGGTTAGGAAGTTCCTTCTTCTCTTAACTCTTGCTCACCCTTAGGCCTGTACTCAGGGGAGCTTCAGGCCTGCCCTGCACCTATTTAGTGCCTCCCACCTGCAATGGACTCTTTTACCATTATTTGTCTAGTGTTCATCTTCCCTGGTGGACTGTGAACTCTTCAAGGGCAGGGACCACACGCACCTGCCGTATCACCAGCACAGGTGCCCCGAAAGTGCTGAATGAACGAGCAGGTGAGTGATTATCTGCTTCCTAGGATTCTTAGGAGAGGCCTGGGGTGATGGTGGTGGACACACCCAGCACTGTGCCAAACCCACCACCCCCTCTGCTCTGCTCCCTGAGGCACTGGCCAGTGGACGCTGGGCAGACAGGAGGATGGGCCGCCAGCTCTCTCCCTGTCCCTTAAGGCTCAGTGAAGAGCCCACTTTGTGCAAAAATCCCTTCCTGCCCCTGCTCAGAAGGGGTCACTGCCCCCTCAGGCCCCACAGCCCTCTTTGGGCCTTTAGGGTCACCTGTTATACTCTCCCCTACAGCCCATGGTCTTCCCTGGGCCTACCATGCAGCAGGGGCTCTGACCGGTGTCATCTTGGGGGTGATGCACTCCCATGGCTGCAGCTCGCAAGCTGATCTCGATGATTCCAAATCCCTGTCCTCTCCACTCTGCCTCCCAAAGGGAGGCTGGCTCTCAGGGGGCCTTCTGGAGTGCCCTTGGCTGCTGCAGCCCCCAAGCCCCTAACTGACCATAGACAACGGGAGAGATGGCATAGTGCCCCAGATCTGTTCTGTTTCCTGGGAGGCCACAAGGGCAATGAATGGGGGCACCTGCTGGGTGGCTGGGGCCAAGAAACCTGGGCAGCAAGCCCTGCTCTGCCACTCACTCACTGTGCCCTTGGGCCAGTCACACCCCCTCTGGACCTCCTCCTCCACCCAGCCCTGGGCAAGGGCTCAGCGAGTCCTCCTAGAGGAAAGGATGGTGACCAGTCCTTTGGGAGGCCACAAGGAGGTTGCTGGAATACCCTGGAACAAGCTCCCCGTGGGACACGCAGAGCACAGAGCAGTGCACGGGAAACAAGCGGGTGTGGTGAGCCCTCTAGGAGGCAGCCAGGGACAGGGGCCAGTGGGGATGTGGACAGAGGGACCCAAGGCAGGGCTGTCCCTGGGAGGAGTGGAACAGCTGGGGCAGAACAGGCCTTGGCTGGCAGCAGAATCAGGGTGTCTCACAGGACCGAGGTCCCTAAGGTCTCCCATGACAGTAACACTCAGCAGTGGAGCCCCAAGCTTCAGAGGTGGGGAGGTGGGAGGCCAGGGAGGAGTAGGCGTTCTGCTGTTGGGCGGCCGGGGCTTGGCCCACCTCCACCACGAGCTGTCTGGGGGACCCTGGGCGAGTGACTTTGACCTCTCCAGACCTCAGTTTCCTCAGCCATAAAATGGAGATAGCCCTGACACTCCTAGCAGGACTGCTGCGAAGTCGAGAGGGCTCTGGGGGTGACAGCCCCAGTGTCCTGCGGGTGTTCACACTTGCCCTGCAACTGAGCCAGCGTCACCCAGTCTGTCTTTCCCACCATTCCTACCTCTGTGCCACCAGGGTCTCCTCCACGTCTCATCTTTCCCCTTTCCAGGGATCATTTCTGCCTCTTTCATATTCTGTGTGAGCACAGGCCTGACACACAGTAGGCACCCAATGAATGCTTGATGACACTATGAATGAATGCAAACACCCCGGCCCCCACCCTCCAGGCCCCTGCCAGGCACATGCCCCTGGACACACTTGCACACACATGTAGACACCCCCCGACACCTGGCTGCCCCACCCCCATCCCGAGCTACCCTGGACCTCAGCGGGACAACTCCGAGGCTGATGAGCTGCTGGGCAGGGCAGCCCAGGAGGGAGCAACGGCCGGGCGTGGAGGGAGGGGACAGGGCTAGAGGGGTAGGGGCAGCCGGGGGGCAGGCGTCACTGTGGCTCAGTAGCCCTGCGACTGGTAGCCCTGGGGCTCGGCGTCAAAGGCGTTGGCCGGTTGCTGGTAGGTGCCGCCCATGCTGGCGGGGTCCGGCCCGGCACTGGGCTCCGCGTACGGGGCGTAAGGCATGCTCGAGTCCTGGCTGGGGTCCATGTAGTCCTGGGAGAAGAGGGCCGAGTCGGCGCCAATCTGGTACCGCTGGAAGGCCAGCACAGCCTGGCCCGCCTGGGGACGGGGGCCGGCAGGGACAAGGACAGGTGGGAGGGGATGGTTAGGGGAGAGACAGACAAGAGCACTGGGTTAGTGGTGGTTAGTTCACAGGACGCAGGCAGTAGAGGGTTGAAGAGCCTCAGAGCACTGGAGATGAAACCAAGGGAGGCTGTCGTCACAGCCACCCTGGAGAGGCCCAGAACCACATGTCCAGCCAGAAAGAATCTCACAAGTCGCCCATGTCTCTCAATCCCAGAGGTCATTCTAGGCCACCAAAAATTCTAGACTAGGGAGCGTTAAGATGGTCCAAAAGCCCACAGCCTCCTTCTTAAACCGTGTTCCCCAGGGTGTTATATGGAAGGGGAAAAAAGTTTCTTAGTGGGACAGAGAAATGTTGGAAAAAGCCATTCTTCTGTCTCTTTTGCAGCTATGAGTGGCCATGTGACTAAGTTTTGGCCAATGGGGTACCCACATATTCTTTGTCCCACCTCTGACCTGATGCCTGGAATGCAGACATGATGGCTGGAGCTCTAGTTGCTAAAATGGACCCTGAGCAGAATTGTAGGACTGTAAGAGGCCTGGGTCTGGAGTCACTGTACCACCTCCTCACACTTGGACTTTGTTTAAACCACCATTATTTGGGATTTCTGCCACTTGCTGCTGAATCTAACTCTAACTGAAACACTTGGTCAAATGAGCTTGGGAAACTGAGTTAAACAGAGTGAAACAACTTTCATAACCATCCAACTTGACAGAGCCTTGACTACCCAATGCACACTGGATGCCCAAGGGAGAAACTATGGCAAGCAACATTTGCCAACCATATCTGACCACTGAAGCCCTTTTTTCGCAGAACCCAGACTGGGAAAGACTTGTCCATAGCACACATGCATAGTTAGGAAATTATATCTCAATAAAAGCAGTTACATTGTTATTAAGGACAGGGACACTGACTACACCCAGCTAAGAAGTAAATCACACTTGTCATTTGAAAAAACAGCTTAGAGGTTTATGGCGACGCTTTCTCCAGAAATCTTCCCAGCCCAGGGAATCTTCCTGTGATGGGAAAATGCTAATGCTCCCCATGCCCATTTTGGGGCTGGGAAGACTGAGGCCTGGAGAAGGCACAACCATGGTAGAGTTAGGGCCAGAACCCAGCCCTGAACATGGGGGTCCTGTCCCTTCCCAGGCCAGGGGCCTCTCGGCTCCTTCCCTTTGATTGGCTTTGACAATACACTCAGTTAACCAGGAGCCCAAAAAGAGCCACCTAATAAAAGGGTGGGGAATGAAGTATGCTTGGTGTTTTGTTCCAGAAAGTTCCAGAAGCTCAGTGACTAGGGATTCACTTTTGACCTGTGCTCACTGACGACAACTCTGAGGGGCAGCCCTTTCTGGGAAGTGGCTGTTTAAAGCAAAGTGCCAGGGGCTTGGGGGAGGCAGAGCCAGAGGCTGCTGAGAACAAAGTGTGGCGCTCTGGGGTTCTCCCACTATGTTGGCAAGAGGTCGCGGCTGCTGGGGGCTCAGATGTGGGAGCTGAAGAGCTCCCGGAGGGCACCCTTGAGCCAACGGTGAGCCCGGAAGGGCTCAGAGACAGAATTCTTGACAGCAATGTCTGTGACCTCCTTCTCCCCAAGCTCCCTGGCTCCACTGTCCAGGCTGGTGTCCTGCACAGAGGCAGAGGGAGGAAGCAGATGACCTCTGCAGACCCTTCTAGGGAGAGGCCGCCAGCTGTAGGCACCGGGTACTGTCTCTGTGGTCAGCCCTCTGCCCCCAGTGGCCAGCCAGTTCGAGGGGCCACAAGACAGGAGCAAAGGAGGGCCCTGGGCCCTGCTGGACTGGGCTGCAGAGGGGAGGCTGGGCATTCTGCTGAGCCCAGGGACCTGGTGCTCAACCTGGTCCCACTTTCTCAGAGCAGGTACACTCTCCACAGCATCTCCAATGTGCAGCAAGCAGTCTGCTCTTGTATACCTCCAGAGCCAGGAAGCTCACTCTCTGTGTGCTCAGCCCCGAGCAAGGTTGAGGCATTGCTCTGGGGGGTCTGTTTGTGCCCCACTGCCTCCTCAACTCCTGCAGACAGTGGACAGATAGGGGATTCCCACCCAGGCAGCCGAGGGCCCCAAGGTGCAAACTGTGTAGAACCAGAGGCCAAAGTCCTTTGGAAGAATGTATGAGAATCACTTCCAAGGTAGAGATTATGGAGACACAGCTGACCTCCATAATTATGGAGAGAATGAATGAGTGAATGAATGAACAAGAGCTTACATTTATTGAGCATCCCTGTGCCAAGCCCTGTGCTGGCCTTTGTTTAATCTGCACCATGGCCTTGAGAGGTTGATGCATGATCATCCCCTCAGTTCAGGGAAGTGAACTAAGGCTCAGAGAGGTCCACAGATTTATCCGGGTAACACAGCACATGAGGGCAGAGCTGGAACACCCTAGGTCAGGACCCTCAGGCAGCCAGCCTCCACGGGGACAGTGAGATCATCTTTCACACTACACACTGCAGGACAGGCTATCACCCTGTGCCCACAGCTCAGCACCTGGGACCCTGGACACCTCCCAGCAGCCTGTGTACGGAGCCAGCTGCAGCCCCCTAACAGCCCTGGCAGTCCATTTGGGGGAGATTTTGGTGTGTCTGTTTTCCCCTCCCCAGCCTGGGGGCTCCCCAGCCAGGGATCCTGGCTAATTCATCACTAGGCACAAAACAGCTGCTCAATAAATGTTTACTGAATGAATGATCACATGAAGAATAAACGAAGAAGGCAACGAATGAATAAGTGGCGAATCTTAACTGGCTCCTCAAGCCAGCCTTCCACTGCCCTGCACGCCCTGCATCCCGGACATTTCCGGCACCAGGCTGCTCCTGCAGCCTCACCACCGGGCGTGACACGGGGCTCCCCGCCTTGCAGGCTGGGAGGCCTACGGCTGTGCTGGGGTGGGAAACAGTGTGCTGTATTCCTCCTGGAAGGTAAGGTCCTTGAATCTCTGCACGGCCAGGGCTGCGGTCAGGCTCTGCCAGGAGAGAGCAGGGGTGAGGCCGGTGGGGAAGAGCCAGGAAGGGCAAGGTGCCAGTGGGGAAGGTGGCTTCAGCAGGCTGGGCAGGCACCTGTCCGTCAGGTGCTTCAGACCTGCCCCTAGAAATCTTGCTGTCCAATCACCCACTACTCCTCTGTGAGCCCCACGCCATCTCAGGGCTTACTGCTCCCAACTCCTCCCTGTAGGCTGGGTGGTCCCCACTCCTGGGGTGCCTTCTCTCGACTAAGATTCCCTGGGGTCACCTGGTTCTTCCTGCTTAGTCTTGAAAATACCAAGGGTTGGAGCAGCCAGTGAGGGCCTGAACCACAGGTTTCACCTCTAAACTCTAGCTCCCAATATTGTATTTGGGATGAGTATCCCTGAAAAGAATGGATATCCAAAGGCCCTCAAAAAGAGAAAGAAGTCACCCCAGGGCAGGCCCAGGAGGATGGGGAAGACAGGGCTGTCTGGCAGCCTGCGTGGCCTCAAGGGTCTCCCAGGATGGCTGGACAGCCTGGAGGGGAGGGGCTATGGACGGGGAGGGAAAGGCCTTGGGATGGGTGGAGCTGATGTGACCTGCGTCTCTGCAGGGGGAGGTTAGGAGAGAAGAAACCGTGGGAAAGGGGGGCCAGCCTGCTGTCGTGCTGGTGGGCCCTCCAGACCTCAGGGCCAGCGCCTGCAAGGGGTAGTCTCTGGCCAGTCAGGCCCAGAGACATGTTTTCTCTGGCCCACGCAACACTTTTTTAAACTTGAATAAACTGGCAACACATAAAGAACAGATTTCATGTGAAAATTTAGATTTCTGGCCTTTCTAGGTTCCCATTCCTGCATGGCAACAGGAGCCAAGCAGAGGGTGCCCTCTCAGGAGGGCCTGCAGGGGCCCCGACTTTGTGATCTGCTGTCCCCAGATCCCATCCCCGTATTCTACAGACAGGAAGGCCGAGGGGAAAACTAGAGGCAGCCCTGCCGGAAACCAGGTCTCCTGACGCCGAGGCCTGGCTCGTCCAGCCCAAAGCCTCATCTTCCCATCCAGGTCTCTGCCTTCTCATCTGTAAAAGGGCACAATAAACCCCATCCGCAGGGGGTGGTGGGGGAGCATGACCCCAGGAAGGCTGCTTTGCACCAAAGCCAGGGTCTGGGTCACCACTGGACTGTCCTTGCCACAGTCTCAGGGCGGCAGCACCACTTCGAGGGCTGCAGGGACAAGTGTGGGCTCCAGGAGGCAGAGCCAGTCCCTGGCGATGCCGGAGGCTGCCAGCCCAGCGGTGCAGCCGGCGGGGGAGGAGCATGGGCTCTGCGGGCAGCTGTACTCACCCAAGTGAAGATGGAGAAAAAGGAGAAGGCGATGGCAGCCCGGGCCGCGTCCGTCCCTTCGTTCAGCGGGTTGTCCTTGGGCTTGGACACCTGCCACTGGTTGGCCAGGTAGCAGAAGCCCACGAACCAGAGGAAGGCCCAGAAGGCTGGGGGTCGCCGGGGCCAGGCAGACAGGTGCAGCACCACATGTGGGGGAGAAGGTCAGCAGGAGAAAGCGGGGAAACCGAGGAGCAGGGGGAAGTTCAAGAACGTGTCTCCCATGCTCCCCCACCCCCAAAGGGAGAGGCACAAGGGGTGTGTGTGTGGGGTGCCAAGAGAAGGTGCAGGCGAGAAGAGAGACCAGGCAGGTGCAGATGGGGAGAGAGGCCACGGAGGGCAGGGCAGGGCCAGGCAGGGGAGAGCCGGGGCAGCGAGAGCGGAGGAGGAGGGAGAGACAGAGAGAAGAGGCGATCAACTCAGGCCACGCTGCTCCAGCCCTGCCAAACCCAGATCTCCAGCCTCACCCCTGACCTGGGCCCCACAGTCCACCCTCGAGGCCCACAGCTCTCCAGGGAGGTCCCCTGCCCCGGCCCTCCTATAGGCCTCTGGAGAATTGGGGTGTGGGAACGGGAGGACCAGACTGGGGCGAGTCTGGGCCTTGACGCCTGGTGTGCTGCAGCCTCACCACGCCCCTGAGTTTAGGGAGGGGACCTTTGAGAGCTGCAGTCCGGGGGCTTTAGTAGTGGGAGCCTGTGGGTGCCCAGGGTCTCCCCAGAGAAGCTCAGAGCTGCTCGGGACATGGTGTGCGTGGGCCAAGGTGGTGGGGTGTCTGGGGCCCAGCCCACCTCCCAGAGGCCCTACCAGGGACCCTGGGACTCTATGGAAGTTTGAGGACTGTTCAGATAGTTCTAGTTCCTTCTAGCCTAAGGGCCCCAGGCCTCACTGCCTACAGTCAGCCTGGCATCCTGAGAGCCCCACGCCTGGAAACGGGGGTGGGGGGTGGGGGTGGGGTGGTCAGCCTCGGCTCAGAGGCCAAGAGCACTGCCTCAGGCTGAAGCCCGTGGCTCTGCCCCTGACCTAGGCATCCGCCAGTCAGATTCCCAGGCTCAGGCAGAGTCAGGTGCCTCTGCCAAAGGCCGTTTCTGAAGGGCAAAGGTCAGGTTGGCTCCCCAGTTCCAGGTCCTGGTCCTGCCAGGTCTGGCTGGGGAGGGGAGGGGGGAGACTGAGGCCCTGAGGCCCTACCGTGTGCCGGGCATCCAGTCACCCCCTGCCCAGTTCTCATGGGGCCGCACCAGGGCGGTGGTGCGGAAGACCACTGAAGCAGCAGCCAGGCCAGGTGCGGTGGCTCACGCCTGTAATCCTAGCACTCTAGGAGGCCAAGGCGGGTGGATCGCTGGAGCTCAGGAGTTCGAGACCAGCCTGAACAAGAGCGAGACCCTGTCTCTACTAAAAATAGAAAGAAATTATCTGGCCAACTAAAAATATATCGAGAAAAAAAAATTAGCCAGGCATGGTGGCGCATGCCTGTAGTCCCAGCTACTCGGGAGGCTGAGGCAGGAGGATCGCTTGAGCCCAGGAGTTTGAGGTTGCTGTGAGCTAGGCTGACGCCACGGCACTCACTCTAGCCTGGGCAACAGAGCGAGACTCTGTCTCAAAAAAAAAAAAAGAAAGAAAGAAAGAAACAGGAGCTGACTCCCCGGGCTGGCAGGTGCCCGGCCCACCTGGGCTCCCCTCCCCCCAGGAGCATGGGCTATTCTGGGGTCTCAGGCCCTGTCCTGGTGCTGCCCTCCTGCTGCCAGCCTGTGACCCCGTCTGTCCCTTCACCTGCTTGCACCTCAGTTTCCTCATCTGGAAAACAGGCAGAAGGGTGGCAGCCCCCTCCCTTGGCTGGGACAGTCCTCTGCAGACTGTGTGCAGAGGGGTACCTGCTGGGGCGGGGCTCACCCGAGACGCCAATGTCGGACAGGACGGCTTTCTTGCGGTCCTTGACGCTGCTGATCTGTGGGAAGTACACGTCCAGGGCCAGGTAGAGCAGGCAGGTGAGGAAGGCGAGCACACCCACGGCCACACCGTAGCTGCAGGCGCTGGGGTTGCGGTTGTAGATGCAGAACTCCTCGCCCTCTGAGGCGCTGTTGAGGTAACCCTCATTCACGATGGAGCCGAACACCACGATGGAGAACAGCTGCGGGGCGGGGCAGGGCGGGGGCGAGCCTTAGACCCAGGCAGGCCCCCAACACGCCCTCAGCCTGCTGCCTGCCCCTCTGTGAGCCACAAGGCCTGTGTTAAGCAGGCATTTCGGAGGGGAGGCCCAGAGAAGGAGAGCCACTTGCTCAGGGTCACACAGCGCAGGTGGGGTCAATCGCTTCCTTTCTCAGCCACAGGCACTGAGGAGCCTCTGACCACAAATGTGGCCCCACCTGCCAACCCCCGGCCAGGTCCTGAGAAGTCTTCTTGGGCCCTGACACCAAGGTATCCTAGAACTGGACTGAGCCCCCAGAACAAGGAGCCCCCACCCTCCAGGCTGACTCCTCCCAATGCTGGCATGTGCCCAGCCCCATCTTGTGTGCCCCTTCCCGCTGCAGAGCCATGGGCCGGTCTGGGGTCTCAGGCCCTGTTCGGGTTCCTACCCAGGCCCAGCCAGTGGATGGAGTGACGAATGAAAACATAACAGCAGTCACCATCCCACCAAATACAGGGTGCACTGCACGGTACCAAGGTGTCGCGTGTGCTACCTCAATGACCCTCTGCGATAGGGATATCTCAGCGGGGGAGGCAGCCGGCTAAGATGGCCCCCAAGAATCCACTTCCTGCCATTCATGCCTTTGTGTAGTCGACTGCCCCTGAGTGGCTGGACGGAGTGACTTATTTCTAACAGACAAGAGACTCTGGCTTCCATCCTGCCTCCCTCCCTGATGAAAGCCATTGTGCTCTGAGCTGTCCCTTGGAGAGACCCACATGGCAAGGAACTGAGGGACGTCTCCAGCCACCAGTCAGCAGGGAACCTAGCCCCTCAGTCCCGCAGCCCACGGGAACTGAACCCTGCCCACAGCAGGTCAGTGGGCTTGAGAGTGGACCCGCCCTCAGCTGAGCCTTCAGAGGAGACCGCAGCCCTGGCCGGCGCTGTGACTCTGGCAGATTCCAGACCCACAGGCATTGTGAGATAACAGATGTTTGTTGTTTTAAGCCCTAAGTTTCGCGGCACTGTGCTGCGCAGCGATAGCTCACTAACGCGCTCAGCATCCCCAGAGCCCTGCAGAGGAGGCCCCTGCGGCTCAGGCATGGAAGTGACACAGCGGGCTTCAGAGCCAGGGGACCTGACTCTACAAAGTTCACACTTTTTCCTTGTGCCTCTCCCTCCCCGTGTGAGGATGCCAAGGCCCAGATCTGACCGACACACCCTCAAAAAGGCAGGGCCCCAAGTGTGGCCTGCGACGGGCTAGCAGCGGAGGCTGGAGAGGACTTTTGTTGTCCATTTTCCACTTCTCTTTACTTCCCATTTTTTGTACAATAAGAAACTATAATGTCCATATGAGCCAGACACATCTTCCATAGCCACTGCCCAGGATGGGTAGGGAGTCCCTGGCAGGTATAGGAAAAAATATGAGAGCATTAAAATTATCTTTTGAAGATACCTATTCTTTACATGGATTTTACAATGTACAGAATATATTAGTACAGTAGTAATATATATAAAAAACAAATAAAGCTACATTTATTATTATTATTTTAAGAGACAGGGTCTGACTATGTTGCCCAGACTGGTCTTGAACTCCTGGCCTCGAGCAATCCTCCTGCGAGGACAGGCATGCGCCACTGTGCCCAGCTAAATTTACATTTAATGGGAGGACTGACTCAAAAATTTTTCCTGAAAGCAGGGCATGATCACAAGTTTGGAGACCACTGGTTCAGGGACAGCGTGTTAAGGAGGATCCATGTGATGGGTTACCATTTGGCCATAAAAAGGAATGAAGTATTGATACACGCCACAATGTGGGTAAACCTGAAGACAAGAGAAAGAAAAAACAAGGGACAGGAGCCAGACATACAAGGTAACAAATCAGGGTTTCTTTTGTGCGCTACATCCCCACCAGGCAAGAGACAGACAGAAAGCAGAGGAGAGGCTGCCAGAGGGGGTGCGGGAGGTGGGGAGTTCTTACATCATGGGCATGGGGTGTTTCTCTGGGGTGATGAAATGTTTTGCAAGCAGAGAGGTAGCAGTTGTACAGCACTGTGAATACACTAAACTGTCACTGAATTATACACTTTGAAATGATTCCTTGTATGTTATGTGAATTTGGCTGCAATTTTTAGAAAAGAAAGGATTGTGAGGCTATGTCCTGGTTTAGCCAGGACCTTGAGCACCTTGTTCTGGTGTGGAGGAAGGAGACCCAAAGTAAAAGGTGAGATTGCTGCTCTCTGAGGAGCCAGATGTTTCCTCCTGTGAAAATCCTGCCGATGGTGTATTATGCTCAGTAATAGCCTTTTTGTGAGGAGATATTTTACCCGGGTGTATATCTCTGGTGAACTTCTAAATACAGAATCTTTCCTGTTAGATGTACCACAGACAACAGATTTTAAAATAATCTTTCACTATCTGATCTTCTGTTAATCTTCTTTTTACTATAAATTTTATGTTTTTATACCAGTACATTTAAAATTTATAATGTTTTTATTTTGCAGTTTGGCTCAATCCCCTTAAACAAAAGGCCACAGTAATTACTGGTTCCCACTGAAAACCGTGCAGGTGGGTCAGTGGATTGGTCTAAAGAGAGGAGAGGCGGGGCACCATGGCTCATACCTGTAATCCCAGCACTTTGTGAGGCTGACAGGGGAGGACTGCTTGAGCCCAGGAGTTTGAGGCTGCAGTGAGCTAAGATCGTGCCGCCGCACTCTAGCTGGGGTGACAGAGTGAGACTCTGTTTCCAACAAAACAAAACAAAAAAACTGAAGCAATTGTCAAAGAGGCTCCTGAGCTCCTGACATCCCAGACAAGGTAGACTCTGGGCACTGGGAGGCAAAGGCAGGCAGGCTCTGACAGCTGGCTGCCTATGTCGTGCACTGCACAACTCCAGGGACTGCACCGCTCGAGACTGCCAACACGCAGCCCCTTGGACCTGTGCACTGTGACAAGTCCAGGGCTCCTACCAGAAAACTGCCAGGTCAGGAATCTGAGGTCTAGTCCCGGATATCACCAGATGTTACCAAACCAGCAGAACAGAAAGCCTTTTGATTGAGAGAGACTTCAGACAGTGAGGAGTCATGCAGACCTACCAGATTCTAATCGGAGGCCTGCAGCTCATGCTGTGTGGTCTCAGGCAAGTGACTTAACCTTTCTGAGCCTCAGATTGGTCCTCTGTGAAAATTAACCTCCCCTGGGGGCGTGATGGGAGAATTGCAGCAGTACCCAGAGCAGAGCAGTGCCTCACAGGAGCTTAGTGAGGGTTCATTTCCTCTCTAGAGGCCCCAGGAAGGGAGGAATTACTCTAAGAAGGCCTCTCTTGAGCAATACTTCCCCACAAACATGTGCTCCCCAGGGGCTGGAGGAGACTCCATTTTTCCAGTGGTGGAAACAGGTGTGGATCCCCTTCTAAAAACAGAAGAATATTGGGCTCCCCAAAGGCAGACGGGAGGTGGGAGAGGAAACAGGCAGGCAGAAGCTCAGGCCTTGGGGACAGCAGCAGAGGAACCATTAAGACTGGGACCTCTTGTGGGGGAGAGGCAGGGAGTCCCCGGAGAGAGGGAGGAAAGTGCTGGAGACCATGTGTCCCCAAGAGGGTGCAGAGTAAGATCAAAACACCCTCGGAGGGACAGGGCGGGGCCCCGTGTCTCCACAGCTCCAACAGACACCCGTCTTGGTCAGGCTTTCATCACAGGTCAAAGGTTTCTCGGCACCTGTCGCTGTGCTGGGAGAAGCAGCAAGTGGAGTCCGAGGAGACCCCGCTGTGGGAGCTGACCACGGGGAGGGCAGGGGTCCGAGTCAGATGCCCTGGGCTCACCGACCAACTTGGCCACTTGACCAGTGGGGTGACCTTGGGCAATGAACTTAACCTCTTGAGCCTCTGCTCCCGCATCTGCCCAGGGGGGCAACGGCAGCATGGAAAGCACGGATGCACTGTGAGGACTGCACAAGGCCACGCAGGCAAGAACAGCACGTGGCCTGGAGTAAGAATGCCCACACCAACCAAGTGGAATAGATCACTAAGGCAAGGACAGTCCCTGGGGGGCCCTGCAGCAGGAGCCCCACAAAGATTCGGGGGAAGCATGTTCAGGCAGAGGAGCAGAAAGTGCGAAGGCCAAAGGCGGGAAAAGGTTTTGTGCGGTGGAGTGGGAAGGAGCGTGGCTGGAGCAGTGACCAGGGAACAGAGCCTGGAGGGTGTGGTGGGGTCTTGTCAGGGGTCGGGAGAGGTTGGCAGAGGGGAGACCAGGTCTGGCTCTGTGGCTCACAGCCCCCTTCTCACTGGTCCTGCCCCCTCCGATCTGCCCCCACCCTACGGTGGCTCCCACTGCCAACCCTGCCCACCCATCCTGGGGCCTCACCTCTGTCTATTTCCCTCACTTTGCATGCCTGGCCTCTTTTGATGTTTTCCTCCCGGAAAGACTGTTCCTACCCCGAGATCCGTGCGAGCTATAGCTAGCTCTGCGTGTATGTCTGGTGGAGCAGAGGGAGTGAGCTGCCAGGAGGACCCTCTGCTCGGCAGCCAGAGAACTGGGGCTTGCGTCAGCCGTTCGCTCACTCGACATTCCTGAGCACCTCGTAGGTGGCAGCCCTGTGCGGAGGCTGAGAGCGCAGCTGGGAACAAGACAAGTGAGGACCCTGTTCTCACCGAGGGAGACAGATGTGTACACAATCCTGACAGGTGTCACAAAGAAGCATAAAGTGGCACAAGAGGAGACAGGCACGGTGGCCAGGGAGCTTCTGATGCAGTGACCTTTGAGCAGAAGCCGACTGCAGTGAGGGACCCGCGCCCTGCAGATACCTGAGGGACGATGCTCCAGGAAGGGGCAGCCCTGAGTGCAAAGGCCCTGCGGTGCAGGCGGGCTTGGCGTGTGGGGCGCAGCACAGAGTCCACCGCAGCTGGAGCAGAGTGAGTGAGGGAGACGCCGCAGGGGTGAGGGCACAGAGTAGGCACGGGCTGGCCCCAGGGCCATGAGGGTCATGGGGCGCTCAGGAGCCGCTGTGGGCTTACGGGCAGCCATGTGACTTGACATGACTTAGGCTTGAGAAGAACCACCGGCTGCCATGGAGAGAAAAGCCTGCGGGGACAAAGGTGAAGGCAGAATCCCAGCCAGGAGCCACTGCAGCACCCAGGTGGGGATGGGCCAAGCCGTGGGGGTGGGGCGCTAAATATACAATGAAGGTAGAGCCACCAGAATCTGTGGGCAGACCCGCCCCAGAGCAAGGAGAGCAAAGAGCAGGTGCTGGAGGCAGTCGGTGGGGGCGGGGCTTGAGGATAACGGGCAGCAGAGCCACGCCCCTGAAGATGCCACAGCCCTGCAGGCCGGCTGGTCTACAGACAGGGAAACTGAGGTGCAGGGAAGGGAAGAAACATCACCAAGGACACACTGCTAGTCCCTTGCAGTCTCCCGAACCCCCTGCAGGACTCTCTCTGTTCATCTCTGCGCCAACAGTTTACCTTCTCCATTTAGCTGCTGTCTCCCCACCCCAAGGGGGAGCCCCAAGAACAGGATGTGGGCCTCAGGCTCCTGGTCCTCACACCTGGCAGATTGCAGGAGGAGGAAGGGGCTCACTCAGGGGCTGCTGAGTGCACTGAAATAGACACCCTCCACTCCACCAGGCTGCGATTCATTCCCATTTTAGAGCCCCATTTGGGGACCTGCCCAGGTCACGCAGCTGGTCGGGGTGGAGTTGAGATGTGAACCTGAGTCTCTCTGGATCCAAAGCTGATGGCTGGTGCCAGGCAGCCTCCCTGGGTGCCTTGCTAAGGCCAGATCCGCAGGGACAGCAAGGAGCACACAGAGCAGCCGCAAGCAGCCACTGGAGAACTGGAAATTAAACCGGAATGAAATTCTACACTGGCCAGAGCAGCCGGGGCGCTGGGGGAAATTCATCTAACAAGTGGATCTGCCACGGGGAAGGCAGACAGGTCTGCAGAGGCAGAACCAGAGGCCCGGAAACAAGAGGATGGAGGTGACGGCCAGGGGAGGACCCAGGGAGGTGGCTGGCCACCGGCAGGCATGGGAAAAACAAGCTTCCCTGGAGCTAAAGAAAACGCTAAAAAAAGGCACCAAGGTAATCCGGCCAAGCCTCTTTGCTGTTTTCCACCCTCTTTAAAATCCAATCCTGGGTCTTTTTAAAAACAGATTCCAGATGGTGCTTGGTGCAGATCTATGTCAAACTCAGAAAAACAATTCTGAAGGAATCTCACAATCTTGGAGTTTCAGGATCTTGGGCTAGGAGATTCAGAGACATTCAGAAAGAGAGACCCAGCAGCACCAAGCCCTCTGTGACCACCCTGGCCTCAGCTGTCCCCCTCCCCCTGCCCTATTCAGCCACCCCAGGGGGCTGTTTGATATTAAATAATTCTGCACCTGCTGTTCCCAGCTCCCTCTTTCACATAGGAGTGAACACCTCCTCCCCACCCCCTACAGGCTGCAGGGCTGTGGCAACTCCCAAACACCTTCAGACACACCCACCTGCCCAGTCCTCTCCCCCACCGGACCCTCACGCACTCCTGGGACTTATTTGTGGGTCTGTCTCTGCCTGGAGCCCCTGGGCCAGCCCAAAGCTGATGGTAAGCACCTGATAAAAATCATCTCATTTAACCCTCCCCAAAACCCTTGAAGGAAAAAATAAACCCAAAATGTCCTCACAAAGCAGTCTTCCTTAGACCATTTCACAGAGGGAAGCTGAGGCTCACAGGGGCCTGGCCTCTGGCTGGCCCGCAGCAGGTAAGCAGGGACACCGGCGCCCCCACCCCCAGGCCTGCCCCCTCCAGCACCTCTATGTCCAGCTGCCTCCCCATGAAGGAGCAAATTCCAGAATCCCAAACTCTAGCATCAGCATGAGACCAAGGAGGGATGCCTGCTCGTCCCGAGCCCTGGGTCCCACCTGCAGCACAGGAGGGGTCAGGCAGCCTTTACTTGAGGGACCAGATGGCGTCTCCACTCGGCAGACAGGCCGGCAGGGTGTGCCTGGGCGTTGGCTAACCAGGGCTCTGGGGAGAGTTGTACCCAGCCAGTGTGGGGGTGGCTGAGGTCACTGCTGTGCCACTAGGAACCTCCAAATGGCCTGGCTTTAAACATCTTTAAACAAATGCTGGGCTCCCCAAGACGAGCTGCAGAGAGATGACATCTAGAGCCCGCAGCGCCCGTCCCTCCAGCTCCAAATGGTGCCATCCACCTCGCCCTGTGTAGGAACATCTGCTCCCTAGCTGGGCGTCTGGGAGGAGCCCCGGGCCTGCCCTGCAAAAGCAGCAGGGAGTCAGTCACTGGCCACCTCAGCCTGCTCTCTAGCCCCTCTCTGGCCCCTCCAGGCAGTCCCCAGGAGCAGCTAGGGGGTCTCAGCCCAAACCTCCCCAGTCCCTCCCGGGGCTGAGGATGAAGTCCATCACCCTCAGACAGCACCGAGGTCCCTCTCTTTGGGCCACTGGTCTCGCCTCCAGTGACCCCCAGGCTCTCAGCCTGCCAAGGGACCTCAAGCCACCCCTCAGCTGTGCATTGGCTCTCACCCAGCTCAGGCCCTGGTCCTTGGCTCACCCCAGAACCCCATGCAGCCCAACGGTCTGGCCTGTTGCTTCAACCTCCCCCAGAAAACTCTCAAGTTACTCTGAGTCCCCACCCTGGTGCAGACCCCATTGCCTCTCTGCAGACAACGGCAGCAGCCTCTGTGTGTCCCCTCACGGCAGCCAGACGATCCCTTTAAACCTGAGTCAGGCATGTCACCCCCTGCTCTAAACCCCTGGATGCCTGCCCCTGCTCCCACAGCGAAGTCCTGCTCCCCACCACACCCCTGGACTCCTGTCTTCCTCTGCAACTCTTTTCCTCCCACTCTCCTATCTCGCCCTCCGAGCTTGTTCCTGCCGCAGGGCCTTTGCACTTGGCTGTTCCCTCTGCCTGAGATGTCTAAATCTTCCCACAGCTGGCTCCTTCTCAACATCCAAGCCTCAAGGCAAAAAGACACCTCCTCAGAGAAGCCCTGCGTTCCAGATGCCCAGATCTACAGTAGTCTCCAATACCCCAATTCATTTTCTTGAAGCATCGTTATAGAACTTCTTTCCTATTCACTGGTTCAGTTCTTGGGTGTATGTCTCTCCCCCAGCCCCAGAGGGAGGGTCAGGAAAGGCTTCGAGGGGTGCGAACAGCAAGCTGGACAGTCAGAGAGCCACAGGCAGCACAGGAGTCAGGAGAAAGTATTCCCTCCTCAGCATCCCTGGCTTGCGCCTCTACTTGCACACCCCTGACCACAGGGCGCTCACTCCCTAACAAGGGGGCAGCCGAGTCCTCCCCACGTGAGCTGAACCCTGCCTGCCAGCATCCCTGTCAGCCCTCAATGCTGCCTCCTGGGCCCTGGGGACAAAGGAGCGGTCATGCTTTGAGAGATGAGTCAGGCTGCCAAGGGCCCCGCTTCACAGGAATGGGCCCTGCCTCCCCCCAGGGTCATGTGAGGAAAACGGCCGAACCCAGCGCACAGACGCGTGATGGCCCCTTGGCTTCCTGAAGAGCCTCACTCAGAGCCGGGCAAGGAGGGTGGGTGGGGCTTCCAGGCCCCCCTCCCTGCCCCGACCCCATCCTGCAGCCTTGGAAGTGACCTGCTGGGGATTAAGCCGTAATCTTCCTGCAAGCTGTCCCTGCGCACTGGTAGCTGTGGGGGTAGCGGGTGGGTTCTGCCGGGCAGGACCTGGGCGAGCCGACCCGGCCTCCCCGAGGTGCTGAGATCGTGTCCAGGTGGTCTCTCCACAACCTGGGGCCACATAACCTCCAGGGGCCCTGGAACCTCATTAGGGAGGGAGAGACTGAGCCCCGGAGAGGGCTCGCTTGACTGGCCCAGGGCCTCACGCTTAGTGGTGGAAGTATCTAGACTGCCACCAGTAACCTCCTACGCCCCAGGTCCTGGCACCTCTGCTCTTTCATAGGTGGCGGTGGGGCAACATCACCACCTGGAAAAGGGTTGCAAACACCAAACTCTGCAGGAGTCCTTCATAGCCTGGACCCCACTTGCACCCCCAAAATCCCCGTGAGGTAGGCACTACTGTGCCCATTTTATAGATGGGGCAACTGAGGCTCTGGGAGGTCCCTCAGCTGGTGAGAAGAGTGGGGTTAACACCCAGTGCTTTCTGCTCTTCCTCACCCCAGTGCCTGCCTCTGCCCCGCCTGCCCCTACATGCCTGATGTTTTCAGTTTCTCTCCCTCTGTGGAAATTCCAGGTCTTCAGGGAAATAATCCAGTCTCAGGCCCTGCCTCACCCCATAGAGGAGAAAAAAGACACAAAAGGGGAAAAGCCCCTGCTCTGAGAATTCTTATAGCTACCCACGCAGAGAACAGGGAAGCAGGGAAGCGAAGGAAGGCTTGGGGGCAGTCCAGGAAGGCTTCATGAGGGAGGTGAGTTAGGCCCTGAAGACTAAGAGACGGAATGAAGAGGACGGTGCAAGCAGAAGGAAAGATCAGTGCAATTCCCCCTTCACTCAGCCCTTAGGAGATACCAGGAACTGTCCCTGCCTTCAAGCTTGAGGCTGGCAGGAGCAACAGCCTCATCACAGCTCTGCCAGGCCTCTGGCCTTTGCCCATGCTGTTCCTTCTGCCTGGAACTCCTTCCCCCTTCTCTGCCTGGCTGGCTCCAGCCCTCTCATCTCAACACTCGTGTCGCCTCCCTGTCCCAGAGCCTGAGTGAGTGGAGTGTTCTCTCACTCGGGGTCCTCACTCACCTCCATATTTTAACTGGCTTCTTGGCCACATTTCGTTCTACCGGACTGTGAGCCTTGCGAAAGACCAGGCCCCACATCCAGCACACACTCAAGATGTATGTATATTAAACAGGAGATGGACAAGGAGTCCATGTCTGTGGCTGTCTGGATTCAAGGGGAGCATGTATAAACCTCGCACTGCCGGCCAGATGTCACTGAGATCCATTCATAGCAACCGACCACAGGATTTGGCTACATGAAAGTCAGGGTGATCTTGAAAAGATGAAGGGGGGAGGGGAAGCCTGCCGGGGGCACATGGGAGAAAGCAGGAGAAATCTCGGACACGGTGACAAGCAGCCACTCTCTTGGCGAAGGAGCGTCCTTCTAAGATGGGGAACTGATGCACACTTGCAAGCCGCTGGGAAAGAGACAGGGGCAGAGAGAGTCCACAGACCTGTGCCCTTGAGTAGGTGAGGGAGACAGGCTCTAGCAGCCATGGCCAGGCTGGCCTGGGCCACCAGAACAGGGGAGACGGCTCAGGACCGGGCTTGCCCGGAGCTGTGCCTGGTGAGTGCAATGCATAGCAGAAGGGCTGGAGCCGGAGCACGTGGCCACTGGAATCCAAGCTGGAGGGGCACAGGGAGGACAGGGGGTGGGGGCTGGTGCACAGGGGACGGCCAGGGGCTCAGAGGTCCTAGGCCTGAGGATAACTGGGATCAGCTGGAAAGGCAGGAGGGGTGGGGAGAGCCAGACACCTGGAAGGAGGAACAGGGAGTGTGGTGGCTATGGGGAGGCCCAGCCAGGCCTAGAGTTTGGCTGGGGACAGCGGCTGAGGGTGGTGATGATGAGACTGTGGGGGGAGGGGAGGCCAGGGCATGCAACACTGCAATGACCAGGACTAAAGGCAGGAGTGGTATTGGAGAGAGCAGATGCCAAGCCAGGGGTGGGTGGGCACCTCTGAGGAACAAGCGCAGTGACCTGGAGCTCGCTTAGCACGAAGGAGAGTGGGTGACCCAAGGCTGGTGTGACATTCCAAGCCGGGAGAGACTGGTCTGGAAGTGGCCTCAGGAGCCAGGGGGACCCTGCCCTACCTGCCACCCAGCAGAGGGAGGTTTGAGGGTAAAAACGGCTCCCACCAAGTGGGCTGTGGGAAGCACAGTCCAGGGGAGGCTGTTACAGTGCAATTTATAAAAGGTGTCAGGGACATTTCTGGAGAGGCTGAGGACTTGGGGACACATGCTATGGACTGTGAGTTACTTGAGCCCCAGCTTGTTGGGGTTCCTACGTGATTGCAGCCCGAATCGGACAGCTTGGGGCTGTCCCAGCCAAACAGCCTCCCCTTGCCCCAAAGTCCCCTTCACCTGGCACCTGCCTCCCCTGCAGAGGGGAGCTGAGCAAACTCCATCCCTGGAAGGGGGGTTGTCCAGAAACACAGGGCACACATGGCTGCCCTGGCAGGCCCCAGCTGACACTCTGCTCTGCGCACACGCGTACCTGGGGCCCAGCCCCCTGCTGCAGATCCCCCAGAGCATGGGGGCTAGTTCTTGACATCACTTCTTTAAAGACCAACAATCCAAAAGTTCCCAGCCTAGAGTCCACTAGGAGCAAGAGTGGGGTTCTTCAAGGGGGGAAGGTTGGGAACCCCCAGTCCAATCCAACTATCCTTTTCCCATCTGATAGATTGGGAAACTGAGGCCAGGAGAGCACCGGCATCTGCTCACACCACACAGCCAGTCAGAGTCTGGCGGGTGCAGAACGTGGCCTCAGGTCTCGGGCCCAGGGCACTTCCCGGTGCCTGCTCCGCCTCCCCTCCCACTGGACAGCTGGTTCTTCCGGTCTGAGTGCCAAGTGCGGCTCCCTCCAACCGCCCTGCCATCTGCCTCTCCCCTTCGTCCCTCCCTCCTCCTCCTGGCTTTTCCTCCTCTTCTGCCTCCCTCCCCAGCCTTCGTGTTCCCTCCCCCAGGCCCAGCCCTGCCTCAGGGCTTTGCACATGCTGGTCATGTGGGACTCCCAGTGAGGCTGGGGACTCCCTGGAGCAGGGGCCACGGACTCGGATCCCAGTGACCCCAGTTAACGTCTCTGGGCCTCAGCTTCTCATCTGAGGTGGGGATAACAAAACCCAGCAGGACAGACGTATGGCAGGCCTTTTAAACTTGCATTTTCACACCCTCCCAGGCCTCCCCAAACCCAGGCCCTCCAATCCCATGTTACAGGCGAGGAAACTGAGGCTTGGAGAGGCAGAGATTTTCCAAAGTCCCGCCCGGTGGTCCTGCTCTTGACACCAAGCCCCGGGCTCTCTTAGGCTCTCCAATCCCCTGAGCTGGCCCTGTACCTGAGGAAGTGTCCGAGACATATGGCAGAAGTCAATCGTCTCCTACAGGTCTCCTTGCCGACCCTATCCCAGACCTGAGAGACAGAGCGTCCAGGAGCAGGCCACGGGCAGGTGAAGAGGAAGGAATATTCCAGGGTGGTCAGCCTAGATGCCAAACCAGGGCCATGGACCCACCTCCCTGTCTAAGGGACAGGGCCATGTGGGTGCTGGGAGAGGACAGGCTGGATGTGACTGCAGATTTCCGGCCAGGACACCTGCCCGCAAAGCCCTCTCCCAGGCCAAGCCTCTACACGAGCTTCCGAAACACACCTCTTTCCTGCTCCAAATTCCTCTCCAGCTTCCCACTGCCCTCAGACGAGGGCCAGCTGTGAGTCTGTCATCCAAGGCCTCTCCTGGGTCACCCCTCTGGGTTCCCTCCTTGTAGAGTCCCGAGCCTCCTGGACGGTGCCTGACGACTCCACCCTGTTCTCTCTGGACCAGGAGTGCTGGGGACTTGGTATTTACGGAATGAATGAATGAAGATCAGAACCGGCCAGAGGCTGTCTCCACCCTGAGCCCCCTTCCCCCTCCATAGCAGTTCCAGAATTTTTATATAGAATGGTAGGGGCACAGCAAACAGTTTGGGGGGTTCTCATCTTGAAGCTGAAACAAGTTCAGCTTTTTTACCCAGTGTTCACTTGGGATGACTAGGGGAAGGTGATAAAAATGGGGCTGGAAAGCTGCACCTGCAAGCCACCCTTGGTGACACTGTGACCCAGGCAGGGAAGCCACAGCAGTGCACGGCGGGTGTGGCCCTGTAGATCGGGTTCAAACACAGCTCTACAGTCCCAGGCCTTGAGCTAATATGAGTCACTTCTCCTGGCTGGGTCTTAACTCTGTGGTCTATAAAGTGGGGAGAAAGATAGCACCCTACTTACAGAACCATGGGGTGTAACAGCCAAAGCCCTTAAAAGATTAACCCTGAAAATGGCAAAATTTCAAATGTTTTATCATTTTATTTTGCCAAAACAGAGAGCATTAAAAAAAAAAAAACCCTCTCTCTTCTATCAGCACTGATATTCTCTCCCCATAAGTCATTTCAGCCCCACAAAAAAGAACATAAATTCCAAATAAAAGGTGGTCCTTTATACTAAATCAGTTTAGCTCCTGGCTGTAACTCCTTTTTGCCCATCTGCTGTAGAACAAAGAAATGAGTCACTGACAGGCTATAGTCACGGAGCCATCGATCGGGCACCTCTGACCTAAGCCAGCCTCCTTGTTCAGAGGGGGAGACGGCGGCACAGAGGGTCGGGAGGGGACACTTACTGAAGGTCACAGCTGTGGCCTGGGGGAGCCAGGAGTGGCAGCCAATCTCCTGTCCCCTCAGGCAGTACTGCCCCATTTCCCACGAATCCTGAGTCAGAGGCAGCAGCTCTGAGCTTGCCCTGGACAATGTCCCAACTCAGCCGTCCCCTACTCAGCCCAGGGCAGGGAGGGTCAGGTCTGGTCTGGCCCAGCCCAAGGGCAGGGGTGCAGGGGGTGATGACACCAGGGGCTGAGAAAGCCTTAGTCAAGAGACAACCTATGCTGGGCATGGTGGCTCATGCCAATAGTCCTAGCTACTCAAGAGGCTGAGGCAGGAGGATGAGTTGAGGCCAGGAGGTGGAGACCAGCCTGAGCAACATGGCAAGACCCCATCTCTTAAAAAAAAAAAAAAAAAAAAAGAACAACAAGCCAGGTCCTAGAGGTCCTGTTTCTGCCCAGCCAGGCCTGGGGACTCAGGGGACTCAGGTTCCAGGGTGGGTCCAGGTTTGGTGAGGCCATGAAGCTAACACAGTTTGTGGGTGCTCTTTCGGAAAAAACTACAGAAAACAATCTTTCTTTCACAAATTTTACAAAATCACAAGGCCATGTGCACACACTGGCAGGCCCCTCCAGGGCTGTGGCAGGGGTCTGGGTGGTGCAGGAGGAGTCCTGGATACGGGAAGCCGTCAGCCCAGTTTGTCTGGGACTGAGGGGCTCCTGGGATCTGGGACTTTCAGTGCTAAAGGCAGGAAAGTCCTGGCAAACCAGGACAAATTGGTCACTCTAGCCCTGGAGCTCAGGCTTCACCTGCTGCATGGTGAAGCCTGCCACCTGCCAGACCCTCTGGTGTGCAGAGCAGCGTGAGGGCCAAGAGCAGGTGCCGGCTGCATCCATCAGCTGGGTGTTGAAATGGCTCGGTGCACCACATGGTTTTCAAAAAAACCAGAAGAGACACAGCACCTTGTTGACTGTAGCCCTCCCTAAGTGGTGATGTCATGTGATTGTTCCCCCTAAACTTTTTCTATTTTGGTAAAATGCACCTAACATAAGATTTACCATTTCTAAGTGCACAGTTCAGTGGTATTTAAGTACATTCATATTGTTGTGCAACCATCACGTGTGATTTTTATATTTTCCAGTAACTGGCAGGTATTATTTTAATGATCAGAAAAAAACTACTTTTTAAAGGTGTCAATCAGCCCATATGGGATGCTTCTGCTCAGACAAAAGTAGTGAGCGCCTTGTGTCGTGTGTGAGCAGGGCTGGGGGGTCATGGAGGGATCTGGCATTGGAGGGGGCTTGGCCCAGGCAAGCTCTGTGTCCTTTCCAATCCTGACATTCCAGAATTCCACACTCTTCCCTGCCCAGGGAGAAGCACTGTACTTTGGAGACAGGAAGACTTGGGTTTGGGTGTTCATCTGCCACTGATAACGCTCAGGAACCTTGGGCCAGGCACTTGGCCTCACTGAGCCTTGGATTCCTCATGTGCTAGGAGAACTGGCTGGGCAACTGTGCGTGCCCTGGCACACAGTAGGTGCTCAATCAGAGTTGCTTTTCCTTCCTTCTGCTTTCCACACCCTCTCACCTGCTGTATACATGTGTAAACCCTCCTCAGGCCTCCTGGCCTAACTGGACAGCACCTTCTCCACGAAACTTTTGATTCCACAGCAGGGAGACCCCTCTCCTGGCTCTCCCACCTCTGCCTGAGGGCACCTGGCTCACTCCCCAGTGGGACTGGGCTCCCCGAGCACGAGGGCTGTGTCTGAGTCATGCCGTCTTCCCTCCGGGCCCTCAGACTCAATACAGCCTTGCTAAATGAAGCCATCACAGCCAGAGATGACCCAAGCAGACAAACGCCCACGCCCCCTCACACAGCCAGTGGCTTCCCCCTCAAGCCAGAGGCCCGGGGTCTGGCAGACAGGAGCAATGCACGCAGCAGCCCCACCTGAGCTGGCAGGTGCCCTCCAGGGCTCCCGCCTTTGCCAAGGGCCTATCAGGGCCTCTGTCGGGGCTGGAGCCTGACATAGATGAAGGAATTCAGTGCCACAAACCCTCATGGATGTGCCAGGGTGCCAGGCCCTGTGAAGGCATTGGGGACACTAACAGAACCTGGCTTCCCTGCCCTCAAAGAGCTCCCGTCTGCCAGGCATTTGAGAAGAAAGGGGTTTAAACATGGTCACCCTTTCTGTGGCTCCAGGAGGAGGTTTCAATGTTTCTTGACAAAGGAGCCAGCTCTCTGTCCCCCTGGCTGGCTGTCCCACCCACCAGACCCCAACAGGGCCCTGAAAACCCAGGAAAGGGCGGAGCTTGAGCACCTGGAGATCTCAGCTGGCCTCAGGTGTAGCCCCCTGGGGTCCCTGAAAGTGCCCCTGCCCAGCAGCCCCCATGCAGGCCCTTTTGGTCTGGGTGGTGGCCAGCCGACCCCAGGGAGCCCCAGCAGACCTTCTGCCCCTGAGGCACTGCCCCCGCCACATGAACCCCTCCTTCTGTGCTCACTGGCTCTGTCCCAACCCTACCAAGTCTGAACAAGAAGCCCGCTCAGCCCCCTGCACAGCCCCCCCACCATGGGAGGTCCAGGACAGGCCTCTCTGCTTTTCACTACAGGAGGGGGTCCTCCTTCTCCAAGACACCCCCATAGGCACCCAGGTGTATGTTGGGGGCGAGGGTGTTGCAGATTCATGAAATATCAGAGCCAAAGGTGGCCTCAAGGAGGCTCCTCCCGCCCTCTCTATAAATTGGGAAACTGAGGCATGAGGGAGGAGGTGACACTCTCCACCTCGAAACTAAATTCCTCATTTCCCGTGATCATTTCTTGGGTGGTTCCCAGCCCAAGGTCACGCGGAGAAGGAGAGGCAGTTCCCGGGTGGAAGCCAGGTATCCAGCTCCCGATTCCTCGCTCCACACAGTCCGCGCAAGGCAATGAATGCCCAGTTCCCTGCCCTCTCCTCCTCGAACGTCCATGGCACGAGCGGCGTGCACCCCAGCGAGATAACCCACGCCCTGATCAGCCCCCAAAAAGGCCACCTGAAACCCGGGCTCCATCCCCATGGTCCCCAGTCCCGCCCGGGCGGCCGCGCAACCCGAGCCTCTAGCTGCATAGCCGCTGCCGGGAGGTCACAGCGATGGGGTGGAGAGGGGGTCGCAAAAATGGGGGGCCCCGGAAAACCAGGGATCCGGGAGCGGCGCCCCCCGCAAGCGTTAGGACCCCGGCCGGGGCCCGAGAAGGAGGAGCACGGGGTGCCCGCACCGCCGACAGGGCAGCTCGCAGCTCGCTGCCGCGCCCCTGCCAGAGGCCCGGTGGGGGGTCAGGGTC
The DNA here is from genome assembly GCF_020740605.2 of Lemur catta. NCBI lineage: Eukaryota > Metazoa > Chordata > Mammalia > Primates > Lemuridae > Lemur > Lemur catta. Next base: position 8,580,457 of record NC_059133.1, read on the forward strand.
GGTCGGGGCGCGCCGCCCTTGCCTACACCCCACCCCCGGCCTGGCCCGGTCACCTGGCCCGTCCTTACCCAAGACACGACGCGCAGGATGGTGTGCGGCTGCCGGACCAGGGTGTAGGGGTCGAAGGCGCCCCCGGCTTTGCCCGCTCCGTACGCACCCCCTTCCATCGTGGCTGCACCCGCGCGGTGCCCCCCGCTCGGCGCGCGCCGCCGGCCGGTGCGCGTGCGCGGCGCCCCCGCCCCCTCCCCTGCGCGCGGCCGGCGCGGCCCAGGGCTCCCGCGAGGGGGCGTCGTGCGCGGCGGGCGCAGCTCGCGGGGCACGGGCTGGGGGCTGGGCGGAGCGCGCCCTCGTTCGCGGGGACGCGCGTGCTGCGGCCCCGGGTGGAGGGCGCGCTTGTCGCTAACGCGGTGACCTCTTTGCACAGTGAAGGCGGAGGGGGTGTGTGCGCTGCAAGTGCGGGACGTGTCCCCAGCTCCCGGCGGCCGCCCTCCCTGCCCCGCGCCACAGCCCCTTCGAGCGTCGGCTCTGGCCGAAACCGTCTTCGTTATTTATCTGCCTGCCTGTTTCCTGTCGCTCTGTCGGCCCCAAACACAGTGAGACGGCAGGAGCCGCGTTCGTCCTCCTCAGAGGGTGCTTGGCACACAGTAGGTGCCGCACGAGAGCTTCTCGAACGAATGCGTGAACCATGAGTGAACAACCCTCTCTCCGGGCCTCCTAAGCAACCCCCGTCTCCCAGGACCACCTTTGCACCTGGCTCTTACGGTGACGTCATGGGCGTCCCTGGGGCTGCGCACCCCTCCCCCGCAGCCTGGAGGGCCCTGGCGCCGCGGCGGAGGCTGAAGAAGGGCAGTAAATTCCTTGTGCGACTTCCTCTCCCCGACCTCCCACCCTGCAATGGCCCCTTTCCTTACTCTAGTAATTAACTATGTAATTACTTGTTCATCGTCTCCTTTGTAAGTTTGTCTATCTTATTCACTGTTGAACACACAAGTAGGTGCTCAGTAAATATCCAAAGGCGTGAACACACAGTAGGTGCTCAATAAATGGACCCCAGTCTCCATCACCCTATCACAGCTTGGGCTAGAGCTCCAGGTATTCGGCTGCACAGTGGAGACTTGAGGCTGAATGGAGGAGCGCTCGCTGCGGGGGCAAGAGCCACCTTCCAGGGCTGGCTCCGAGGCGGATCTGTAGTCCTCACGGCCTCTCTCTATGCCTTGGGTTTACTTGGTTGGTTCCAGGAGCAGGTTGAACAAGGACATCTGCAGAGGCTTTTGCCTCCCTGGTATCCTGTCATTCTGTGATGACAGGACACCAGATCTGCGCAGAGGAAAGTGTGGTGGGCCGGAGGGGATCTCTTGAAAACATCATGTAAGCGAGTGTCCATCTCAGCTCAGTGTACGGAGCATTTACCTGCTACCAGGCCCCGGGTGGGGGGCTTTACATACATTACTGTATTTAGTCCAGCAAATTTATGAGGTAGCTATTAATACTATAGTTACATAACATTTCTAGAAGAAAACATAGAGAACATCTTTTTGACTTTAGGTTAGGCAAAGAGTTCTTAGATATACCGAGAGCATGATCCCTAAAAGAAACAACTGATAAACTGGACTTTATCAAAATTAAGAAATTCTGCTCTTTGAAAAACACTGTTAAAAGAATGAATGAAAAGACAAACCACAGTTTGGGAGAAAATATTTGCAAAGCATATATCTGATAAAAGACTTGCATCCCAATTATTAATATGAAGACTTGTCAAAACTCAGTAATAGAAGCTGCCTCAATTATATAAAGAATTGTTAAAACTCAATAATAGAAGCTGCCTCAAAACAAAAACAAAAACTCAATTATAAGAAAACAACCCATTTTTTTAAAAATGGGCAACGGATATGAACAGATACACATCTCACCAAAGAAGATATACAAATGGCAACTAAGCACATAAAAAGATGCTCAACAACATTAGTCATTAGGAAAATACAAATTAAAACCAAAATGAGATACTTCCACATGTCTATTAAAATGACTAAAAAAAAAATTTGTTTCAGGCTCCTGAATAGCTGGGAACACAGGTGTGTACCACCATACCCAACCAAAATGCCTAAACATTTTTTAAATTGATAATACCAAATGTTAATGAGGATACACAGCAACTGGAGCTCTTATCATTACTGGTGAAAATACAAAATGATATAGTCACCTAGGAAAACAGTTTAGCAGTTTCTTATAAGGTAAACTATTTATCATATGACCCTCCTGTGTATTTACCGTGGAAAAATGAAAAATTCTGTTCACACCAAAATCTGTACAGAAATACTTATAGCAGTTTTATTTGTAATAACTAAAACCTGGAAACAACCCAAATGTCCCTCAACTGGGGAAAGTATAAACAAACTGCAGTGCATACAATGGAACACTACTCAGGAATAAAAAGCAATGAACTGTTGATACACTCAGCAACATGGGTGAACCTCAAATGTGTTATGCTAAGTGAAAGAAGCCAGACTCAAAAGTCTAGAGACTGCATAATTCCCTTTATGTGACATTTTTGCATAGGCAAAACTATAAGGACAGAAAAAAGATCAGGGGTTCGGGGGGCATAAAAGGAGATTTGCTACTAAGGGGCATGGGGAAATTTGGGGGCATGGTAGACTCATTCTATATTTTCTTTATGGTGATGGTTACACAATTAATAAAATTGTTTATTAATTATTTTATTAATAAAATAAAAAATGTCAAAACTTGCAGAACTGACCATAAAAAGGGTAATTTTCACTGTATGTAAATGATGCCTTAATTTTGGTTTTTTTGAGACAAAACGAAACAGTCTCGCTCTGTTGCCCAGGCTAGAGTGCAGTGGCATCATCATAGCTCACTGCAACCTCAAACTCCTGGGTTTAAGTGATCCTCCTGCCTCAGCCTCCCAAGAAGCTGGGACTACAGGTGCACACCACCACACCTGGCTAATTTTCCTATTTTTTTGTGGAGTCAGAGTCTCACTTTTGCTCAGGCTAATCTTGAACTCCTGACCTCAAGTGATCCTCCTGCCTCAGTCTCCTGGAGTGCTAGGATTATAGGTGTAAGCCTAGAGATGAAGAATTTAGAGTGTCCCTAAACCTCTGCCACTAAGATTTGATCATACTAATGAATTAAATCTCAGAATGCAGCCTGGGCAATATAGTGAGACCCCGTCTCTACAAAAAATTTAAGAAATTAGCTGGGTGTAGTGGCAAGATCCTGTAGTCTCAGCTACTCGAGAGGCTGAGGTGGGAGGATTGGTTGAGCCCAGCAGTTCGAGGCTGCAGTGAGCTGTGATCTGGCCACTGCACTCCAGCCTGGGGGACAGAGTGAGACCCTGTCTCTAATAAATAAATAAATAAATCTCAGAAAGGATGGTGTTTGGGAGCCTTAGTTTCAGATTCAGATATTTTAGGGGGATGGGTGGAAGTCCTGGCTCCCCACACACTCACTGTGTGACTTTGGGCAAATGGCTTCACCTCTCTAAGCCTGTTTCCTCATCTGAAAAATGAAAATAAGCATAGTACCCATCTCCGAGGATTGTCAGGTTTAAATGAGAGGACACACAAAAATGTGCTTAGATTGGTGCCTGACAGAAAGAATGAAGTCAGTAAATGTTTACTAGCCTCAGCATCACAGTTGGTTTTCAAGGTAGGTATGTACTGACAAAGATTCTTTGGCCAAACTTTAGCCAGGCTTCTGAATCTTCCGCTAGGCCCATCTGTGCACTTCCCTGTAAAATCCAGTTTTAGCAAAGAACCTTCCTAAGTCAATTTAGCAAGAACCCTCTATCCTCCACTCCTGATCACCAGCAATATCTGATCAGGTTTCCACAGCCTCCACCACCAGCCAGCTGATGTCTGGTCACTGTGGCTTGTCTGCAGCAAGAATCCTGTTAGCCAGATTCCCCCTTCCCTCTGATGTTTCTTCTCAGTGATTCTCCATTCACTGACCCCCACAGCCCACACTGCTCCTTGGCTATAAAATTCCACTTGCCCATGCAGGATTTGGAGTTAAGCCCAATCACTCTCCCCTACTGCAAGACTCTGTTGCAGTGGTTCCTATACATATCTCAGTGGTCCTGAGTAAAGTCTTCCTTACTTTGCTTTAACAAGTATCACCGATTAATTTTTTCTTTAACAATACAACAAGGTATGTAGGCATTTTCTTAGAAACCCAGAACTATGAATAGTGGGTAGGTACCCAGGCTTGCCTCTACTTCCTACCTATCATTGCAAGTTGCAGAAAGATCCTCCCCTACTGTCTGGATTCATGTGTTCCATGTTAGCAGCAAGGCCAAACGAGGAAGTCAGGCTGATATTTGTAGGATAGGCTTCTGCAAACCCAGAGCTGCCTGAATCATGCCCTGTTCTGCTCCGTAGTTCAAGTTCCCAGCCCAGGCTGAGCTGCAACCGCTCTTTGCTCCTTCTCTCCTGCCCCCTTGAGGCCAACTTGGCATGGAAGGTGCTAGCTCCATTTTCTGTGAGTGTCTGGAGTTGGAGTTGCATGGGTAGAGGGGAGATGCAGTCTCTGTATTTGAGTGGATGAACCACAGAATAATTATAATCTTAAAAATTTGCCACAGATGCCTATATGGAGAACCGTCTGGCAGTGTATTTCAGTTGACTGAAGAATGTGCCATTGATCTAGCAATCCCATTCCTTTCTCAAAGAAGTGATGAAGAAGGTGCATACAGATCTCGCTAGCTCCAAGCCTGTGTATCACACATTTATCTAGTCATCTGCTCAAGGTATATGTAACAGCACTGAGTGCCAGGTCATTGAAGACCCTCAGGATCCAACACAGCACATGGTCTCTGCCCTAAAGGATCTCATGGTCCACAGCAAAAAATAAGCAAGAGTGGCAGGTGAAATATGGCTGCAAGTTCCTCAAAACTCCTCTCACAGAGAAGAGGGGTCCATTTTTCTTCCCTTTGGATATGGGCTGGCTTGTGATTGTTTGATCAATTGAATAACATTGGGCCGTTTTCCTGGCCCAGGCCTTAGGAAAATATCAGCTTTCAATTTCCACCTCTTGGAACACTCTCAGCCCTGAGCTGTCATGAAAGAAGTCTTGAGGCCACTGAGACCTCATGTAAATACTCTGGTCAGGAGTCCTAGGGGAGCCCAGCCTTCTAGTTATCACCACCAATGTCTTGAGCCCTCCAGACTAACCCATTTAGCCAGTTGAGTATCACCAAGTGGAAAAGAAGAATTGCTCAGCTGAGCCCTGCCCAAATTCCTGAAGCATATCGTGACATATAATGACATGTCTATTGTTTTGAGTCACTAAGTGTTGAAGTAATTGGTTATACAGCAATACATAACAACCATAGTAAGTCAACAGAAATCTCTGCACCATACACAGAGCAATAAAATATAAGGAGGGAAAATGAAACAGACCAAGTCACACTCAGAAATAATCAACTCTGTGCAGTTGCAAGCAGGGAGATAGCTGAAGCCATAGGCACTTGGGCTCTGGGTCCAAATAGCCACCAAAGCTTCATATTTGGTAGGGTAACAGAGACTAAAATGTTCCACAAGAGACAGAACTTGAGTGAGCCTCCTGCCTGAAGCCAGCAACAGCGGTGGCACTCTACTATTGGGAAAGGAGGCAAAAAAAAAAATTGTTGGTAGGCAGGGGGGTCCTTGCCTGGGACTCTGACTTACACAAAGTAGTTGGATCAGGGAGGGAAGGACAAAGATTCAGCCTGCCCCCCAAATGCTGAAGCAAGCCTCCCTTTAGATCTGCAATAGGGCAGTGAGTGTCCCCAGCGTGTTGTGGGAAGGAGCCCTGGACATCTGCTTCTGATAGGAGCAGCAGCAGCTCCTCTGGACAGGGAGGGTGAGCACACAGGGGGAGACAAAGGAGGGGAAAACGGGAAGTGAAACCCTCACATTCCAAGTGAGGCTGCAAACCAAAATTCCAAAAGCCTTGCTGAAATTGAAAGGCAACAAATTCACTAGTCACAATCAGAAAATGAGTTACTGCAGATGAATTTACAGAAAGATGAAGACTAAGTATGTTTAAAATTCTCCAAAAAAAGTCCCTATTAAGGAAAAAAGGCCAAAAAAACAAGACCAGCCATATGGAAGTCTAGATAGTCAAACACTTTATTTAAATGCTAGGAGAAAAAAATGAATGGACAAGAAAAAGGACAAAAAGAAGGCAGGCGTGAACCCAGAGAAATGAGTAAGCCCTGAAGTTAGAGCTTCCCTAATGCAACTGTTGCTCTCTGGTGCCCTGAAATTTTAATACCCCTGAGAGACAACAGGAGAACACAGGAGAAAGTGTGGCCCCATCAAGGTGGAGAATTGATTCAGACCCATATAAAAATAGGCAAAAATGGACAATTTCCTATATATTTATAGAAAAATAAAACTTATCAAAACTGATTCAAAAAGACATCGAAAAGCTACATAGTTCTATAACCCTTATAGTAGCTAAAACAGTGGTTAAAATCTAGTGTCAAAAACCAAAATATCAACAAATTTAATTTAATGATCTAATTGGCTTTTATTAGCAATTCATGAATCGGGGAGCATCCCGTCTATGAAATAAAAAGGCACTCCAATGAGCTGAGCAGAAGTTGACTTTATAAGCAGAAAATGGCTAAAGAAAGCAGAAACAAGGAACAAAAAGCAAACTGGTTGGTTCAAAGTTACTTTCCTTATAGGCATAAAGCAGAAGGGACTTTTTTGTCCCTTGTTGGCTCAAGTGAACTGGGCCCCTTCTGATTGGTTGCTGTGAATCTCCTGTTTTTTTTTTGGAAAATGGGCCCATTTCTAAGTGTAGTTTGATTCCATGGCATCTAGCATGAGTGACTCTATTTTGGTTTGCTCTGGTCTATTAGGGCCTGGGGCAGGAGCACAATACAAAACAATGGCTCTCCCATAAATTTTATTTAACACTAGCCACAAATAAAATACAAGGCCCAGATGATTTACCAACCACTCAAAAAGGAGATAATTCCATTTTTACACAAATTCTTTCTTTTTATTAGAGACAAAGTCTCACTATGTTGCCCAGGCTGGCGTGCAGTGGCTACTCACAGGTAAGATCACAGTGTGCTACAGCCTGGAACTCCTAGGCTCCAGTGATCCTCCTGCCTCAGCCTCCTGAGTAGCAACACAAATTCTTTCAGAGTAAAAAAATGGGAATACTTATTCTATTCTATGACCTTGACATCAAAATCAGACAAAGATAGTATAAGACAAAAAAGTTCAGGCCAATCTCATTCATGAATTTCAGTGTAAATGGTGCTGAGAAAATATTAGCAAACAATCTTGAAATGTATAAAAAGACAATATATCATGAACGAGTTGGGTATATCTTAGGAATGCAACTCATTATCAGGAAATCTACACATGTAATCTTACATATTAATAGATAAAAAGAGAAAAACTACATGATCATCTGAATAGATACAGTAAAACTATTCAATAAAATCAGTTCTCATTCGATGTAGAAGCTCTTACTAAACTAAAAATAGAAAAAATAGCCTTAACTTAATAAAGATTATCTGCAAAACCCCTACAAAATGAATATACTTAATGGAAACATTAAAAGCATTCCTTTTAAAACTCAGAGAAAAAAACAAGGATGCCAGCTATCACTATGTTTATTTATTTTTAGAGATGAGCTCTCGCTCTGTCACCCAGGCTGGAGTGCAGTGGGGTGATCATAGCTCACTACAGCCTTGAACTCCTGGCTCAAGCTCAACCAATCCTTCTGCCTTAGTCTCCCAAGTAGCTGGGACTACAGGTGTGCGCCACCACAACTGGCTAATTTTTTAAAAATATTTTTATAGATGGTGGGGTGTCTCACCATGTTGCCCAGGCTCATCTCAAACTCCTGGCCTCAAGAGATCCTCCCTCCCAACCTCTCCAGTTGCTAGAATTACAGGGGTGAGCCACCAAGCCTGGCTCCTATCACTACATTTAACATTGTTTTGGAGGTCCCAGCCAACACAGTAAGATAAGAATAAAAGATATATGAAGTATGAGAGAATTAGAAAGGAAAAAATAAATATTTATTATTTTCAGATGATATGATGGCTCTACATAGAAAACTCTGTAGAATGTGCAGGCAAATTATTAGAATTGATAAGAGTTCACTAAATTTGCTGATAGGAATACTATATCAAAATACCAAAAGCAATTGTATTTTTATATTCCCACAGCTAATTGTTAGAAATGTAAATTTTAAAAAGCAACTATTTATAATACATTTTAAAAAACTAGGAATGAATTTTAAAAGGAAAGGGAAAATAAAGATCTTTAGAAAGAAAAATTCTAACTGAAGGGCAAGAAAGACCTGAATAAATGGAGAGAGATTCCAAGATAACCAATGTTAAGATTCAATATTGTGAAGATCTCAGTTCTTCCATTGATCTATACAGACAATGCAATTCAAATCCAAATATCAACAAGGCTTTTAGTGGAACTTGATAAGCTAATTCTCAAACTCTTATGGAAAAACAAAAGGCCATGAGCTGCTAATACAATTTTGAGAAAGATGAGTAAGCTAACAGATTTGCCCTCTTAAACAGATACAGTAGATCTAAAAGTTTATTATAAAGCTAGCCTGTGCAGTGGCTCACACCTATAATCCCAGCCCCTCGGAGGCTGAGGTGGGAGGATCGCTGGAGAACAGGAGTTTGAGACCAGCTTGGGTAAACTAGCCAGACCTCCCCAAAGGGCCTACTTCATCATACTATCAAAATGGTGATTATGTTTCAACATATGAATTTTGGAGAAACACAAACATTCAGACCATAGCAACAAGATATGAAATAGTAGTAGGCTTTGGTTGGTTGGATTAGAAACATGGTCCATCTAGAATTCTAAAAGGTAAGTAGTAAGTAGAAAGAACCTCAGACCATCCATTAAAGAGATTCTAGTCCAACCCCTTCATTTTCCAGAAGAAGGGACTCAGCCCCAGGGAAGGGGCTTGCTCAAAGGCTCCCAATATGAGTTCTTAAAGTCACAGAAGAGCATTTTGGTGCACAGTTACATTGGATTTTAAGTTGAAATGATTTGCCCAAACTCCCCCAAGCTGAGTGGTGCTTAACTGAGCGTGCCCATCAGAATTCCCCAGGGATCCTTTACAACATGCCTGTGTTTCCTGCTTCCCACTCAGCAGGCTCCAGGTAGTATCTATATTTTGAAAAAGCCCAGATGACCCCTTTGTTTTGTTTCTTTTCTGAAGTTCACTTTTATTTTTATTTTTAAAAATTTCACAAGTAATTAACAATGAATATGAAGGGGAAAAATACAATTTTTCCACAACCCTCATAAGTTCATAGCAGGGACAGACTTCTGTAACAAAAGACAGATTAACAAGAGAAAAACCAGTTTATTAGCATGCAGTGCACATCACGTGGGAGCAGCCTCAGTGACAAGGAACTCAAGGCTGTGGTTCAGGGGTCTGACTTATAGTGCATTTAACAAAGAACAACTGATTTTGGAGAAGTGACAAGACAAAGGAAAGCAATCCGACTTTCCACAGGTGGGAAACAGTGAGAAAACGATTATGGGAAGACTAATGGAGAAAAAGTTTGTTAGCAGATTCCTCTGGTGGCATCTCCAGCTGAGAAGGGTGTTCAGCTGTCCCCAGTGATTAACTTCTGTCCTTCCCGTAGAGAGGGGAAAGGGGCACCTTTACAAAGGTACGCTTTCAGGCAAACAGGGGCAGAGCAGAGAGCTTCTCTATAGCTGCTGCTCCTCATTTGCCTTTAGCCCAGCAATGCTTCACGTTTTCAGGGAGGCACATTCCGGTCTCGGTCTCGCACCAGTGCACTGTGGCTGTGAGGAATATAGCAGGATGTACAGAACCATCTGGGAGAGCTGCCTTCATGCCTACCCACTGCACTCCCCACAGCCATCCCCAGTTTGGCAAGTCCCCTTTCAGTCAGCTATGAATTTATTCACTGTATGTTATTAGTATATGGACATTGTAAAATAATAAGAAACATATATCTTTGTCATATTTCCTGGCACACAGCTCCTAAAGCTCTGGGAATCTCTGAAGTGGTGTCTTTTTGTATGCTAATGAGATGGCTTGGGGCTGGGGGCTCCTGGTTAGCCTCAGAAGGGGACAGGTTGCCAGGGCAACCAACCATGTGATTAGAGGGTTGGAACTTTCAGCCTCAGCCCTCAACCTCCACGGAGGGGAGAGGGGCTGAAGGTTAAGTTGATCAATGGCCAATGACTTAATCAGTGGTGCCTATGTAAAGAAGCCTCCGTAAAAATCCAAAAGGATAAGGTTCTGAGAACTTTCTAGTTAGGGAACACATCCATGTGCTGGAAGGGTGGCACACCCAAACTCCAAGGGTACATGAGCTCCTGCACCCTCCACCCTTCTAGACCTTGCTCTACACACCTCTTCTTCTGGCTGTTCATCTGTATGCTTTACAATATCCTTTATAAACCAGTAAATGTAAGTTAGTGTTTTTCTGACTTTTGTGAGCCATTCCAGCAAATGATTGAACCTGAGGAGGGGTTGGAGGAACCTCTGATTTATACTCGATTTACCAGAGCAAAAGTGACAACTTGGACTTGCAACTGGCATCAGAAGTAGGCGACGGTTCTGTGGGACTGAGCCCTTACCCTGTGATGTCTGTGCTAATTCCAGGCAGATAGTGTCAGAATTGAGTTGGATTGTAGTGTACATCCAGCTGGTGTCTGCAGAGTATTGGAGAATTGCCTGGTATAGGAAGAACACCCCACCCATACATGTCTGGTTTAAGAAGTGGCCAGAAGTGTGGGTGTAGTGGGGATGGGGGGAAACAGAGTTTTTTCTTTTAGTTGGTATAGAAAAGGAAACCCTTTTTTTCCCCAAACAGACATGTCTCTAATTTCTAAATAAATAGATCATAGTTCCATGACTTGCTTTTTTACTTAATGATGTGTTTTGAAAATCTCTTCATGTCACTATTTATAGATTTATCTAATTCTGGTTAACAACCTGCAAACTACTCCATTCTATAGAAATATCATCATGGTAATAACAATAATTATTATTCTTTGTGCACTTCAAGTGCAAACGGCTGAGTTAATTGGTTTCCTCAATTCACAACACACTACAATTTTCAGACTGGGTGAAACATACTCTCTTGTTTCCTTTTATTTTTTTCCTTCTACCCTGTCCCTCACTACCAGACGTCTCCCCATAATGGGCTCTAAAGCAGCGGTTCTTAAATGTTGGTGTGTATCAGCCTCCCCAGGACAGCTAAGAAAGAACACAGAAGCCCAGGTTTGTTGGAGGATAGGGCCTGGGCCTTTGTGTTTTTACCTTGTTCCCGTTAAACTCATATACTTTACATAGGTCTTTAAATGTGCACACACGTTATGAATTAAGTATGTACTGTAGGAGCCAAGGGAAAGCTTCACCTACTGAAGTTTCCCTGAAAAATCAACTCACAAAAGGCAGATTAATTGGAGAAAAGGCATACAAATTTTATTAGAACCACTGAATGATTACCACTCCCCCAGTGGTGTTCTGCAGCTTGTATACCATCCTAGCAAAACAGGTTATGGGAGAGGGAGAAGAGAAATTCTGTTGAGGGGCAATAAAGGATTACTAGGGAGAATGAAAAACAGACATTATCCTGTGCAAGAATCTGTTCAGGTGTGGTTACATTCTTGGTCTTGTAGGGAGGGAAAGAAAAAACAATTCTTGAAAGTTCTTTTTGGTGGGTTTGGACTTTAGGCAGATAAAAGAATATAATTTAGAGAACAACTTCATTCTGGCTTTGGGAGAGTTAATAGAGGCGGGGAAATCAAAGAGGCCTTGAGGTTTCTTCTTTAGCTCAGCGTGGCAAAGAGCAATATATCTGGGGGTATTGGTGTTTGAGCCCCAAAAGCATGCATTTGTGTGTAATCAGAAGATTTAGTTTTCATTGAACGAACAATATCAAATGAGTCTTATTTATGAAAAATTACTAAAGTCACTTGAACTTGAAAAGCATTTGGGTTTATTTACTTAATCTATGAGTACTCCTTTATTTATAAGCCAGTTTGGTACGATATAGACACAACATATAGCATAATACACGTACACACACTCACTCACACACACACATACACACAGAAAGATGAAACAGTTTTTACCTCAGAACTGTAGCCATGAGATATCAATACAAACTGGTTTGCAAAAGATGGTTGGATCTAAATTATATTCCTGACAAGACTGGAACCTGTTCACAAGGCGAAATTTTAATTGCCCCAATAGGTAATGTAATGAAGGCCATGGACCAAAATTTTGGGTAAAGCAGTTTCCATGACAGTTTGATTTTAGAAAACCTCTTTTGCCCTTTTTTCTTCAGTTTCAAATGAGTTTTCAATGGTTACATTTTAGCTAGGACTCACTGAACTGTAATAGAAAAACAAGATCTCCAAGCAGCTCTGAATTAGTAATGCCATAAACAATGAGTTTATCTCAACATCAATAGAAAGAGACAGCAGATTCAAAGTAGGCAGAAAAGAAAATAGAGAGATAGAGAGCTTAGAAAATTCTATATTTTAATTCTGTAATTATACGTTGATCATTTGAGTTATGAACGTTTCTTTATATAATTTTCCCATCACTGAAAAGTGCACACAAGAATGGCCATAATATGTGACCAGCTGGCTGAGTTAAACCTGGCATGCCTTTGAACCTTTCCATTTATGCCAATACGTGCAAGTGCAGGTGCCATGAAACCAACGAGGGGGCCTGGAGGGGTTGTTCTCCCTGTCTTTACTCATTTTTCAAGAATTTGTTTCCCACTGTTTTTTTGTTTTTTAAAGGAGGAACTGAACTATAGTTTAGGGTTCGATACTGAGAAGTTCGGTCTATCATGTGTCAATGAAAAGGACAGTTTGGTTTCTCATGCACATGCACAGACAAGCCAATTGAGATTAATTTGGGGGAGGAAAAGGTAATGGGGAAGACACTTTAGAATGCACCTCCAAATCAAAATTAGGATCCCAAACAAGTTCCTAGGAAAAGAACAGATAGCTCAGAATAAACCAAGGACCATCAATCAAGAGTGGGAAGTCCAGGGCTCGGGAGGACTTACCAGCTCTACCCAAGGAGAAACTTGGAGTCAGGGTGATGTCAAGGGGGCTACTCCTTTGGTGGGTCCCGAGTCTTCTCTGAGTGCCATCAATTGTTAATAGAAAAAAAACCTCTGTAAAATAATTTAAAGAGGATTATTCTGAGCAACATGAGTGATCTCGGCCAAGGGATACACAAACAAAAGAAGAAAGAAGCCTTGAGGAAGTGATCTCAAGGTGGTTGGATTACAGTTTGGTTTTATACGTTTCAGGGAGATAGGAATTGCAGGGAAAATCATTAATCAATACATGGAAGATATACATTAATTTGGCCCAAAAAGGAGAGACATCTCAAAGTGGGGGCTTATAAGTCATAGGTGGATTTGCAGATTCTTTGGCTGGCAATTGGTTGAGAGATTTACAACTTAGTCTAAAAATTTGGAGTCAGAAAGAACGAAAGCCTAAGTTAAGATAAGGAAGTCTGCTAATCGGAGGCAGGAGGATTGTTTGAGCCCAGAACCCCAAAATTAGGTGAGGGCAAGGTTGATTCCTTCTGGAGGCTCTGAGGAAGAACACATTCCATGACTCCCTCCCAGCGTCTGGTGGCTCCAGCAACCCTTGGCGCTCCTTGGCTTGTAGCCACATTGCTAATCTGTGTCCCTCTTCACATGGTACCATTTCTCCTGCCCTCACTTTTCATATAATGATTGCATTTAGGGCCCGTCCTATCCAGGATGATCTAATCGTGAAACCTTTAGCTTAATTACACCTTTTTCCATATAGGGCCACCCCCATTCACAGGTTCTGGGTGGATGTATCTTTTAGGGAGCACTGTCAAACCCTTATAGGATCCAGATTTATCTCTTTCTTCATGTAGTGAGCCAAGTTCTCCAACCTTCTCTGCTGAATAGCTCATGCTCTCCTGCTGACTTGTTATGTCATCCCATTCAGGCTCCAGGTTCCCATGTGCAGGCCATGCCCGTGGGTTCTGCATTCTAGACCATTTGTCCGCTTGTGTTTTCTGCCACTACCACATTGCTTTTACTGCTGTGATTTTGCAATATGCCTTACTATCCGGTAGAGCAAGTCCCTACCTTGGTTCTGTGTTTTAAAAATAGCTTACTTTTTCAAAGACCTTGATTTTCCATATACATTTTAGAATCGGTTTATGAGTCCCACCTCCCTACAGTCCCTTGGGATTTTGATTGGAATCTTAATGACTTCATAGATTTATATGGAGACAATTGACATTTTTAAGATATTAAGTCAGGCCATCCATGAATCAGTGATGTCCCTCCATTTATTCAGGGCTTCTTTTATGTGCTTTAATACAAAGGATATCTTGTGCACTCTTTCTTAGGGCAATTAGAGAAGGACGAGCACTCGACAGTTTACAAATGGCACATTTTTATATATCTGTTCTCCCTGGAGTCCTATTATCTATATTCTATAGAAAAGGAAATTGAGCCTGCAAAGGGTGAAGGAAGCTCCCCAAGGACACAGCAGTGACAGAGCTCAGCCCCTGCTGTACATGTGCCATTTGCACTGGGAACCACCCACCTTGCCTCCTGGCCCAGTAAGGGCCTAAATGGACAGATCTGTCACCAGTCAATCTCTCGCTGACAAGGCTAGGCAGGGGACATACTGGGGTCCAGCCCACAGTTGAGCACTTTAAAATCTGCAAGAGAGACATGGTAGCAGAGATATACAGAAGAATGATGAGAACACAGGTCACCTTGACCTGCTGTGTGAGGGCCTGCTTGGATGAAGACCTCAAGGTCATGTCACTTGTCTGGAACCTGGTGCTAAGGGGTATGTTGGTGACCCCACAGCCATGGCCTCCTCCTTTGCTGGCATCCTTGTCCTCAACCACTAGGCACAGCCTGATGGAGGCTGGCAAGAACCTAGTCAGGGTGGCCAGGAGAGGTCCGGGGAAGTGCCCGCTGAAAGGAGTGGTTGCTGGGAGGATGGTGGTGACTGCATCCAGATCTTTAGAGGCTGCCCAGCACAACCTGGCCCACTCTAGTGGCTGCAGTCCACTGCCTCAAATGGCCTGGGCCACTCACAGGCTGTCCAGGCAGCAGGCCAGCAGGGACACAGCTACATGCTGCAGCACAGCCCCCAGCAGCTGCTCCAAAGCCTGGCTGTTCTCATGGCAAAAGTTGTCTAGGCTACAGTGACCCCACTGGGCCATGGAGAAAGGGGCCAGGTTGGCCTCCCACCACAGGTGTTGCAGGACCTGCAGGAGGCAGCAGCGGGTTCCATGGATCAGGGTAATTAACAGCTGTAGGCTCCAGACCCAGGAAATGGTCAGCGGCTGCCACAAGGCTCATTGGACAGGCAGCAGCACCTCCATGTACAGTCTCTGGGCCAGGATGAGGGTGAGCCCCCATCTACCAGTAGGCTGCTGCACCGCAGGATGCAGAGGCCCAGCCTGGACACCGACAGGCAATGGGAGGCCATATTTGCCATCTCTGCCTGCGGCCCCAGCAGGGGCCCATGGCCATTCAGCAGGCCAGGCCACAAAGCCACACAGGAGCAGGAGCAGGAGCTGCCAGACACCCCTGCCCAGCCAGCTCCCATTCTTCGGGGCATCCCCTGACAGCTGGTGATGGAAGAGCATGGCAGGGGGCCTTCATGACCCAAGGTATGTATGTCCTGGCTCCCACCCCAGGGACCTGGGGCTGTGCTCATGCCATAACCTCTTATTGACTGACCCTCTGGACAAAGCACTCCTGAACTCAAGCGATCCTGCCACCTCAGCTTCCCAGAGTGCTAGGATTACAGGCTTGAGCCACCTCTGTTGCAATTTTAGTCTTATTTGGTCTGTGAGAGTGGCCATCTTTTTCCCCTCTGTATTCCTGCGGCCTGGTGCTGTACGTGGCACACGGCAGGTTTTCAATAAGAATTTCTTTTTGCTCATGACTCCAAAGCTCCTTGTCCAACGAGGGGGTTATTGAACCCCAAGTCTGTGTCGTAAAAACCCAACCTAGAGTCAGATAGACTTGAGCTCTGTCCTTCATTAATTATATGGCTTTTGTTAAGTAACATCCTAGCCAGAAGCTTAGTGTTCTCTGTAAAAAGGGGACAATGCAGGTCATAATCAATCCCTTGTCTGCAACCCTGAAATTAAAAAAGAAAAAATTCACAACCCCGGGCCGTGAGACCGTTTGGCAGAGTTGGGACGCACCTTGGCAACTCAGAGACTCTCTGAATCAAGCGCGGGCCCCTGCAGCTGGATACTGAGAGCAATGGCCGAGAAACAGCTTGAGGGAGGGGTGCCCGAAATCAAGAGGCAAGTTGGAAAAACCAGGTCGAGAGCCAGGAAACTGGGGTTTCAGTCTTTCCAATTCCAGAGGTGACGGCATGTCACACAAAAAGCAGAGACACAGCCATTTTTCGTCATCATTATTAAATTTGGCCGCTGCCGAACGCCGTAGATTTGTTGCACTCCAAACACTTAACCAGCGCATCCGCGGCTTTTCACTAAGTTTGAACCCAACCACGCGCCGTAGAGTCTCTAATTCGTGTCTCCGACGCTGACGTTCAGCTCGGACGAACTCTAGGCGAGGAAGAGCGTGCGCGGAAATCGCGCCCGGGGCGTGACCCCCGACCCGGCGTCCGCCGCGGGCGCGCGCTCGCACGCCGGAAGGGGTGGAGCCAGACTTGGTCTTATATAGTGTGCAGCGGGAGCCGGCCGGCCTCTAGCGGCGTGATTTGGCGTCAAGATGGTACGTATTGTGGAGCTTGTTTCTCGTCCGCGGCGTTGGCGTGGCTGAATCCGCGGCGCATCTCCGCCATCCCGGTTTCGCCAGTGGCAGAGGTCTGCTCTAGGAGTATAGGAGACACAGCGGGGGCCGCAGTCAGGTCTCTTTTCTGGAAACTCGGGAGGCTTGCGGAGAAGGGCGTGTGGAGGATTGGCCCTGGGCCTGCAGGTCGGCCGGAGAGGCCCTGGCGCGGGAGCAGGCATGTAGGCCCGACGCTTTTAAGTTCACGGGTCTTTTCTGGGTCACAACCTCACTTATTTTAGCCTCAGTCGAGATAAGATCCCATGAGCAGTGTGCGGGGCCGGAAGGACCTTGGGTGGAGCTCTGGGGACTATTCTTAACCAAATTGCGAGCTGAAAAAACTTGAGGGAGGGAAGACTTAGGACGAGGGTTGAGGATCCCTTCTGCAATCTGGGACGGTTGGTGCAACTCGAAAGGCTTCTGGAATTCGCAGAAACCACAGGTGATGAACTTATTGACGGGCGGACAGAGATGCCGTGCTGATTGTCATGTTCTGATTTGGTTCTGTCGAGTTCTAGCGGCCTACGTGTATCAGCCTAGCTCCTGTCCCGGAGCTGGAAGAGTCTGTAGTACAATTTCTTACTACCCAACCGTTTGCCCCATCCATAAGTGCTGTAGTGGTCAGACTGTAGATGATTGTTAAAGCCAATTGCTATGCGGCTTTTTAAAAAAATTTTTTTTATTTTTTAAATTTCTTTCCTTGATGTGATGACAGTTGCGCGGTTTTTAATGCTATTGTTTAGTATGCTTTTATCTGCTGCTAGAGAAAAGTATAAATGGCTAATTTTTTAAAAAATTGAGATGAGGTGAAATAAAGGTTCAGCTTAAATTTTGTTGAGTTTTAACACAGTCTTCAGGATGTGTGTGATTCTGGGAAAAGTGAACTTGGCATATAATCCTACTACTAGCTTTGCGGGGCTTATGTCTTGTTAAGATTCGGCATTGCTGAGACTGTTTAGAGCTAGGCAGCTGGGAACTGAACTGGAGGATTTGGGGTGCTAATACTGGTCACTTTTTCTCAGTCTCATAGGAAGTTCTCAGCTCCCAGACATGGATCTTTGGGCTTCTTGCCTCGGAAGCGCAGCAGCAGGCATCGTGGGAAGGTGAAGAGCTTCCCCAAGGATGATCCGTCCAAGCCTGTCCACCTCACAGCCTTCCTGGGATACAAGGCTGGCATGACCCACATCGTGCGGGAAGTCGATAGGCCAGGATCCAGTACGTACAGGCGGCATCCAAGTTGGGATAGGAGTTGAGGGCGGGGAAATGTAGGTTATCAGAATCCTTCTGATTGAGAATGTTGATCTTTAGGACTAATCGACAGATTATAGCTGGCTGGCACTGCTTTTTTTAGGCAGAGGAGTATTTTGAAGCCAGGGGCATGATGTGAGTAAATTTTCCAGGAGCCACAGCATAGAGAAGTATGCTAGCTTGAGTGATTAGAGGCTGGGGTAGAAAGTGCCGCATTCATGTGAGTGTCACTTAAAAGCTTGAATAATACTCATTTATGTGGGTTTTGGTGAAGTTAAAACTGGAAAAAAATCACTAAGAACGTGGCACTTGTCATTGAGCTTATTACTACACCCTGTTATATGTTGGACTCTGTACTGTTAAGATAAATAACAAATTTGTCAGCCTCTAGAGATTTGATAGAAGGAAGAGAACTGAAGCCAGATTGGTGTTTGGCTGACTAGGTCTTGATTTTTTTTCTCTCTCTCTTAAGCACTGGCTATACAGAGCAAGGGTCATGGTTTTGTTAACAGGTGTGGATGCAGGGAGAGTGAGAAGTATGTAGTAAGGACAGCCCTGGGGGTTCAGACTGCTGGTGTGGGCCTCACTTTGTAAGTTTCCCTGTCATCTGAAGCAGGTTGCCCTCAAACTGGCCTAAATTGGGGTCTTCTGTCAGCCCACTGAAGTCTACCTGCTTTTTCTCCCCTCCCAGAGGTGAACAAGAAGGAAGTTGTGGAGGCTGTGACCATTGTGGAGACGCCACCCATGGTGGTCGTAGGCATGGTGGGCTATGTGGAAACTCCTCGAGGCCTCCGGACTTTTAAGACCATCTTTGCTGAGCATATCAGCGATGAGTGCAAAAGGCGCTTCTACAAGAACTGGTAAGGGAGGAGCAGGCCTGCAGTCCCTAGGTTAGGGGCTGGGGAGCGGGAGCACCTTGTGCTGGATACCTCAGTTACTGTAGCAGGGGAGGAGCTGCTCACTTCTCAGGTTTAGTTGCCTCTTGAGCATAAAACTTATCTGGAGACAGACCTTGACCACCGGCCATTGGGTTTCTGGGCTGGGAGCCAACACCTTAATTTTGTGTCCAGACTGGGTGTTGGCTGAGGATCCAGTAATTCCCTTGTTTGCTGAGTCCACCTGGAAACCGGGAAAGATGAGCAGGATAATTCAACCCCAGAAAGGATGGCAAGGGCCCCAGGCCCCGGCCTGAATTTCCCATTACCTCCACTGTGGGCATGTTGCCTCCCCCAAGGTAGAGAAAGTTGCCTTCTAGCACCCCTGGAGTGAGAATTTGTGTGTTTTGAACATTTGCGACTTAAATTAACCTTGTGGACCTCTGCTCAGCTCCTCTCGGCTCTGCCCGATGAGCTCCATCTAGGCTCCGCTTGCCGGTGGAAAAGGCTCCTTAGAAGCCGGCAATGAGCCCCATCCCCACGCGGTGCCATTGTGCCTTCCGCTCACCCCTCCTGAGGGGTGATGAAGGCCTGCACCCGGCCCCTCCCCAACTCTGCTCTGCTCCTGAAGGCATAAATCTAAGAAGAAGGCCTTCACCAAGTACTGCAAGAAATGGCAGGATGAGGATGGCAAGAAGCAGCTGGAGAAGGACTTCAGCAGCATGAAGAAGTACTGCCAAGTCATTCGCATCATTGCCCACACCCAGGTAAGCACCACCATGCTGCCAAGGGTGGGGTAACTGCTTGCCACTTCTCTCTTTGGAGGTGACCATGTGAGGTTTTGAATATAAGGGTCCAGTACTCTCACATTTGGGAGTAGGCCTCTTGCCAGCAGAGGGCACTGTGTCCTTCCTGGCTCTTAGCAAGGGAAACCATACCCCATTTGGGGAATATTCAACTGGTTAAACCAACTGGTGATTCCTGATAAACACTGAAACGCCAGACTGAAAGTAGTTGTGAAATGTGGGCTGGATGCTCTCCTTCAAACCTGACTTGCTGTGAGCTGTTTGAGCCCCTTTTTGGCCTGGTGACGATGGTGCTTCTGGCTGTTTCATGAGCTCTCAGTACAGCCCCATGTGGCCAGGGACCACTGTATATTAGCACAGATACTGGTACATTTCTGTCATTGAGTGTCTTGGAGGGCATTGCTGGGCTACCCTTTAAATGAAGGCTTTGTGCGTAAGTGCGTTTCCTCATTTAATCCTTCAAGCTTGTGCTCTCAACTTCTGTGTTCTCCCTGAAAGCAGGTTGTTGCCAGAGCAAGCACAGGCAGCTAGAGGAAAGCTGGCACTACCCCTACAGGAAATGGCTGGGGTAGAGGTAGAATGCTGGGATCTGCTTGTTGTCTGTCTTGGTGTGGGCCCCGTTGGCTCATCCCCACTGTGATTCAGGCACCAGAATCCAAAGTTGATTTGCTGGCACTGGCAAAAACAAAGGTGCTTTTTTGTTGTGTGTGGTTCAGAGTAACTTGTTTGAGTTAAGCCTTCCTATTGTCATGTCTTTGATGTCACACCGCAAGCCCCAGCCTCAGTGCCTCTGCCACCGGAGGGAGTACTTGAAGCTTGGAGGTAAGCTGTGTCTGTCCTCCTAGATGCGCCTGCTTCCTCTACGCCAGAAGAAGGCCCACCTGATGGAGATCCAGGTGAACGGAGGCACCGTGGCCGAGAAACTGGACTGGGCCCGGGAGAGGCTGGAGCAGCAGGTCCCTGTGAACCAAGTGTTTGGGCAGGATGAGATGATTGACGTCATCGGGGTGACCAAGGGCAAAGGCTACAAAGGTGAGCTTCGTAGCAGCTCGGGTTGCTGTGGTCTCAGCCCAGCTGTTCAGTGATGAGGCCTGGAATGTGCGCTGGGCACAGCGCCCGAGTCAGACTGCGGAACCATTCCTGTTGCCTTCCTTCTGAGAACAGCCCCGTGGTCGGACGTGGCTGAGGTGAGGCAGCAGGGGCTGTCTCTTGCTGCACACCCACTGCAAAACGCAGAGGGGAGCTTCTAGTGGGGGAACTTGAACATACCAGATAGCTTAAAATGGCATGTGTTTACAAACCAGTTCAGGGTCACAGCCCCAGGGCCTATCCTTAGGCCTGCATTTAGAATTTAGGAGTCTGGATTTACGTGTGTATCTAGGCAGGTGTCCAACTTGACAGGAAATACGAGAGGAGATGATGGGGGTAGTGCAGATTAAATAATCTCGTCTATCCCTCAGATTACCCAGTCACTGGGTAGTAATTATTTATGGAATTCAAGTTGGGCATTCACAGCAGGAAAGGGCAAGTGGGGTAAGTGCCAGGCCTGGAGGTGCAGTGATGGCATGTGTCCTTTCCAGGGGTTACCAGTCGTTGGCATACCAAGAAATTGCCCCGCAAGACCCACCGAGGGCTGCGTAAGGTTGCCTGTATCGGGGCATGGCATCCTGCCCGAGTGGCTTTCTCTGTGGCACGGGCTGGGCAGAAAGGCTACCATCACCGCACAGAGATCAACAAGAAGGTGAGGTTCTTAGGGTGGTTCCCTGGGAGAGTGGTTGGGCCTTGGGGTTGCTGTCCCTGTCGTGGCTTTGTTGGTTGTATAGCTTCTGAGCATCATGGACTTCAGTTGTCCATATCTCATGGGTCTGTTGTGGTTCTTGGGTGTCAGGGTGATTTGTAAAGTGCCACCCTTAAAGGTGTATTGGTGGAGCTGGCCATTGGCGTGGCCGTGGGTGAGAGGCTGTTCTTTGGTTCTGCCTCCAGGGAGGCTTTTGAGTTTTCCATCCATCTGCTGCCTTGTTCAGCAGGATCTTTAGTTTGGGCTCATTGACCTGACAAACCACGGGCCCTGCCTTTTTGGTCTGAGTCTGGGTTACCCCCTCAGAAGGACTGAGGTCACAGCTAGTTTCCTACAGTGCTTT
Source organism: Lemur catta (assembly GCF_020740605.2). Classification (NCBI taxonomy): domain Eukaryota; kingdom Metazoa; phylum Chordata; class Mammalia; order Primates; family Lemuridae; genus Lemur; species Lemur catta. The sequence continues at coordinate 8,602,373 of NC_059133.1, forward strand.
GCAGGCCAGCCCACTGGCATGTGGGTTTTTTTTGTCCTTAATAATTGTCTTTTCACCCTGCCTCCAACCTGCCTTGACAAGAGGACTAGCCCTACCCTCTTTTCACCTTTCCAAGTTACTTCAGCTTACAAATTTCTCCTTGTTCAGATCTATAAGATCGGCCAGGGCTACCTCATCAAGGATGGCAAACTGATCAAGAACAATGCCTCTACCGATTACGACCTGTCTGACAAGAGCATCAACCCTCTGGTGAGTGAGGCTGGGTCTGGAGAATTTGCCCCTCGTGCTGCCTCATGAAGCCACCCCAGGCCTCTTGTGGGGTTGAGGGGGCTAGTGTTGTTGGCACAACATCCAGCTGTGTGTGTGCCATGTAAATGGCGTGGTGTAATGTGAGCCGTGGATGGGGTGGCTAGTGAGAAGTGGGGTCGTAGGCACAGCTGTTCGGTGATGAGGCCTGGAATGTGCGCTGGGCACAGCGCCCGAGTCAGACTGCGGAACCATTCCTGTTGCCTTCCTTCTGAGAACAGCCCTGTGGTCAGGGGCAGCTGGGGTGACCTGAACTTGGAGGAGTCATTTCTATAGATAGAATGATTCACTGTCTTGCTTGGTCTGTGCTGACCCCATGGCCTTGTTTTATTTCAGGGTGGTTTTGTCCACTACGGTGAAGTGACCAATGACTTTGTGATGCTGAAAGGTTGTGTGGTGGGAACCAAGAAGCGAGTGCTCACCCTCCGCAAGGTGAGGCCGTGCCCTTCCTGGTTGGTTGAGGGTGGCCCTCTGGGATCCCGTGGCTGGGAGGGTCACAAGGCCACGGACACTCTGGTGCAGGAAAGTTCAGGGGTGGATGTGAGCACTGCTGTAACGCAAGCTTTGAAGTCCCGGGACGAGGAAATTCCCAGCCTAGCCTTGGGGGGCTGTTTGCTTTGTTCACATCGGTCCTCATCCGCCTGGTGGGACAGAGTTGGGCCAGGAGATGGCAATGGTTGAGGGGAATGGAGAGCTCTTGGCTTCAGGAGATTCAGTTCTGTGACTTCTCAGACACTTTTTTTTTTGAGACAGAGTCTCGCTTTGTTGCCCGGGCTAGAGTGAGTGCCGTGGCATCAGCCTAGCTCACAGCAACCTCAAACTCCTGGGCTTAAGTGATCCTACTGCCTCAGCCTCCCGAGTAGCTGGGACTACAGGCATGTGCCACCATGCCCAGCTAATTTTTTCTATATAGATTTTTAGCTGTCCAAATCATTTCTTTTTATTTTTGGTAGAGACGGGTCTCACTCTTGCTCAGGCTGGTCTCGAATTCCTGACCTCAAGCGATCCACCCACCTCGGCCTCCCAGAGGGCTAGGATTACAGGCCTGAGCCACCGTGCCCGGCCCCCCAAGACACTCTTCATAATCGTAATTAACTGCCCCTCTTTGGCCCACAGTCCTTGTTGGTGCAGACCAAACGCCGGGCTCTGGAGAAAATTGACCTTAAGTTCATCGACACCACCTCGAAGTTTGGCCACGGCCGCTTCCAGACTATGGAGGAGAAGAAGGCGTTCATGGTGAGCACCCCCTGCTTGCCTCCCTCACACTGGGTTGGGGGTGGCTCCCATCAGCGTGCTTTGGGTGCTCTGCACCCCTGTATGGTGTTGGTGCAGAAGGAAGCAGCTAGGCTGCCTCTGGGGTCCTACGAAAGAACTTTGTGCCTTATTGACCCAGAATCTTGGTCCTGTGTAGAGTGTCGGTATCTGTGCCATCCACCTGCCTTCGTCTACCTCTGACCTCACCCTCTGCATCTCTCCCCACAGGGACCACTTAAGAAGGACCGAATTGCCAAGGAAGAAGGAGCTTAATGTCAGGAACAGATTATACAGCTGGTGGGATCTCAATAAAAGTTGTTTTCCAGTGATATCTGCCTCTGACTTTGTTCAGGGAAGCAGCCATGATGGGAGGCAGGTGGTAGCCCGAGGGGCCCTGTGCTGCTCTCCTCTCCTTAGCTGCACTTGGTCTGCTCTTGGACCTCCCAGCTGCCTGCAGGGAGGTAACAAGCTAAGTCTGGGTCTGCCCCTGAGTTGCTGAAAGCCAGCCTGGGGCTTTGTGTAAATGTTTGTCACCTGGGCGAGGCAGCTGAGTCTCTGCCGCTGAAGTCAGTTCTGTTTGCACAGCTTGGGTGATGCCAGAGCTGTAGAGAGGGGAAGACAAGGAGGACTGGATGTTCCCTGGCGCCTTTGGCGGGGGGTGATTGGCGTGGCATGACAGAAAAGTTAATTGAACTTGTATGATCCATGCAGGAGTGGCTTCCCGTAAAGGCTTATTTAGGTTCTTTTGTAACTTATAGCCGCGGTCTGGGCGAGGGCGATGCCATGCAGAAGTCCTGCACAGCACCTGCAGTGCTGCCTTGGAGAAAGGCTTTAGCTTCGTTTGTCCACCCAGCTTTATCATGCAGGGGGGCACGTGGGCCCGCAGCAGCTTGCCCAGGCTCAGCCAGCTGGAAACCTAGTAGTAGCCCATACCCTTGAAGGGGCTGTGTCCATTCTGGGCTGGGGTCTTCCTTCTGAGGCTTGGGCTGGCAGTCCCCACTCCCCACTCCCCACTGGGGATGCTTGGCTGGGGGGGGGGTGGCAGGCCCTGCTGTGCTCTGGCTCACCATATCCTGGTGAGAGGCGGGTTGGTGAATGCCTCTGATCTGGCCCCTCTGGTCTACCCTGAAGCCAGGTGGCCTTGGAAACCCCAGGGGGCTTTGTTTAAGCTATTCTATGGGCCCTGCGCACAGACCTAGTAGGTGTCTGCCTCTGGATGCTGCCCTTGACCTTGTGCTGCTGTGGCTGTGCGCTGTGTTCTGCCTAAGCCCGCTGAGCTAGGTGTGGGCAGAGCCCACAGCTGGGATAGCTGACTGCCCCTGCCTACACAGTGACTGGCACATCAGGAGTCACCTGGGTTCACCCGCATGTCTCAGCTTGCCCATCCGCATGGGGTGGTGATAGCTGGGGACAATCCTCAGTATAGGGTACACTGCAGGCTCAGTGTATGGTGCTATGCCAGATTGCCAACTGGGGAGATGGCTTGTCCCAAGCTGCTTCCCTGTGAGCATGGTGGCATGAGCAAGGTGAGGTTTTTAAATGTCCGAAGATCATCAAGAGCTAGAGGGGTGTGTAATAGGAACCTCCCCCGTGTATCTGCTTGGCATTTCTCCACCCCCTTCTGAACTTGGCAGGGGGCGAGGCCCCAAGGCCACTCTGGGCTCCTGCAGAGCCCTCTTGCACAGCGCCTCCCCCTGGCTCCTGTGGCCGGGCCTGGGCGGCTGGAGCTGCACTTCAGACTGGAGCCACCAGGGGGTGAGAACAGCACCTGGCTGGGCCAGCCCTGTAGGAGGGCCCAAGTCCCCTTGCTCACCAGCATCTCTGGATGTTCCACACAGTCCTGAGAGTCAAGTGCACAGGTGGAGGGGGTCAGGACCTACTGACCCAAGGCCCAAGGCCGTCAGGTACCTTACTTGGTGGCAGGGCCAGGCATGTGGTCCCCTGGGTGGTGCCTTTGGGAGCCTCATCAATTTCCCCAGGTCAAGTCCTGAAGCGGGCCTTGAGCTGTCCTTGGCCTCTTAGCCTGTACCCCTCGCTTAGGCTGGGTCTGGGTCTGGAGCCCCATTACCTGCCCAGCCCAGGTAAGGCCCTGCACCTGTCCAGGGCTCTGCCCAGGTGTGGGCATGGCCAGGATGACTGGGGATGTGGGCTCTGGGCACAAAGGCACATACGTGTACGCGTCCACACAGGCATCCAGGGCCACGTGCACGTGCAGGCTGCAAGTGGAGGCAGGCACCACGCCCACACCTGTCCACGTGTGTCATCAGTGCACAGAATTACCTTATTGGGCAGGCTTGCTTCACAGGGGCTGATCCCTCGTTAGCCACTCCCACGTCCCAGCTTCCTTGTCTCTGCTCTGCCCGTGGTCAGTGGGGTGACCTTGGGCGCATCCCAGCATAGTTCCAGGCTCATCCTCCATCAAATCTTGGCCTGATTTCTGGGCCCACCCTGGAGGCAGACTCCAACCCAGAAGGGACATGGTCCTTTGAAGGAAGTGGAGATGCGGTGGTTGTGAAGGCAAATGAGAAGCGGCTCCTAGCAGGTGCACGGAGCGGCTGGAGCTGTTGGGGTGGGCAATCATGGGGAGGCAGCCACCCAGGTGTGGGGTCAGCATCATGCCTCCGAAGTCCTGAGCGCCTGCTCTGGACACAGCAGCGCGGTGCAGGTGCTGGGCAGCAGTTGGGAATGCAAAGGCCCTTCTCTCCAGGAGCCTCATTCCAGCTGGGGGGACAGACCACAGAGGAACAAAACTGGAGAAGTGCTGACTGCAGGGAGGACATAAAACAGGCCACTGGGATACAGTGATGGGAGGGAGGGGGTTGGAGGGAGGCTTCTGCAAGACCCGAGGGCATCAAGGATCCGGCCCACGAAGCTCTCTGGGGAGAACAGCCAAGCAGGGCAGCAGCAGGTACAAAGGCCCTGGGGTAGGAAGGAGGCTCGGCTCAGAGGAGCTACTGAGGGAGGAGGTCTGAAGGTGGGCTGTGCCTGCCTTGCTCCCTGCTAGCCCCTGCCCCTAACTAGCACAGAGCCCGGCTCATAGTAGGTGCTCAATAAGTGCTTACTGTGGGTCCCTGCGTCTCTGGGCCTCGCCCGTGTTTGTGTATGTGCCTGGGTGTCCTGGAGCGGGGCCTGCAGGGGTCCCCGGCATTTCCAAGGGCCTGCGGTGGGTGGGACGGCTGGTCTGTCTCTGCCCGTGCCCGTGCATGTCACTGAGGGCACATCTCCAGGTGCCTGTTGGCATGTGCTTCCTGTCACGCTTTGCTCTCACCAGAACCCCTAGACAGGCCTCGCCGGAATCTTGCGGTGACAGAACAAGGAGTCTCATTCCATTCCTCCTGACAAAAAAAAAAATACCTGCTGGGAATTTCTGAGCAAGTGGGAACAGGGAGGTGGTGGTGGGAGCCACCATCGCCTTAAAAGGCACGACAGAGCCAGTGACTTCGCCTAGCTCACCTGGGGATGGCCGAGGGGGGTTGGTGGTGGCTGGCTGCCACCCCGTGAGCTCACCCCTAACTGTTCTCAGCCCCAGATCCCCGTTGATAGCCGTGCTGGTGGGGGCTGTGCCGCTTGGCCCTGGGTCCCCCTGCCCTGAGCGCCCACCCCGCGCTGGCGGCAGCTCATCCTCCTCCCCTCCGTCCTCAGCCCACCCTGCTCTCCATGCAGTGCTGCGCTCAGCCTGGCTCTTGAGGCCCCCCCACCTCTCCGCACCACGGCCCTCCCTGCGTCAGCCTCCCGGGAGCCCAAATGGCGTCACCTCCCCATGCAGGAGCAGGCTCAGGAGCCCAGGCTGGACCGCGGAGAGGAGGGGGGCCTGACCCCCACCTCACGGGAGGCCGAAAGTACAGTAGCCCCCCTTATCTGCGGGGACACCTTCCGAGACCCCCAGTGGATGCCTGAAACCACAGATAGTACCGAACCTTTATGCATACTATGCTTTTCCAGTCTGATCACCGGGAGGCTGTGAAATGACTGACAGGCGACAGCGTCTACAGGGTGGAGATGCTGGAACAAGGGATGAGGCACGGCGGCGCGAGGTCTCATCACGCTAAAACTTATGCATTGTTTGTTTCTGGAGTTTTCCATGTAATATTTTTGGACTGTAGTTCACTGCAGGTAACTAAAACCACAGAAAGTAAAACTGTGGATAAGGGTCAGAGTAAGGGAGGAAGGGAACATCCAGGAAGCTTCCAGAGCCCCTCACCAGCCCCTGGCCCACGATAACCAGCACTCACATTTGCTTTGAGGCAGCACCCAGCCCCAGGTGGTGGCGATCATGAGTATCTTGCTCCGTGTCAGGCACGGATACTTTGTGTATATAAACCCGAGATCTTCAGGATCACTGCTTGAGGCAGGTTCTATAATTGCCCCATTTTACAGATAAGAAACTGAGGCTGAGAGAAGATAAGTAACTTGCCCAGGGGCACATAGTACATACCTGGGGGGCTGGGATTTCAGCCTAGGCTTCTCTTTGCCCTGACTCTAGGGACTCAAAAGCATATTTTGGCTCAAAGGAGGAGTGGGGTGCTCATTTGTGGAGCACCTACTGTGTGCCAAGCCTTGCGCTAGACTCTTTCAAGTTACCTTACTTGATCCTTACAACCACCGTTCCCATTTCACAGATGGGGAAAATGAGGCCCAGATGGTTCGGAGGCTTTTCTGAGGCCACAATTCTCACACGCCTAGAATGTGCTCAGCCAGCACCTTGGAGACAGTTTCCGTCTCACTGGATGACCCTAATGGCCCTGCTGTTAGCACAGGGAGGAAATTAACCCCAGGGCGGTTAAGTGCAGCCCCTCAGGCCAGACTCGGGAGGGTGAAGCAGGGACTCACGTCCAAGCTCCACACACCAAGTGCTGAGCAGGACAGAGAAGGCGCTGGGTGAGGAAGGGGAGGGACACCATTTCTGCAGCAGCCACAGCACCTGATGTTCCTTTGTCCCTCAGCTCACGGGTGCCCACAGTGGCCCCGATTTCTTTATGGCCTGGGCGGCGGGCACGCTCCCCTGAGGCTGCTAGCGGACAGGTGGGGGCAGAGGAGCCGGGCACCACAGCCAGCCCCCCTCCTCGGCCGGGCCCCCAGCCGGCCTGCAGGGCACTGGGCACATGTGACTGTGGAGAATCGGCCCCTCCCCGCCCTCTCCCCGCCAGACCCTGCTTCGCCAGGCGGAGGAAAATGGCTGTGCGGGAAGGTGCTAAAAATAGCCGCCCGCCAACTTCCCCATCCTCACTGGCCACCACCTCGTCCCCAGGGGCCCTTCCGCAGGCCTCTGCCCTGAAGTCTGCAGTCTGCCTCCCGGCCAGTCCCCAAAGCCCGGTCATTCAGCCTGGGGCGTGATGTAGGGACCCCGGCAATGGTCACCACGCCGCTGCCATTGCTGAAGACCCAACGCTGCAGACACTCCCTCAACAGGAGGCGGGAGCATTACTGTCACCCCCCATTGATAGACGGGGAGCCCAAGCACAGCGGGGCACCAGCCCATCCACACACCAGTGCCATGAGCACACCTTGACGTTGACATGTCGCACCGTTTCCACCCCTGGCCAGTGCCTAGAAACACACTGGCCTGGCAACACTGGGGCCCACTAAGACACCGCACCGTCCCCACCCATCTGCGAGACCTCCTCCACCCATCATAAACGTCTTTACCCTCGTCACCTTCATGTTGAGTGGGCTGAGGAGGAGGAGGGGGGGAGGAGGGGTTGGTCTTGCTGTCTCAGGGGTGGCAGAAAATATGTGTGTAAATGGACCCGCACAGTTTGAGCCCATGTTCCAGGGTCAACTGTGATCGTGTGTCCGCACCACTTATTAAGCACCTACTATGCATCAGGCATCACCGGCTCTTCCCATCTCAGCCCCAGTCTGCCCGCTCAGCCCTGCGGGACCGCAAGCAGCGTCCTGCCCCTGACTGTGCCTGGGTGTCCCTGCTGCCATCCCGGTGTGGTGCGTGGGGACGAGCCGGCCGGGGCTGACTTTGGCTCAGCGTCTTCCCAGCGGCGGGACACTGCTCTCAGGGATGTCGTGAGGAGTACATGAGCGACCGTATGTGGCACGGAGCTGTTCCTCGACGCACGCTCCTTGCCCACTCTTTCAGGGTCCGGCCCACGCCCTCCATCAGTAAATACTTGCTGAATGTCTGGGCAGGCCCAGGAGGGGGTGACGTTACTTTTTAGGTAACTTCCATTCCACAGACGGCCACACCGGGGCTCAGAGAGGGAAGCCGACTCGCCCGGGGCACACAGCCAGCGAAAGGCTCCGCTCTTGCACCTCACAGCCCAGGGCTTTTTCCAGGGGCAGAACCAGCCCGCAGCTATGATTTGTTTGGCCCTCAGAGTTGCAACATAAAATTAAATCCAGCCAACATTTAAAAATCGGGAGCTTTCACTTGGAATTCAGATTTCCAGCTTCTTTGGGGAATGAGATGATCTGGCAGCGACAGACGGGGTCTGCAAAGCTGCTGCCCCCACCTTAGGCCTGCCCAGCTCCCATTCGGTAAGCTGTGCTGTCTCAGAGTGACCTTGGTGGCCCCAGTGGGGCCTGGCACACAGCAGGTGCTCAGCGAAGGAGGAAGAAGGGACCAAGACAGCGGGCAGAATGAAGTGCCTACCGGCCGTCCCTACAAAACCCTGCCCGGTGAGTGAGTTTGACACGGGGCTTCGAGTTCAGGAGCCGGCAGGCTTTGCTTTGGTCTTTAAACACCAGATCAACAGCACAAGCCTGGAAACCAGCCCAAAGCCCCCTGACCCGGGAGACCACGACGGGAAGTGTGGTCTCCTCGGCCCGGGGAGCTCCACCCGGCAGCATAGACCAAGGAGCTGGGGCGCACGCGCCTCCCGGGACGGGCCTCCCGGCGCTGGGCAGAAGGGGCAAGTCACAAAGAGATGCTGTGACACGTGAGATCACATTTCCTTTGGTATGTGTGAAATATTTTGTAATCCACTTAAACACGCGAAAGCTAAATCCAATGCGCACTGGCCACCTGGCATAGTGGACAGTGACTGGGCTGGGCACTGGGATGGCCTGTCCCCGTCCCACCTCCCCTGAGAACTCATGGTGAGGCCTGTCCGGGCCTCAGTTTCCTCACCCGCAGCACAGGTGGTCAGCGAGGAGCCCAGCAGCCCGAGTGATCCTGTTAAAATCCTAGTTCACCTGCATCCTGCCTCTGCCCCCAGCCCTCCACAGCCCTGCTGGGCGCAGAGTGAAAACCCAGGTCACCACAGTGGCCCAGGCCACACCCCTCCCTGACCTCACCTCCCTGTGCTCAGCCACGGCTACGCTGGCCTCTGCTGCATGCTCTAACATGGCAGGCTGGCTCCTGCCTCAGGGCCTTTGCACTGGCTCTCGCCTCTTCCTGGAATGCTCTTCCCTGGAATGTGCAGAGCTGCCTCCTTCTCAGCTGCAATCTGCTGCCCCAGTGCTCCTGCCCCCACGCTGCTCCACCTTTCTCTGTCACTAGGCACTGTCACCTGCCACCATTGGCAGAATGCATGTTTGTCATGTTCGTGTGTGTCTTCCCCATTCCTGCCAGGGCAGGGCCCTTTATTTTGGTCACTGTTCTCCAGGCTTCCCGAGAAGCGGTGGGTGGGAAGGGATGTGGTCTGGAGCACGTGAGAAAGAAGGGAGGACTTCAAGGCGGCAGCAACTTCCTCAGAGCAAATTTAGGAAAAGCTGAAGTGAAAAAGGCTTGGACAGCTGAGTGCTTCCTGCAGCCAGTCCCAGGGGCCAAGGGCATGTGTCCGTGTCTGTGTGTGACCCCATGTGTCTGTGCATGTCTGTGTGTGTGGGTGCATGTGACTGCGTGTGTCTGTGTGTACCCGTGTGTGTGTGTGTGTGTGTGTGTGTGTGTTGTGGGGGGAGGTGGATTCCGGAACGAGGGACCCCTCGGGGCATTGGGGGTTGAGCTAGGCGGTCCCTGACACAGCGGTTCTGGTTCTCGGATTGGATGCCCCGAGAGGCCCCACGCTGAGGGGCTCAGTGCTCCTGTCCATTCCTGCCCTGGGCAGCGTGACACACAGGGTGACATGTGAACTCTGGAGTCAGCCTTTCAGGGGCCCGTGCCCAGCTCCAACGCCTACTAACTGTGTGATCGTGTGGAAAAGGTTCAACCACACTGCACCTCCGTCTCACGATCTGAAAAATGGGGACAAGAGGCCACTTCCTGTCCTTGCTGCCAGGATTTGATGAATGAAGGCGTGTGGGGGGCTGAGACCAGCAGTTGCCCTCAGCTAATATTCACAGCTGCTATTAGTCTGAGATCCAGCCCGGTGAGACCCCAGCCTGCCTCAAGGCATGGGCGCCGGGCGAGGCAGAGAAGCTGGCAGCAGCCGCAGACTGGGGGTGAGGAGGACAGGCCCAAGGCTCCAGGGGAGGCCCCGCCCAGGCAGGGATTCCTCCCAGGAAGGTGGTCTCTGGGGGGCTAGTGGAGAGGGAGGACGGAAGGGGGGCTGCAGGGATGGGGCAGGGAGGACCAAGCCTCCAGGGAGAGAGGTAGGGTGATGGGGGCTTTGAGTTTGAGAAACTCCAGGAGGCCCATGTCCAGTGGGACCAAGGGATGAGGCTGGAGTGCAGCTACAGGGCCTACCTCACCTGAGTGCCAGGCTGTGCTGGACTTTGTCCTCAGCAGCTGGGAGCCATGGGAGGTGTTTGAACAGGGGCTTGGAGGCCTCAGCCCAGGGCTCCTGTCTGGTTCCAAGTCGATGGGGAGATACCATCATAGGATAGGCTGGAAAATGAGACGCTTTTGCACAAAACACTTAGAAAACAAGGCCAGAGCAGTTAGAACATGCTGCTCAGAGGAGTGGGAAAGGCCAGGGTGCAAAGGGGTCTAGGGAAGGGTGATCTGTGAAGGCTTCCTGGAAGAGAGGCCCTGGAAAGGAGCCTTAGTGGAGGTGATAAGAGACCTTGGACAAACCACTACCCTCTCTGGTCTCAGCTCCCAGCTGCCCTGCCAGGGGCTGGCCTGACCCGCCCCTGTGTCTCTCCCAGTCTGACATTCCGCATTCAGGGGTCGGGATGACTGGAATCCAACAGGGGCCGATTCAGATTCCTGATGTAGACCGAGAGCCTGCCTTGGTTTCCCTTCTGCACTGGGCTGGTGGGGGGGGCAGGGAGGATAATAATACTTGATTGTCAAGGGCTTTGCACGCCTCAGGGGCCAGATGCCAAGGATTGTTTTCCATGCTGGGAGGGTGGGCCTTTCCTGCCAGGAGAAAATTCCAAGCTCCCGCCAGGAAGGAGAAAGATCCTGCCACCCCCAGTGACCACACACCCGCCACCCAAACCCTGTGGCATCAACCGGTTCTTGCTCTTCTACTGCTCTCTGGGCCAAGGTGAAGGGAGCCTCCAGGCCTGGAGGAGAGGCCCTCGGCGCCTGCAGTGTGCCCAGGGGTGCCCGGCCTCTTCCCCTCCCCCTTGCCCCCTGCCCTGTTTTAGGTGCAGGCTCAGAGTTAGCCCCCAAGGCAGAGGCCTTGTGAATGTCCCCCAGCCTGGGTGGTAGAAAGAACAGGGGCTCCTGTCCTCTGGGACAACAGGATTGTTATTTGGGAATTTTCTGGTTCTAAGAGGTCCTGCTCCTAAAATTTCCTGAGTGCCAGTTTCCATGGTCTGATCTCTGCTTGCAAGATGCTGCATTCCAGAAATCAATCAGTTCTAAGAGTTCTTGGGACTATAATGGAAAATGTTCCAATATTTGATGTTCCTAGAATTTTCTGGTTGTAATTATGTGTGGCTCTAGAATTTTCTAGCTAAAAGGCACTGTCGTTCTGGAGGCCAGGATCCGGTTGTCTGTCATTCTGGAACAGGATGGGGTTGCTGGGGGGTGGCCCGGGGGCGGAGCTGGGGAAGGGGTGGTGGCCTGGTGGCGGGTGGCGCAGGGGCAGGCCAGGTGCACTGGTGTGGGTGTTGGCAGCAGCTCCGGTGCTGACAGCTGGGCAGGGGCCGCTGCCTGAGCCCATTGTACCTGGCCTGGGCCCAGGAAGGGGAGGGGACAGGGACAGGGACAGGAGGGGGACCCAGAAGAGGCCCAGTTGAGAGCCTCCCACAGTTCTGCCATCTGCTTCCTCCTCTGTGACCCTCCTGTTGCCCACTGAATTCACAGTGGCTGACTATGCCGGGTCCACCTTGGGCCGTCCCCCAGTGAACAAGCGGGGAGTCCAGGGACATTCGGGGGCTGAGGGGTTCCCTGTCCCACTGAGGCAGAGACAGTCCGGGATTCCCCATGGCCAGTCCAGGGCTCTTCCTATGTTTCTTGTGTCGATCAGCCCCTCAGACCGCTCTTGTTCCATGGATGTTTGGTCTCTGGTCATAGACCGGCCCCCCACCATTGTCCCCTCAATGCCCTGGCACCCCTGGTCTTTGCCAGGAGCTCAGAACTTGACGTAGGGAGGCCTCAGCCTTCCCATCTGGGCGGTGGGGGTGGACACACAGCCCCTCCTACCCCGACGGTCTCGCCCTGGGGCTGGCTTCGCCCTGCCCCAGGCTGCCCTGTGCCCTGGCTCCTGTGGGGAGGGCCCTGCCCCTCCCCAGGCCCTGTTGGCGGGCTCCCAGTGGCCGTGGGAGCTGGAATTCGGAGCGGTCCCTGGCGTGTGCGTGCTGCTTCCCGCCTGCCGGGGCACCTCCTCTGACTCGGGGCCAGGAATTCCTCCCGCTCGCTCCCCACAAGCCCCGGGGGAAGGGGTTGCTGTGGGAAGGACAGAGCACATGTTGGAAGTCAAGACTGGGTAGTGGGGGGGCGTGGTGCCTGGCAGGGCAGGCTGGGGTGGGCTGGGGGGGAGGAAGGGGGTGGACTCTGGCTGTGTCCCCCATCCCTTCTCTTCAACGGCATCATTTCAGCCCTTACATGGGCACGAATGATAACAGTTTTGGATTCCTTCAGTGCCCTTCTATGGATTCATTCACTAGGTCAACAAGTATTTAGTGAGCGCCTACTATGTGCTAGGCACTGCTCGAGGTGCCGGGGACACAGCTGTGAGTGGGACAGAGAGAAGCCCTGTCCACACCACATGGGGGTCACATTCTTGGGTGAGGACAGACCGGATCTGGGAGATACGCACAGAGGGAGGTGTGCAAAGACCCAAGTCCCATGGGTGCTGGGGCAGCGAGCGCCCGGCAGGGGCCTGCTTCTGCAGCGAGATCGGGAGGGTCTCTTGGCGGAGCCGCCTTCAAGGAGTCATTAGACGGAGGCTAGGGAGAAGGGGAGAGGCTGGAACTGGCCTGGAGGACAAATCAGCCCGGAGCCTTGCAGCTGGGAGTGGGAGGGGGCGGACGCCGAAGCACCTTGAAGCCAGGGCGGCATCTTTGCTTTACTGTTCAATGTCATTCATCTTTTAGGGCTAGAAAGGCCTTTCTGGCTGCTGGGTGGAGAATGGCCCCTGGGGAGTAGGGGTGTGGGGAGGTGAGCCAGGAGCAGCTGCCACAGTCCAGGTGAGAAAGGGTGGAGGCTGGGACTGGACGTGCTAGAGTGAGCAGGTTCTGGAGACGTTCTAGAGGGGAGTTTGCAGGTGGACACGACACGGCCAGGGGTGCTGTTTAATGTTTAACAACTGGCTCTCTGTGGGAGCAGGATCCCTGATTTGCTGCATTTGCCATTTTCTGTGATGTAAATAGACCTACCATGGTCAATTTCAAGCTACCAACATAAAGTCCCTGACTGGGGAATCAGGGGGAGAGAAGCATGATCATCCTGTAGCATTTCCACTGCACAGATACAGCAGGTGTAAATGGCCTCACGACACAGGTAGTAGTGAAATGTGGCAAAATAATGAGGAAGTGATGAGTTTTGAGTATTTATTTAATCGTGAGTTTAAGTATTTTGACATTTAATAATGGCTGTGTTGGCTGGGCACAGTGGCTCACGCCTGTAATCCTAGCACTCTGGGAGGCCGAGGCGGGAGGATCGCTTGAACTCAGGAGATTGAGACAAGCCTGAGCAAGAACAAGACCCCGTCTCTACTAAAAATAGAAAAAAGTAGCCAGGCATCTGTGGCCCATTCCTGTAGTCCCAGCTACTCAGGAGGCTGAGGCAGGAGGATCACTTGAGCCCTGGAGTTCAAGGCTATAGTGAGCTGTGATCCTGCCACTGCACTCCAGCCTGGGTGACAGAGTGAGACCCTGTCTCTCAAAAATAAAAATACAAATAAATAAATAAAAGCCAGCTTGCAAAATTCATGAGATTTGGCACTGGCTAGGGCAGCCAGCTCCTGCACATGCGGTGCAGAGACAAGGCTGTGGAGGAGCACCCAGGGGAGGAGGATTCTGAGTCGTGCTCCCCACCCCCTCCTCCAGACTGAGTTCCTGGGGACATGGACCATGCATGTAGCCTCTGGTCTCTAATCTGAGGGCAGCACCTGCTTTCTCCTACCTTCATGCCTCTAATGCCACCCTGACCCAACAGGGTGCAGGACAGAGTGGCCCCAGCTGGGCAAGATGTCCCAGGGAACACACTTGGAGACAGGAGGGCTGGGTCCATCCTGCATCTGCCCCTCACTTGCTATGTAACCTTGGGATGTGGGCCTCAGTTTCCCTGTCTGTAAAAGGAGGCACTTGGTCCAGAGGTGCTGGGCTGCCTTCCTCCTCCAGTGGGGCCTTTCCAAGGCATGTGCCAGTGATCTTCCAGGGGCCTTTGGTCACTGACAGGGGTTGGCGCCAGGGCTAGGGATGTATGTCCAGGTGCCCACTGGGCCCCCACCTCAGCTTGCCTGGTCGTCTAGCTGTGCTACCCGGAGCAGTCCAGTTTGCTAATGACGTCACTGGCTGGGAGACAGTGACCTAAAGTGGGGGTTTCTCTGCCCTAGGTGCCTCCGGCTCAGCGCCAGGCCTGCTTCTTACAGGGAGCCTTCATTGGTTACTTTCCTACTCTGAACACCTCCCAGCTAACCCAGACCCTCACTGCGGGCCATGTTTTGATCTGAGTGTGAGCCGGGCCTCCCCAAGCCAACCCAGAGCACCCAGAAGGCAGGACAGGGGTCTCCAGGGTGGAGCAAGGAGTCCAGCCCAACCCTAACCAGCTGCATGACCTTGGGCAAGTCACTCTCCCTTGCTGGGCCTCAGCTCCTCTCCTGGAATAGGGGTCTGTTCCCAAACTGGTCCTCCAAGCACCTCACAGTGCAGAGGGGCAGGAGGCCTGACCCAGAGCAGGTGGCCCTGAGTCTTGTGGCTGCAAGAAGTGATTCCATCAGTGGTGTGGATAGTTCAAATGTCCCTCTACTTGCATGGCTTTCACCGCTGTGGATGAGCTGATGTTGCCTAACTTTCACCTCCAGGGCCCGTCCTGTCCCTAGCTGCCTCTGCCACACTCCCCAGAGCTCTGGACCCCCCTGGCCATCCCCAGCACCACTGTCCACCTGTTGTTTAAGTTAAAAACCCACTGGTCACTCTTGTTGCACACAGTGACACGTATAGCAAATCTCACGCCAAGCACAGAAAGCCCTTGAGCACAGACGAGCACACGCTGGCTCTAGTTACGCGGAGGTCAGGAACAGGTGGAGGCCAGGGTGGTACTCAGGAGAGTGGTGACTGTCGGGGGTGGGGGGTCCTGACCAGAGGGAGAGCTAGGGCAGCTTTGAGGGGCCGGAAATGTTCTCTGTCTTGATCTTGGAGCCGGTTTTACTGGTATGTTGAGTTAAAAAAAATCTTATCGTCTTGAGTCTTCTCTTCCCTCCTCTACTGCATACAGCAAATCAGATAAAAATCCCAACTCTCATACACCTTCCATTCTAGTGGGGCAGAGTGGGTGGGCAGACATCAAACAAGAAAAACTAGTAAATGCGTCCTAAATCAGATGGCGGGAAGAGCTGGAAGAACAGGGGTGCAGGGTCAGGGAGATGTGGGCACCGGGTGCGGGGTGGATGTGGAGCTGCTCTGTGGATGGGATGGTCTTGTTTGAACAGGGCCCTGAAGGAAGTGAGGGAAGAGCCATGAAGGTCTCTGGGGGAAGGGTGTTGGCCACGAGAGGGAACAGCGCGTGCAAAGGCTCCTAGGAGGGAAGTTCAGCAGAGGGGGTATGCACCAGTGGTCGGTGGCTGTGCTGGGTTAGAACAGGGCACGGTGAGCGCTAAGGAGGACGGAAACCAGGGGAGGGCATTGCAAGTGAAGGGGGCTTGACATTGTAGGCTGGGTAGTCCCCTGGTGTTACTGCCTGTGCAGCACCCTGTATCCCCGCGCCCAGCCCGGTGTCTCATCCACACCCCGTCGCCCACGTGACAGATGAATGAGCAAACAGCGCCTATTCTGGCCTCGACACACCAGCCCCACCCTTGTGTATCAGGCGCCCTTGGCCACGAGGTTTTGTTTGGACACTACTTTCTCCCCTGGATACTCTCTGGAGCTGTTCCCTGGCAGGAGGTGGGAAGAGCGTGGGCCGGGCCAGATCTCATCTTGCTTCCACGCTGGGTGGCCTTGGCTCACTCCTTGCGGCCCTGAGTCAGCTTCCTGGTCCATACGTGGTATTGGGGTGTTCAGCCTGGGCAAGGCTGCTGGGCCCCAAGTGAGGCACAGGGCCGGCCCTCGGCAGGTGCTCGGAGGCTAAGTCTGCGCTGCTGCGCTGGGTGCTTGGGGGCCCCTGATGTAGGGTTGCATGCAGGAAGAATTCTTAGAGATGAGTAATTAACTGGGGGCTCCAGGGATTTGGATGTGGCCTGTGTGACTTGGGGAAAGTCACCTCCCCGCTCAGATCCTTGCTTGGTTCCAAGAAAAATGGCATCTGCCTTTCAGGGCCAGGGACCGGGAAAGGGCGCCGGGGCTCGGGAGCCCCACCTGGGAACGGGAGGTGTGGGGAGCGCCGGCGGCTGGGGGCGGGCGGCAGCTCAAAGTGTCTGGGCAGACAATGGGCACTGTGTGCCTGTGTGCGGGGCAGCAGGGTGGGGCGGTGCGGGTGGCAGAGTGGCTCCCCGGCAGGAATGTGCCTGGCCTGTCTGGGAATGTGAGCGCACGGTGCCCTGCGGTGGGCTCCTGGCTGGCAGCCCGCCCACCTCGCCACTGGGCGGTTCAGAGCCTGGCATGGGCCACAGAGGGAATGGCCGACCCGGCTTCCCTGGGTCCCCCACCCCGTGAGCCTGAGCAGCCCCTCTGGGCCTTGGAAGAACGATGGGGGTGGGGCCATCGAGCTCCCGTTTGCCCCTGACCTGCGGGGGCCTCCGTTTCCCCACCTGTGTAAAAGAGCTCTGATCCCTGCCGGGCTTGCCTTGGTTTGTTGAAACATCCCTCACCTCGCTGCCCAGTCGCCTCCTTCACTCTCCCTTTCTGTCCTCGTGGAGTCGGCTCTTGGGCTGTCTTGGCCACCACTCTGTCCCCAGTCCCAGAACAGAGCCTGGCCGAGGCCGTGCTCAGTAGGAAGTGGCTGAATGACGGTGTTTCCATCAGGAATCAGATTATTTTCTGTTGGCTGCCCCCAGGTCCCTTCCCCGCTCCTCCCACCCTGCCTGTTGGGGGGTGCTCTGGGCGGTGGGGTCGCCAGCAGGAGGCGCTGCAGCTGGAGGGGAGGTGGGAGCTCCCCTCCTTCCCAGAGCCGCCCGCAGCTGCAGCATGCTCCCTGGCCTTCGTCCTGCTCCAGCTCCCACTGGCCCCTCCTTGGCCCCACGGGACGAGAACATCTCCTGCCGTTGCCTCGGCTCAGATGTGGCCCCGTCAGCCTCTCACTAAGATTTCTTTTTGGAATCCTCCCATGTTTGTTTCCTGCCAGGCCGCTGACATGTGTCCTCGCTTTGTCCCCCCCATCTCCAGACTAGGCAGCTTTCATGATCCCCATTTTACAGATGAGAACACTGAGGCCCAGAGAGGTGCCGTGGTGGGTGGGCTCCAAGCCTTGTGGGTGGGGAGTGGGTGGGGAGTGGCAGCATTTGAACCTGTGTCTCTTACTCTAGTGTCTGGCGTCTTTGGTCCTGGGCAACACTCTTTGTAGCTTTTCTTTTCTTTTTTTTTTTTTTGAAACAAAGTCTCGCTCTGTTGCCCTGGGTAGAGTGTAGTGGTGTCATCACAGCTCACTGCAACTTCCAGCTCCTGGGCTCAAGCGATCCTCCTGCCTCAGCCTCCCGAGTAGCTGGGACTACAGGTGTACACCACGATGCCTGGCTAATTTATCTATTTTTAGTAGAGATGGGGGGGGAGTCTCACTCTTGCTCAGGCTCGTCTCGAACTCCTGACCTCAAGCAATCCTTCCACCTCTGTCTCCCAGAGTGCTAGGATTACAGGCGTGAGCCACCACGCCCGGCCTATTTGTAGCTTTTCTGATGATCACAGTAATAAAAACTTAGAGAGCTCAGGTGGAATGCCCAGCTGATAATAACAATAATCACAGTCATGTTCCCTGACTCTGTCCAGCTGAGCCCTGGGCCCTGCGCCAGCACCTGGCTCGAGGCGTCTCCCTCGCTCCTCTCTGTGGTCGGGACCATGGAGGGGGCAGAGTGGGCCAGGGGCCTGCTCACCTCAGGCCTGCAGTTACGGCTGCCAGGGTGAACCAAGGTCTGGGCGCCTCTGAGGTCGGTCTCTGCCCACCCCAGGGGACTGTCTCCACCCTGCAGCCAGGGGAGCAGACTGTTCCCCTTCCGGGGACTCCCCGGGCCAGTGAGTCCAGGAGCCAAGACTGCTCATGAGTGGCCCAGGCAGCTGGATGACTTCATGGGCCTTTCCCACTCCTGAGTCACCCGAGACTCACTGACCCTGTAGGCACCCTTGGAGGAAGGGGAGGCGGCCGGCTCGGCTGGGTGGGCTGGTGGGGACTCAGGGCTGGGCTCTGTCACCTAACGGTGCTGGGGGAGTTGGGGAAAGAGGCGGGGTGTGGCCCTAGCTGGCAGTGTTGCCGTTGGTGTGCTGTGTGAGGGCATCAGCCCCTGCCCCTCTCTGGGCCTCCAGGACCACATCACCCCTCTGGGGGGGTTAGCTCTTCAGAGCCCCCCTATTCCAGCTTGGGCCTGCTAGAATTGGCCAGCATGGGCCCCTGGATGTGTCTGCTCCACAGTGAAGGATGGAATATGTCCGTCTCTCTGCCTCCTGCCCGCCCCAACCCTGCGCAGGTGTGAATCAGCCCAGGGGAGGAAGCTGACTCACCTTCCCCACCTGGCCCAGAGAAAGGGCCACTTTCCCTTCCCTGGGGGTTGGAATCGAACTTGAACTTGACTGTTACTCTCAAAAGAGAGCAGCTGTGCCACGGGGGGAGCACACAATACAAGGACTCAGGGAGTCGGGTCCCCAGGGGAGTCCTGAGCACCTGCCAAGCGTCAGGCATTACCTCCTGGAACCCGTAAACCGCCCACTGTCAGCGCCCGCACTTTGCAGGTGGGAGACTGAGGTTCAGAGGTGGGGAGTGACTCACCTCGGGTCACACAGCCCAGTGGGTGCCTGTGGAGGGAGGTCTGATGGATTCTCGTTCTTGGGGGAATTTTCTTCCTGTCCCATCTTGTCCCCCTCAGCCCTCGCTGTGAGTTCAGCCCCCCTCCCTTGGAGACCAGGAGGGGTTGGGGGGACAGGGAAGGGGTAAGCTCCCCCTTCGTGCCCCTCACGAATTCAGCCTTCCCTGACCATTCTGCTTTCATGAATCTTCAAATAGCCTGATGATTAATTAATCACCCAAGACCCCTGGGGCTCGGTCGGATGCACCTGGTGTCTGTGACCAGGGCACCCTCTCCCCAGGACCCCAGCCCCCCAACCCCAGAGTGAGCAGGGAGGCACACGGATGAGGTCTGCCAGACTCAAAGACAAAGGCAGGGATGTCATTGTCATCGCTGTTGGCAAACCCTGCTCTGTCCTGGGCTCTGGGCCCCAGCACGGCCTGCAGGGGACGGGGCAAGGGGCAGAGCAGGGGGCCATCAGGAAGGAAGACCCCCAGGGCCAGGCAGGGCTCCTCCTGGCCTCAGCTGGACCGGCCCGTGCAGACTCTGGGGACACACTGGGAGCGCCACGCGTGTCTGTCTTAGCACCCGGCAGCACCTGCAGGGCAATCTGAACCCCGCAAGTGTCTGCTGCTGGGTGGAGGATGGACCCAGCCTGGGTTCTGACCCCCTTTCCCACGAGCCCGAGCCTCAGTTTCCCTCATCTGTAAACAGGGCCGCTCATTCCTGTCTGCTTTCCTCAGAGGATAACTATGGGGGCTGCAGCTGGTGGCGGTGGGGAGGGTCTTGTTGAGAAGCAGTAGGACAGGCCGCGTGTCTCCTAATTCAGGAGGTGACCTGGACCTAACTGTTTCTTCTGTCAGCCTCAGTTTCCTCAACTATAAAACAAGGTCTTGGGCTCTGGGAATGCCCAGGACTCTTGAGGACCCTGTAATGGGCAAGTGGGTCACTGGTGCCATGTAGAGCCCCCTCCCCTCCGTGTCCCCACCACGCCCCAGGTGCCCAGCTCTTACCCCAGAGCAGGTGGGAGGCGCGTCACGTGGAGGTCCCAGGGCCCTACGACGACTTCTGCCCTGGGCAGCCAGGCAGGGCCAGGGAGGCATCAGCGCTGCTGTGCCGACTGTTCCCACCTCCCGCTGAGGGGACCCTGGGCCCCCAGAGAACTGAGACATTGACCCTGAGAGGCAAAGGAGCTTTGAAACCATCTTGTCTTCTGGGATTTTAGAATATTTTTAAAAGTTAAAATGATTTGGTAACACAAGTGATGCGTAAATCTGTAGACACACTGTCCTTGTAGCAAGACCTAGTGACAGAGAAGGTGCGTTGGCCTTCCCACCCTGTGCGGGTGGAATAGGGTCCCCAACATTTATGCCTGCCCAGCACCTCTGAGCATGACCTTATTTGGAATAAGGGTTTTTGCAGATGTAATTAGAGTAATGATCTCAAAATGAAGTCATACTGGATTGGGGTGGATCCTAAATCCAGTGAGCGTGTCCTTATAAGAGAAAGGAGAGGGAGATTTGAAAACAGAGACGCAGCAGGAGGAGGCCACATGAAGTCAGAGTCAGACGTTACGAGCTGCAGAAGCTGGAAGAGGCCAAGACAGACTCCCCCAGATCCTTCAGAGGCAGCAGGGCACTGCCGACACCTTGGCTTTAGACTTGTCTCCTCCAGAACTCTGAGAATAAATGTCTGTTGTTCAAGCTGCCTGGTTTGCGGTGATTTGTCACGGCAGCCACGGGCAACCAACACCCTCCTGGCCCACCGCCCTTCTCCATCTGCTGCGTGTCCCGTTCTCTCTGCCGTCCACGCATAGCTATGGGGAGTTGTGCACAGGCGTCAACAGCCACGTTCCTGATGTTGTGTCTTGTAAATGGCTCTCGTCTGCCTCACGAGTACCTGGCAGGTGGCTCTGAGCTCATGCTCCTAAAGCTGACTCTGCCCTTTTGTGGCCACGGCCAGTCCATTGGTGGCTCACATCCGTTACTTAGTGGGTCCTCGCTGGTGGACGTGGAGGCAGTACCACCTCTCCTTGGTTATACACAAGGCCACATGCTTGATTATTTCTGGAGGCTAGAAGTTTCCTCAGAAGGACAATTGCTGAGTCAAAGGGTAAGCCCGTTTGCAATTTCATTGGTGCTGTCAAATTGAGCCAAAACGCACTAGGAAGTTAGAATCTTAAGGAGGAGAGAAGCATAGAAAGTGACTTTTGGATTTTATAGTGTTGGATCCTTCCAACCCCAGAATCATGAAATTTTGTTTTATTTTATTTATTTATTTATTTATTTTTTGAGACAGAGTCTTGCTCTGTTGCCCAGGCTAGAGTGAGTGCCGTGGTGTCAGCCTAGCTCACAGCAACCTCAAACTCCTGGGCTTAAGCGATCCTCCTGCCTCAGCCTCCCGAGTAGCTGGGACTACAGGCATGTGCCACCATGCCCAGTTAACTTTTTCTGTATATATTTTTAGTTGTCCATATAATTTTCTTTCTATTTTTAGTAGAGACGGGGTCTCGCTCTTGCTCAGGTTGGTCTTGAACTCCTGACCTCAAGCAATCCTTCCACCTTGGTCTCCCAGAGTGCTAGGATTACAGGCGTGAGCCACCAATCCCAGCCTATTTTATTTTTTTTAGAGATAGTATCTCACTCTGTCACCCAGGCTGGAGTGCAGTGGCGCGATCATAGCTCACTGTGACCTCAAACTCCTAGGCTCAAGCAATCATCCCGCCTTGACCTCCCAAAGCACTGAGGTTGCAGGCATGAGCCACCACATTTGGCCTAGAATTATGGAATTTTAGGAGAGGAGGACATCTACCCTGGGGTCTCACGCGGGACCCAGGAGCAATAACTCCCAAGCCCTGCCTGGGATTCTGTGCCCCTGGGGTGGGCAAGGAGAAAGCAGCGGAGACAGGACAGGGGACTCTGGAACCCTGGGGCTTCTGAGAAAGCCTCTCCAGCCTGGCACCTGGCTCCCCTGCTCACTGTGGCTGCCCCTTTCCAGCTGAGGTCCTGGGCCAGTTGGGCCCCAGTAGCCACACACAATGGCCCCTCTGTACAAAAGAAAATGTGAACGGAAAGAGCAGGGTGGGGGCTGCCTGCACTGGTGGTGCCTGCTGGCCTGGCTGGAGCTCTGGGGTCTGGACACAGGCTCTGGGATAGACAATGGTTGCCTCCCGTGAGGTCCCCTCCATCCTCACTTTGGTGGCTTTAGAATATGGCCTCCCCCCAGTTATTTGACACTCTTCTTACTGAGAGATGGGGGGATGTCTGTGTCTCCTTCCCTTGAATCTGGGCTCTATGGGTGCTTGGTTAATAGGTGGCAATGGTGTCATGTCAGGTTCTGGGCCCAGGCCATAAGAAACTGCGACTTCCACTTCCCACCTCTAGGGATGCTCACGCTTGGAGCTCAGCCACCATGCTGTGAGGAAGCTCAACAGTCCCATGGAAAGGCCCACGTGGGGAGGAACAGAGGCCCCCTGCTGTCAGCCCTGGCAGAGCTAAGGGGTCATCCAGCCCCCACTCAAGTTGCCCCAGCTGACGCCTCATAGAGCAGAGATGTGCCTTCCCCGCTGAGCCCGCTGAACTCACAGATTTGCGAGTGAAACAAATGATGGCTCTTGTTTTAAATCACTAGATTTTGGGATCAGTTGCTACATAGCAAGAGACAACTGGAACACGCTTATGACCAAAAAAGTCACCAGCAGTGCCTGAAGGCTGGGTTAGGAGCACAGGCTTTGGGGTCAGACTCATCAGCATGTGCCAAGACCTGTCTGCCTCAGCGTCTGCATCTGCAGATGGCGACCGTAATCGCACTCGTCTCATGAGGTTGCTACGAGGCTAAAACAAGACGATGTGTGTGGAGCCTGGTGCCCGGTAAGTGCGTAGTGAATGGCAGCTGCTGTGACATTACCATTACTGCTGTTATTGTCCCTGGCAGTAGAAAGTGACTCTCTCCAGGCTGGCTGCACTGAAACAGGCAGATCCTTCCTTGTTCATTCCTTTGGGAACTTCCTCCTCTAGGAAGCCTTCCCTGACCACCCTGGGCTGAGACGCCACTCTTCTGTGCACCTCCAGCCCTGGGTGTCTTCTGTGCTACCCCCAACAAGGGTCCCACTGTGCTCGCTCACTGCCTGTCTACAGACACCAGACTGCGACCTCCTTGAGGGCCTCACAGCAGAGCCAGCAAGTGGTTGAAGTGTCCAAAGCTAGGACACGGTGTGTGTACACACAGGTGGGGGACCTGGAGATGCTTATGTAGCTGAGCGATCCTCAGCAGCCAGTATCCCCTGAGTGTGCACCTGGGTGGGCCTCGTGTGCAGGCCTCTGTGTAAGTCAGTGTGCCTTGCGGGGTGTGTGTGCACGTTTGCACACACGTGAACACCTGCTGGAATGTCTGCATGAAAGTCTGTAGGTAGAGTGGGCATGTCTCTGTGCACGGTGTGGGCACATGCTTGTGTGCACACCACCGTGCATTTCATGTTCATAGTGTGTGCTCATGCAATTGCACGAGTGCCCGTGTGCATGGGTGTGTCCATGTGCCTGTGCCCTCATGCTGGGTGCATGCCCTGTGGGCCGGGCCAGGCTGCTGCAGGGGGAGTGTAGGGTAGCAGCTGCTACATCCGGGGCCCACCAGTCCTCATTTGAGAACTAAAAATAGCCCATGCCCAGCCCTGTCCTGGCGGCAGGGGGCCGATGGGCAAGCCCCACAGGGCACCCCAGCCAGGCTGTTGCCCTCATCCCTTTTTGGGCCGCCGCCCTGCCTGCCCTTCCCCACCTCGGGCTCCCATGAGCTCATGCAGGCCCTGCCCAAGCAGGGCAGGGAGGGGGTGGGGAGGTGTGGAGTCGCCGCCTGCCGGGCCGAGGCCCTGCCCATGTCCAGGCGGCTGGACACCAGCAAGGCCTGATAAGGTCAAGCGTGGAGTGGGGTCCGCCCCTCCCTCCAGCCAGGGCCAGCCGGGCGGACATGAGTCAGCACAGGGGGCATCAGGCAGCCCAGGCCTGACCACTGGCTGGTGACAGGCAGGCCAGGAACTGGTCAGACGGAATCACCTGCCCGGTCGGCCAAGCCCTGACCTCATTCTCCACCTTGAGGAGTCCCACCTCCACTTCCGCCCAGAAAGCCCCTCTGGAGGCCCCCAGCTGGCTTCCTGCCCCGGTCTGGTCATCGCCTTGGCCTCAGGAGGGCCGACGCTCACCCCCGCAGGAGGGCACTTCCTGGTTTAGCTGTAGCACCCCGAGGGTTCCCTGTGCCCCTTCCTCAGGAAGTCCTCCCGACCCCCCACTCCCTCTCAGAGCCCCTCACTCTGCAAAGTCAAGACCTGTTTACTTGTGTCCAGACCTGAGCTTCTTAAGGGCTGGGAGGTGTGTATTTTCCGTCTCTGTTCATATTGTACTCCCTCACTGGGTCCCACTGCAGCCCGGCGGGGGGAGGTCATTGTTGGCCTTTACGGGGAGGAAGCCGAGGCCAGGCATGGGACAGTGACGGAGTCTTCACTCTGCGAGCCTCGTGGGGGTGCAGCTCAGCTCCACAGGGCAAGCCAGGCAGGACTGGGACAAGCTGGTCACAGCTAGGCATCAGGGCCAGTCTGCCACTGAGTCCCACCCCAGCACTGTGAGCCCAGGGTCCTGCTGAGGTGAGGAGAGGGCACCAGGGTGGCACAGGAGAACTTGGGAGGGAGGGGTCATCGGCAGTTCCATTTAACAGATGAGGACACTGAGCCTGGGAGAGGTGGCGTGATGGGCCCAAGGACACAGCGAGGAAGAGCCCAGGCAGGTCTTAAGAAACACTCTCTCGTGTGCTCGTGGACACCCTCGTGGCACTGTGTGTAATAGTGAAAGAGGAAAAATGGCCCTGGACGCCTGCCAGTCCTCTGTTAGCGCCCTCCACACAGAGGGACGTGGAAGGGGGGGCTCCGTCCGCACTGACCACGTGGGGGCCCAGACCAATGGAAGAAGCTCGTTTCAAACACCTCGTAACAGACAGACAGTTTCACATGTGTTTACACACACAGAGGCAGTGGGGCTTTGTGGGTAGTTAAGGGCCTCACTTCTGGGGCCAGTGGCCTGGGTTTGAGCCCCAGCCTTGCCACATAGTGGCTGGGTGACCTGGGGCAAAGATTGAACCTCTCTGTGTCTCAGTTCCTCATCTGGAAAGCAGAGCTCATTCTAGCACCTACCGCACAGATGGGTTGTGAGGATGCAGTGAGTTCAGATATGCAAGGCGTTTAGAACAGTGCTTACGTGTAGTAAGTACTTTTTAGACAAAAAAAATATATATATGTATATATATATATTTTTTGAGACAGAGTCTCGCTTTGTTGCCCAGGCTAGAGTGAGTGCTGTGGCACCAGCCTAGCTCACAGCAACCTCAAACTCTTGGGCTCAAGCAATCCTCCTGCCTCAGGCTCCCGAGTAGCTGGGACTACAGGCATGCGCCACTATGCCCAGCTAATTTTTTCTGTATATTTTTAGTTGGCCAGGTAATTTCTTTCTATTTTTAGTAGAGACAGGTGTCTCGCTCTTGCTCAGGCTGGTCTTGAACTCCTGACCTCGAGCGATCCACCTGCCTCGGCCTCCCAGAGTGCTGGGATTACAGGTGTGAACCACCGCGCCCGGCTTAGACAAAAATATTTTTAACAAATATATTTTTGTGGAGATAGGGTCTCACTATGTTGCCCAGGCTGGTCTCCAACTCCTGGCCTCAAGCCATCCTCCTGCCTTGGCCTCCCAAAGTGCTTGGATTACGGGCGTGAGCCACTACACCTGGCCATTACATACTTTTTAAAAAGTGTAAATTCAGAGAAAAATATTCTTGAAAAGTCCGCACTACAACTGTATTAGTCTCTTTTTTTTTTTTTTTTTTGAGACAGAGTCTCACTCTGTTGCCCAAGCTAGAGTGCCGTGGCATCAGCCTAGCTCACAGCAACCTCAAACTCCTGGGCTTAAGCAATTCTCCTGCCTCAGCCTCCTGAGTAGCTGGGACCACAGGCATGTGCCACCATGCCCGGCTAATTTTTTTCTATATATAGTTTTAGCTGTCCAGATCATTTCTTTCTATTTTTTTAGTAGAGACGGGGTCTCACTCTTGCTCAGGCTGGCCTCGAACTCCTGACCTTGGGCGATCCACCCACCTCTGCCTCCCAGAGTGCTAGGATTACAGGCGTGAGCCACCGCGCCTGGCCCTGTATTAGTTTCTTATTGGGACTGTAAGGAATGACCACAAACTTAGTGGTTTAAAACAACACACATTTATCTTGCGGATCTGGAGGTGAGAAGTCTGAAGTGGGTCTCGTGGGCTAAAGTCAAGGTGTGGGCAGGGCCACCGCCTTCTAGGGGGTCTTCCTTGCCTTTAGCTCCTACAGCTTCTGCACTCCTCGGCCCGAGCCCCTTCTTCCCCTTCAAAGCCAGCAGCATGGTGTCTTGGGTCTCTGACTCTGACACTCGCTCATCTGCCTCCCTCTTCCACATCGGGGGACCCCGTGATTACCCTGGGCCCAGCCAAATAATCCACGATAATCTCCTTCTTTCCAGGTTCAAGGAGCTGGGAACACAGTGGTGAGCACAGCAGACCCTGTCCTTGCAGCACGGTGGCGGGCAGTGACTCCACACACAGCTCTGTGACGTGTCCGGAGGGGATAAGTCCCGGGGCGCACAGGCAGGGGTTTGTCTGTACATTGTGGCCCCTTCCCAGCCAGAGTATGTTTGCGTATTTCTTCTAGGTGACTCTGAGTCACAACGTCATTGATCTTCCTGTCCATTTGCCGTGGGACTTTAGGCTAATGGCCTGAGCTCTCTGCTCTCTTCACCAGAGGAGTCAGTGGGGCGCTGGGCCTCTCCTGGTAGTGCTGCACCTTGCCCAAGGGACGCCATGAATTCCCGGTGTCCTGCCTGCGGCCCCCGCCGTGGGCAGGTTGTCCTGGGAGAGTCCCAGACACAGGCTCTGCTGTTGGGGGTTGTTGCAGCCCCCATCTGGACCGGAGACTCAGGGGTGGAATTGCTTCTACCCGGAACCCAGATGGTCTCTGGACCTGGGATGGGGCCATTCCCGGAAGGAATCCAGCTGCTCCCAGCCCAGCTGAGCAACAGGAGTGTGGGGGTGTGGCTGGGGCCGGAACTGCCCCACTAGCTCCAGGAAGAACCTGAGAATGAGGCTGGGGCCTGGGGCCTGGAGCTGGGGCTATGACAGACACCAGGCTGTGCCTCCTCAGCTGAGACCGGGAGGGCCTGGGACAGAGCCGGGGGTTGGGGGTTGAGGACCTGGCCCCCAGCTCTGAGCCAGCTTCCATAACTCTGGTTGTGTGACTCAGTTTCCTCATGCATAAAATGGGGATTGGAACCACCTCATCGCATGGAGTAGCTAAGGACCTCGAGTGCATCATGTACATGGGGGTGGCTGGGGAGCTGGGGGTGGCTGGCATCCAGTGGGCCTTATCCAGACTTAGCGCCCCTCCCCCATCCTCTCTAGCTCCCAGGGAGCTGGCCCCAGGCGCCAAGGACACCTGCAAATGCTCCTTCATGTCCCAGGCTCAGAGAATGAAGCAAGGGAACAATTAGAACAAACAAACAAACAACCATTTACTTGCTGAAGAGCTGATATATTCACATGTCCAACAATCAAAATACATCAAAGGGTACACAGTGGGAAGTTCCCTTCCCACCCATCCTCCAGCCCGTTTCTTGGGTACATCCTCCCGGAGCCGGCCTGTGCGGATAAACTGGAAGATAGATTTTTTTTTTTTTTTTTGAGACAGGGTCTTGCTCTGTTGCCTGGGCTGGAGTGCAGTGGCATCACGATAGCTCACAGCAACCTCAGCCTCCTGGGCTCAGGCAGTCCTCCTTCCTCAGCCTCCCCAGTAGTTGGGACTACAGGTGCTCGCCAGCACACCCGGCTAATTTTTCTATTTTTAGTAGAGACGGGGTCTCGCTCTTGCTCAGGCTGGTCTCAAACTCCTGAGCTCAAGTGATCTTCCCGCCTCGGTCTCCCAGAGTGCTAGGATTACAGGCGTGAGCCACAGCTCTGGGCGAAGACAGATTTGTATCCTTTTCTCTGCCTTTAACTCGTGCTGTAAATGGCAGAGTTCTCTTCTTGGAGAACGGTAGGCATCAGCACACAGACAGCTTCCTTGTGCTGTGGTGTGGGGGTTCCATTGTTATTTAACGAGACTGTAGACAGAAGGGTGTTTCTGTTTTATTTTGGGTTTTTGGGTTTTTTTTTAAAGCAAAGGAATAGCTTCCTGGAAACGTCCTTCCCCCAGTCAAAAATCAGAAGACCTGGGTTTGAGTCTGGATTCTGCTACTTACCCCGTGAAGGACTTTGCGTGTGCTACTTCTCCACCCTCGGCCTCAGTTTTCTCACCTTAAGATGGGCGTTGTATCCATCCATGAGACAATGTTGCTGCTGGCAACCTACGGGCTGTACTCAGATAGGGATGTGTTTTGCTCACAAAACTTTTCCAAAATCTGGAGATTGCACATTAAAATGCAGATTTCTGGCTTCAACAGCTGGCTAGAGCCAAGTGGCAGCTCCCCTTTGGAAGGAACATGGTGTTTCATCTGGCCTCAGGCCCCACTATCCCCTATTGCTCACTTCCCTTCCCTCCACAGGAGGGTCTCTGATGGGGGGTTAGATGTATGCAAACAGAATGGGGTCTTTGTGACCTCCCCGACCTTCACCCTCTTGCTGGCTGCCTGAGGTGTCTGGGACTCGAGGGGGGGTGGGAGCCAGAGCCACGGACAGCCCAGGCCTGGAGACCCAGCCCCTGCCCAAGAGGCTCCAGAGTGTCTCCCCCACCAGAAGGGAAGCTGAAATGCCGGCACCACGTCCGGGAAGGGCTCTGGGCTGTGAGCCAGGCGCCCTCGTCCTGGGAGGCGGCGGCTGAGGCTTCTTCCCCAGGCTGGAGCCGGAAGCTGGGCTACAAGCACCTGGAGTTCCCATCTCCTGGTCCCCAGGATGTAGATTCCTGCGCAGGACCCCCACGCCTTCCTCTTCCCCACCTACCCTTGGCAGCCACATCCTGCCTTCGAGGGGTGGGCCAGGACTGAAAGGGAGACAGGGACACGGGTGGAGTCCCAAGAGGACCTCAGGGACATCCTCTCCAGGGTGGCAGAAATCTCTTCTTGGCTCCAGGGTGCCTTGGAACACAGTTTGAAAACCACTGATGGAACCCATTTGATAGATGGGAAAACAAAGGCCTGGAGTGGGGAAGGGTAGGAGGGTCAGACCATAGGGCCCTTACAGTTCCCCCAAGTCTACTACAAAGCCTGGCATGTGGAGATGCTGCTCAGGGCGTCCCCAGCCCCCCCCCCCCCCCCGGGAAGGCTGCCCTGCTCTCGTCGGTCCAGAAGGCCAGGGAGGTGCTGGGCTCCCACTCGCCCAAGACTCACCTTGCCTCCTGCGCCAAGGCCCACGTTGCAGGGAGGCTGTGAGGAGCAAAGGAGACGACAGAGCAAACAGCGAGAATAGCGTGGCCGCCCCCACCGCCTGATGGCCGCCCACTTCCCAGCACACGCTGTGTACAGCCTTGACTTGGACGGTCTCGTCGTTTTACAGCACTTTGCTGATAGATAATTTACATACCATAAAGTTCATCCACTTAAAGCATATGATTCAGTGGTTTTTCATGTATTTACAGAGTTGTACAACCATCACCACAATCTAATTTTAGAACATTTTCATCATCCCAAAGAGAAACCCAACACCTGCCAGCAGTCACTCCCATCCCCTCGCCTCCAGCCCCTGGGACGCTGATCCGCTTTCTGTCTCTAGGGACCTGCCTGGTCTGGACATTTCATGTCAATGGAATCACATAGTATGTGGCCTTTTGTGTCCGGCTTCGTCCGGTTAGCAGGATGCCGTAGCCTGTATCAGTCCTCATTCCTGTTTACGACCGAATAATATTCCACGGTGTGGGTGGACCACGTTTGTCCGCTCACCAGCTGGTGGGCTCGTGGGTCGTTTCCAGCTTGTGACTACAAGAATAACATTGCTGTGAGCGTTCGTGCGCGAGTCTCTGTGTGGATGTATGTTTTCATTTCTCCGTTGTACATATCTAGGAGGGAATCGCTGCATCATATGGCGGCTCCACGTTCAACGTTTTGAGGAGCTGCCAAACTGTTTTCCAAAGCGGCTGAATCATTTCGCGCTCCCGCCAGCAGCGTACGAGGACTCCGATCTCCACGTCCCGCCAACGCCTGCTGCTGCCGCTCTGGTTATAGCCGTCCCGGCGGGTGTGAGGTGGCGTCTCATCGTGGTTTGGATTTGCGTTTCCTGAATCACCAACCGTGCTGAGCATCTTTTCGAGTGCTTATTAGCCATTCATATATCTTTTTTGGAGAAATGTCTGTTCAAACGACAGCCTCCCTTTTAATCCTCACCCCCACACCATGAGACCAGAACTGTCACCAGCAACACCCACGGTGAGGAAACCGAGGCTCAGAGGAGCTTGCGAGGGATGGTGGAGCCAGGGCTAGTGAGCTCCGGGCTGCCACCACTCTGGGACACCACATCTGAGGACGAGGGTCCCCAAGCATCACAACGGGGTCATGGGGGTGGAGGGTGTGGGTGATGCGGGGACAAAGGAGGTATGAGGACCCCCCCCCAGCACTGCAGGCTGGAAGAACTGGGCCCTGAGTCCTATTCCCGTCTGCCACTGTCTCACTCTGTGACCTTGTGCAAGACATTTCCTACTCTGGGGCTCAGTTTCCCCATCTATAATAATAATGTCTTTATTCTGCTGCCTGTATTCTACAAGTGAATGCATCGAAGCCAGGACTAGGGCCTTGGTGGTTCCAGGCCTGTGGGTCACTCACTCTCCAGTCACTGGCCTTTTGGGGCTGGCTGTGGGCAGCGGCCTCTGCTCTGGGTCTTGGGCCAGCCTGCACTCTGGGGCACCAAATGCTGGGAGCTTCTGGGCCCACAGAGCAGGCCTTGCTCAGGCTGGTGGTGGGCAGTGAGCAGGCGGGCAGTGCCTGGGCTGCTAACCTGTGGGAAGCAGTGCATTTGTCCCTGGGTGGGAGCCTCCTCCGCACTGTCCACCTGCAGCCCTGGCCACCTGCTGCTTCCACCTGGGGCCAGGGTGGGGACAGGGCAAGAAGCTAAAAGGTGTGCAGAGGTGGGGAAGGAAGCCAGGCCGAGCGCCCCTCCTCTGAGAAAAAGCTGGGCAGACGGACTCATTTGCTCATTCATTTATTTGCTTGCTCATGCATTCCTTGGCTGTTCATCCTGCCCTGGGCGCTGGCCTTCCATGGCCCCCAGGCTTTCCTCGTGGAAGCACTGACCGCAGCCTGGTCACTCCTCAGGGCACTTGCTGGTACCTGTGCTGAGAGCCACAAACTCCCAGCTCCTGACTCCAGCAGAAGCCTGCTGTCCTGCTCCCAGCTCTGGGTCCTCCCCCACACCGTGCAGCCTCTTCCCCCCGTCCCCCAGCCCACCCCTAGAGTTTAGACCTGGTGCCCGCAGTCCCCCGCCCGCCTTCTCCCAACATTTTACCAGCATTTGAGAACAGGAGTCTGGTGTGCTGAAGAGGAACCTGCAGCAGCCAAGGGATCTGTGTTCAAGTCCTCACTCGGCTGTGTGACTTGGGCAAGACCTCCAACCTCTCTGGTTTCAGTTTCTTCCCCGGTCAGCGAGAGGGCTGGACTGGGTGCTCCTGAAGGGCCCTCAGCTCTGCAAGTGGCTGCAAGGCAGAGGCTGTATCTTGGGGCAGCTCTGGGAACATGGGGTGGATGTCGGGGGCCCCCTGGGGCAGGTGCAGATTGGCACCAGGCTTGGGAGTGGCATTTCCCAGGGGGTGCTGGAGTGGCGGCCTCCTCTCCACCAGCTCTGGCCCGGCTTATCAGCGCCTGTCTTGGGCCACTCTTCCGAGCAGCTCCTCGGGTTTCAGCCTGGAGTCTGCGATAGCAGGGATCGTGGGAGACCTGGGGGGCAGGTGGGTGGCCCCGCTCTCACAGGGCACCCCGTCTGCTCCAGGTTATCTCTGCCCTGAGACAGGCTGGGAAAGTGAGAAGCTGCGTTATCGCCTCCACTTCCCTCCGGAGATAGGGCTGCCTCAAAGCCCTCTTGTTCTGCCCTCTGCTGCCTCCGCGCACCCTGCCCCCGGGAGGCGGGGCACCGTCCGTAGCACGGAGTGTCAGTGATCCTCACGGAGGAGCCGGAGGAGTCAGGGGGCTGTGGGGCTTTCAAGCCACGCTTCGCTCGCTCACCACACTGACTGAGCACACACCAGGGGCCAGGACGGGGAGAGGCATGCGGGGTGTGGGTGCTGACCAGTCAGGTGACCGGGGTCCCTGCTGGGCCAGGCAGTGCCCTCTAGTTACTGGCTCATGAGGTCTGGGGGCTCTGGAGGGCCCGGCCAGCCCGAGGGCCATTTGGAGACCTGGGGCAGAGACTAGTTACCAGCTGGTCTGGGCACATTTTAGGATTTTAACAGCAAATCCTGAAATGGCTTCACAGTGACTGCGTGCAAATGTGCTACCCGTGTGGGTGTTGGAACATTATTCGCCTCCCTGGGCCTTGGTTTCCTGTCTATGGAATGGGTCCGAGAGCGGCTCATTCTGCACAGACTGTTGTGCAGAGGAAGCAAGGTCCTCTGTGTGAACTGTCACACGCTGCGCCTGGTGCAAATTAGGGTGAACCTGACGAAATTGCTACTATCTGACCATTTTTCACAAAAATGGCGTGTCACATGCTCAGGTGAGAGTAAGTGCTAATGAGTGTTAGCATTCAGGTGTCCCAGGCCTCGTTCTAGACACTGGGGACATAGCAGGGATCGAGGCTGGACTGGCCCTGCACTCAGGGAGCGCAAGTCCAGCAGGAACACAGGTATCAGTAACTGCGGGTGTGAGGTGGCGGGTGGCTTACAGGAAGGTGTGGCGGACAGAATAATGGCTCCCCCCACAGATGTCCACGTCCTAATTCCCAGAAACTGAGACTACATCATCTTACGTGGCAAAGGGATTTTGTGGATATGATTTAAGTTAAGGATCCTGAGATGGGGAGACGACCCTGGGTTGCCTAGGGGGGCCTGATGTGTACCAGAGGGGGCCAACCGGACTGCACACCGAACCATGGTGAAATAGACAGGTGTTATGTTATATATATTTTAGCATAATTTTAAAGATTAATAATGTAATGAACCCAAACCCATTGAATTGTATACTTTATATAGATAAATTGTGAGATATATGAGTTAAATCTTAATAAAGCTGTTTTTAGAAGTCCACATTGAAGGGCCCTCTTCTAAATGCCCAAGCAGCGCTCTTCGAAAGTGTCGCAATCGGGACAAGGGAAGACTGAGGAACCATCGCAGATAGGAAGGGACCAAGGAGACCGATGACCGATGACCAAATGCCATGTGGGCTGGTCCTGAAACAGGAAGAGGACAGCAGTGACAAAGCTAGTGACGTCTCAGTAAAGTCTGCAATTTACAGGATTCTGTCAACGTTAACTTCTTCCTTTTCAAAAACCTACCACAGTTATGTAAGATGTTGACATTCGGGAACATTGGGTGACAGGTAGATGGGAACCTTCTGAACTATCTTTACAACTCTTCCGTAAATTTAAAACGATTTCAAGATTAAAGAGGTAAAAAACATAGAAGGAGGAGAGTTAGTCAAAGTCAGAAGATACGACAGCCGAAGGAGAGATCAGATGAGAGAGTTTTGAAGATGCCACGCTGCTGCAGGCTTTGAAGAACGAGGAGGAGGCCACAAGCCAAGGAATCCTGGCAGCCTCTAGAAGCCGGACAAGGCGAGGAAGTGGTTCTCCCCGACAGCTCCGGGAGGAACTCAGCCCTGCCGACACCCAGACCTCCAAACTGTAAGATGTGTTCGTGGTAATTTGTTACAGCAGCAATAGGCACGGGATACCAGAGGCAGGGAGGTGACACTAATGATGACAGCCATGGTGATGTACACTTTGAGTGCTTAGGAAGGGCCCAGCATGTTCTTTAAGTACTTCTTGTATGCTAACTCACTTAATCTTCAAATACTTCTCTGCAGAGGGATAATTATTATTCCCATTTTACAGACAAGGAAAGAAAAGCACAGAGAGGTAAAGTAACATGTCCAAGGCCACACAGCTGGAAGGACAGAGTGGGATTCTCACCCAGGCAGGTGGCAGCTGAGTCTGTGGGTGTAACCACTGCACTCCACTGCCCGGCTTCACCTTGTATGTGAATTCTGACCCCACTTGCTGGGCCCCTTTACTGAAAGGCTTTGGTTTGATTTCACAACCATCCTATGGGGTAGAAGTTCTTGCCATTCTCTATTTTACAGGTGGGGAAACTGAAGCCCAGCAAGGTGGAGCCCCTTGCTCAGGGTCACAAAGCCAGAGTGTGTTCCCAGTGATGCTCCCTCGCTGCTGCGGCCAGAAGGGCCAGGACTCAGTGTGCCCGGCAGAGGGTTCCTGCTCGGCAGCTGCTTGGACCCCCACCCTTCTCCTGCCCCCATCTCCACATTCCCTGGGCTCCCTGATTGGGAATGGCGTCCCCATCAGATGGCCCCACACCCCTGCACGCCAGGGGCTGAGGGACCTCCCGCCCCATTGTTCAGGCCAGGAAGCCATCGCCTCCCTCCTTGGCCAGGGAGGCAGTCTCTGGGGGAAGGTCCTTCCCAGAGAGGCAAGTGCCAGGCAGCAGGCCTTGGCTGGCCCCAGGACAGACATATGCTGGCCCTTTAAGGGCAGGGGGCTGGGTGGTGGCTGCTCTGAACCCAAGGGTCACTTGGTCCCTTCATATCAGAGACCTTTTCAGGGGGTGAACCCAGGGCCAAGGGCAGCTGGAGACAGCAGCTGGGCAGGAGAATCTTGTTTAAGGCATATTCTCCGCCTCCTCTGGCCTCAGTTTCCTCAGCTATGAAATGGGAGAGTGGGGCTGGGGATCTCTGGGCCCCTGGCGTTCTGTGCACCTGTGACCCTGTGGGTGGGTCCTCCCTGTTCATTCATAGTCGTCGAGTGAGCACTTCCTGGGGCGTCCACCCACGCCATTCCAGTGAAGTCTCACAGGGACCCGGAGGGAAGGACCCCATTGTTGTCTGTTTTAGGGGTGAGAGAACTGAGGCACAGGGTGGTTCAGGGATACCCAAGGCCATGCAGCCAGTGAGGGTGAAGCTAGGGGCTGTGCCTAGGATTGGGGGTCCTGGGTGCCCTAGGCCACTGGCCGCCCCACTGTCCTGCAGTCACTGCTCATTCTCCCTTTCTCTCCTAACCCACACAGGACTCAGGGGCAGGAGGTGGCTGGGATTTCCCAGGGGGCTGTGGGAATTCAGTGCGGTCATTGGTACTCCGGTCCCTCCTGCCAGACCAGGCTCCGCACCCCCTCTGGGCTGGACCAGGGCTTGGGAGCCAGCTGCACACCCTCCCTGGGGTCCTGGAGGGCTCCCTGGAGGTGGAGGCATGTCAGCTGAGCAAGAGTAAGCATTAAGCCGGTAAAGGAAGGGGGAGAGGGCATTCTGGGCAGAGGGGCCCCATGTCAAAGAAATAGGAGCTCTCCAACCTGCCCGCTGAGTTCCAGCCCCCAGGCCCACTTTCTCAGTGCTGTTTCTTGGACCTCTGCTGCCCCGGGAACCCTCTGAGCTTCCTCCGGCCACGGCAGGGCAGTCTGTCCACCCGCAGGACCTCCCGCTGCCTGCTGGCTTTCCCGCTGGACTGTCAGCCCGGTGTGGCCAGGAGCCTGGACTCGGGAGCCTGGCTGCCCTGGTTCAGTCCTACTTCTGTCACTTGTATCTCCGTCACCTCAGCAGAGCAACTTCACCTTGTTGTTACTTGTCTCAGGGATACAGTTGTTAATGTCCCTCCAGCCCAGTCGTGAAAGGCCCATGGACTGAATTGATGGCTCAGAAAGGACCAAGGGGCTGAGCCCTGTGTGGCAAGGTGGACAGGTGGGGTCGGGTCTGGGCAAAGGGTTGCCACGGCTGAGCACCGGTCCTCAGGGGCCTTCTGGGAATAGGCCCAGTGTAGCCAGGTCTGCAGAATGTTCCAGAGAAGCCAGAATTCCAGACTCCTGTGAAATCTCCCAATTTTTAAGACAAGGCCAGATGTTAGAAAACAGCTTTGGGCCAAGGAAAACCAAGACCCTGCCCTCAGAGCTGCTAGATGTCACCTTCTGCCTGCCCACCTCTCTCCAGGTGGCATGCAAATGAGATATGACATTCAAATTCAATGGCATGTAAATGAGATCATATGCAAATGAGTACCACAAACGGCATACAACCAAATGCCCAGGTGGGTGAGAATGCGCCTCCCTTTCCTCCTGTCTGCTCCCTCCCTTCACGCCTTGCCAGGGCAGGGAGCCTCCCCTGGTCACTGCAGTACCTCCCGAGCCTAGAGCCCCGCCTGGCACACAGTGGGCTCGCCTTCTCTGTTGGACTGGATGGATGAGTGGTGACAGGGAAGATGACAGGGGATGTAGCTGCGGTACAGAGGAAGGAGCGTGGTCACCTCTGACTGACCAGGTGGCCACGCGCAGTT
Source organism: Lemur catta (assembly GCF_020740605.2). Classification (NCBI taxonomy): domain Eukaryota; kingdom Metazoa; phylum Chordata; class Mammalia; order Primates; family Lemuridae; genus Lemur; species Lemur catta. The sequence goes on from NC_059133.1 coordinate 8,638,711, forward strand.
TACATCAGCTCCGCGCCTCTCTTTACTCATCTGTAGGGCGGGCGCGGCTCGGGCCCTTCGGGAAGCAGCTGGACTGTGTGGCAGGAGCGTACCAACGGGGCTCGCTGACCCAGTAATTCCACTCCAGCCAAGGAGCAATCCCTAAATATGGAAAAAGGAAAGCTTTCTGTGTAATGACACCGACCAAAATATATTATTTATAACTTCGAAAAACTGGAAATAACCGATCAGTCCAACAATAAGGAAATGGCTAAATAAGCCATGGAACTTCCACTTGACAAGGTATTAGGCGGCCAATGAAAGTGAGGCTCAGAGAAGAGGAACAAAACGAGGTCACGGAGAGCGGGAGAGCCAGCAGAGTGCCGCGACAGGCGGCAAGTCGGGAAGGCAGGCTGCCCCGCTTTGTGTTTTCCTTTTCATATACAGTATGACCTCAGCCACGTTTTAAAAAAAGTCCTCAAACAAAAAACTATGGAAGGAAATACATCAAACCTTAACAATGATTGTCTCTGGGTGGTGGGGCTGTGGGTGGTGATTTTTCTTCCTTATTTTGACTTTTCTGCATTTTTCGGATTTTCTTAAGTGAATATGTATTGTTGCTTTTATGGTAAAGACATTAAAAATGAAAAAAAAAAGGAACTCGGGGTGGGGGTGGGGTCGGTGCTGTCTAAGATCTGCCCAGGTGCACGTATGTCTGAGGGATCTGGCATCAGGAAGGTTCTGGGCTTGGAGATGGTGTCAGATGAAGGCCGCCTCTGTGATCCTGGGCACATCTCTTTGGGTGCCTCAGTCGCACGTCCTGCCAGATGGGCCCTGGTCACCTATTTTTTTTTTTTTTTGAGACACAATCTCTCTCTGTTGCCCAGACTGCAGTGCAGTGACATCATCATAGCCCACTGCAGCCTTGAACTCCTAGATTCCAGTGATCCTCCTTCCTCAACCTCCTGAGCAGCTGGGAGTACAGGCACGTGCCACCATACCCAGCTAATTTTTCTATTTGTTTGCAGAGATGAGGTCATGCCATGTTCCTCAGGCTGCTCTTGAACTCCTGGATTCAAGCGAGGCTCCCACCTCAGCCTCCCAAATTGCTAGGATGACAGGCGTGAGCCACTGCACCCAGCCTCGGTCACCTATGTGACAGGGGTACAGCAAGACCAGAGTGAGAACCTGGCTTAAATGGTATCGTTATTAGTTCCTGGGAAGGCTGGTTCTGCTTTCAGACTCCCTCGAAAGATGTCAGAGTTCTTACCAGGGAGTTCCTGGGAGTATTTTTGGCCCTGGAGGTACAGATGTTCCTGACTCATTTTGGAAAGTAGAGCTGGGGTGGTCTCTAGAAACGCTTCATGGTGTTGGGGAGGGGCATGGCCAGGGAGTCAGAGTCTTGGGTTCTGGGGCTGGCTCCTCCACATTGCTGTGTGACCATGAGCAAGTCCCTCACCCTTTCTGGACATCAGCTTCCCCTGTGCGAGACGGGCTCTGGACACAGATCACTGAGATTTTTCTCTGTTTAAATGAGGGCATCTCCCCCAGGCCCTTAGGGGCAGGCACTCAGGAGTCTGAGAGGCAGCCCCTTACCCGCTGGGGACCCCGGAACATCCACTCCCAGCCACCATTCCCCGATGAGATGTGTGTGTGGGGGGGGGGAGTGTTTCCCAGGGGTTCTCTGGAAGCTCAGTTCCCCATGATGGGACCACCCTGTTTCCCTTAGGTCTCTCTGTCACCCCTCGGAGGGTGCTGTGGGGCGAGGATGTGGGCTGCCTCGAGGCAGGCGCTGTGTCCAGGAAAAGGGCGCCATGGAGGCACAGGCTGCACGCCCATTCCCAGCCTGGGTGGGCAGGGAACCAGGGGCTCTGGCCGCCCCTGTCCTTAGTGCCATGAGGAACCTCAGAATCTCAGTCTCCAGCACTCCCAGCCCCCCATTCTGACGCCCTCAGATGTGTGCACACAAACATGCTGGATCCCTGCACATACAGACCAAGGACCCAGGTCTAGTCACAGTTCATGCATGTGGCTGCTGTCCATCTCTGTGAATCTTCAGGACGATCCCGTGAGGCAGGCACCGACGTCTTCAGCATTTACAGATGGGGAAACAGGGGCCCAGAGAGGTTAAGAAACTCACCCAAGCTCACACAGCTAGCAAGGGGGCAGAGCCAGGATTTGAACCCAGACTGTCTGGCTCAAGTCCACACTTGTGACTTGTGCTTTGAGGACACTTAGATTCTTCCAGCTGCTGCTTTAGCACATGAGAAGCTAAGCATAGATCAGTTGCTTCCAAAGGTTACACCACAGATTGGGCAGAGCCAGTCCTGCTCCTGCTCCAGACTCCTGAATTTGGGAATGGGCTTTTTGTGTATGAACATGAATGGGTTTATCTGTCAGAGCCATTGCTGGCTTTTGAGCCCAACACAGGGTCCAGTTCACAGGCCAGTGGATAATAGGCCATTTGGACCCAAATAACTTCCCTACTTATCCACCCACCCAGCCACCCATCCATCTACCCATCCACCCATCCATCCATTGATCCACCCACCCATCCATCCACCCACCCATCCATCCATCCACCTACCCACCCACCCACCCACCCATCCATCCATCCACCCACCCACCCATCCATCCATCCACCCACCCACCCATCCATCCACCCAGCCATTCACCCATCCACCCACCCACCCGCCCACCATCCACCCACCCATCCACCCACCCACCCATCCACCCACCCATCCACACATCCATCCACCCACCCAACAACCCTTCCATCCATCCATACATCCACTATGATCCCTCTTGATGCCAAGCCCTGTGCCAGGCCCTGGGTAGAGATGAAGACTTGTTTTCTACTCATAACCCAGGGACTTCCAAGGTTATGGAGGTGACAGCTGGGATTTGGTCAGATGGAGGAGGGTGGAAAGGGTGTTCCAGGCCTAGGGATGTCTGATGTATTTGGGGAACCCCCATGGCTTCTGGGAGGGCTGGGGAATGGAAAGGGGAGGAGGTTTTGAGGGTCTAGTCCTGCTGGGGGCCAGTGGTGGGTGAGGGGAGGGAGCAGCTGCTGGGTCCACTGCCACCTCTGGAGGTTCCCGGCTCACCCTGGGGGGCAGTCAAGGGAGGGGAGATGCAGTCTAGGAAAGGGTGTGGTCCCTGCCTTCCTGGGTCGCAGCTGCAAGGGGAAGTGAGTGCTGGGGGCTGGGACTGAGCAGGACTGAGGTCACAAGTTCTGGGGGGGTAGGGCAGTACTCCAGCAAGTCCCTCAGGGGCAGGGAGGGGAGCAGGCAGGGGCCCAGCGCGATTCCTCTGGCCACATCTGTGCCTCCTCACTCCCTTCCCCGCTGGTCTCAGGCCGCTTCTCCAATGTGGCAAACTCTTCCCACGTCTGTGCACGCTGTTCCCTCTGCCTGATGGTTCTGTCACCATTCGCTCCCCAGATGTCACCTCCCAGACACCCTGCGCACCGCCCTCTCCCCACCCAGCATTCTCCAACCCCTGACACCACCTGCCACTCCAGCGCCCGTTTGCTCACTTGCTCATTATCTGTTCCCCCTCTCAGGATATAAGCTTGGTCTGTCTTGTTCACCACCGACTCCCCGGCTCCAAGCACAGTGCCTGGCACACAGTGGGCCCTCGACACCATGGCGCTGAGCACTCACCGTGTGCCAGGCACTGCCCTAACCCTCAATGCAACCCCATGGGCACGGGGTTAAGGGCCTGCAGCTTAATCAGTCTCGGGACCTTCTAAGGAATGGGATGGGTGGGGAACCTTGGAGAGGCATTTGGGTGAGGGGTGCTGCCCCTGTCTCTGGCGTGGATGGGCAGATTATCTCCATGTAAAATATGAGGAAACTGAGGCACAGAGAGGTTAAGTAACTTGTCCTCTTGGCTTGCAAGTGGCAGCTCTGGGATTTGAACCCAGGAGGTCTGTGTTTAAACTCCAGAAGGTTTGACACTATGAAGTTTTACTCAATATTTGTTTAGTACCTGAATGACGGGTTAGCCTTTGACAAGTGACTCACCCTTTCCAAGCCTCAATTTCCTCATCTGAAGCATGGGACAGGCACCTCGCAAGGGCAGGACAGCAACCCATTTTGAGAGACTCAATGTCCCTTCTCTTCCCGCTCACCCATCGGGTGCTACAGTCCAAATGTCTCCTCCAGCTCGTGTTGAAACTTAATCCCCAGGTGGCAGCGTGGAGAGGCAGGGCCTGTGGAGGCGAGTGGGTTAACGTATTCATGGATAATGGGTTAATGGGCTACCTCAGGAGGGGAACTGGTGGCTTCAGAAGAAGAGGAAGAGAGCCGTGAGCTAGCACATTAGCCACTCGCCATGTGATTCCTGTGCTGACTTGGGACTCTGCAGAGAGTCCCCCCCTGCAAGAGGGCCCCCACCAGATGTGGTCCCCTTGACCTTGGACTTCCCTCCAGAACTGTAAGAAATAAATTCCTTTTCTTTATAAATTACCTGGTTTCAGGTATTCTGCTATAGGCAACCGAGAACAGGCTGAGACCTGGGGTTTCAGTGGGGTGGGAAGGTTCTGGTGTCATTCATTTGTTCAACACACATCTGAAGCTCTTCTATGCGCCAGGCCCTGCTCTGCGCACTGAGGATAAAGCAGTAGAGACCATCTCTGCTGGCGAAAAGCTCAGGGAATAAAGGAAAGAAGGCGGGCAGCCCGCAGCCAGCACCAGGAGCGGGTGGGACAGCCATGGAGAAAATGGAACAGGGGAGGGCTTGAGGGTCACTGGCAGGTGACATTTGAGCTGAGAGCAGAAGGCTGAGGAGCAGACACCTGGGGGAAAAGACATCCTGGGGCAGTGGCTCTGAGGAAGGGGTGTGCCCATGAATTTGGGGAACAGCTGAGAGGCCCCAGGGGCTGAAGCAGAGCCAGTGAGGGGAGAGTGGGGGGAGCTGAGGTCAGGAGGTCGTGGGGGCAGGTCGTGTGGAGGGCTCTGAGCAGGGTTGGCTCTGCCCCGCAATCTGGCTGCTGTGCGGGGTCAGACTGCAGGGCAGAGGGCAGAGGGCAGAAGGCGGGAGGCCAGGCAGGAAGCTCCTGCAGCCGTCCGGGCAGGAGCCGATGGTGGCCTGGGTTTGGGTGGCAGGTGGGGATGTGAGAAGCGGTCGGCTTCTGGATTAATCTGAACATCTGTCCAACAGGTTGTGCAATGAGCCATGATGCTAATTAGCTACTGCTATATAACAAAGCAACGCCAAATTTAGTAACTTCAAACAACAAGAATCATTTGATCATTTCTCAGGAATTTGGGAAGGGCTTGGCTGGGTGGGCTGGCTTGGGGTCTCCACGCAGTTGCAGTTGTAGTTGGCGGCTGGAGTGGGGACGGTGGGCGCTGGCCGGGCCTCTCTCTCCTCCCCTCGTACTCTCAGGGTCCCCCACTGGGTCTGCATGTGTGGGCTGGTTGAGCTTCCTCACAGCATGGCCACTTGGGCTCCAGATCGACTCTCCCAAGAAAACCAAGCAGCGGCTACATTGCTTTGATGACCCAGCCTCAGAAGCCACCAGAGCATTGCTTCTTCAAGTCTACCCAGATTCAGGGAGAGGGAACGCAGACCCCACTTGTCCACGGGAGGAACCTCTGAGTTGCATTGTAAGAGCCTGTGGGATGAAAGATACGCTGTGGCCCCTCACTCCCAGGCCCCTGCCTCGCAGGGCCCACGAGGCAGCAGAGGGGTCTCTGCAGAAGCAGCTGTGAGCGCATCACTCTCCTGCCCACGAGGGACCCTAAGAAAGGCCACATTACCGCACCAGAAGGCAGGGCAGTGGCTGCCAGGGGCCAGAGGGCAGGAGGGGAATTGACTAGAAAGGGGCAAGAGGGTGATGAAATGTTCTACGTTCTTATTGAGGTGGTAGTGACATTGGCGAGTTTTATTATGTGGAAATGACACCTCAGTATCCCTGACAACAGCAACAGAACCTTCCTGGGCTCCTCACGCATTCAAACGCTCTAGGCACCGGGCACACTGCGGACAGGACAGACAGGACCCCGCCCTCACGGGGTGGGGGAGACGGCCGAGAAAATGGTCACACAGGACATTACAGCAGGGATGCCAAGGACGCCAAGGGACAGTTAAGCAGCCTCCCTTTTGAGGCCTGGGAGGGGCCAGGCTCCGGGAGAGAGGGCGCCTTGGTGACCTGTGCTCCCCATCCCAGCAGGAGACCCAAAGACATACCCCAGGCTCCCGCCTCAAGGGCAGGGTGAGGGGACAAACATTTCAGGTCCTACGTGTGCCCCCTGTACACTGTCACAAGGCTGGCAGCACGCACATGCCCAGGCCTGGGCACACATCCTCGCTCAGACACTGGTGCACACACACTTGGACTCTGGCCCGTGTGCAAATCCACAGCCCAAATTTGGTGCGTGTCCTCTTTCGTGTACATACAATGGCTTCCATGCTCTCTGGGAGTATGTCTGGGAACAGACACACACAGCCTGGTGCGCGCACACACACACACACACACACACACACACACTTGTGCACATGGTAAGAGCTAATGTTTATTGAGCACTTACTCTTTACATGTTTTATCTCAATCTTCCCAATAGCCCTATGAGGCAGGTACTGTCATTAGCCCATTTTACAAATGAGGAAATGGAGGCACTGGGTGGGTGGTAGTTACCTCTCCCAAAGTCTGGGACTGAGCGTAGCAGAGACGGGACAGGAAACCGGGATTTCTGGCCCTGGGTGCTGGTGCTTGTGACTCTCCATAGAGACCACCAGGTGTTGGGGACCCCCTCTTCCAGGGTCTCCCGCCCACTCGGAAACCTTGTGCCCCACGTGCACACAGCACCTTACAGCTTACAGAGCCTGAGGGAGTCGGGTGGGTTCCGTGTGCCCGAGGGAAGATGGGGAAAGAATGGTTGTGGGTCTTGCTCACGGTCGCATAGGGGTTGATGGCAGAACCCAGACTAGATTCTGCTCTCTGATTGCTGGTCCGTTGCTCTGGCCCTGCTCTTGGAGAGAGAGTGTGGCCTCAGGTGACCGCCAGGTGCAGTGGTCAGCATGGGCACTGGACAGGGCAGGGAGCCTTCCCAGGAGGCAGAAGGTCCAGCCTGGCCTTGGAGGGGCTGAGAGGGGCTGAGCCACCCCTCCAAGGGGCCAGATGTCCTGCTTCCCACCAGCTGCTCTTGAGACCACCCCTCTGCGGGCCTGAAACAGCAGGTGTGTCTGAGCTGCGCCCGTCTGATGGGGGCGGCCTGTCCCAGCCAGGGGACAGGGACTACTGAGGATTCTAGAATCCGGACCCCCTGTGGGGGAGAAGGGCTGAGGCTGGGGGCGAGAGGAACCTGAGCAGGCTCCTGCCTCTGTCAAGGGGAGGGCAGAGCTCTTGGCACCTGTCCGGGGGCGAGGAATGCTGGCCCAGGAAGTGCTGCTCCCCTCCCATGCCCGCTCCGTCCTCTGCTCCGAGGAGAGGCAGTGCGTGGCCAGGCATTGTTTGAAGGTTTAAAAATAAAGCCTTCTTGGCCTGGGCCCCACTGGCAGAGGGGAGGGGGCAGCTCTCGCCCAGGTCTGAAGGACATCTGGCTGGAAAGGGAGGTCCCACCCAGCAGCACAGCTGGGAGTGTGGGGGTCCCCAGAGCATCGCCGTACCCCAGCTTCTGCAGAGAGAGGTGCAGTCGGGCACGTCTGGGTGCTGGGACCTTCCCCTCACTCCAGCTGTCCAAGGCTGCCCCTCCCCACACCAGAAGCTTCCAACAACCCCAGGGCCGGTGGGGGGACACCAGCTTCCCCCAGGTCCTCTTTCACCCACCAGCCGATAACCTAAAAATAATGGCTATGTCCCAACTACCCCAGTGGGATAGGCACTGTTGCTATTACCATTAGACAAATGAGGAAACCAAGGCTCAGAGAGGTTTAGTAACTTGCCCAAGACCACACAGCTGGCCAGTGGAGGGGCCATGGCTCAAACAGGGGTCTGACGCCTGAGCCAGGATCCTAACCACACACCCCTCTGCCCCTCAGCACCCCAATGTTCCACCTTCCCTGGGCTCCATTCTGGGCCTTCCCTCTGGCCAGCAGAGGAGAGAAGCTTTCTACTTCCCCTAAGTGGCCAGGGGAGGGGACACCAAGCAGGTGAAGGAGGGAAGCAACAGAGAAGGAGCGCTGGAGTGTACTAGGGCCTGGAGTGACAGGTCAGTGTGACCTGTCAATTCTCATGACAAGTGCTTGCTGCAGAGGTGTGGTCTTCATTTTGCAGGTGAGGAAACAGAGGCCCCAAAAGGCAGTCACTGTTGTGATGGGATTTGAACCCAAATCAGCTTTGGTCCAAAGCCTTCTCCTCACACGGTGTCTGAAGGGTTAATAGGAATCCGCAAGGCAGAACACTCCCTCCTCCCCTACCAGGGCTCAAGTGTGAACCAGGAGGCACTAAAGGGTGGGCTGGGGGCACTGCTGCTAGGGTGCCAGTCCCCCACCCCTGGAAGGATGGTGAGCAGAGAGGCCAGTAGTCCAGGGAGCCCAGCGCAGCTCCCACACGGGGACATGCCCCACCGACTCGGCAGGCAGGCCCTGTCCTCCCCGGTGGCACACGGCAGCCAGCCTCCCCATTCCAGACAAGATCCGGTGATCCCCCGTCCACCCCCAGGCCTCTGCTGAGGCTGGCACGCTGGTGCTGGCACCGGAAAGCGACATTCCAGAGCCCCCCCCAGCTCCCTGCCAACCCTGGATTCTTGGCAGAGCAGGAGAGCAGGGGCTTCTGGGAGATGCTCAGGGCAGGGGTGTGGGGAACAGGTTGCGGCTGGGGAGGATTGTGGGTGGGACCAGAGCGGGCACACCTGTGCGCAGGATGTGGACGGGGCCAGGCAGGAGACAGGGCTGACCCTGCTCCCCGACTGGGCATCTCTGGGCTGCCTCACTCCCTCCCCAACAGGAGCCTGGACGGGGTGACAGCACAGCCTTCTGGCTCGAGGGGGCTGTGCCAGGACAGTGTCTCAGACCTAGTGCTCTGTAAAGGACCTCTTACCACCTCCTGGCAAAGGTTTTCCAGGGAGAGCTCTGACTTGCTGTGTGACCTTGGGGAAGACACATGCCTTCTCTGGGCCTCAGAGACTTACTTGTGAAAGGGCTGAAACAGGTAAATCCTGAAGGTGCCTCTATCAAATGATTTAGGACGCTCAGTTTTTATTATCCCAAGATGCTGTGACTCTAGCCTCCTCCCTGGCCTCCCCGGTCCCATCTCCACACAGCGGCAACAGATCCCTTTAAAACTGTGAATCAGGTGCTGGCTTCTTCCTGGCTGGCCCCTGCTCACCCCCGACCCCACACCGATCCGCCCCCTCCCTCTAGCGTCTGCCCCTCCCCACTAGCTGCTTCTCCCCTGGGGCGGCTGTACTGGCCTCTGCTCTGGCCCCACCCAGATCTTCGAATAGTTCTTTCTGGTCATCCAAGACTCAGCTCAAATGTCACCCTGCAGAGAGGCCTTCCCTGACCCCTTCCTTAAACCTGTGCCGCCCACCCGCATTTTGCAAACGCATTTCTCCGATTTATGTCCTTTGTAACAGTTTCTCACGGCTGGATTTGTCTCATTCATTCATTGTTTACTTGTGAATTGTCCTTCCTCCCTCTGGACTGTCAGCTCTGGAGGGCAGGATGAGTCTCTGGTTCACTGCTCCTCCAGGACAGGCTCTCTCAGCAAGTCCTTTTGAACGAATGACTATGACACTTCGTGTGCTTTGGACAGGCCCAAGCGCCTGGTTCTTCAGTTTGCACCTCCCTCCGGGGCCTCCCCCGCCCCAGGCTGGAGGCAAAGTCCCTGGGTTCTCAGCTCTGGGCCAGGGTGGCTGGAGAGGGCCCAGCCTCGTGGCCAAGCAGCCCAGGGCCTGGCAGGGCAGGTCGGGAAGGAGGGAAGACCCATGACCCCTGGTCCCCAAGGGGCCCCGTTCCCCAAGAGCAGGAGAGCAGCCTAGGACCTGGAAACCCCCTGGGTCTGGCCGCTGGGGCAGGCGGTTCCGGGGTGACCTCATCGCCTTGAAAGGAGGGCAGCAGGGGCAGGAAACGGAGGACGCATCAGAGGAACTAAATTTAGAGCGTTTGATTCAGCCAGGGCAGGACAATATTCCTGGAGTCCCCATTGTTTGTGAGGGGCCAGAGGGCAGGCTGCCCATTCAATGGCTGGGTCCGAGCCATGCCAAGCTGTCTGGGCATGCAGGGATGGGGGCAGGGGGTGGGATGGACCCCCATCCTGCTGGAGGAAAAGCCCGGCCAAGGGGCAGGGCAGACAGGTAGGGTACGGGCTCTGGGGGCGCTGCCCTTTGGATAAGGCCAACGGTGAGAAGGGGGTGCCTCGCAGATGAGGAGGGGGCTCTGGTGGTGCTGACAACAGCCCCAGCTGTGCGACCTCACGACAGCCACAACAGCCCGGATGGCCACCTGCCCTGCCACTGCCGTAGGCTGGGGCCTGAGGCTCGGGCCTGGGAACTGAGCTGCCACCGGCCCCACGGACACGCTAGTGCCAGGACCCCCAGCCTGGGCCGGCAGCACCAGCTGTGCCCCCAGCTCCATGGGCCCCTACCCCACACATAGCCCTATGTCCCTGCCAGGCCTGGCAGCTACAGGTGGACAGGAGAGGGTAGCTTGGCCTGCGAGGGCTCCAGAACCCATCGCCATGGCAACCTAGGGTCCAGGCCGTGCTGTCCTGGAGATGAGCCTGAAGCCAAGGACGCGGGTGAGGAGGCAGGGCCTGGGGCTGGCCTCTGCTCCCCCCGCCACCCCCCAACCCCACCCCACACCGCCTGCCAGGGCCCGGGACAGGCCCGTGGCCCAGCCTAGCTGACTGCGCTGATCACACTGGCTCAGCCAGAGGCACTTGATGGTGTCCTGTTTCCGTGCCCACACCTCATGCCACACCGTGGCCGGGCAGCCAAAAGAGGGTGGGGGTTGTCCTCGATTCAGGGCCACCCTAGTGGGTGAAGGCTCAGTGGGCCAAGTGTCCAATCCCCCTCCTCCCATCCTGCACGTCCCATAGAGGCCCAGGGACCCCTTGGGCCACCTGCCCTGGAAATGGGGGAAGGGGACCAGCCGTTCCAACGGGCTTGCTTGTCCACCAACATGAGACGGGCACAGGGAGAGGACCAGCCACACTCGGGGCTTGGCCCCAACTCCTTCCCTCTCCCGAGCTCCAGAAGGGCGTGGGAAATGGGGCCGGCCCCCGTCACGCCCCAGCTGAGTGGACCAAGGGTCTGAGCTGAGAAGAGGCTGGTCTGAGACAGCAGCTTCGCCTGTCAGCTGGGCCCTGCCCGCCGCGGGTCCCCGGGCACCTCACCGCCCCTCTCCACAGCCCACTGCCCTGCCGGGGCGGCGGCCCAGGGCTGCTCGCTGCTCCTTCTGATTTCACACCGTGACTCATGTTATCATGTTCTCAGGGGCTGAGTAACCACCTGAGTTATTTATACCCTGGCTTAGCAGGCTTCCTTCCCTCCCCGCACTCGGGCAGGGAGGACGAGGGGGGTGGGGAGGAACCTGGGGGGATGTGGACTGGAAGGAGGCAGCTGAGCACCCCCACATCCCCTCCCCTGGGGTACCACCCCCGTAAAGCACCCAAAAATAACTGTGCCTGTCCCAGCACAACAGGATGGGCCTGGATCTATGGCATCGATACATAGGTATTGTGATGGTTTGGGGAGGGGGGAATTCCTTTCCCGAGCGAGTCACCCGTCTGGAAAAATAAAGAAGGAAAAAGCTGAAAAATTTTCCTTCCATCAAAACAGGAAGGAGCTGGGGAGGGAGGATGGACGGGCGATGAGGCATGGGGGCTGAGATGAGTCCTCCACCCCGGTGGTCTTCGGGGCGGGTGGGGGGGGAAGCCCCGGCGCCAGTCCAGGGGCCTGGCCTGCTTGGCTGGGGCTGGCGCCCTGTGTGTCTCCGCGTGGGCCATCGCTGGCTGCTTGGGGTGTCTTCGTCCTGCCCTCCTCCCAGGCCGGTGTTCGTGGCGTACGCCCATGACGCCCACGCGCACACAGACCGGCGCTTTCCCCAGTCCCCACTCACACCCCCATCACGCAGGTACACCCCGTCCCCACACACCCCCACCAGACCCCACACGGGAAACCTCTCGCTTACACCGGTGGGGGCCTGTCATTCTTCCCTCCCTTGAGCACCTCCTGGGAGCCCAGTGGCTCCACCTCTAACCAACAGGTGATCTTAGGGAAGTCACTTTCCCCCTCTGAGCCTCGGTTTTCTCACCGCTCCCATGCTGCTCCAAGGCAGATGCGGGACTGAATGAGGCGCCTAACCCCGTCCCTCACCCAAGGGAGGGGAATTGTAGCGGCAGCTGCCGTTTACCAAGCGCCCCCTATGTGCTAAGCACCTCCATTCGTTTGCTAGATTGACCCGTCCCCAAATGTGGTAGGCTGCAGAGTCACCCAGGCCACACGGCCGGGACTCGATGAGCACTGCTGTCATCCAAGGAAGAAGGAAGGAGGTCCCGCAGAGCCCCACAGAAGAGGGGTGGCGGAGGGAGGCCCATCTTACCTAGGCCTCTGGCTCGGAGGGAGGCCCATCTTACCTAGGCCTCTGGCTCCCACCTGGAACCATCGATGACACGTGCCCTGGAGGCTGGGGGCGCATCTGTACCAGGAGCATTAGGCCTGAGACGATTAGTCACTCCCGCTGGGTTACCCTGTTTGCTTACGGACTTATGTAACCACTGCCCGAGGGTGTTTGTACAGTTGTCTCCATCCTTCTGTCTGTCTGCCCGCCTGCCTGCCCCGGCCTGTAAGCCCCCCAGGGCAGGGGGCTCCAGCGAGGTGAGCTGGCAGCGCAATGCCCAATTCCTTGTGAGGAAACCCCGGGGACACCGTGCGTGTCTGCACATACTCCCCACAATCACTGTGTCTGGGCCACCATTCTACAGCTGAGAACACTGAGGCTGGAGCTTTGCTCCTCCAAGCCCAGGACTCGGTTTTCTTGTCTGTAAAATGGGGGTAATGTATTTTCCTCTCCCTGAATCTCTGGGTGATATGGGGGTTGATGTGTTAGTTTGAGCCATATTAAATCATGATGCTTCACTTTTTAAAAAATACTTTATTGTTTTAGAGCAGTTTTGGGTTTGTAGCAAAAGTGAGAGGAAGGTATGGAGTTATCCCATAAGAATCTGCAGGTGAGGGTGGGGCCCAGGTGAACCCGGCAGTTGTGTCTTCAGATCTTTGTCCGTCTGGCAGACGGGCGTGGAGGTCCAGGGCAGTGACACTGGTACCAAGCTGCAAATCTGTCCTCAGTCACCCCTGACCTTGGCAAAGCTGGTCTGGACCTTGGTTTCCCTGTCTGTAAAATGGGGTTGGCAATGGCTTCCCTCTGGGAGGGATGCCGTGCAGCTCCAATGAGTTATTACTCCTCAGGGGCTTGGAGCCAGCTGCCCGACACGCTGTGAGTGCCACCCGGCATTTGCTCTTATGAATATTGATTAACAAATTTGTGACTTTTACACCGTGGCTGGCTTCCCGTTCTTTCTACAGGCCCACCACGCTCCCTGCAGTTACAAGCAGTCTCCTCTGGCAAGCTGGTACCCCCACGAGGGGCTGCCTGCTGCCTGCCTGCCCCGCTCTCCCTTCCGCCCCATCCCTCCCAGAATCCCAAGGCAAACCCTTAGAATGTGGCTGAAAGGACACCCCGACTTGGAAAGGGCTGGCTAACCCACGTCTAGTCCACAGTTTCCCACCTAGGGGCAGCAAATGGCCTCTGGCCCTGCGGTGGCGGGCGGGTCCTGGGTACCCCCAACTCCCTGGGCCTACCGCCTCCAGCCCTGCAGCCTCCTCCATCTCGCCTGTATAGTTCTCTGTACACATCATGACGTGAAGAAGCCTGGGCAGCTCCGATCCTGGCCACACAGGGAGGCATCATGTGACAGGGAGGTGCCAAAAGCGTGGGCTTGGATATCACAGTCTTGGATCGAATCCTGGCACTGCCACTTCCTTGCTGGGTGATGCTGGCGTACCTCTCTAAGCCTCAGTCTCTGCTTCCCCCAGGGATGAACACCAGAGCACCAGCCCTCTGGGAGGGGAGGGCTCTGCCAGCCTCCCTTTCCTCGCTGGGAAAATGGTAGTCATTGTCCTCCCTGTGGGGGCTGTCGGCTCAGGGCAGTGTTTGGCCCAGGGCAAGTGCCCTGTAAGGAGCTGGTGGCATCAGCGCACTGGAGGCCCAGCAGGTGAGCAGCAACAGCGCAGTGAGGATGGGATGCGCCTTCTCGTGGGAAAGGTGGGGGGTGGCCCAGCACAAGGCCCGGGTGGGGTCACCTTCCAGCCTGTCTGGCCCAGCTCCCGTCACCCCAGGAGGGCTTCGCTCCAATTCCAGCTGGCTTCCAGGGCAGGTAGGTCCGAGCTGCCCGTCCAAACATCCTCTTCCTCGTCTGGAGCCTGGAGAAGCTAAAAATGCCTCGCTCAGCCCCAGGAAAACAAACACTGCGCTTCCCTCGCCTTTGTATACAGGACAAGAACCAAGGCCGCAGGGTGGGCTCCTCCAGGCTGGCTTAGGCCTGGGGGTCTGTCTGTCTTCCTGGGGTCTCCTCTCCTGCCTCCCTGGTACTCATAGCTGCAGTGGCCAGAGCCTCGTCAGGGTGGGGGTTCCATGGGAGGCCAACCCCTTCCCCCTCCAGGTGAAGTCCCGCAGCCCTTCCCAGCCGTAGGCCTCTCCCCTGGCTCTGGAGCGCAGAGGCAGGTTCGTGTGTGAGTGTGCATGTGCGTGTGTGTGTGTGCACTGCGTGAGCAATAACGACCATGGCGACCAACGTTTGTGGAGTGCTCACTCCATGCCTCAACAGTCCGGATATATTAACTCACTTAACCCAGTGAGACGGCTACTATTATTACCCACATTTTGCCAATGAGGAAACTGAGGCTCAGAGAGGTTAAGTAATTTGCTCAAGGTCACAGAGCTAGCAAATGGTACAGCAGGGCTTTGAACCCAGGTAGTCTTTGATGGGAAGCCTAGCCCCTTGCCTTCTCTGAGCCTCATTTTCCTCATCTGCACAATGAGCACACGCGATGGTAACACCTTCCTCCCTGGGAAGGTGCTGTGAGGGCAAAGCAGGGCAAAGAAGGATAGCCAGAGACCCTGGAAACAGGGGTGGGGGCTGGGACAGCCGGGGTCTGGAGGAGTTGATCGAGGCCATGTGGAATGGGGTAGGGTGTGGGCATTGCCATTGTACAGCCCACGGCTAAAGTCTCAGACCACTTGTCGCATGGCCTAAGACTGTCCCCAGCTGGGAGCCCCACTTCCTCCTCCATCAAGCAGGGGGAAGCAAACCTGCCTGCCACAGGTGTTGCCGACGCCCTCCTGGCAGAGTGGAGGTCCCCAGGCCACGCGATTCCTACCCTTCTAGACTTGAGGGCATGACGCTGCCCCTGGGATTGAATCCAACCCCTTCCTTGGTATTTCCTCGCCCAGCCAGGGTCCTGGGCCGCCACCCCTGGGGTGTAAGATGCTTGTAATGGATGAGGGCTCAGATAGTGCCAGAACACTCAGTCTAAAAAGCCTCTGGCCTTGAGCAGCCCTGCCCCAGCACCTAGCTGAGGGCTATGACCTGTCACAGGTGTGAGAGATGGAGAGTTATAGGGGTGTGGCCTCCACAGCAGGGGCAGCAACCCATTTCTAGCCCTATTGGAGAAGCTGATTCTTCAGTGGCCCTAATATGGAAGATGGGCTGGGCCCTCCTGGTTCTGATACCTTGGGACTCTTCCCTGGGACTCTGAAGGGGGTGCCCTCAGGGCCCTGTGCTTCCAAGCTCGGAGACTCACGCTACAAGCCTCCTTCACCACTTTCCACCCTTTAGGAAGGGCTCGGCATCTTTGCAACAACTGGCCAGGACTCAGAGGAAGAAATAGGCTAGATTTTTAATCATTTATTCATTCCTTCAGCAGATATTTACTGAGCACCTACTATATGCTGGGAGCTGGTATGAGGTCCTGCTCACCCCAAACCCAGTCCCAGTCTAGTGCTAGGCTGATAAATGGGCAACGACACCACCATGGGGCAGATGCTATAGGCCCTCCAAGGCTGGTGGGCTTCCTGGAGGAGGTGCCCACTAAGCCAAGCCTGGCAGAAGGAGGAGGAGGAGCTGTTCTTTAGAAACTGCTTGCCTGCAATGAGAGAGAACAGGAAACGGGTTCTCCTTAGCATGGCATTCAGGCCCAGATGCCATGCATTCCCTGCTGCCTCTGCTGGTCCCTGTCCTACCACTTCTGGCCCGTGTACAGAGACATCTGGATTGCAGTGATTTGTGTCTATCTCACTCAAGAGCCTGGAAGGTTCCTGAGCACTAAGACTAGGTCTTCTTCTTTATTTCATTTGTCAGTTCTTCACACAAGGTCTGCACATAGTAGGTGCTCAATGATGCTGTTCCAAGTAGCTCCCCCTGCCTCCTCACCCCCATCCATCCCCTAAGGCCAAGCTATGCGCTTCCTCCTTTGCGGTCCTATAGCACTTTGTACCTGAATCAGAGCTCATACTGGTACAGCACTTTCTAGTTGGCAAAGCACTTTCACGCATATGAACGTATGTGACACTCACAAAAACCATGTAAAAGGTGTCATTGTCGACATCATCATCATTACCTGCCAGAATGGTGGTGTAAGTATGTGGGCTCTGTAGCTGGACTGCTTGGGTGCAAGTCCTGGCCCTACCACTTACTGGCTGTGTGACCTTGAACAAGTTGCTCAGCCTCTCTGTGCTTCAATTTCCCCATTTGTAAGACAGGAGTAATCTACCCCACAGAAGCATTGAGAGTCTACAGGTAGGGTAAGAAGAATACTGCCTATCACATAGTCAGCTCAACAATAATGGTAGCCATTATCATTCAATTTATAGATAAGGACACAGAAGCTCAAGGTCAAGATCACCCAGCTGTCCAGTTAAACAGGGTTTTATCTCTGAGCCTTTACTTCAAATCTAGTGTTTTGGGATTATCTCCTCATCCTTCCCCCATCTCCCTTGTCCTCTTGTCTCCTAATTTATCTATTATACATCTGTCTGTCCTTCTCCACGGTGCCTCCTGCAGGGCAGGGGCCCGTTAGCACCATGACTAGTCCCCTCCTGTCTCCCCAGTGCCTGAGCAGTGCCCGGCCACTAGTGAATGCTTGGAGGCTGTGTCGGAGGAACCACACGCTTGCTTCCTGCTAAGTGCCCCCAGGTGGATGATTTCTGGTCCCCAGACCACTCTGTGAGGCGGGCAGAAATTCTCTACAACTGTACTGAGGCACAATAAACTACATGTATATCATGTTTTGATATACGTGTACACCTGTAAAACCACCACCACAATCAACAATGACAAACATTTCCATCACCCCTAAAACTTTCCCATGCCTCTCTGAAATCCCTCCCTACCTCCAATTATAGATTTATTTACCTCCAGTATATAGAGGACAAAATTGAAGCACTAAGAAGTAAAATAACCTTCCCAGAGACACGTGCTCAGCAAATGGCCACTCCAGGATTTGAACCAAGGTGAAGTGTCCCCCGGCTGCCTCTTGGCCACTGTGCCTGCTGCTGGGTGGCAGTCAGCAGAAGGTGGGTGCCTGTCCTCCCTCCCCTGCTCCACCTTGTCCAGGTCCAAGCAGACAGTGTATAAGGACATGGCGTTTATGGTGTGACTCTCTCTGCCTACACGTGTGATGGCAGGCTGACACCCCAAACGGTATGTCTGGGTATCAAGGGCCGACGGCAGAAACAGTACAAGCAGATTAGGTAAAGGTAGCCTAAAGCCGGAAGGCCGGGAGATGCAGGAGCCCGAGGTGGGTGCTGGGCTCAATGTGAGTATGTGTGACTCTGTGACTGTGACGGTGTGACTGCTGAAGGCAGGGACACAGCAGCTCCCTGAATGGGGGTGGAAGGAGTTAACTGTGTGAATGCTGGTATGGGTGGGTGGGTGGGCCCCGGCCTCGAACCTGGGGGCTGAGGGAGATAGTAAACATCAGGGTGACGGGAGGATTGTGTTGGTAGCCCTGCGAGGATGCAGCAGGGTTGTGGGGGTTTGTGTGACTTTGCAGTTCAACAAATTCAAATTCAGCCAACGCTGGCAGTGCCTGTTGTGTGCCAGGCAACCAGCTAGGAGGAGGAGATGCGGACCCAGCTTGCAGCCGAATGGTACTGGCTGCTGGGTTTCCTGTGCTGCCTCATGGTGCTTTTTTGCCCTTTCTGGCATTTCCTCCTCACAGTAACCCTCCGCCCACTTTGAGGCTAGATGGAGGAGCACAGAAGGAAAGTGACTTGCCCAAGGTGACCCAAGCTTCTCAGTGCCAGGGCAGAATCTGAATCCAAGCAATCAGGCTGCAGAGCCTGAGTCCTTTCCCACCATGCCTGCGCCAGGGTGCAAGTGTCTGGTCCTGGAGGGGGCTTGGACTCCTGGCCTTGGCCCTGGAGACATCTCCCAATGGGCTCCTAATCTGTCCACGGTCACTGTGCTGAGGGATGAGGGGCGGGGCGGCTGGCCGCCTCTAGTTCTTTTCCTGGGGCCAGATTCATGGAAAGAGGGGCTGCCTGGCTCTGAGACCCCTAAGCGCCCCACCCTCGCCCCAGGCCCTCCCCAACTCCTGCCCCCCCCCCCCCCCCGCGCTGACTCCCGGCCAGAAGAGGAAAGGCTGTCTCCACCCACCTCTCGCACTCTCCCTTCTCCTTTATAAAGGCCGGAACAGCTGAAAGGGTGGCAACTTCTCCTCCTGCAGCCGGGAGCGGCCTGCCTCCTTGCGCGCCCGCAGCCTCCCCCGCTACCTCCCCCAGGGCTCCCCTCCGGCCGCCAGCGCCCATTTTTCATCCCCGAGATAGAGATATTTTGCGCACACACACATACACACACGCGCAAAAAGGAAAAAAAAAAAAAGCCCACCCTCCAGCCTCGTTGCAAAGAGAAAGCCGGAGCAGCCGCAGCTCGCAGCCCGCAGAGGACGCCCAGAGCGGCAAGCCGGCCGGCAGACGGACCAACGGACTCACGCCGCCTCCACCTGTCGGCCGGGCCCAGCCCAGAGCGCAGCGGGCACGCCGCGCGCGCGGACCAGCCGTGCCCGCCGCCCGGGCCCCGCGCCAGGGCGCACACGCTCCCGCCCCCCCACCGGCCCGGGCGGGAGTTTGCACCTCTCCCTGCCCGGGTGCTCGGGCCGCTGCTGCAAAGCCAACTTTGGAAAAAGTTTTTTGGGGGAGACTTGAGCCTTGAGGTGCCCAGCCCTGCGCTTTGCGATTTGGGGGGCCTTTCCAGAAAATGTTGCAAAAAAGCTAAGCCGGCGGGCAGAGGAAAACGCCTTTAGCCGGCGAGTGAAGACGAAACATCGACTGCCGTGTTCCTTTTCCTCTTGGAGGTTGGAGTCCCCTGGGCGCCCCCACACGGCTAGACGCCTCGGCTGGTTCGCGACGCAGCCCCCCGGCCGTGGATGCTCACTCGGGCTCGGGATCCGCCCAGGTAGCGGCCTCGGACCCTGGTCCCCGCGCCCAGGTCCTCCCCAGCCCCCCAGCGACGGAGCCGGGGCCGGGGGCGGCGGCGCCCGGGGGCCATGCGGGTGAGCCGCGGCTGCAGCGGCCTGAGCGCCTGATCGCTGCGGACCCGAGCCGAGCCCACTCCCCTCCCCAGCCTCCCACCCTGGCCGCGGGGGCGGCGCGCTCGGTCTATACGTCCGGGGCCCCGTGGGGCCGGGCCCGGAGTCGGCATGAATCGCTGCTGGGCGCTCTTCCTGTCTCTCTGCTGCTACCTGCGTCTGGTCAGCGCCGAGGTGAGTTGCCACGGTGGCTGGGGCTGGCTCTTCATTCATTACCTTCACCCCCACCTTCTGACCACCCCCTCCTCTACCGACAGTGAACTTTGGACCCTTGCAGCCCGTGAGCCTGGTGTCAGGCGCAGGGTGACCTGGGGCTGGGACGCGAGGTCCGGGAGGTGCTAGGGGAAGAGGGCAACGGTGGCTTGCTTTCCAGTGGGCGAACCTAAATCCCTTAGCCTTTCAGCGTCTGCGGAGGGGGTGTGTGGCCCTGCCCCCCACCCCTCAGGAGCCCAAGAATAAGCCCCTTCCCTGCCGGGGGAGAGGGGGTGGGGTGGTGCCAAGGGTGCAAAAGACAGCGCGTACTCCTGAGCCCCCTAGCCTCGGCTTAGGTTCTGTCCAGGCACCGGCTTGCCCAGGAGGTGCGAGCTCCCGCACCGGGGCATCCACGCCGACCTTTGGTGGGGATCGGGTCCCACCCTCGCTCCGGCTCCAGGTCGAGGTGGGCGTCCTGGGGTCTGCGCAGGGCAAGCTGGGCCCCAGAGCATGGTCCCGGAGGAGCTTGTGTCTGGGGCGCGAGGTGGGGGGCGGTGGAGGAGGCCAAAAGAGAGAGAGACACAGACAGACATACTGGTAGGTTTCGGTCATTCGGGCTAGGCAGAGGACTGGGGACTCTTAAGGAATACAGCCCCCGGGGCGGTGTGTGCCTGAGGCCCCGCCATACCTGTGCCCTCGCCCTGCAAGAGGAAGCACCTCTCTCCCCCGCATGCAGGGTGCGGAACGCGCCGCCTGCAAAAGCCTAGCTGCAAGGGAGGTGGTGTACAGAGACGTCTGCGGGAGCGATCAGGTCGGATCGGTCCCCCCCACCCCTCCCAGCCTCACGTAGCAGTGAGTTGGCAAGTCCAACCGGAATCCAGGTGGGAAAGGGGGCGGGGCAGGAGGAGGCGCGAGGTGGACGGGACCAGAGGACCGCAGGGCGAGTGGCGCGCCTCGGTCCCGTCCCACCTCCGCTCGACTGCGGCCGGAGCCGGCACCTAGTGGGCACTTCGCCGGCTCCCGAGGAGGGTCGGCCCCTTCGGCCTCCTGCGAGGCACAGGAAAGAGGCAGTGGCGGCGAAGGGGTTAAGGCGGAGGGCTCCGAGGCCGCGGCCGAGCCTTGGGCCACCGCCAGCGCAGGTTGTTTTGACCGCTGAGCCGCCGTCGCCGTCTCCTTTTGTTCTCGGGGCTCCTCGAGGGCCGCAGGCCGTCCGCCCTGGGGCCCCGCCCTTCCGCGGTCACCCCCCGCGGCCAGCACCCGGGAGGGAAGACGCGGGGCTCGGCCTGGCGGCCTGCAGGCCCCTCCCGACGCCCCCTCCCCGCCTCTCCCGCAGGCCCCGGGGCTGCAGCCAGCTGTTGGGGAGGGGGCGCCGGCCGGCCCCAGCTGCCGCCTCGCCTCGCCGTGGGACCTGGGGGCTGGGCCCGGTGCCAGAGCGTCCTGGGAACGGCAGCGCCCCGCGGCTGCTCTCCGCAGCCCACCCCGCCCGGCCCCCCGACTCGCTCACTCACCCCACGCATGCACACTCCTGGCCGGAGGCGATGCTGCGCTCCGGCGGGCGGGCGCGCAGAGCTACGGGCACGCACTACCGCGGCCGGGTCGCGCGCCCGCCGCCGCCACGCCCGTGCACACGCGGGACACACGCTCGCGCACCGAACACGAACGCACGCACGGCCCCTGCACACGCGGCCTGAGCTCACGTGCGCGCACACCCACGCACGTACACAGGCACGCATGGCCCTCGGGTACCTAGCGCCTGGTGGTCGCCCCCGTGCAACAGGTGGGCCTCCGTGGGCCCTGGCACCTCACCACCTCTGCAGCGACCCCATTTCCTTCCTGGGATCCTGTGAGGGAGGGAGAACCTCCCATCGGGCCGGCTCCACAGCTCCACTGTTTTTTGCCTTGTCGGGTCAGCCCGACGGCCCTCCAGCCTTCCTCCTCTGTGCTTGCTTTTTCCCAGCCATGCGGCCCCAGGGGTGCTGGGATGTCCAGAGCAGTCCTCCCTTCAAATAAACCCTGTTACTCCGAGACTGGAGGGATCTTAGAGGGCCCTTGTGCCGGCTGAGGGGGCACCCACCCCGCCTATTTTATTCTCTTTGCTGGTGCCAGCAGGCCCTGGAGAGGCGGCGCCTCCCTTACCGTCCCAGCTCAGTCCAGCCCCTCATGCTTTCCCGCAGCTCAGGGGCTTGTGCGTCTGGGGTGGGGGCTGCGGTACAGGACTGCCTTTCTACGCGCTTTAGTCACGGCATCCTCGAACACAGCCGCGGGAGCCACGATTGTATGTGATGCCTTGCAGTTTAGGAAAGGTTTTCCTGCTGAGCCTCAGGCTGGCCGTGGGGAGGCGGCCTAAATGGGAACCAGGTCCACATAGGGTCGGTCCAGGAAGGAGCTCCTAATTGCCAGTGCGGGGAGACTCAGGGAGGACTTGCTGGTGGAGGTGGTCTTGGAGCTAGCCATGTCCCCAGGCATGCTTGGCCTGTGTCTTAGGTGGAGACCTCAGCAGCTGGGGGCTGAGGGAGGCCCCTGAGGTGCCATCTCCACCAGCGGAACTGGCGTCCAGGATGACTCCCGCTGTCACGTGACACCCCTGGCCTCAGCACCCTTCTGCCGGGAAGGGGTGAGGGGGCCCCACGGCCATTCCCCACCCAGCTTCCTCTTAATGGTCTTTGGGGGCTAGAGACCAACTGCTGGAATCCAGGAGCCCTGTTGGTGTGCAAGGTCCGGTCAAGCAGAATTTGGAGGCTCCAGTCCAAGACCCAGAAGAGAGAGAGAGAGAGTCTGTGTGTGCTTGTGTGTGTGTGTGCGTGTGCGTGTGCGTGCGTGTACGTGTACCAGGTGGGGCGAGATTGATTCGGCAGGAGTGGCAAGGTGTTTACCATGGCCTCGTAAGTAAAGTCTTAAAGTCCTTGTCTTCCCTTCCCCCCATTGAGCTGCCCCTCTTGTTAGAACTCTTTCCATTTTCCGGTTTATTTAGTTGTTTATTATCTGCTTTGCCCACTGGAGTGTCAACTCCGCTGGAGAGCTCTTGTCCTGGTCACCACTGTTAGGACAGTGCCTGGAGCAGAGTAGACAATCGGTAAATATTTGTGCAGAGGGCAGTGAATGCGGGGGCAGGAGGGAACGGCCCCAGGTGCTTTATAAGTGGTGGCCTTGTTGACTCCTCGCCTGAGGGCAGCCCCCCCTTGAGGCCACACTGCCCTCCAGCAGGCCTCAGTCTTTCAAGACCCCCCCATCTTGAGACAAGCATGTCTTTCTCTTCCCTGTCTTGTGACTTGGGCTGCGAAGATTAGACAGGACAGAGGGGAAGGAACAGAGGGAAAATTAGACTTTGAAGGGTCTATGTATCTTTAGCTGAGCCTCAGTTTCCACCGTCTAAAAAAAAAAATGAGAAGGTGGGATTGACTTAGAGTTCGCAAAGAACAGCAGAATTCCCGGCCTCTCCAGCTGGGATGGGGACGTGGTGGGGGCAGCGATTGCAGTGGCGCCAGGATTGTAAATGGCTGGGCTGGAGCCTCTCTTTCCGCTGTAACATTTTCTCTGCTCTAGCAAGGGGTGGGGGGCGGCCGGCGTGCTGAGCTGACGTGAAGGAGGGGGAGGCTGATCTGAGGGTCCCAGGAGCAATTAGATAGGGAAATGCTAGGTGGGAAAAGCTGGTTCTAAATGGCTTCTGTGGTTTGCCCAGAGAGGGCTTCTTCAAAGGGATTGGCTTTGGCATCTGATCTAAATCAGGCCTGCTACGCTCAGGCAGGCCGGCGCGGGGAGGCCTTGTCAGCCTCTTCCTTTGCCAGCCACAGACAACGCCCTGCGTGAGGGCTGTGTCTCCCCAGCAGGAATGGCAGGCGGGCCGGGGAGTGTGTATCTGTGTATGTGTGTGTGCTGGGGCCCAGGAGAGGGTGGGGTTCAAGCCCCTTTGATCTGCCAGCCTGGTTGGGAGCAGATAATTCACCTGGCCTCACGCTGGCTCGTGCCCTTCCTAGCTCCCGCAGCTGGCACTGGGGGTGGGGTGGGGAGGAGGCTGTTTGCCTTGGCTCCCACGGCTGGCTTCGCCCCAGCTGCCTCCTCGCCACGCCCTCGCTCTACCAGGAACCCTAGGCCTGCGATCCAGGGCAGCTTCTTCAGGGTGCTGGGGCTCCTTTTCCATCTCTGAGGGGAGCGGCCCACCTGGAGCCCTCCAGAACTTGTGCTCAGGAAAACCAGGCTCCAGGCGGCTCACCCTCCCCCACCACGAGGAGCCTCTGACTGCAAGCAGGTGCCCTGCAAGTCTCCCCCAGGGCATCGCATCCTGGAGCTGACCGCAGGCTGGATGTCCCCACCTCTCACCCACCCCCAGTGCCGGAAGGGACCCGCCAGCCCACACAGCCCCAGGCGGTGCCAGTGTGGAGGTAGGGTACCATTTCCTGTGGCCCTGCACAGGGGATAATGTGAAGTCACACACTTTCCCGTGAGCGGGCAGCTCTCCACCCACTCCTTGTCATCCTCAAAAGTGTCTTGTGCCTCTGGCCCAGGGCCTGTGTGCCACTTGCTGCTGCCCAGAGGACAGCCATACTGAAAGAATTAATGCTGATGACAGCAACAGCTCATTAAGTACCCATTGTTTGCTGGGTGCTCTGCTTCGTGCCATTATGCGATCCCAGTAACCCCAGGTGAGGTATGGTTAGCCCCATTTAAAAGATGCAGAAGCCAAGGTTTTAAATGGTTAAAATACTCACTCCAAGCATCCAGGTTTCCTTGCATCTGAAGCCCTGTTCTCAGGGTTTCTCAGCCTCTGCACCATTGATGTCTGGGGCAGTGACGCTTTGCTGTGGGGCTGTCCTGTGCATGGTTAGGTGCTGAGCGACACCGCTAGCCACCAACTGCTAGATGCCAGCAGCACGCCCCAGTTGTGACCTCCAAAAATGTCTTCAGACATCGCCAGTGTTCCCTGGGGGCCCAAGACAGTTAGAAGCACTGATGTAGATGACCTGCCGCAGGGGTGATGAGCTAGCATGGACGTCAAATGATGCTGAGGGCCAGGGGCCCCAGAGCCAAGGGGAAGGAGGCTGAGAAGCTCCGTGGTGGGTGTTCTGGAGCCTGGGAAGGACCCAGCTCTGCCACTTACTGGTCGTCTAGACCTGTAGCTGCTTGTTTAATGTTTTTAGGGCTCAGTTTTCTTCTGTGGAAGATGGGGCTAAGAACAGTGCTAGCCTCTTAGGTTGGGAGTTTGGGCAGCCAGCATTTTGCTCAGTGCTTGGCTCATAGTCAGCAATTAAGGAATGTTACCTGTGGTATTATTGTCAAGTCCAGGGGCTTATAGCGAGTTCTAGTGAGTGGCCAAATTCCCAGAGACCTGTGTAGGAATGGCCTCTCTGCTTAGAATAAAATGAGCTCTTCAGGAGGTAATTTGCTTGGGAGTGGGGGAAGAATATCCCAGGTGGCCCTCCTGGTGGAGGAGGGGGAAGAATCACACTGGAGAGAACCCCAGGGAAAAGGTCAGCCGCCTTCATACATGTTATCAGTATTTATTGAGCACCTACTATGTGCTTCTCCCATTTCCACAGTCTCTATCCTTGGCTCTTCCCCACTCAGCCTCAGAGGGTCTGAGTTTGCTTCCATAAGATGTCATCTCCTTTGCGTCGTGGGCCTGGGTCTGGGGGTCCGGTAGGCCTGTTCAGGGGCCTGCCTCCTCTGCCACAGCCGGCAGCTGCAACCAGCTCTCCAACGGGCAGACAGGTCTTGGCACAAGCACCAAGTGCCATTTGGTACTAGGCCTTGCGCCCCGCCCCTGGGGGGCTGATTGAATCTTTACTCCACGAACACTTTGGTTCCCCTCGTGTGAGTGAGCGAGGGAGGCCTGGCTGGGCACCCCGGCTTTGACTTTCCTCTGCTCCTTCTGACACCCCCTGGTGGAGTTAGAATCACATCAGATGTTCTTCAGCCCCCTCGATTCACAGATGAGAGCAGGACCACAGAGGGGCAGTGACCAGCCTGAGGTCACGTGCCGTTGGTAGCAGCACCGGGCATGGGATCCAGCCCTCTGGACTGCCAGTTCTGGGTTTGACGAAACTCTCAAGGGGGCTCCTTGCCTGGTGTTTGCTGGAGACCAGCCGCCAGCCTTGGTTCTGTGGGTTGGGTGCTTTGTCAACATTTGGAGAACACCGAAGGCGGGGTCTCTCTTCTGGGGTGGGAGGAATGAACTTGCTTGAGGGTGGGAGGAGGCAGAGCCTGGAGGAGATGGGGAAGGAAAGTGGGGGACTGGGGGCCCCCCATCTCGCACACGCAGCCCCTGGCTGCCCAGCTGTGCAGCCATAGACACTGAAGGAAAGACTCCAGTTTTCAGCCAAGCCTCCCAACCTCTTCTCCCTCGAGCCTCCCAACAGCTCGAAGACACCAGGCAGGGTTATAAGCTCTGTGTTCAAACAAAAAAACCAAGGCAGGGCTTTCAAGGAATTACGTAGCTTTAAAAGTGGTCACACCCACACCCACCCTGTGTCTTCTAGCTCCAGGTCGATGTGGGTGGCCAGAGCTGGACACGGCTGCATCCCTGGAGGAGTTGTTCCCAAATGCCATGACAAGTGTCCAGGGAACAGAGCTTTTCGGGAGAGCCCTTGGTGCTGGCCACGGGGCTGAGGTGACCTCTTCTCCGTGCATCAGCAGTGAGAGAGCAGAGTCCCCCCCCCCCGGATGCTGCTCTCCCCGGCCTCAGCTAAGCCTCTCAGAACTTCAGTCCCTGGAGGATTCCCCCCTTTTTAATCCAGGGAAAATGAGGCACAGACTGGTTTAACCCACAGGGGTAAACCAAGCCTACTTACTCCCTCCCCAGGGCTCTCTCCCGAGACCCCACTGCCCTGCGTGCCTGTGCCTGCACCCGTCCATGTGCATGTGCACGTGTGTGAGTGTGCACGCGTGTGAGTGTGCACGTGTGTGAGTGTGCACGCGTGTGAGATGGGCCCGAGCCTTTGGACACGCAGCGACATCCTACACATTTTCTTTGCCCCCTGGTGGCTAGGGGTCTGGACTGTGCCACTTGGTCTCCCAGCTGTGCTCACCTCTTTCTCAGGATCTCTGGCATCAGCCCCTCGGGGCTCCCGGGACTGTGGGGGACGTGGCAGTGACCTTTCCTGTCGGGCTGCTCTCGTGTCATTGTGGGACCTGCGGTTTCCCTGGAGGAAGCCTGGCTCCGAGTGAGGCCTGTTAAAGCACTTGTCAAGTTTCGAGTGTGTTTGGTAACAGGCCAGGGGGCTCTAAAAATAGGACTTGGTTGGGCACGGGGCAGGGGTAAGCTTTCAGGTTTCCCGGCCGTATGTGAGGGTTCCCTTTTCTCCTCTTTCAAGTGAGAGACTACACAGATACTGCAGGAACATGTGGCCTCCTGAGACCTCACCCCTCTGCAAGCGTTGATTAAGCGCCTCCTGTCCCCAGGAGCCTGGGAGTACAGGCTCTGCGTCACCAAAGCTTGAGTTTCAATGTAGCTTCTGCTGATAATTGCCATAGGACTCCGGGCAAAGGATGTCCCCTGTTTGAGCCTCTGTTTTCTCATCTGTGAAATGGGGATTAGATCACCTGACTAACGCTGCTGTCATTAGCTGTCAGGTCTGGAGAGAGAAGCAGAGAGGAATCAGATCTTTGGAGCCCTCCCGGCATCTGTAGCGTGATGGGGAGACAGACAGAGACAAGCAAGTCCACCGAGAAGCAGGCTGGGACTCCTGCTGGGGGTGGGCTGTGGGGGCTCCTCTGGGGCTCAGAGGCTTCGGCAGGTTCAGGCTCCCAGGCCTGTGTGGCCCTGGTTGTCAGGCCTGGGTCCTGCCTGTCCTCAGCCTGGCTGGCATTTGCCTGTGACTGAGGGGCCCCGAGCAAACTTTTGGCAGGAGCAATCGGTGGCTGGGAAGCCCCACCCCCAGCTTCTCATGCGGTGTCTGCCTGGCAGGGGGACCCCATTCCTGAGGAGCTCTATGAGATGCTGAGTGACCACTCTATCCGCTCCTTCGATGACCTCCAGCGCCTGCTGCATGGAGACTCCGTAGGTAAATTGAATCCTTGTCCAGTGCTCTGGTCCTCCACTGAGCCCTAGGGGAGTCAGGAGGGGCAGGGCATGAGGCACCCCCTCTTCCCTGACACCCAGAGAACTAGAGGCCTTGCAGCCCAGAGAGGCCCGGCCACAC
The DNA here is from genome assembly GCF_020740605.2 of Lemur catta. NCBI lineage: Eukaryota > Metazoa > Chordata > Mammalia > Primates > Lemuridae > Lemur > Lemur catta. The sequence goes on from NC_059133.1 coordinate 8,666,558, forward strand.
CCGCCCAGGGCAGGGCTGCGTAGGCAGACGGGTTGGTACCTGGGTCGCAGGGTGTGACGGGAGAAGTGCCATGTGTGGCTCCCGCCTAGGGTGGGGTGCTGGGAGGAGGGCGGGCAGGGAGAAGGTGCCCAGGGCATCCATGTGTGTGTACGGATGTATCCAGGTGTGGACCCAGCCAGGGAGGGTGGGGCCGAAGGAGCCATCTCCCCGCCCCTCTGGCCAAGGGCCTAGTCTGCCAGGTCTCCCGGGGACACCTGGTCCCGACCAACGGGCAGCCATGCCCGTGCCCAAGAGCACGCTCAGCAAATGGGCACGTGCTCGGTGGCACACACGTGGCGGGGCTGGCGGGCTGGACTGGGAATGTATTTATAAATGCTGTCTTCAGAGCAAATTCCATTCTATTCTAACCTCTGGCCTGTTCCCTGGAGCCCTGGTCAGTAGCCCCCCTGCACCCCCAGGTCCCCTTCCCTCTGGGGTTCTGTCTCTTTGTCACTTTGTAATCCTTGCCCAGACGCTATCTACGGGGGAACAGCATTTCCTGCCTTTGTTTCCTCTCCCCGTTGGGCCCCTGGCGCCCTCTCAAAAGCATTCCCGGGCCCTTTCAATCCCGCCTGTGCTGGGGGGTGGCGAGGCAGGCAGGAGGGGGCCCAGCTGGGCCCACCTATTGTTCACCAGGGCCCCCACCCGACGACGTCTCCCACAACCCCCACCCCATGCCCGACTGCTGGCCCTGGCCACACAATGGGGCAACTTCCAAATTTAGCCTTTGTGCCATTTCTTTCCAGGGCGCTTCTCCCCCACCCTCAGCCGGCCCCTCCACACCCCTGGTGGGGGTCGGGATCTTGGAGATGAGGCTTTCAATAGCAGGCCTGTTCCGAGGCAACCATGTGGCTATTTTTTCCTAATCGACTTAACCTTTCCACAAAGCACATCTTTTCCCCATCTCCGCCCCACCAGGGACATTCCAGAGATGGCAGGGAGAAAGGAAGGGAGCGAGAGGGACAGACAGACACACTGACGTGGGGGCTGTCAGGCTGGACGGAAATGGACCAGTCACCAGGCTCCCCGCAGGACCCTGGACGGATGGGCCGTGGCCAGCAGGAGCCTTTGTCTCTGACAGGCCAGGGGCTTAGGGCAAGAGCATGAGCCATGAGGTGCTGGCAGGAGGTGGCGGGAGCTTGTCCCCAACACCCCTTAGTGCACTTGCTGGCGCCTCACCCATGAGAGAGACAGAAGGTCTGTCCATGATTCGACATCTGACTCAAAGTCCACCCTCCAGTCCTTGCTTACCAGCAACCAGCCTCTGCCACCAGCTCTAGAGAGGGCGATGTCTCCCAGGAGTGCTGGTGGCGCTGAGACGAGGGCTGTCCAGGCTGGAGAAGGGAGCTGTGATGTGTGGCCTGGGGGGTAAATGGACACCTTGGGGCGGACGTGGGGTAATGGCTTAGAGGAGAGGGAGATCGAAATGACTAGAGACGGGCGGGAGGGAGCCCAGGCCCCGGGGGGCACGTGCGGAGGGCGCCCCACCCCATCCCCCTCGTCCCTGCCCCGCTCTGCTCCGCCCAGCAGGCCATTGTGGGGCTCCAGCGGGCTGTCCAGGGCATGCGGTCCCCCTGGGGATTCTGGGAATTTCTCCATTCAGCACTTCCTATGGGAACGGTGGGCGGAGGGGCGCTGGAAACTGGCCTCTAGTGCTCTGGGTCCTTGCCCCACCCTGGAGGCCGAGGAGGGTTCACTTACAGTAGCAAAGGGGAAGGGTTATTTTTAACTTCACTGACATGGGTTCTGGCCAAAAATGTGGCTAAAGAGCCGGGGGGGTGCAGCCAGGGTCTCCCACCCGCAGCCCTGTGTCTGCCCTGGGGTATGCCTGGAGGGCCCCTCCTCAGAGCAGGGATCCAGAATCTTGGGGTCCCAGGGCTGGCAGGGGGCACTGTTCTCTGGAGCGGGGGGGAGGCGAGCCTCCTGCCTTCACGGAGCCCCCGCCGGTGGGGCCGGCCGGCAGTGTCCATGGGGCGTCTGACTGTGTCTTCTCCCACAGATGAAGATGGGGCCGAGTTGGACCTGAACATGACCCGGTCCCATCCCGGAGGCGAGCCAGAGAGCTTGGCCCGTGGGAGAAGGAGCCTGGGTAAGACGGGGTGTTGCACTGGTGGCCCCTCAAAGGGTGGGAGCCAGGGAGGGGAACAGGGGCAGGCAGCCAGCCCGAGGGCTCCGAGGGTCGTCTTAAAACTCCCTTTCCCCCCACACTTAGGACTGAGTCGAACTAAGAGAGTATAACCATCCTGAAATACCCGCTGTTGAGGACTTGAGTCATCACGCCCCCTCGCCCTACACTGTTTTCTAAATATAGTGCTTTGAAACCGTTCCTTACTTCAACCCTGGAGGCAGATACTATTAACCCCATTTCACAGAATTGGAAACTGGGGCCCAGAGAGGGTGAAGAAGTAGGGGAGGTCACACAGCTAGGAAGTGACATGGCCGGGATTCCAAGCAGCCCCTGCCACTTGAGCCCAGTGCTGTCCCTGGTGGCCTGCGTGTCTCCGCTGTGGCCGAGGGGTGGGAGAGTAGACGTGGCGGAGTCCGGGACTGCCTCCTGCTCCCTCGCACACACCAGAAGGAGACTCTGGACCATTAGGGCCCAGAGGAGACTTCCCATGCGAGGCCAGTGCCCACCCCAGCCCTTCCTTCTCTTGTCCACGTGCAGTCCCCAAAAAACTGTAGACAGTGGCTGGGGGAACCTATGGAAGAGTCAGGTGACCTGGGTTCCACTCCTCCATGTGTGCATTTGGGTGGGCTAATTTAGCTCTCGGAGCCTCAGTTTCTCTGGGCTTGAATGACGACAACAGCCCCAGCACTCGTAGGCCCGGCTTTACTCATGTGACCCCTCAGAGCCACAGGTGAGGCACCGGCACTGTTATTATTCCATTTCATAGATGAGGAAACTGAGGCTTTCAAAGCAGCAACACTGCAAGAATAGATTAAGATGTAAGACAGCCATGCAAGAGAGGTTACAAGAAAATACAGCACATACGTAAGGGCCGCATGTCAGGCAAAGCCGTAACCGTGTGGAACCGTAGAGAATGACAGAGTGGCTGTGTGCCAGCAGGAGGAAGTGGACATTTGTTGAACTTTTACAACATGCTGCATTCTGAATTACCTCACTTGATCCTGACAATGGTTCCTGAGTGTAAGTCTTATGATCCCCATTTTGCAGATGGGGAAACCGAGGCTTGGAGCAGCTCAGCCAGCTGCCCGAGTGCCATGGCTGATAGCAGCCAGGACTTGAAGCCTGAAGCCTGGGGCTAAAGGAAGGGAGGAAGAGCACCCGCTGAGCTCCCTGCCGGGTGGGGGGCCCTGGGCAGGCCACCCTCCTGACCGGGGTTCCCTCCCGCTCCAGGTTCCCTGACCGTCGCCGAGCCGGCCATGATCGCCGAGTGCAAGACCCGCACTGAGGTGTTCGAGATCTCCCGGCGCCTCGTAGACCGCACCAACGCCAACTTCCTGGTGTGGCCGCCCTGCGTGGAGGTGCAGCGCTGCTCCGGCTGCTGCAACAACCGCAACGTGCAGTGCCGCGCCACCCAGGTGCAGCTGCGGCCTGTCCAGGTGCGAGGCCCGCGGCCCACCCGGGGCTGGTCCTGATGGTGGGCCAGGGAGGGCCACCCCTCTGGGACTTGGACCTGACCCCGCTTCCTTGGCATTCCTGGCATGTGCCGGGGCTCTGTCCAGAGAGGGTCACTCTTGGGAAGCTCTCTACGATCAGGCATGCTGAGGCTGACCACGAGTCCTCTGAGGTGGCCCAGGCCGCTGCAACCAAAGCCACAGACAGGGCTAGGTGTGGAACATTAATAGACATGGCCTCCTCCTTTATGGGGATAAAAATCCCCAAATGTCTCTTGAAGAGACACGTCTACAGACATTTATTTGACACTCAGAATGTCCTGGGCAGCTGCTCAGGCTCCCCAGAGCCCTCCCCTAGTCAGAGATCTCTCGAGAAAGGCTCAGGTAGGCACCACTGCATCTCCGACACCTGTTCATCCCCCTTGACAAGCGTGTCTTTAACAAGGAGCGTGCGGAGAGGCCGCCAGGAGACAGGCAGCCCCCGCGCCAACAGCTGAATGCCGACTGTGCCTCCTTTCTGGAGGGACTGGGGACGGGCACTCAGGTCAAGGAGAACTGTAGGGTAGAGACGGTCCCACGGAGCTCCCAGTCACACTCCGGGCAGGGCAGGGCCAGAGAAGCCTCTGCTGTCTTCTGATCCATGTGGAAAGGTTTCTGCACCCCTGGGCCAGCGTGGCCGAGGGCCCGTGTGCCGGGCAGTGGGCCGAGCACCCCCCTTGCCGAGCGCTCTGCCTGCGCGGCTGTGTGCCCCTCGCCTGCTGTCACCCCGTGGCCTCTCCTCCTGCCCACCTCCCATCCCTGGCCTGGGCTCTGCCCCCCACCGCCCACTGTCATAGCATCTCCTGTCCCCGTCACTTCCAGAGCTATGGATGGACACCTGACAGCTGAGCTCCCCCTTCCCACCTCCCTCCTAGATAAAGCCTCCCCCCACTTCCTTCCAGATAGCCCTCGCCCACCTCTGCCGCAGCCCCTGACCTTGGCTGGCGCTCCGGGAATGAAGATACCACGGGCTCCAGCTCAACCCGGAAATGCCTTTCTGCCTTTCTCCCTCTCTGGGGGCACCGAGGGGGGCTGCAGGTCAGGAGGGCTTGTTTTGATGGAAAAGCTACGAGAAGGGCAGAGGGCAAGGTCCTGCTATTGTTTGGGCCAAAGCGTTTGCCCCGCAGGCTGCTCTCTGGGCTTTCTAGGAAAGAGCCAGGCAGGGACATGGGATGGGAAGAGCAGGCAGTTTGTGCTCCCCGCCTCCTGCCTGTATGGCCTCTACAGAGGTGTTTCGGCGGTTCTGTCCTCCAGGTGAGAAAGATCGAGATTGTGCGGAAGAAGCCAATCTTTAAGAAGGCCACGGTGACACTGGAGGACCACCTGGCATGCAAGTGCGAGACAGTGATGGCTGCACGGCCTGTGACCCGAAGCCCGGGGCAGGAGCAGCGAGGTAACCATCTTCCTCAGACCTGCCCCCCCAATCACACAGCCCACAGCCCCTCCCCTGTAGCAGCCGGGGTCAGGGGCGGGTCTTAAAAATGGAGATTGTGGCCAGAGTGGTGGCTCACACCTGTAATCCCAGCACTCTGGGAGGCCGAAGCAGGATTATTTGAGGCCAGGTGTTCTAGACCAGCCTGAGTAAGAGGGAAACCTCATCTTTACAAAGAATAGAAAAATTAGCCAGGCGTGGTGGCATGCGCCTGTAGTCCCAGCTACTCAGGAGGCTGAGGCGGGAGGATCCCTTGAGCCCAGGAGTTTGAGGCTGCAGTGAGCTATGATCTTGCCACTGCACTGTAGCCTGGGTTGGCAGAGTGAGATCCTGTCTCAAAAAAAAAAAAAAAAATGTAGATTGGATCAGGCACACCCCTGGTTAAATTTCCATCTCACTGAGAACAATCCAGATTCCTCCCTGGCCTGGGAAGCCCTACGTGAGGAGGTAGCCCTTGGCTGGCCCTCTGGTCTTGCAGCCAGCTACTCCCCTTCACGCATGCCACCCCAGCTGGACTGGCCTCTTTCAGTGGCCAGATAAGTTTCTGCCTCAGGGCCTTTGCACATGCTACTCTTTGTTTGAAAGGTGTTTCTCTCAGCTCTTCACAAGCCTAGCTCCTCTTCATTTGAGTCTCCCCTCAGAAATCACCTCCTCCTAGAAGTCTGCCCTGGCCACCCCACCCCAAGCAGCCCAACTCCAGTCTTGATACCACACCCCCTGCTTTGTTGAACGAGTACATGGAATGGTGGGAGGAATCAGGTCTGAACAAGAGAAGACGCCATGTACATTGTCTTCAGATATCTGATAATTTGTCCTGGGGATGAGAAATCAAACTAATTTCTTATGTCTTTGAGGAATAAACTAGGACCAGTGGGGAAAAGCCACTGAGAGATTTTAGCTCCATACACAGAAAAGCTGGTGATGAGTCAGGGGTCCAAGATGCAGTTGGCTGCCTTGTGAGGTAGTGAACTCCCTGTCACTGGAGGTATGCAAGTAAAGGCTGGGCAACTGTGTAGTTGGGATGTGACAGGTGGGGTTCAAGCATCAGCCAGATAGTGAGTGGCATCAGGGTTCCACTGCTGTCCTTAGATTTCATAAATTCACAGTCTCGGGCATAGTTAGACTTGAGTTGAAAGAGACCCAAAGAATGGTCTGGTCCACCCGCCTCTCCCTCGTTTTACAGAGTAGGTGCCTGAGGCCCAGAGGCGCAGAGGTCTTGCCCCAAGTCACACAGTCAGTCTCAGGCAGGGGCGTGGCTGGAATCCAAGTGTCCTGAGGTTTTGTTCTTGGCTCTTCCCTCACCCCAACAGCTCTCTCACCTGCCTTGTCATTTTTTAAAAAGATTTTTAAATAGCATTAGAATGGACCAGAAAGATGACCTTGCAAGTTGGTCTTTCAGTGTTATTAAGTGGGCTACTGGAGCACAGAGAGGTTGAGGAGTTAACCAAAGTTGCACAGCAGCAAAGCCTATCCCAGAGCCCAGGTCTTGTAACATCTAGTTGTGGGCTCTCTTGGCTGTGTCTCACAGCCTTTTCTCCCTTGAGTGTTTGCAGTAAGGATCAAATCATCAAGTGAATACGATTAGGTGAGCGTCAAAAGTAAATGTCGTAAGTGACAGTTCTGATTTTCAGTAACTCTATTGTTAGGGATGGGACAATCTTTTCGTCCTCATTTCTTGCTTCTTGGCCTCTTTGTTGTCTTGTTCTCAGAGCTAAGTGGAGTTGCTGGATGCCCTGGGAAGGCTGATCATTTGACAGCTTCAAACTGACATGTTGTAAATTAGTTACAGAGTTAACAGGGAGAATGATTTCTCTGTTAAGGAAAAATGATATTCTTATGTTTAAAATGGGGCTAGTTCATGTATTTGTTCCATGTGATTTTCCAAGCCAGTTTCTGGGAAGGCGCGTTAAACCAACGATGTGTGGACGACATGAGGTTCTGCCGTGTCAGTTGCAGTGTTTCAGCCGTGTGTTTCGGTACTGCTGGCAGCTGTCCACGGGCCGGGCTGAGGCTCGGTGGTGTGGCACCTGTGATGTGGTGGCTGGTGTCAGACCTCCTGGGCCAAATCTCTGCTCTGACACTCGTGAGCTGGGTCGTGGCTTTGCACTTGCTTGGACTTTGCCCAGCCCAGTGTCCTGTCGATGGCTTGGGCTCTGGGGGTGGAAACTCCCTGGGCGCTGTAGTGGCCCTCTGGTGTCTTGTCTTTGGGGGATCTGAGGCCACCCAAGTCCCTGAACTGCTGGAAAATCTGCCGTTAGCAGAGATGGGATAACTGCCTCATGGGAGCTTGTGTCTCTGCGGTGGGAGGGCAGGTGTTAGCCCTCAAGAGCCTGGCAGGCTGGGGGGAGCTCACAAGGCTCCCAGGAAAAGGCTGGCCTTGAACTCAGCACATCCGGCTGTCACTGCCACAGTGTCCACCCGGGAGCCCAGGAGGGAGAGAAGCGTAAGAGCTCACCTTGACCGAGGCTCACAGGCACCTGTCATTTACACCGAGTGGTTGGCAGTGTGGACTCTAGAGGCAGGTCCCTGAGTTCAAATCCCAGTCTCTCTGCCTCAGTTTCCTCATCTGTTAAATGTGGATAATAGTGCCTGCTGTGAGGGCAAACGAGCTTAGAACAGCACAGGTGCTTGGTAAGTGCCAGCTAAGGGTTTCCGGCTATTTCCTTGTATTATCCCCTGTCCCTAGGAGTCCAGGGCTGCTGTCATCTGTTTTAAAGGTACAGAAATTGAGGCACGGGGCATTTAAGTGACTTACCCCAAAGTACACAAAGTTTAGAGAGCCCAGATTTAAGGCCAGGTGGTCTGAGCTGTGTCCCGCCACCCCCCATACCACTTCTCCAAGTGGTGAGGGACAGGTGGGTGACAGGCACAAGTGACCAAAGGGCTTAGCTCCGTGGCAAGGAGTGTGGTTCTGGGCTGAAGCCCAGTGGCCTCCCCACCACACGACTGGAATGGCCGAGAGGTCGGGAGGAAACATCAGTAGGAGGCCAAGCCAAGGAAATCATAGCAGCTGCCGTTTGCTGATTACTTCTTACTCTGAGCTCAGTGGCTTAAAGCAGCAATCGTGTTATCTCTCCCGGGTCTTTGGGTTGACTGGGCTCAGCTGGGCGGTCTGTTGGTCTCTGCAGTTGCAGCCAGACGGTGGCTGGGGCTGCAGTCATTTGGAGGCTCGACTGGGACAGGTCCCTGTAGCCCAGGAAGCGCCAGTCCCCCCTGGGCTCTCCATGTGGCTTCTCTAGTAGGGAGGCCAGACTTCCTGTGTGGCAGCCAGGGCTCCCCAAAGCACGAAGGTGAGAGCTCTCGGGCCTTGTTGAGACTATGCCTGGAACTGGCACAGCATCACTTCTGCCTCCTCCTGTTGGTTAACCAGACCCGAGTCCAGGCCAGATTCAGGGGCCAGGGAAGTGAACTCTACCTGTCCACGGGCGATGACAAAGAATTTGAAGCTGTATTTAATCTACCCGCCCTCTGTGTCAGGTACTGTGTGAAGAACTTTGCCAGCATATTGTCATTTATTCCTCCCACCAGGCCTGTGAGGTGGGCAGTCTCATTACTCCCATTTCACAGATGGAGAAACTGAGGCATGGAGAGTTTCAGTCATTGTCCCCAGGGCACATACAGCTGGTGAGCAGTGGAGTTGGGATTGAAGCGCAGGAGGTGTGGCCCCAGAAGATCCGGAGAGGTCTGTGGCAGGCCTTGGTCGAGAGAGACAGACCCCCCCAGTGGTCATCCACGTGCTGACAAGACCTTTCTTTTTCTTGAGCAGCCAAGACGCCCCAAACGCGGGTAACCATTCGAACAGTGCGAGTCCGCCGGCCCCCCAAGGGGAAGCACCGGAAATTCAAGCACACGCATGACAAGACGGCACTGAAGGAGACCCTCGGAGCCTAGGGGCATCGGCAGAAGAGTGTGGGCAGGTGAGGGCCCGGTGGGGAAACTGAGGCCAAGAACCCTGTGTTTCCTTCTCCCTGGCCTGTGGGAGGGACTGGGGCAGAGGCATGTTCCCACACAAAATCCATCCTCTGCCCGCTTATCAGCTGAGTTCTTGCACCGGATAGGTGGGATGCAGGAGCCCCAGCCCCACGCTGTGCCCCCGCATGCCCTAAGAGAATGAGAGGTCGAAATCTCACTTCTTCCCCACCCGCCTCAACTGCCCAGCCCTGAGCACTGCTGGACATCAGGGCTGGCTGGTTGACCCCAGCTCCCTGCCCTCAGCGTGGGGGGCATGTGTGCGTGGGATGGACCCCCTAGGGTGTCTCTGACCCCGTGTCCCTCTGCTTGGCCTGCAGGGTTATTTAATATGGTATTTGCTGTATTGCCCCCATGGGGTCCTTGGAGTGATAATATTGTCCCCTCGTCCGTCTGTCTCGATGCTGATTCGGACGGCCAATGGTGCTTCCCCTACCCCGCCGCGTGTCACCCCTCCACCTGCGGGTCTCCCCCCAGCGGCCCCCGGCATCTTGCCCAGCAGCTCAAGAAGGAAAAGAAGGACTGAACTCCATTGCTGTCTTCCTCCGTTGACGCCAAGAGTCTGGGATACGAGTGCAAGAGAGACTGATGGGGTCGCTGTTTGGGGAAAGGGGTCCCTTCCCTTGGCCTGGCCTGGGCCACACCTGAGCGCTCTGGACTGGCCCGAGGAGCCCCGCACGTGGCCCTGAGGACTTCTTGGCATGGCCTGCCTGGTCCCTGGAGCCCTGGCCAGCTCTGAGGGGCAGCACCTCCAGGCAGGCCGGGGTACCTCGGACGCCGTGGCTAAGACCACAGACTGGAGCACAGACTGGAGAAAACCCCTCCCACAGTGCCCAGACCCTCGTCACTTCCTCTCCCTGGTCACCTCTGCTCACAGCGGCTTCTTTCCATTTTATGTGTATGAAATCTTTGAAGACACGGACTCCTCTGGGCTGGTGTGGCCAGAGTGCCAGGTGGCCGAGTGCCCTCTCAGATGGGTTAGAGATGAAGTTTGCTCTTGGGGTGGGCATAGATGGTGACCTGGGCATCCTCTGCCTCCTGCCACCTCCCTGCTCCCTCTGCTGTACCCTGATTCACTTCCTCCTCTGTTTCCTTTTATCTCTCTACCTCTACCTTGTGTCTTCTTGTCCTGGCCCTTCAGTCTGCTCTACCAAGGGGCTCTTGGACCTCTTACTGGGGCCCCAAATGACCCCAGTCACTTCTCCCTAGGGCAGAAGACCAGGGGCCAGTGCAGCAGGGGACCTGCCCATCATATTCCAACTCAGCCAAGACTGCCATGTAAGGTTATACAGGGTGTGCACTGCACAAAGGCACTGTATGCAGGGAGCACTGTTCACACCATAGATGCGGCCCGTTTGTGTATTTATTATGACAGTTTCTGGCAGATGTAGGTGAAATGTCTGAGGAAAGGGATCCTTTTCCTAATTCATACACAGGCTCCCTGTGAACAGTCTGTGCCCCTGCCCCAGCCTGTGGATTGGAGTGGTCAGAGAGCAGTGAGTCTGTGGTGGGTGGGCAGGCAATGCTGTTGTCCATGGGGCCTCCATTTCCCAGAGTCACTGCTCCAGCAGCCCCCCTCCCAGGCAGGTGTGGGAAACCCAGGAGAATGTCTCCAAGGGAGGGGCAGCCCCGCTCGCCCCGCCCCCGCCCCGCTTGCACACTTTCTTGTCCTAGACCCACCCACCTCTGGAGGCTCCTCCCAGGAAAGCAGCTCCTGGCTGGGAGTGAGGGAGAGAAGGGAAAGGGTCCCCAGTGCCCCCAGCTGTGGGGTCTGAGCTCTCTCTTCCCTTCCCGCCTCCTGCTGCACCTTCCCCCTCCCTTCCTCCAAACTCTGCTTCCTTCAGTTTGTAAAGTCGGTGATTATATTTTTGGGGGCTTTCCTTTTATTTTTTAAATGTAAAATTTATTTATATTCCGTATTTAAAGTTGTAAAAAAAGATAACCACAAAACAAACCCAGATGAATCCGCCGGAGGTCTGTGTGTTGGCATTGCGCGTGACAGTGAACCTTTCTGCCTTGGCAGGGTGCTCCGACAGCTTGCTGTGTGTTCCTCTCACTCCGGGAGGCTCAGGCGCGATCACACACGCTCGTGCGTGCACACACGCTCACACATGCGCGCACACCCGCAGGCCTGGAGCTCGGAGGGGGCCTCTGTCTGGCGGGAGGAGGAGGCACACAGCCCACTCCGTCGGTCCTGGTCCTACGGCAGCCCTCGAAACGTGGTCCCCAGGCCCCGGACCTGAGCTGCCCCGGCAGTGACGAGAGATGGGTTTCTGCAGGCTGAGGGTCTCCACACGGGAAGTGGATCCTCAGGATTGGGGGGCTGGCTGTGGGGAGGGGGTGCCCCGTGTGGGGAAGGCTGGAGGGGCTGTGGGATTTAGAGGGAAACAGATGAAAGTTGGGTCTGGGGTCTGGTCTTGGCTCAGCCCTTTGCCAGCTGCGTGGCGTTGGGCAAGTCGCGCCCCACTCTGGCCAGAACCTCATCTGAAACGTGAAAGATGAGAAGAGACTTGCAGCCGCAGGCTCTGGGGTTCTCTGCTTTCTCTTGCTCTTGAAGAGCTGAGGACCAGCCCATAAAAAGATGCTAAATGTGTTCTGGCTCCCACCTGCAAATGCAGCATGGACTGGGGCTGACAGGAGTCCAGGAGATGAACAACCTGACTCAGGAAGATAGTCACTAAAGCCATTTTGCCCCTGAAAGTAGTGAGCTCCCTGTCACTGGAAGTGTGTAAGCGGAAGCTGGGTGACAACGTGGCTGAGGTTAGACTGGATAACATTGGGGCTCCCCACGACTGACTGATTCATTCATTCACTCACTCACTTTCTTGGACTCTTGCCATGTGCCTGTCACTACCAGGAGCTTTTGGAGCAATCTGATTTCAATTCAGCCTGGGATTCCCAGCCCTGCCCTTGAAGAAGTGGAGTCCAGCCGTGGTGGTGGTGGGCGGTGCAGACAGGAGGGCTTAGCTGGAAACTCCTACCCTGCCTGCCCAATCCTGACCGTAGAGCCCTTCCTTCTCCCAGATCCCCTGTGGCCTCAGTTCCCCAGGTCTCTGGCTGGGAGAGGGAGGAGACCGTTCCACCAGGACATGGAAATGAGGGGGCAGCTGGAGGGCCCGGCTGGGCTGTCCCCTGGGTGGCCGCAGTCACTCTCCAAGCAGAGCTGCCAGCATCTCTCCTCTGCCCCGCGTGCGGCCCCGGGCAGCAGCACTGCGGAGTCTGTGGGCCTTCCAGGGGCCTGGTGGGCTTTCTCTGGGTCTTAGAAATGCCAGGCTGAAATGGCATTCTTCCAGAAACCCCTCCGCTGGGGAGAAGGCATTCCCTCTTCACCCCTTTCTCTGCACTGTGGGCTGTAATACAGACGTGGTGTCTGGTGTTTGGCAGCTGTGTTGTGCCATGAGCTGAAAGCTAAGTGCTGAGGCTGGTGGGGCAAGAGGGAAGCGGCAGGGTTCCCGACACCCGGCTGCCTCGCGCAGCAGCTGTCACAGAAGAAACGTCTTTCTGTTGGAGGGACTCTTGTTTGGGGCTTTCTGTCACTTGCAACTGAGCCTGATCCTAACAGACAGCCCCCTTTGCCTTGGGAAAGAGACAGCGCGGCCACCGGGCTGCTCCTTTCCTCTCCCGCCTTCCTCGGGCCTCACCTGGTGAACTCAGGAATTCCATGCTTGCGAAGATCCTCAGTTTACCCGAACTGCCTTTCTTGTCCCTGCTGAGGCCCTTCGCGGGAACATGTAACCGCAGCCTTCTTTGGACGGCATTTGCTGCTTCCACAAAATAACAAAATAATGAACATGTACTGCTTGTAAAGTGAAATATCCGAGAGCCCAGCACGTGCAGGATTGCTGTAAGGACGGAGGAGCTGGCGGACGGGAACCGACGCGGGCAGGCTCAGAGAGGTCGTGTGGCAGCCAAGCGGCCAGATCCGGCTCCAGCCTCCTCTGCTGACGCTGTACCTGGTGGTCTCCACTGTTTGATAGCATCAGCCCAGGAACCCCAGAACCTGTCCCTAAACACCTGTCTAGCAACCTGACCCGGCCACGTAGTCACTGTGGGGGCCTAGGAAAGGCCCTGCTCCTTCCGGATGTCGGAGGAGCTGTGACTCACCCCTGCCCTTCCTTTGGGCCCCCATGCAAGTGACACCCGACAGCAGCCTCTGCCCCAGAGTGCCCGTCCTCAGCTGGCTCACTGCACAAGCCCGTCTCCCCTGTGTGCTCTCCACCCCCACAGACACTCCTCGTGGAGCTCTCTTGGTCACGACTCTGTCCCCAGCACCTAGAAGAGTGCCTCGTACATAGTAAGCACTCAGCGAAGCCTGTCGCATGAACGGACAAAATGATCTGTTA